>NC_133829.1:8169542-8801506 GCF_047830755.1 Zonotrichia albicollis | reverse complement strand
TTAGCTTGAGTAAATAGACATCATCCGAGACCTCCTAGTGTGTCATTAAAAGCTGAATATCGGTCATGGCTTACAGATGGGAAAACTGAAGTAGGGAAAGATTAAATGGCTTTCTTATGTGTTAAACCAGGGCACTATAGAACTAAGGGGAGAACTGAAGCCTCTGGAATCCCTTTTTGTCTCTGCTGAACCATGTTGTCTCAATTACAGGGGCAAGGACACTGTAAGGAAAACAGGCCTGGGTGGGGGGCTCTTTCCCTCTGATCTCCTTGCATGCTATTCCTCCAAGAGAGCTCCTTCAAGGATTACAGCAAAAGAATGTGCTTCTAAAAGCCATTTTGATGAAATCCCAAGACTAGCAGCAGCAAGCAAGCCTTTCTCACTTTCCAGCTTGATAACAAGTCTCACCGGTTGACAGTTTATTTTCTTTCCAACAATCAAGTCTTGAGTGAAAGAGCACTTGATTCTTGAGTAGGCAATAACAAGCGTAGGCATGGAGTTGTTGCCACTTGTGCTTTCATTTCAGCAGCAAAGTAGAAAACCAAATTTGCTGAAAATGAATTGAAATGTTTTCCTTAACCGCCTTCTCCATGTACATCTATTTTCTGTTCGGTTTTCTTAAATGGCATTCACAGAAGTTGACAAAGATTCCCACTTAAGTTTTTTTGTCTCTTTTAGCTTTTCATTTCAGGCTTATATAACAAGGTAAAAGATTGATAAATCTTGCCAGCTTTTATAAAGGGCTAAATGTCCTGACTTTCTGTCCAACTGAGGAGGTGGTGAGCAGATAAGATGAATGTGAAACAAAAGTGTAAATCTAACAGTGGAGTTCACAGCACCTCATTATGGCCAGTGAACTCAAATGAAGAGGGAGGTCAGTGAGCAGCACTTAAACCCATGCCCTTGGAAAATCTGGTTAAATCAGGGAATGCATTGCCTTGCTTGTGACTGTAGTGTCTAGAGGAAACATAAATTATAGACTTGACCAAGCTATCTACTTATGGAGGTAAAATTGTACTTCTATGGAGCTGTTTTCCATTCATATTTCATGCAGTCTTCACCCATTCCCAGAGCTATCTGCTAGAAACAGGACTTAAATATGGGTAATCTGGCAAGTTTGGAGTTCTGGGAGCAGGAATTGTTGCTGTTTTGTGAAAAGCCTGGGGCACTGAAGTGTTGACCTTGATTTGTATCCTGAAGGGTTACTGTGCAGAAATATTTTGAGCATGAGGGAATAGGGCTATGGAATTACTACTGAATGTTCCATGGGAGAGTCATGTCCAGAGAGATGTTTGGTATATTCTCATTTGTTGGAGTTGGATACCATCATTGGCAGGCACCTTACAAAGACTCTTTTCCCAAAACTGCCTATCCTGTTTCATAGGCTAGTTATTTTAAAGATATTTTGACTAAATTTAATTCTGAACTAGTTTAAATCATCTCCATTCATTTTTAAAGTTCATTAGCATCAGATGTTACTATCCAAGATTCCATAATTTCCATAGTATTTGAACAGAGAGAACCTTTAAGTCCCATACTTCAATAGAACAGAGCTATTTTTTATTTCTGTTATCCTGTATAAGATGTGTTAGTATAAGAAAGTCATCTGCCATCCCTAAAAATTTCTTAGAATTTTGCTCCTAAAACTGTTCTTTGAATCATATTTTCTAGGACCTCTTAGGGCTTTGTGCAAAAAATCCTTCTCTCCAGCATTACACAGACATTGACTGGGAAATCTCTTTATCAGTGGCTGGAATCAAAAGTAATTTTTTTTTTCCTAGAATCCATTTTAGTCTCATGTACTGCTGCTTCTCAGTGTGAAAGAATCTATTTAACTGCCTGCCTTTTGGATAGCTTTTAATGTTGTTTTTAGATTTATACAAAAAGTATTTTGCCAATGAGCCTCTTCATCTTCACCACTAGAATGACTTTTAATGGACATGCAGTAGTTTCATACTAAGTAGTTTCTTTTAGCTTTATTCTCCCTAGGGAGGAATGCACTGAATGGCTGGAAATGTCAGCAGCTGCATTAGCTGAAGAGTTTAGCTGCTGCCACCTCCTAGATAAATCTTGCCCTTTCTCATTTCTGTGTTTCTTACTGTTTCCCTCAGAGTCAGCCAAAGAAACTTCCTGTCTGGCATAACACAGATTAGGAACTAAATTAGCAGCTATTATATATGGGCATTTTTCTGTTTATTTCAAGGCAAAATCCATTAAAACTGGCAGAAAAGTTGGCTCCATTTCCATAGAGTCAACAAAATCAAACAGAAACATGAAGCTGAGAAAAAGGAAGGAATGTGTGCAGCTGCTGGGAGCCCAGCCCAGCTCAGCCACTGGGCAGTGTAATGAGGAGCTGGGCTGAGCACAGGGAGGTGAATTCTGAGTGGGCATGGGCACTCCCTGGGCTGGTAGTCACACACAGGTGAGATTTAACATCGCTGTAAATTGGCCAGCACAGTCACCCTTTCCTCCAGAGTATCTGATCTTGGGCCTAGCTGGAAATTGGAAAAGAATTATTACTCAGCTGGGCAGTTTCTGTCCTGCCCTCATAAGCTGATAAAATTTAGTATTACTGATAGTGATGGCTTAGTCATGTGTTTTGTCTGAGAATGCCTAGACCCAAATCTTCTCTAAGGCCATGACTATTCTTGATATTAATTTTTATAATTCATTTGTAGGCATGTTGCAGTGGGTGAAAATAACAACTGAACAGTCATAGAAATCCTCTGCACTGTAAAATGGATGCACCAGCACATTTTGGTAATTTGTTGACCTCTCAGGAAAACTCTGATATTAAGTATGTGTCTTTTTATTCATGTTCTGTGATCCATAAATTCAGAATTTTGGTTGTACAGCTGATTTTACACAGAAGTATCACAGGCTGTTCCTTACAATACAGCTCTGGATCTGTCCTTCATCAGAGCTCTTCAAAGAAAGGAGAGCTTATGCTGTACAGTGACAGAATTACATTAAACATATATAGCTGCTTGATTAGAACTGAGATCTTGTGTTCCAAGTTCTTGATGTTAAATACTGGAGTCAGCAAATCTCACAGCTGTGCAGTTATTTCCAGTGCCAGAAATCAGGTTTGTAGGAAAGAGATTGTATGTCTTGAGTCATCACTACAGATTAGCCCCCAGAAATGTTATTTACTGTAATGGGTTATCAAACTTCACAGTGACTTTCAGAATGGGTGTTTTTACAGCTTATTGGTAAAACTGTAATATAAAGTTTTATTTTTTGTACTGGTAAAATGCAGGCCACCTCATTGCCATGGTGCATATGATGTTAATGAAAATACTGGAAGTCTTTTCAAAAAAATATTGTCACTGGTTTTGAGTTAGTCAAGCATTCAGTCTCACAAGTTTGTTCCAGTTAGAAAGAGAATTTGTTGTTGGAGACAAATGTCTTTCATCTAATCCTGTTTATTTAAAAAGACATGCCAAGTACCTTTTCCTTGAGCATAGGAGGATCAAAAACAGGAGATGGTTTTCAGCTGGTACCCAGACTCAAAACCTCTGTCTAGGATTTTCTTTGTGCTGCATCCCACATTTGCCCAGCCTGCATCTGGATTTTCTTTCTAAAATTCTGCTTGTCTGTTGTCCTTTTCATCATACCCACACACCAGTCAAACAAACAATCCTTTACATAGCTTAAATTCCTGACTGTTCTTTTATATTCCTGTTTTGGCCTGTGATAAGCTGTGTATTGGGTTCAAGATTTGGTTTAAGAATCTTTATTTCTTTCTTTTCTTTTTCTTGTCTTCTGTTAGTAATATTATTGTTAAATAGTATTCCTCTGGTTTTTACTACCAGTGAGCACATTGTATCAGCGTGCTGCTTGCAGAGCAGGTCGGTGGACAAGAGAAAGGTGAATGCAGCATAAAGTAAAACTAAAACTCAGGTAATCTGCTAATTCATTGTTGAGGAAGATGCATAAATTTTCTTGAATAGTGATTTCAGTGATTAACTTCCTATTTTCTTTTTTCAGCGCTCAGGTTGCAAACCAGAATTCTAAAATGATGATGGCAATAATAATGATAGATTTTGTCTAGAAGCTGAATAGTTCTGGTTGTGCTTCATTATTTACCAATCCCAAGATTGATTTAACATAATTTTTCCAAGCAGCACAGTGCTCTTTTATCATGTCCCTTTTTCCATGCCATCTCTCCCTCTTGTTGCAATGTCCCCAGATTCTTTCATCTCTCCACAGGAAGCTGTCAGGGAGCTGTGTAAATTCAGCAGGCAGGACCAGATTTTCAGTGCCATCAGGACTCTCTCAGAGCAGCCCCTGAGCTAAAGGCCACCCATCTGCAGCAGCAGAAGTGAAGTTTAAAATCCCTTTTCCTTGGCACTCTTAAGCAGAAACAGACAAATGGGGCGCAGGGCTGAGTTTGCCACTTCCATACATGTTTGTGGATAAGTTACTCTCAGGATATCAGATTTGCAATAACCTAAAGCCATTAGAAATGGTTCATGAACATTCAGGCATGCATACATAATTCAAGTTAACTGAATACATTTATGTGCACGCTCATAAAACGGAAACAGGTTGCAACTTATTAGTAGAATAAATGGAATTACTTCTTTATAGCACAAGTTTTATGCTTCTCCCTAATTTAAACCCAGATCATTAAAATATAAAGTTGGCTGATAATTGCAATAAATATTCCTGTAACATTTCTACTTGCCAGCTTGTACATAATCTTCCTTTGTTTCTCTTTAAAAACATTTATTCTATTTCAGTTTGTTCAATATATGCCATGAGGATTTAAAATATGTGTACTGGCGGGTAACTGACTTCTAAATGAAGGTTTGAGGTAAAATATCAAGTTTTACCTGAGTTAAATTACTTTTAGTGGAGATTTGTTGAAAGGATTGAATCCACTTCACAATGGCTGTTGCTCTT
Organism: Zonotrichia albicollis; assembly: GCF_047830755.1. Taxonomy (NCBI): domain Eukaryota; kingdom Metazoa; phylum Chordata; class Aves; order Passeriformes; family Passerellidae; genus Zonotrichia; species Zonotrichia albicollis. The sequence goes on along the minus strand of NC_133829.1, from coordinate 8,796,598 downwards.
GGCTAAATTCCTCCTACATTATCAGGCAGCTTTACCAATGTTATGTCACTGTTTTCTAGATGGAGAACATAACCCACAATAAACATCACTTGTGTTGAGTAGGAAAAAAGTGATGGAAACAGGTGTTTTTTCTGCCTAAAAATATCTGTATTTTGCAATATAAATCTTGAAAATTGAATAACTTCCAGCCATTTAAATCTACATGAAATTATGGACTAGGTCACATATGCCATCCCATTAGGCTCAGAGAGATGTTTGTTTTTGGGAAATACTCTGTGTGCCTCAGCACTATGAAGGAACATGCAAAGGCTTTTTTAGTGCTTTTTTTTTCACTGTTTAAAAATAAAAAGTCCTGACATAGCTACAGTTTTGAGCTTCGCTGCAGTAGAAAATAATTTTTCCTATACTCAAAAATTAATGCCTGTCTTGGGGCTTGATATTTTAGCAGATTAATAAGAAGGCATGCAAGTTTAATCTTATTGCAGTCAGTGTAGGAAAAGCTGTCCTGTGGAAATTAATTTTCAGAAAGGCCTAGAATATTAGTGTCTTATACTTAAAATCTGTTTCTACAATTTAAAATCTGATCATTTTTAATAATTTTAATTATTGAATTTAAACAAAAGTCACAATAACCATTTCAGATTTAAGTTTTATTAGATGGATTTAGATCATCGTGATATATCTATGTGTAAAAAAAAAAGTCCAAATACATTCATTATTTATTCTTCATATCACTTTAGTGCCATCTTATTTTTGGGATAAAAGACCATATGAAGGAAGGTAAGTTTCAAAGTCACAGCTCTTACACCAAGAGAGTTAACTACAGTTAGAGCAATTGGAATGACTTCTGTTGATTCTCTGATGTATTCTTTTATTGTTTTGCCACAAGGTGAAACAATTACAACTCTTAAATCTGTACACATTGGTATGGGATGAACTTTCTGTTCTTCTAATGTTCAAGTAGTCATATTTACAAGATTTGATGCATGAAATTACTTATATCTCTGTCCTTCTTATTTTATGTCAGTTGAAATACCAATGGAAAACAAAAATGCTCAGGATTTTTTTAAAGACCACACAATTGGAAGAAGCTTTTCCTTTTCCTTATGTCAACCTACATCCTCAGTATTTTTATCTTTGCTGCTCCTCCTTAGAATGAAAATATTTGTCCAGTTTTACCAAAGTCAACACCCAAACCTCCATACTACTTTAGAAGTGCTTTAGAAGTGCTCTAAATCATCCTGCCTCTATTGTGGGGTTTTTATTGTTGTTTGGTTTTTTCTGACAGAAATCTGTGAGCTCCCAAATGCTTTTTTATGTTGTATTAATGAAGGCTGGATGCTACCTGGACATCAGGAACAAAACACAGGAATGTTTCCAGATGAACTTGGAAGTTTGGCTCTGGAATCATCCCGATTGATTTTGCTGGAATCACCCCAATTCTTCTTTGGCAGATTGTTTAACAGCAACCTGGGGTTCTGTGGCCATGGGTCTGATGTCTAGGTCAGACTGCCCAGGATGGTTAGAACTTCATTTCCCTTGCATTAATCCTTTTGATGTATGCCATGAAAGCATAGCCTGTAGCTGTCAAATTATATATGCACTGTGGGTGTAGTCTGTTTAAGTTCAGGACTTAGCATCATGTATTCCAATTCAATTTATTTTTATATCTCATCTTTCACATGGAGGGTCTGAAAATGCTCAACAGCGAGAGACAGAATAATGAGATAATGCTTTACAGAACTGTGAAAAGTGACTTGCATACAGATAGCAAGCAAGGCAAAGGTTGGACTTGAGTGAGAGGAGACAGCTGTAAATTAAAAGCAGGAGTAGCATAAATACAGAGCAGTTCTGATAGAAGAGACCTGAAAAGTGTAGGGAAATTGTTTAACTTCTTGTAAGAGTAGCAGAATAATAAAGCTTCTCCCTATTCAGTGAGGAAACATGGTGCTAAATTATATTTTGCATTGCAGGTATTTGTGTTATTGGGGTTGAGCAGCATGCTGCTAGATTTGTTACTTATGGGAGAAATAGTATGAGGATGGAAATGTAAAATCTTTTGATAGCATCTGGCTGATGATAGAGCTCCTACTGAGGGGCTTAATCAAGGCATGATTGAACTGTGTGAAGGAAGAGAAATACCAAGAAAGGGGGGTATAAAGATAATTTTGGACAAAATTAATTCTGGTCTGAGCAAGAATTATAATTAAAATATAGAAATAGTGGTAAATTTTCTGGTAGGGAATGAGAATGAGGGGAGGTGATAAAAATATAGGAGTCTGTGGAGATGATTGGGTATCTTGGGTTGGGTGACCATTCCCAGATAATTTCACATGCCTTTCACCCAGATCATTTTCTCATTTCTCCCAACCTGCAATATCCATCACTGCAAAAGGAAAGTAGATTTTCCCATTGTGGGATTTTATCCTGCTTTTCTTTGTTAAAGTCTTTTTGACTTTCTTAGTGAGATCTGAGTCTTGTGATATTTATTGAAGTAGTAGAACCAAGTTCTTAGTTGAAGACAGGTGTAGCAGAATCAGAAAGAGCATTCTACCTTTGAAATCCTCTACAGAAAAAGACAATATACCAATAGATTCACTTCCCCCCCCATTCCTGAACTACCTTAGTTGCATGCATACAGTCCTGATGTAGACCAGATTTGAATTGAGGACCATAAATAAATTTGCATCAATTGCATAAAATTGATGGGCCAGCCTGAAACCAGCATAGAAGCTAAGGGAGAAAAAGAGGTTGAAAGCACAGAGCCCTAAGCCGAGAAGAATGGCAAAGGTATATAAAGCCTAAAAGCAGAAAAAAGCTTCAAATATAGATTTTGCTCTTTGAGGACAGCATCAAAAGCTGACTGTTGGAAAGGTTTGGGAAGGACAGAGTATAAATAACCAGTGCTCTTCTGGTCACTCATCTCAATTTGACTATATGTAGGCTGCAGTCTGAGGTTTCTTGTGTCCCATAAGAGCGAGTTAATGACTGATTTTTAGATGAAAAGCAGATGTCAATGTATTATCAAATGGTTCATGGTCAAAAGTAGTTGGAAAAAAGGCATGACAAAAAGATGAAGCTGAGAGAGTAGGAAAATGTCATAAGGAAGATAGCAAGAAAAAGTAAATGGATCTTCTTGCTGGAGACAAGAAGAGTCCTGCCCCAAAATTGTCAAGTGAATTTGGTTGGTCTTTGCTGACCTTCACTGAACTTCTGAAAATATCTGGGGTTAGAAGGTAATCTCACTCTGATTTGCAGAGTCATGAGCATCTGTGTACAGCTTCCTGCAAATTTTTGATATACACCTTAATATGCAGTGTAGCATGCTATAAAATTGAATTACCACAGAAGCTGTTTTGTTCGCAAAATTCCTTTAATATAAATGAGCTGGCTGGAAATAGTAGACAATTGTGGGGTGTTTCATAACCAGTGATGAATTTGTCATAGGACCACAATATAACTACTTATTAGATATTGTGACTATATTATCTACTAATAAGAAAGTCATGCTGTTTAGCATCATTACACTAAGTCACAATGACCCTCAACATAAGTCCTGACACAAATTATTATTGTTTACACAGACCTCCCAGCAGCCTGCTAAATGCACTTTGCCAGTCAAAGTTTTGTAACTGTGATGCCTCAAACAGTTTATTCTTTTACATAAGTACAGGGCTGTAGTGCAGATTATTGGTGTAGGGTATAAATAAATCCTGATTTCTGCTCCCTCTCCACATATATTTTATGAAAACAGAAAGGATGTTTGAAATTGCCCAGGTAATCTGAGAGGATGCTATCTTGCTATCTTTTTATTAATAACTTTGTCATAGTTGGTGTGAAATTGTAGCATGTTGAGAAAGGTTTTGGATCTGAAAGATTTCATCACCTTTAAATGGCAGTCAGAGGGGGAGCTTAACTGAGCACATGCACTTTCTGCTCTAGGAGTAGTTAATAAAATATGAACTTAGCACACAGTCTAATATTGATTTCTCTGGGAAAGACTGGATAGATATTAGATAATGATGTTGCATATGGACAGCAAATGACTTGAAAGACCTACTAAGCTTTTTGATATTCACACAGCATTTTCAGCACATTCCTCAAATACATCAGAACATTTCCTATCTAACCAAAATGACTGCACCTGATATTTGTCAGAATGTTTGCTGGCATTCTCCCTGTGCCTCGGTGAAATGCTTTAGGTCAGGTTTTGCAATTTAGGGGCTTGGTTAGAGAAGGTGGTGATGTTCCCTCTGAAATTCAGGCAAGGAAACCTTCCAATACACCTCAAAATAACAAGTGTTGACTTTCCTGTCTTTCAGAAAGTGAGTCAAAGAATGCTCTGGCCATTCTCTGAGGAAAGTAAAACCTTGGCTTTCCATTCCCTTGGATTGCTAGCCCAGAATCTCAGCTGTGTCTCTACAAAAACATGAACATAGTCAAGAAGGTGTCAAGGAATGCCAAAAACAAGGTTAAAATTAGGGTTGGGAAAGGAAGAGCTCTGTCAGCTACTACAGAGTGTTGGGTCAATCCTTCAGTAGCTTTTGGTACTGAATGTATCTTCAGCTCTTTCATTTATTAATCTATTAATTTATTTTTAAAATTTCACCTTTGCTCACACTATCTCTTTGCTGAGAGTTTAAGAATGTTGTATTCCTGTATGGAATAATGCTCTGTATAATTGAGAAGAGTGCATCTCCTGTTTTTTGAGCCTTGTAATTTTGCAGTAAGCCCCAGCCAGCATTAGGGTGCAGTCCATTTAAAAGGAATGGTTTAGCACTGGATAATGAAAGCGTAGCAAAAGAATCAGGGTGGAAATGTGGACAAGAGGCTGGAGATTGGGCTCTTTGGCATATAGAGGGGTGTAGTTAACACTGGAATCAATCTTGATGTCAGGGCTACCAATAGACTATCCATAATAGGAAGATGAATATTTTCCCTCCCTAAAGTCTGAGTATCCTTTTGAAGAAGCTGCCATAGCTCAGTCTGAAATTGTGGATCCAATCCAGAAATAATTGAGAGAGGATATTTGACTTGTGGTATGTGGTAGTCAAGCTAGATGACAAGAATTGTCTTTTATGGCTTCAGAAATATGACTATTTGGTTTTTCAAAGGATGTGCCTCAAGATGATGAAGTCGGGTGATTTTTTCTTTTTCTTATAGATTACCACACTTTGAGTCTTCTGACATCAAATCCTTAAACACTCTTAATGCCATAGAAAGACACTAGCTTACCTTCAACTAAGGTAGAACAAAGAAAAGGTTAATAGTTTTCCTTCAAATTAAATACATATCACATATATATATGATATATTTTTTTATATATATTTTTTCTCTTCTATTAACTTTTCTTTAAGAATCAAGGATTAAATGACTGTTTACTAAGCTTATTGCTTTACACATGAAGGCTGAGGGTTTCTAAATGTAATTCTACAGATCGAAAGCTGCCATATTGAAATTGGCTAAAAGAATGGCAGAAGCCATAGGTGGTTACTTAGCCCCTGGTGCATAACTTATTTAATGTGTAAGAGCACCTTAAAAATCCACGTGCATTTCTAATTGCATATTTCAGTCTTGTTATGTGGTGGCACGAGTTTGAATTTTTTTTATGTCTTTCTGAAAAGCATGCTTTTTAATTGCCAGATCTTTAAAATAATTTTTTTTTTAAGCCTACCCCAACCTTTTTATGTTTTATTTTTTTAAACAGTCTACATTATTTTATTTTCCTTTCATAATTAAAACTAATAGGAGTAAGGCGAAAAGGGAAAAGTTAAAGAATCCACCCACGGATGTATTTAGTCATGAGGAATAGCTGTGACAAATATTTCTTTTCATTAAAGCTTTAATCTAGAGAGCCTTGGAGCTGTGGAAGTGGTGTCATGCTCTGGGGGCAATGTGCTGAAATTGTCCTGGTTTGAACACCAAAACCACCTGCACAAACCACCCAATTCCCTACCCTGCTGAAGTGACAGGAGGAAATGTGCTGGGCTGCGCCCCCCAGAAAGGCAGCTTGGACAGGGTTGGATTGCCCCTGATCATCCGGGAGAGATACTTTGGCATCTTTGACCTCGTGTGGTGAAATTCTCTGTTTGGCATCTCCCTCCTCCCAGAACATCTCCGGGTCCAACACCCATGCTGCTGGTTCCTCACCAACTCCAAGCGAAGGCTGCCACCTACTGAACGCCTGGTTTTGTTGCCTGCAACATCTGTATTTGCCAATTTCTCACCCCAAGCAGTGACCCAATCCTGCTTTTGTTGTAAGAAATGTGTGATGGACAAGGTCCCTACATGGCCCAGCTCGATCCATCACTGCATTGGATGAGCAGCCTGGCACTCGCTAACAGATTAGTTTTCCTTTTTGTTGCAAGCATTAGAATGTGTGTTTTAGCACACTAATTATAAGAGATGGCAATGAAAGTGAAGATAACAGGAGCCCACACAGCATTGCTGTTATCTGACCCTGGTCTGAACTCTTCACCACTGTAAGTGCTAAAATGCACTGCTAAGGATTTCTTGGGAAATTGGTGTGATATTTCAGTCACTGTCTCACAAAATTTAGAAGTGTCTTTAAAAAGAATTAAACCAATAAGACTCCTCACACTTCCCACTAGATGCTCAAGTGAATTTCATCAAAGATTGTCATGCAAAAAATTTCAATTATCATTCCATAAATATGGATGAAATAAAGTATATATTTACCCCCTAAACTCTTCGATTCATTCCAGGATGACTGAAATTTCAGATCTCTTCATGGCTTTTCCTCCTAAAAATCTTTTTTTTGGCAAAGCAGAAGGAAAGTAATTCAATTTTTGGGCATGTGCATATTCATTTCCAAAGGAAAACAGGACAACTTCAGTTTTGTATAAAAACTGAATCTCACAGAGTGAGTGTTTTGGACATGTTTTAGATATAGCTTCAAACTTTTGTTTAAAGTTGGTGATTTGGCTTCTCATGGATCATTTGGATTAGAGGATGATTACAGTAACTTCATGGAGCAAAGACAAGTATCTCCATAATACAAAGCTTTATTTCATATGCCTCTGCTAGGGGGAAACAAAAGAAGAGACTGTAATAGAGTTTTAAATGGGAGCAATGAGGATCTTTCTGATTGAAAAAAATACTTTGAAAATTCTATAAAATGATTAGCTTATATTTAAATGTATCACAGTTTTTTTGTGACCTTGTATAAACAAACTTCAGCATCTGATAACTTGAAGCCTTTCCTTTAGGCAGCTTCTGGACCATTTGTAAAATTAAGATTGTTCATGGTTCCTGCCACACTTCAGCAAAATCATCTGCAGATGCTCCCTCAAAATTTGGCAGAAAATAAGACAATGGATGGAGAAAAAACACATTAGAAAACACAACTGCAGAAACATAAAATCTATATATTTTATTTTATTTTACTTTTTTATCATTTGTAAGACTCAACTGTCACTGTGCAAAGTGAGCAGTGCTGCGCTCTGCATCCTGCCTGGCAGAAAGTTATCTTCAAGCAAAACCAGCAACATCTTGTGTCACAATTTAGTTCCTGGTATTGTTATGCCACAGAGGTAACTCTTGGCCAGAAAATTCCCATTGCTTCAGAACATTCTGTAGCTACATGTTCCTTTTGGTTGTGCAGTGTATTTCTTAAGAGCCATCACAGCTCACAATTGGGATATTTTAGAGGAGATAAAGTTTCTTCAAGGTGGCAGGTGATTCTAGATATTCCACACATTGGAAAAACCAGGTTGTGACTCAGTCATAGCAGAATCTGCTCATACTCCTTAGTTTATCATTTGTTTAAAGGAATTATCTCATGGATTCCCTCTTTTCCCTCTCAGGCAATCAGAGCCCCTGATGTAGCTCTGTACTTTGTGCAGATAAGACCTGGCACAAATTGGCCAAAATGTTCACTCTTAGCTTGCAGAAAATAGGGGATCCAGCCCTGGTTTTAGGTTTTAGCACTGCTCCAGGCATCCTGATCTGGTTTATTTTGCTTTTGGAAAAGAGCAGCTGACATAGCCACACTTATTTTGCGATGAAGCAGAAAATTCAATAGAAACAAGCTGGTATAATGTGCTTTTTATGCCTTTTTCTTTGCCCTCCTCCATAGTTTCCATTCTTGGGTTCTTTTCAGGTGAGTTCTCCCACTCATAAAAGCTGACAGGTTTCCAAGGATGTTCAAACAGCTGGTTCTGATGTAATGGTTCCCTTTTCCAGCAGGCACTGGCTTGAAACCCATCAGGTCTTATCCATCTTTCACAGGGATCAAGGGCTCAATTCTAGAAAATATTGGAGCATCCAAACACTTGTGATTGCAGTGAGATTACTCATGGGCCTAATGTGTTTAGTACCTGGCTGATTCATGCTGTAATTGGAGGCTCTTTGTGCTGTAGAGGGAAATAATCAGAAGCTTGACTGCAGCTTGTTAGGTGAAGTTCAGTAGTAAAGCTCTTATCACCAAATTGTTGGTATTTAGGGAATGATTCTATTTATAGCAGCACACTTTCTTTGTTTTATTTCCTTGCACTGTTTATTCAGAGATTTATCTTTTCTGATTATCATAAAAATGTAAGTTTGCTAGAGGTGCTTTTATATGTCATGCTTCTTCCTCCGTGCAAGAACAAACTGATGCTTTATTCTATTTGCAGCAAATTGTTGCTGAGTATAGATGGTGCAGAGCAGAGAGCTTCATGTGTTTTCTTTGTTTCTTTGCAGAAAAATGAAGTGACAGGTGCTTAGCCTCATTTTTCATGCTAGCTTTGCCATGCCATTTTCACCAATAATGAAGGCAGCTGCCAGAGCTTGAGGAAATCAGGCGAAAAATTCAGCTGGCAGGTAGACCCAGTCACTTTAAGAAATGTAATCTTATGTTAGCAGATGGTAATTAAAAGGCAGAAGAAATAAAATTTTGTCTCAGTTTTCTGCACTGTTACATCAATTAAATCTGCAATAGAAATGCAAGCAGAAAATATAATTTATTTTCATGTGGCTACACAGTATGATTGTATGCAAATCTAATGATTTGTTTTGCAAAGACAATTGCAGGTTTTTTTAACCTAGGTAGAATAACTGATCATTTCCAGAGAGTGTGTGTGGGTGCAGTAAATCTTCAGTCTTTAATATGCCTAATGCAATGAAAAGCATCTCCTTGTTTTCTATTCGTTGTTAAACCTCAAATTATGTTCTGCTGTCTATCCCCTTCCAGCTTTCAGTAACAAAAATTTAAATCTGAGCAGTTCAGTCTATCTGAGTGTGGAGAGCTGATATCTAGCTCAGGCCTCAGCAGGGGTGCATCCTGTTAAAAGCGAATATCCAAAAAGTGCAAGATTGAGCTGGGTAACAGTTGTTATGATCTTGCAGGGAAATGATGTTTCAGCTCTAACAAGATTTCTAAGGATTTTCTGTTGTTTCTGCTACTTGCAGACATCTAGCTTTGAGGACAGAGCCTCATAATTTCTCATATGTTACTACTTATGGCTTCTAGGATCACGAACAACATGTGCAAATCACTTGAAGTGTGAAATAATTACATAATTAAAGCTCATTATGGTAGAGGCGAGATGCTGGTGGAGCTGTGTCACCCTTTCCGGAGCTGGCTGGGATTTGCAGGGCTTTCATGAGTCATGCACAAATATTCACCCCATTTTGGAAAAATTCACCCAATTTTGAATGTTACAGTATAATCAAACTTGAATGATATTTTAGTGCTGTTGTTAATTTTTAAAAGACATAGGGTTATTTAGTTTATAGTTGGTTAACCAGATGTTTATTTTTTGTATTTCTGCAGATCCAAGGCCAGGTTTGTCTGTAATGCTGAAACCACACTTATTATCATACCTGTTGTGCACCAAGTCTTCACTAAAGACAAAAAGAAATAATCTAGACATGTTGTTTGAAAGTGCAGCTCCCAGTTCTTCTGTCCCACTGACTGATTGCTGATGACTTTGAACACAATGGAAATTTTATCACTGTAGATCCCATTCTAGTGAGACTGGCATAGCAAGCAACATTTTCTTTTGGTTTTTCTTAAGTGTTCAGTTGAGCAGAAATGCAAACACACTCCTTAAAGCTACAGTGATCAAAAGCATCATCTGAGACCAACAAGTTAATTCTAGTTGTGTCTGATGAGATTCCTGCCCATGTAAACATATAAAATATCTGGGATGTTTTGTAAGTTCTTATGAGTAACAATGAATATTAGTTTTGAAGCAGAATTCACATATATTTCCCTTTTGCCCATGGAGTATCTCCATGAGTTTGAATTTAAGAAATTAGATAAGCATTTAAGAGTTCAGGCTATATTACTCTAGGCCTGGGTATAAAACGCCAGGCCTGGCAATATTACCCTAGGCCCTGCTGTATTACGTTAGGCCCGGCTATATTACGGAAAGTGAGGAGGTGTATTGTTATTACTATTTTCCTGTCTTGCTAGGTGCAAGTTCTGTGTACAAGTGTGAGAAGTTTTCCCTGCTTGCTCTTTGTTTAATGGGAGAGCACCTGATAATGGTTAGTATTCTTTTTCTTTTTGGTTTTTTTTTTTTTTTTTGTATCCTTATCATTGTACCTGGGCTTTGAGTAAGGTACTCCAGCGCTGTTAAGCCTTTTGCTTTCTCTAGACACCGGCATTTCACCTCCAAGTTGTTCAGCTGCAGGTTTTAGATGTGGAAGCTCCATTTGTGCCTGGCTTTGCAAAGGTAAGTCTGTAAGAGACACTGAGTGCCTGGGGTACCTGAGGGTGTTCATTGTTGTCTGAGAAGCCAGTGCTGCTGGTTTTGAAATCTCATCTGTGCCCTCTGAGAAATGATCTTTTCATATACCTAAAGGATAAAAGCCCTTCAGCTAAGGCTTTCCAAAAAATGAATGTTGTATTCCTCCTGCCGGGACTTTGTCCTGAAGAAGGAAACAGATGCTTCACTTGATTTCCCCTTTCACACAGAAATCAATAACGAAGGTGATATGAAGTCAAATTTTGAAAATGTGCAAAGGAAACTCAATGCATGCAGCCACTGGGCATTCTCTAAAAGACTTTAATGCCCTTAGGACTTTTGTGGCCTTATTCTTAAAATGCCCTATTTGGGTCACTTAGAGAAACCCAACAGTCTTAAAATGCTGAACAGCCTTTCCTGATAGATTTGGGTTACTGGGTGTGGTGCACCCATCACTAAAATCACTTCCAATAAATAAATAAATACTGGCTTCAGTATTTATGCCCTGTCCCTTGTGACTCTTCTAAGAAGTTTCCTGCTCCATTTTCAGAATTGAAAGAAATTATGGGAGTGGTTTGAGAAATGGCAAGGGTGTTTGGACTAGGAAATGCTGTGGTCTGAAAATAAAATCCAAGGGGTTAAGCACAGTCTAAAAAAGGAAGGTGAAGTGGGAGAATAAGAAAATAGTTCGGATTCAGTTTGACATTTTCTTTTATCACACTTGCCCTCAGTCAGCTTGTTCAGTGATAGCAATTTCTCAGCACAATGTCAGGTACATAAAAGAATGTGACAGCTTTCCCTGCTAACCCAGGCTGCCTGATAGAAATTATCATTCATTATCATTATTAGTGTAACTCACCAACCCCAAGTCTGAACCCATTCTAGTGGCACTGAAATGGCAAAAATCCCAGTCACATCTACAGTCCAGGCTGAAGCCTGAAGCTCTATTTTTTGACGAAATCCAATGGTGATTACTGACTGGAGTTCTGTTATTTTATCTGGGATTTATGTTCTGTTTTTTAATGGAGTGTGTTAAATGAGAAGTGTTAAAAGACTAGCTACTACAAGAAAATAATTTAATGTGATTTTATAGTTTTTATATATGCTACCAGATGTAGCCAATCAATCAATAAAACAGCTTTTCTTTGAGAGCATTCTACTCCAGTGGCTAAACTTCCATAATTACCCTGCCACCATAATTAAAAATTATCTAGACTCCTTCCTTCTAGTTTGCTCAAGCTGATGAGAAGCTGATAAAATGGAGTTTCAGTGCAAATGACATCTTATCACTTGGCAACTTTCAAATGCAGAGTATTTCAAAATCAAATCTCTAAGACTGCACATTACTTTGAGGAAATGTGTCAACAAAATGCTGTCAGCTCCTTCCTCTTGACAGGCTGTACAGATTTCAGCTGACTCTTAACCATAGCTTGTCCATCAAATGAGCAGATGTCCTTTTGGCACTACTGGTAGCACAGTCAGGGTGCCTGGTGGCTTTTTGAAAAGGCAGGAAATGGTTTCTGGTTGTAACTGAGGGCTAAGATCTAGTTCTAAATGAGGAGAGAGGAACAAGTGATGCTTATTGCTGATGTACCTGGCAGTGAGGAGAAGGGAGCCCTGAAGTCTTTGGCGTTTTGCTCATTTGATCTCAGATAGGGATGGGGTGTCCTCAAGGACAGGAATGACTAATTGGAAGCTGCTTCTCTCAGCCCTAGAAAATGAAACAAAGGCTCAGAGCACTTGCTCAGGCTGCAGAGTGTCACATGTCTTGATGGCTTTTAGGCCTGTCACTGCAGTGTGCAATTTCCACCCTTCCAAAAGGGACAGCACTGCAACTCCCCATTTCCCTGTCTTTTTTCAGAGAAAAGCCTCTGCTTGCAAGATGCTTCTGGCTGCTTTTATCCCTCCCCTTGTGGGTTGGCTGGGCTGCAGAGGTCCAGCTGTTTCTGTTTTCATTGAAAGGGACCATAGTACACACATTCAGCAGGTTTAATGTTTTACATGCCAGTTTAATAGATTGTTAGACTGGAGCATCTTGTCATGGGTAGAGAGATGGTAGAGTGCCTCTCTCAGATTTATGTGTGTCCTCTGGGTATCCTCATGCTTTACTTACCTAGTGCCTTTTTGGGCTGCTTTTATTCCCTAAAGCAACTGTGCAATGCTTCTCAAATAACACAAAACCAAAGGCTGTTTGTAGCCTACCAAAAAAAGGTTCGTAGAAAGGAAAGCTGATCTTTTCCATCATATGGATTCCTCAGTTTTAAATTTAAACCGGTTGAAACACCTTTGAACAGTTACACTTCAAAGGATATTTCTGTAAAATTTGTGTGCTCTGACTCTATCTTTGCTTGCAAATTGAATCTGATTTCCTTACCTTCTGTAATAGCTTGCAGTTTTGTTTTTCCTGGCACAAAAGCTCTTTCCGTTTGTCCTTCAGTTAGTCAAAGGTAGAAGGCTCTCCCTGGGAGAGAGATTCATTTTTCTCACTAGAATTTCAAACTGCAGATGACAGTCTTCTCTGGCACACACTAAGCTCTCCACCATCCTCAGTATACATGAAATCATAATCAAAGACAGATGCCTTTGCCTGTTATAAATAATCAGTGCTGCTTGCAGAGACCAGGAAAAATCCTTGTTTAGACTGGTCGGTCTTTCTTTCTTGGGCCTCTGTATTTCCCTTGGCCTTTCTTTTTTTTTTTTTTTTTTCATCTTTTCTCTGTCTCTAATTCTAGATATTTGCCTAAGGAAATAAAAGGAATGGGGAAAGTAGATCTTGGCACTCTCTGAATTCTCAGTGGATTACCCTATGGAGTGAAATTAAATACACATGACATATAAAAGGGAACAGCCTTTTAATTTATAGCAAAAACCCCAGTTCACAATAAATCTGTTCTTTCCTGTTTGTTCATGTGCATGATGAGAACATGTCATATGCCTCTGTGAAGCTGATATAGGAGCTCTTTGTTCTGTGTAGGATTAATTTGTTTTGAATTGGTTAAAGGTTCTCGGTAAATATCAAATAGCAATTGTGAATACACTTTTAAATTGGTGATCAAGTTCACTTGTTTTTATAGCAAAACCCAGTGCAGCAGCATCTATTTCAATAGCTCCTTGTAAAGGCATTGTCCTGCCAACTACAAATTGTCCTCAGCAGTGGTGAGTTTCTGTCATGTCAGGGCTCAGATTGGAGCCTCTTTTGGGGGAGAAATTTCAGATCTCTTTGTGGAAAAATTCTGCTCTGGAGGTGGATGCTATTATGAATTTTTAGCCCTGGGCAGTGCACAAAGCACTCCTGTGCTGAGTTTTGGGTAAGGTTTCCAGCTGCAGACACCACCCTATCAACTTCTAACTCAAATGTCCTGAACCATTCCTGACTAAACTGTCTGAATGCTTTGCTGGGTGTTTTGTCCTCTAGGCTTCCAAATTTTTGTGCTGGTTAATTTGTTTTTAGGGATGTATAATGTGGTTAGGCAGGGATTGTGAAAAGAGCCTTGCACCCCTAATGGATTGCTGCTACACTACCAACCATGTTCTGTGTTCTTACAGGAGTTCTGCAAACGCCTGACATTAAGAAATGAGAATATAATTTTGCTTTGTTTTTTTAATCCCAATGGTTTACCACAAAAAACACCACTGCCAGTGCTTTGATAGAAATCCAGGCTGCTCCTGTTCCAAAAGACCCAGGTATTTTTCCCCAAAGGTCAGCTTGTTCATGATAAAGTAGGGATTGAGAAGCCCCTTTTATTTTGTTGGGGTTTTTTTTGTTTGGTTGGTTGGTTTTTGTCTTTTTTTTTTAATAATTTCTCCCTACTTGGTTTGGGGTTTTATTGGGGTTTGGGTTTTTTTGGTTTTTTGTTTTTTTTTTTTTTTTTTTTTTTTTTTTTAAATATAGGACAATTCCATTATTAACTGCTTCAACTCTTATTTTACCATCGTAAAAAATAAATTGCTATAGTTGCTTGCCCATTACTATTTATAGCTTTCTCCTTTACTAGATGTTTTCCTCCTCTGCACAAGACCATAAATACATTAAAGAGCAAAGGAAGGAATGATTGGTTTGTCTTTGACACATAGGCTCTCAAGCTTGTTGATATTAGTCATGTTAATTAATCATCTTATGGACTACAGGTTTTATTAATGGCAGCATCATCTGATTCAAAAAATCAGATCCTGACCACTCCTGGAAAAAATACACACTCTTGACATTAGTGTGAGTTATTGATACCAGTTGCCACAAAAACCCATGCCAGATAGGTCAGATGTGGTTAAACTGGCTCTTGGGTTTCTGACCAGCAGCCAGGCTTTGCCTGTCATAATTTTCCCTGATTTTCCACTTCTCTGGGAATTATTTAAGACTATTATTATACAAGTATAATGAGCTGAAATTCCCCTGTTTCAGCTGCCTTGGCAATACCATTTTCCCCCTCCTCTGCAATGGGAAGGATCTGACTCGATTCAGCCACTTGCGTTTTCCTCTCACTGAAAAGTCCTTGGTCAGCAGTGCAGGGAGGTGCAGGGGGAGGCCCAAAGCAGTTTGTGTTTGCAAACCTGCTCTTTCATTACAGCCTGTGCAGCTTTGACACTGTGTGATGCATCCTAGGGAATGAAAACACCATGGAGCAAGGTATGTGATCAAACCATCACTGAAATTCCTGCTCTATCTGGGCTGCCACTGAGGCTTTCTGAAGCCTTTGAGTTAGGAAATGGCATGTTTCCTGAGAGCTGATACTCTGTGTTTTGGATAAAGTCATGGCAGAAGTGTCACACTGAAAATATCCCAGTGGATTCTTACACCCATTTAATCATCCTTTGGAGAAGTGAGGCATGTATCACTGCCGATAGGAATGCTGTGTATTGACTCTCCAGCTCTACTGGACATAGCTTAATCATACTTGGTTAATAAAAACCAAAATATAAATTGTGTTTTGTTCACTGAAAGAACTTTCCTTTTTTTCCTTCTCCTTTGTGTTTTCTTTCTTTCCACCCTATGGTTTTATATGTCTGTCTCTGATAACATGACAAATTAGAATGAAAGCCAATTAATTAACTTAATATGGGAATGCCGAATTATACTGCCTTTGGGTCACAGTTGCAAACAGAAGCATCTTGTCCAGAAGCCTGAATTTCACTAAAATATTGCATTAAATCTATTCAGTTCAACCATTTAAGCAATCTGCTTAAATGTTTGTTCTTGTGGATGAGGGAAAACCAGCTGATAAATATTTTAGGATGGATTGTGTAGTTACTACATTAAAGTGAATTAATATAGTTTATGCTTTTGTGATTGACCAGCACAGGCTATGTTGCTGTAATCCATCTATAAACTGTCTGCACCTCCAGCCTTTTTTGAGGCCCTCTTTCATCAAAACCAGGCAGTTTACCTGTATCCTTTGTCATGCTCTGCATGCACAAATAAGGCCATTGCCACTGCGACAGTCCATTAGACTGATTTTCAAGTACACAAAAAGCACTTTCTAGTAATTGTATATTTGACCTAACATACTATGTTTGCAATCCTTGCAATTGATGTCAGTTGAGACTAAGCTTAATTTGTCCTTCCCCTCACCCAGAGAAGGATATTTGTAAACCAAAACCCATGCAGCTGTGATTTCATCTTAATACCTGTTACACAGCTGAGAAGCCTGGCTTAATGCTGCTAACTGCTAGTCAGCTTGTCTGTGCCAAAACAGTGAATGAAAAAAAATATTTACTGCTTGTGCACAGCAGTGTAACATCAAGGATTTCAGCAGGGATGCTGTAAATAAAAAAAGTTCATTACAAAAATAACCAGTTATGAGCTATGTAAGGGTATTTCACTTTCAGGTATGAGTCAAGTTAGCCTCCAGTAATTTATCAAAGCTCAGGTGTGTAGGACTCTATAAGCCTGGATTAGTTTCTCTAATGAGGAGTTCACATCACAAAGTCAATTTGAAGAAAGTGGTTTTGGGGGCAGACATGAGGATATAGAGCAGAGCAAGGTGAGTGGCAGTGCAGAGGAGACCTCAGCTCTGTTTTCTGAGAGCTGTTTGTGTGTGATATCAGTGTGTATCTGTGCTTCAGAGGCAGGTGTGGCTAAATGGGAATGGCCGAGAGCAGGGCCAGGGACAATGTTAGACTGCTGAGGAGTAAAGATGGAAGGCAACATGGGATGTAACAGAAGCAAAAAACTGTAAGCTGAATATGGACCAGCCTTCTTTTTTAGTTTGCTGGGGGGGATTAATTCTGTCCAGCACATTTCATTTAAGATCATGTCTCTCTTACTTTTTGGTAGTCTGCTTCTGCCATTTGCTCAGCTATTGAAATGACATTTCTTACTTGTTCTTCATCTTGGCAGTTTTCAGTGGGATTGCCAAGAAAACTAAAAGCCTCTTCCTTATTCCTCGAAAGCATAATCAGGGAGTTAAGAAGCCAAGATTAGTTTTGCTAATAAGTGTGTACCAGAGAACTCCTTTGGGGATTTCTGTTTTTCTAAGTATTTGCTTTTATGGATTATGAGTTTCTGCCCTCCTTGGGAGATAGTTGGAGTGCCTCATGTTTCTTTGTGTTGTGGAAGGGAAAACACCCAGTGGGTCTGGTCATTGATTTTCCAAAAATTTCCAAAAATTTATTTTCCAAAATAGCTTTTTTCACTATTTTGGCAGTGGTAATGCTTTGCTTTCCAAGGACACTACGAGACACAGCCCATCCCCCGAGGAACTTGGATCAGTACTGTCTCTTTCCTCCAGGGAATTACAGCAGGCATGGGACCTCTGTCAAATTAATGTGTGTCAAGGTCGCCATTCCTTGCAGGGGCTGGCTGGCTTGCCTTGGAGAAAGGGACAAGGGTCTCGAGGTAAACAGAAATTGCTGTGTGATAATGAGTGTGCATTCACAGATATCCAGAATCCTTATTTCAGGTTGCTTTAGGCTGGGTGAGAACACATCTCAGCATGTCTTTGTGTGTCAGCTGGTGCATTGGAAAAGCAGGTGGAATTTCCACTTGGGAACAGGGAACCTGCACAGCAGCCCATCACACAGCCTGTTAGCCTCTGTCCAAAAAGGTGAATGGATCCAGCCTGATCAATGACTGTGTGCTGGCTGCAGCCACAGATTACTCCGAGACCATTCATAAATTATGGTTTAAACAGGAACATTTTTCAAGGGCTTGAAGCAGCTAGGTGCATAGATTGAAATAATGCAGTGTCATGGTAGTTTTACACTGTGTGTCTGCAGTATGTGGTATTCAGTCTTTGCTGTTGGGAGCTGCCATCTGTGCAAACATTTTAACTGATATCATTCTGAAAGAAATTTGATGAGTGGCAGAATAAAAATGAGTTATTTGATTAATGGTTTGGTTGCACATATGGACATGTAATCCCTAGCCAGATGCATTCAGACATTTTGGGTCTTATACAAGCGGCATGGTTGGTCTTCAGATAGCCAGTGACAGGCACCCACAATAAAGTTAATACTGCCAGAACCCCCTTTATTTCTGGGGGGCTTAGGGCACTCTCTGTGTATTTCATCCCTCATCTCCTCTTGTGTTTCTGCTTTTGCCTTTTCAGTGCAGCAACAACCCCTTCAGCAGAGGCCCTTTGGATTGCTTTGATATAACATTCAAAAAGATCAAAGGGAAAGCAAGGCTCAGCTGGTGGCCTTTCCCTTTAAAGCAGTGACTTTTAGGCCATGTCTCTGCTACAGATGTTTGCTGGCAGGACGGTGTCAAGCCAGGTTTGATGGGGAGTTTGATCCCTGTCAGGCAGATTTGTGTGAGCAGATTGAATTTTTCTGGTTGTGCTGCATGTGTTTGCCTGGCAGGAGTGAGCAGTGAATGGGCCTGGCTGTGCTCATGGTGCAAGGGCAACTTTGTGAGTTCAAAAGGAATTTGCACATGGGGGACCCTGTCCCTGCTCATGCAGTAGTGCCCAGGCTGAACAGTGCTCATGGATGTGGCTGTGCTGCCCGGGATGTGCAGCTGAGCCCTTAAATTGATACTGCTCTGTTGGCAAAGACTCTGAAAGAAATGTAGAACAACTCTCTGGTGTTGAACTGTGCTCTGTTTTAGGAACTGGTTTAGCCTGTGCTGGCACAGAAACCCTCTCTGAGGCAGGCTTTTTTCAGCTGGAATGGGTTTATCCTCTCTAGTTTAATTCTATCTCATTTGTTGGAAAACCTTTCTATGAAAGCAAGACATCAGTTTCTCCCCCATTGTTGGGTTTTTAATGGAAATCCTGCTGTGAAGATCAAGAGAGAGAAGATGGACCTCTAAAATGTGACTGGCCTCAGAAGCCTTCCCATTTTGGGTGGAAATGCAGTGCTACAGTGTTTGCCAGGATGGACCACAATTCCAACGTTCCAAGAGATGTTCCCTCTTGGTAATGACTTGAACATGTCAGTAATTTAGGTACTTAAATGAAATCTTTTCATTTTCAGGATGTCGAGTTTCTGGTGCCAAGAAGACGCATTTTGGGGAAAGCAGCTTATTTCTAAATGACTAAAATGGAATTAAGGGCTGCTGAGGATGAGCCTGACAGAGGTGCTGCTCAGGACACACATCTGTGCCTACAACCACCATGCAGAACTGCACCTCCCTGAACAGAAAAAGAAATGGCTCTATTTTTTTGCAATGAGAGCTGCTCTTGCCTTGGTCCTTAAAATTTAGGATGTGATACTGTTCTCTCCTGCCACAATTTAGACATAATCTAGATTAAATTACTTTTTTTTAATTTAATTTCTTACTGGTTTTGTTTTTTTCGTTTGGTTTTCTCTTTGCGTAGACAATAAAGATGGTCAAGGTTGTGGATTACATGAGAACTCCAATCCATATTACTGAACTCCACTACTGTGAATTCAGGTAAGTGCTATTTAAGCACAAGTTTTGTTTGGTTGGGGTTTATAGTAAGAGAAATAGCCTTTACTGAGAAGCAAGTTTATATGAATGCACTTGCTGTTTTCTAATGCCTCCATCTTTATTTGCCCCTTTCCTAGATGTTTTGCTTTTATTTCATCTTATGTTTTAATTTTTATACTGTTGTTAGGTTTATTGAGCTTCCAGTAAAGGATTTTTTTTTTTAATTATTTGAAGGTGTGGGGCTTTTTTTAAAGTATGGTCTTCAAGCCTACTTTTGCAACAACCTACTCCGCTGGGTTTGAATCAAAGCTCTCTGAAATCAATGGAAAACCTCCAGAAGTTTTCCTGAGCTTTGGCTGAGGCCTTTTTTTGAGAGCATGAGAATGAAGGCATTTTTGGGTTTCACTGTTTCATTCTTAAATCTGAATAAGCAGAAAATGGGATTTATTGCTAATAGAAGCAGATGTACAAAAACAAAGGACCTGTAGTTCTCTACTGTAAGGGATATGGTTTGGCAAGATGTAGAGCAGGTAACTGTTACAATGTGAAAAATGTAGAGAATGGGAATTAACTGCAACCAAATGTACCCTGGAAGCACAGCTGTAATTTATAATGCAGTCAGGAATGCACTGCAGGCTCCTCAATCGATAAGCTAATGGGAAAAAAGCCTGCAATTAATTACAAATCAACTGGGTCAATATCCTTTAAATGAAAGATATGAAATTGCTAACATTTGGATGGAACTTCTTTGCCAAGTATATTTATAAACCTCATATAAAATATGATATTTATAAAAAGAATAAAAGCTCCTTTCACTGTTAAAAGGCAGCACTCTGAATGCCTGATTTCCTTTTGCTCTAAAAATTCAACTGAACTGACTTTATTTCAACAAGTTTGCTACTGTGTAAAAAAGAAGTGAAGTAATCTTCTACCTTTAATTCAGGACCTTACAGAGAAGCACAGGAGCTATAAATAGGGCTCCCAGGGTGATGCTGCCCATGACTTCATGGTCAAAACATCTAAAATGACGAAAGTTTGTGCCCAAACTGTTCTCTTAGTAGATGTCAGGACCTGAAGTGCTCTGACTGGTGATCTTGGCAATCTAATACCTTGTTATATTTACAGAAATAGCCCCAGAAAGGGCAGCCAGGGCAGGAGGAGATGGGCTAATGCTGGCATTAAAGGCAGCTTGTTGTCTGTGGGGTCTCAGCTTCAAACAACTCTGAACCTTTACAATTTGCTAAACTGGGAGTCATGCTTACCTGGAACACTTTTCATCTGGCACTGATGATTTTTTCCATATATATTCTATAACACTTCTGCTTTTTATTAAAAAGGTGGAGGAGAGACATTGCCAAGGAGGAAATAATATTGTTAAACTTGTGAATATCTACATTTTTTGGTTTTTTTTAGATAAGTTTGTTTCATTACCTTGCTGTATTGTTTTTATTGTCTTTTTTTGGGAGCAGTAGAAATCAAAGGATTACACTGTAATTATATCATATGAAAATGAAAATATCATGAGGAAAGAGGAAGAGGACCTGGAAGAGCACATGGAAGTGGGTGAGCACTGACCCATTGAAAGGGGGCCTTTACAGAATGGCAAATGTCTGGAGCAACTCCTAGCAGCAAGTAGAGGAAAAGGGGTGATTGCCAACTTTGTTGGACTTGCCTATATCAGAAGTACCTTGAGGTGAATTTTTCTTTTCCCCTTTGACAATTTTTATTTTAAAAAAAAAACTTCCTGAAGCCCCTTTTTATTTACTGATAAAATACTGATAAATCAAGGTTTTCTCATTTATCCCAGAATCAGAGGATTGGCTAAGCTGGGAGGGACCCACAAGGCTCATCCAGCCCTGGCCCTGCACAGAATCACGCCATGTGCCTGGGAGCATTGTCCAAACACTTCTGGGGATGAAAATTATATCATGATGGTTGTTTGTTATCACAGCAACCAAAAATTCCTATTCTATTTCACACTTTCAGTATATTTTACATACATCCCAGAAGCTGTCGTGCCAATTACGTTTCACCTCCAGGCTTTTAGTTCTTGGTCATTTCATCTTTCTGGAGACTGAGCTCTGATTTGAGTTCCTATTTCTCATTTGCAGTGACAGGGAAAAATATTGGTCAGCCTCACTTGGAAGTGAAATTCATTATATAAATGTCCAAGCTGTTTCTTTACTATTTAATTTTTTTATATATTATATAAATGTCCATAGAATCCTTAAAAACAAAACAAAACAGGACATTTAAAAAAATTCCTGAATGAATGGCTGATACTATTTTAATAAAAGATAATTTTAACACAACACTGACAAATATATCACTGGTTTAGTCACAATGTTAGTAGCATCACTGGTGATGATACAGACACATGCAAATTACCAGAGAAAATGTCTGAATTTCACATCTATAGACATAGCACTGCAAAGCTAATACTGCTCTTCTCCAAACACATTCCACCTGCTCAGGCAGCTGCAGATAGATTAGAAATGTTGATGAAATCTGTACAAGAAATTCTGCTACAGTGACGTTAGCTGGTTTCCCTTCTACCTGCAGAAACACAGCCATTTTTTTGTCTGCATTTGCATCATTATATATTCAGAATAAATTAAACACATGATATCTGCATTATTAAGAATGTATTTTTTATTAAGCTACAGAAAATAATTGGCACTGAAATTTCTTTTCACACACCATTAATGAGGTTAAGTCTTTTGAAAACTACAACACAAAACAAATTTAACCAAGAAAAACCCAATCAAAACCTACAAGAGTTTTACATAGAGATAGCAGCATTTCAAGTCAACTAAAGCATGCTGCCTCCACAATTCTATTGTAGGCCATGCTTCATTTCTTTTTACTTTCTCTTCAGTTAATCACTGGGTTTCCTAAATACAAATGCATTATGTCAATAATCAGGTTTTAATTTAAATTTAAATGCATTCCTTAGTGTATTCAGTCAAGCTGTCTTCCTTCCTTCCTTCTGATGTGGCTTTTTGGGGGAAAGTGAGTGCAACTTCATAGAATTTTTTTCTGTCTTTGTCATTGTTTAGTCAGTCGTTCTTTCAGAGACAGACTCTGAACCTTTCACAGCCATTGTCATGGTGAGGCTGTTGGCATGGACTGGTCTCATGGTGTCAGTGGGAGTGGGAAAGGATCATAGAATAATGGATTTGTGATTCTGCACAGAAGAGTTGGGAGAGCTGGGAAGGGAAGACACCTTGAAAAATGCAAAGTTTGAGGTAATTTCTTGTCTGATGCTGTATGTTGCTATTTCAAGAAACAGCAGTGGTCAGTTGTTTAAAAGAGTAAAAGAGAAGAAAATATTTATCCCAGTATTGCAGGCTTTTCGTTCTTGTTTATTTGACAACTAAAATTCTGTGACACACTGCAGTACAGCCCTTCAATGGCTGAACAGCTGGCAAAATAGAGACCAGTCAAAGCAGCTTCTTTGGTGGGTTAGTTCCACCATACAGGCATGTTCTTTCATCTAAATCTCAAAGTTAGCACAACATTTTTCTTTCAAAAGGTTGGAGCAGGGCTAATCTATAGTTGGTGTGGCCCTTTTTCTGTTGTGTATTATTTCCAGCAATGGGGGTGACTTTGCTTAATGTCAGCTGCCAACACAGAAAGAACAGCAACAAGCCTCTGTCAGAAATGTCTGCATGAAGTGGGGAGTGTCTCTGTGTGCTGCTTATATCCAGTGATCTGAATCCAAATAAATAATGAAATAGCATTTCTTGCTTTGATGTTGTTACTTCATTCCATCACCTTGCTCAAATCAGCTCAAATTACCTGTTTGTAAAATGTGTTTCATAATATTTGCTTGAGTTACTGTGATTAAATACTCTACTATTAGTTTAGGTCCACTTTCTTCTTGTTACTTTATACATCATAAGAAATCAAATTTTCCTCTTTGGAGGAAGTATTACCTTCATACATAGTGTAAACACAATAGCACAAAATTCTGATAAGAATTAGGGGAAGCTGGGCAGCTGGGAACATGGAAATTGCATGGATATTCTTTGCAAAGAGAGCTGGAGGTGTTGAATGTTGGGAATTCATCAATATTGGGCTGTGCTCTTTTTCTGAAGAGGCTAACCTGATTTTTTAACCATTTATTGAAGCATTTTAGGAAATCCTTGAAAGTGTCCAAAAATAATTATATAAACCACATTTGTCTTTTGTGTGAACTGTACAAACTGAGCCACAGAAAACTCGTATGTGGTAGGAATGAAGTTTCTTAAACATGTATTTTATCAAATTAAAAAATGAAAACCTGTGGTTTTTTTAATTAAAAGAACAACCAATTTGTCATGAATTTTAATATAGACTAACCTTTGACCTTTCCTTCTTGCATGTCCTCACATAATTTCTGTAATTGGTTTTAGCAGTCATGTACATTTGTTTAAATGTTTTATCTGGAATCAAATATTCCTTTTGATTTAGATAGAAATTAAAAATACAGACATTGTCAATGTTAAGCCAGCCTAAAACAAAGCTCAGTTGTTTGGCTCTTATGGGACAGCAGTGTAACAGTGCTGCACACGGGTTGCTTGAAACCAGCTACTGGAAGGTGTGCTGTACCCAACATTTCCCTGGATTTTTAAAAACTATTTTAGCATCCTGACACAGTGCCTCTTTGGTATAAACTGCTGCCAAAAGCAGATACAAATTTAGTGTGTCCCCAGCCTGATTGGTGAAATTATGGCACAACATTTTGAAACTATGCCAGTTTAGGATAGAAGGGAAAGTGCAGCTAGCTCTGGCTTGCTGCTGTAAATGTAGAACATTGAAATGATGATTAGTGGGAAATTGGTGAAATTCAGGCCTGCCCAGGAAGAGGGAAAGGAGGCAGAAATAGGTATCACAGTTCTGGCACTTGATTTGTTTTCTTGGAACCTGATTTTCCTCTGCCTGAAATCTGCTAGAAGTTAGGGAAGATCAATAGTGTTTGATTATGGGACTTGGGCAGGAAGGGAGTGCCCTCTAGGTTGTGCTAACATGGGATAATTTGAATTTTATGCTGTTTTTATTCCCCTCTCTTTTCTCCTCTGCCAAATCCACTTTACTTTGGCACTGTTTGGTCTGTGACCTTTCCATCTTGCTTGCTGCTGAGGTTTGTTAGTTATTTTTCTTCATTACCTTCATCATCTAACCCAAGTGCTTGCCACTGCTCACACATCCTTCTCCAAAGGTAGGAATCAGAATTCAAATCCAGGAGAAAGTGCTTGGACAGCATTAACAGCTGAACCCCAGCTAGTGGGTAAAAATTAGTGGACTGAAGAGTTGGTCAACACTTTTCTCAGATTTT
The DNA here is from genome assembly GCF_047830755.1 of Zonotrichia albicollis. Taxonomy (NCBI): domain Eukaryota; kingdom Metazoa; phylum Chordata; class Aves; order Passeriformes; family Passerellidae; genus Zonotrichia; species Zonotrichia albicollis. The sequence goes on along the minus strand of NC_133829.1, from coordinate 8,771,754 downwards.
TAGTATAGATATGTGGCAGCTTGGAGACCCCTCATGTCACCAGGAGACAGGAGAGAGAAGAATGAAAAGAAGCCTCCTGAGAGCTTCATTTTAGTGTGTGAAAAGCTGTGCTTACTCTTATTTTGTCCCTGTAACTATTTCATCCTCTTTCCAAATGCCTGTGTTGCTGCCACTTGCCTTCCTCAGCTGTAAAACAGCAGCAGCACATCTGCTACCTGATGCTGGGGTGATTCTTGGTTTGAAATTCCTCTGAACACACAAAGAATGAGCATTGCTTATCTAGTTATTGCTTATCTATTATTATCCTAGAAAGAGTCCGCCATGGGCATTCATTTTAATTGCTCCGTATATTTATTCATCAGAAGTCCTCTCTCCCTTGCCATTTGGAAATGTGGATGTATCTGAATGGCATACAAGCAAAATCTGGCTGGGGAAAGGCTGCTGTGGACTGAAGGTATATTGATTTCTCCCTTTGGTGCAATGTTTATGACAGGTGATGTCAAGGGAAGAGAACAGTTATGTCACTTGTGCAGAAGAGCCTTCAAAAGAAAAAAAATCTTCACAAAAACTGCCAGAAATACCCACAATTTCATTCTTATCATTCTGATCATTGAGGTAACTTAATCCTTCTGTATCTGGTACTCTTTGTTTTGTGGTTGTGTTATAGCTGTGCAACAAAATTGAAAAGTAATAAGTAGCGTGCTTGGGGTGAATTTCATATAATGAAATTGAAGCATATCATTTCCTTAAAAAAGTTAACATGGCAAGAGATTTAAAATGTGTGTTAATTTTAATAGATACAAATTACTGTAATCACATCAAGAGATAAATTACTATAATCATGCCCCCTTAAATCTTTCAGTGATTATAATGCCCTTGTATCAGTGTCATGTTTCTAACAAGATATTAATTTCTTGCCATGCGTGGTCTTTAATGGGTATAACCCTGTATGTTGGAGCCCATTGCTCTTGTGTGGGACAGCTATCACTTTCAGTGCAAAAAACAAGATGGGTAAAGGCAAGAGAAGCTACAGGAGGTGGATGTGCAAATGGGATAACTCTGAGTCCCCTCTCTTGGAATGCCAGGTCATCCCTCCTCCTGTTTGGAAACAGCTGCAGTGGTTGCACAGGGATGCTGGAATCCAAGGAATTCCAGCATCAATTCCAATGCCAACATTGACTTCTCCCAATTTAATGAAAAAGGTGTGGAGAAGGGAAAATCTCTCATCCTTGACGGCCCTGAGGTCTGTGTGATTACAAGGAGGTTTTTTTCCTGCGCTGCTGTAGAAGCACCCTGGAATTCACCAGCACACACTACCCAGAGATCCTCTGCAGAGAAACTGTGCCCACGTTACTCTGGGTATTTATAATGACAAAAGAAAATAGCTCTGACAGTGGAAAGCACTGGGGTTTTTAATACAAATTTAAGAGTAAAATGCTATACTATTTAGTTCCTGTTTTCATCAAAATTCATGTGGAATTTTGTAAGTCAAAACAAGGGAAATGTTTTGTAACATTTTCGGTATGGGAAAGGGAAAAGGAACTGTTTTGCATTTGAAGCTTCTGCAGCATAATCAAAAGGGTGTTCACAATTTATAGATGATTCCTGTGCCAGGGACTTTTTCCCCCTCTTCCTTTTGGGTCAATTTTCAGGGGGAAAAAAAAGTTTGAAAAAAAGAAAGTGACTTTCAAACTCATTTGCTTTCTTTCAACTCCTTGCTTGATAGCAGCTTTGACGATCTATATTTAAAATAACTGTACTTTGGAGAAATATATTGTCCATTGAAATATTTTCCTTACTGCCTCTTAATGACTGGGCCTGTTCATTGAGAATAAACATGTAAATAATGTTATTACCATGGAGCAGAGTTAATAGCCTCTAATAGCCTGGAACCTGTGAACAATCATGCCCATGAGGAACTCCTTACACAAATAGTCCTGGTAAACCCAACAGGAGTCTTCATGTGGTAAAATTACTCACACAAGTGAGTGTTTGAAAGGAAAATGCCATTGCTCCTCTCCCACATTCCTCCTGCTCCTCCATGAAAGAAAGCCAGCACATGAACATCAAAAGGCATTTTTGGTCCAATATGTCCCAAATAAGGATTTCATCTTAGACTAAACAACTGGTTTGAGTATTTGCTGTAACTATTATTGAAAATGTTTTTAATTTTTCTATTCACTTTCTAGCTTTTGGTTCTTGATTTAAATCATCTGTAGTGCTCCTACTTACTGTGTTCACTTGGTATTTAATGTTTAGAATGTCTGTTTAATACACTTTAATACACTTTAATAACCTCTACAGTTCAGCTGTATTTTACTTAAAAAGCATTCATTACTCTAAAAAGGTTTTGGAATGAGTGATTCATCAAAGAACCTAAAATAGCTCAATCTTGTGTCCTGCTAACAAGACACAAGATATTTGTTTAATTGTAAGTGCATATTCAAAGCATTTACAATTAGCTGTAGCACAGTTATGAAAGAAATAGTGTCTAAAAGGAGCTGTCATTTTTGTCTGACATGAGGTTACTTCAAAAGGCACAATTCCCCTGCAGGTACTGAAGTTATCCAATTACACTTCTTGTTTGTTTATCGTAATTAGTGTGTTTTGGTAGAGGTTTTTCATGGGGAAATGAAAACTAGCTGGTAAAACAGCTATTTTCCTGAACCAGGTAATAAAACTGATCACAATAAACCTGTGAGTTCTGGAAGCAGGTATGAAAAATTTCTTATGGTGATTTTAAGGGGTTTTGTTGTTTGGGTTTGTTTGGTTTGGTTGGTTGTGTTTTTCTACCGTATAGTCCTTGATCCTAAAGGGTAATATAATAACTATTTGCTTTTCATTTAGGCTGATTGTGAGTCAAGTCTGTATCTGCTGAGGAAGTTAAGTGATGCACCCTCTAATTAAGTCTCTGCAGCACTTTCCTCCTACATAAATGGGCTGGTGGGTTCCTGGTTGTTCCTGTGGCCACCAGTGCAGCTGAGGGACCCATCTGAGTGACAGGTACTTACATCCATTTGGAATTTTTAATCACAGCCTAACACTTGTCAGCTTCAAAGCACACACTGTGGGGAAATTAGTGTCACGTCATGTGATGCAGCAGTTGTAGGGCTGCAAAGAAAACAGATTGTTTGATTATTTTCTTTCTTCCATGGCTAAGGTTAACTGCCTGGACAGCTGCAGTGGAGCCTTCAGGGCACACTGCTTTATCTGATTGGTCTCAGGCTTGATCTGGCACATGAAAGGAAATGTGAGGAAGTTTCCAGCAGAGATCGTTTTGCAAGTCCAAAGATAAGGGCAAGGTCAAGTTCACTTGTGTTTCCACAGTATCTGGTTACAAACATCAGCCCCAGTGCCACGCAGATAATTCCAGTTTAGTCTGGCTGTGCTTTTCACCTTCAGCAGATTTGCCTTGCTGGAGTATTTGCCATGTTCTGTTCACCAGCATCAAAAAGACCCACCACAGTAAAGCAAGAGCTTTTACCTTTCTTAAAGGTGACTTTTCCTTCTAGGGACCAAAAACATGGTGATTTTATCCAATTTTTGATGTGGAACTTGCTCTGGTGTCGTCCCTCCATGGGGCTGCAGGGACATGTTAATGTTTAGTCAAGGAGTAAGTTGTTATTATCTGTGTTACATTATTTTAGCACATAAGGTTTCTCCTGTAGGAAATTACCATTTCTTCCATGCCTTCAGAACTGTGGGAGTTACTGCAGGAATATATGAGGTGGGAAAATAGAGCTGATTTTTTTTTTCTTTTTTTTTTTTTAGTTTATTTTTTAAACAGTGTCCTTTATGGTTATTGTGACTAGTGTGTGAAACTTGAGAGCTGTGGCCTGAGGGTGGAAGGAGCTGTCTCTGCCCCATGAGGCTCACCAAAAACATTTCCTGAGTTATGGATGAGCATTGCCTTACAAAACCCAGCCCTACACACTGTCCTCCCTCTGAAAACTGTTCCAGTCTCAGTGCTGGCTCCTCAGTTTGTAAAAGTTATCTTAATTCCACCAAGGTCTTGGTGAGATTCCCTAACTACTTTTTAATTTCTTAATTGTGTGTATTGTTATGCTGCAATGCTTTATGGCTTTATGCAATCAGTGTTTCTTATGGCAGAGTTGCTGGTTAGTGGTGCACTTCAGTAAAAACCACAATTCAAATTCTCCTCTTAGCTGTTGCTGCAAGCAGTAAATTCTGTGGGTAAAGGAAGGAGCATATTGAGTGAGCCTGTGCACTCTTCCATTCCATCACCTCAAATGCTGGTTTGCGTATGCTGTGCTTGAGGAACAGGTCTGCAGTGTAATGTGGATTTCTCAGTTTCTTCCACAGAGAAGCAGAAGCTGTGAGGGTTTTTCTGTTCTTTTTTTTTTTTTTTTTTTTTTTTTTTGAGGTCTGCATTTTTCTTCATTTCAAAAAGGAAAGTTGTCATCCCCCAAGTAAAAAATCCATACAGTGAAATAAGCTGGCCTTCTTTCATGAAAATGTTTGCTCTCTCTACCATGAAAACAGAAGATTACAAATTGGCTGTAGAATATCTTGATAGCTCTCATGTAAATTATTCTACCACTCACATCAATAAGCACAGTCAGTACACTGGGTAGAGAGATGCCTCTCTGAATCTTTTTGGGATCTGTTTTCAGAGAGACAATTACAGTGGTGCAAACTATAATATAATAGTGAAATTAAGGTGAAGTGAATGATGTGCTGCAACACAAAGCTTGAAAAGATAGAGCACTGATCTGTTAAACATGAGTTATGGTTTTATTTTTTTTGTAAATTCTCCAAGATTCTGGTCTGGTTTTGATTTTGGAATGGGTGGGTGGTGGTAGTTCTTTTGTCTTTGGAAAAGCATCTTTTATAATTAAAGAGGCACCGTCCTGGCATGCTCTGGTCGCTTGGATGGTTATTAGGGAGAGCTGTGTGCAGGCTGGCACTAAATTAAACCTCAGTCCAAATCCCCACTGTGCTCTGAGAGGGGACTCATACCAGAAGGAGCATGTCATGTCCTCAGGTCTCCTCTGCTGACATTATTGAGGGCTGGGATGATTTCCTGGGCAATAATGATGGGTCCATGTCCAGCTGTCCTGCAGCAATCAGTCCAGAAGTGGGAGCAGTGTGCCCCAAAGGTTCAGTGCTAGGTGTCAGGGCAATTCCTTCACCATTTCTATCACTTCATTTACAAATTCTGACTGTCTCAAAGCATTTCTCTGCTTTTCTGTTTTGTTTTCATAATTTTTTCCCATGAAACCATGTTTAGCTTCACATAGTGCTTTCTTCCAGGGAGAGCTGAACTCCACACAAATTTATCCTGATCAATCTGTGTCCAATCTGTTACTGGCTTGATCAGATAGAAATGGATGATATTAGTGAAGCTGGCACATTGCTCCTAACCTTTTCTGATGGCATATTCAATACTTGAAAATACCAAAGATCTAAATTTAAACAACATCTTTAAAATCACTGTCCCTTTCCAAGAGATATATAATATGTGTCTCATGTCTCTAAAAGTCCTAATTTGAAAGCATGTGGGTTTTGTTCCCATTTAATGTCTAGGGAAAGACATATTCCCCCAAAGTACATCCCTAGCTTTCAACTTTTCCTCTTTATTTTTTATGCTTTTTAAAATAAAAGTAACAAGCATTTGCCTTTCACTGAGCCTGTCCTTCCTTTTCAAAGCAGAGATTTTTTATTATTGACTTTGAAAGAGCAAATCAATCCCACTAAACTGCCACACTTTTTATCCTAATTTTTTTTTTCATTTTCTGTGTTTCTTATTCTACATCTGCATTAGTGTAACTTTGGTTTTTTCCCTTTTAAACATAACATTAATACTCATTTATGTCTTTTTACTTTCCAGCTTTATGAAGGCACTATTGACTCTCACCTTTGTAAATGTCTGCCCTTGAAGTTTTAAATGTTTGCAATAAACACAATTTTGCTGCCATCATTAGCAGCCACTAGCCATAAATTAGCTGCTTCATTTCAAGTTCAAATTCCATTTCTCCTAAAGTACCATCAAGAATCCTCTCCTGTCCAGCTTTATACTGGTGGAGTGGAGAGATGAATTTCAAAATTTTAAGAATTACACAAGTGTAGTTTTGACTGCAGTCAGGAATACACCCTCATTAAGTGTTTTCCTCCTTTTCTAGGCTAGTGTAAATCCTTTGGATATTTCTGACAGTGTATGCCCCCTGGAATGTCTCTGCTAAAATAACCAGACATTCCAAGACGTTGGTGGCAAGATCCTGAATCATAACTGTAGTAAATTTCTGGTGGGTGTTGCTGCCTTTTTGGATCTCTGTGGGAGATCCCACCTTTAATCCCTGCCATCAGACTCTGCTGTCGTGACTGTGACTCTGCATGGGAAGAGCCAATTCTCCAGGAACACAATTTATTTCAGTGATGTGTTCATGTGACCTGAGTAATTCTGAGGTGAGAGCATTGACATCAATGAGAATCTGGCTGAATATGGGCTCTTATTTTGGTCCTTAGTGTGCTGTAAGCATGGAATGGACTAGATGAAAGGCAACACTGTGTTTCTCTGATAAATCTGAATTTTTAGGTTCTTCTCTCAACTGTTTGAGTTTGAAAAGCAAAGACAGCCAAGAGGAAATTGTTTTGGAGAGAAGTGATAGCCAACCTGGGATAGCAGTCAAGGAAATTTCAGTGGTGACACAATTCAGTTACAAGGAGGTAAGAAAAGTTCTGACAAGGTCCTCCATGTGAACCAAATTTATCTTTTAAAAATTCTGCATGTTCTGTTGTTGATCTGTAATTGATATTCAGCATCCACACACATTTACACCAGGTAAATGAGGCTGCTGAGGTCTCCTGGGAAAGCCCTTTGCCCAGCATGTACAGCAGCTTTTCGTCCCTGTAATTCAGACTTTCCATCCCTTTCCTCTCAGGTCCATGAGGATTCCTCATGTGCTGATATTTGTGCTACAGACATTTATTTTTCTCCTAGGTTTAGGAAGAGAAGTGTCAGCACCTTCTGTCTGGAACAGGAGGGATACTTGTCTGAGTTGGCAAGGTGATCTCAAAGCTGCAGAATAAGATTTAAAAGTCTTGTTCAAAGGGAGATGCCAGAGCAATATCAAGCCACCTTAGAAGATTTGACTTTAGTTACAGAGACCTGCTACCCTCAAACACATTGGGAAACCACACTGATAAACTTTTTAAGGGTCAGTCTGTGGAGAGGTGCTGTAACATAGGCTGCTTCAGAAACCCAAATGGTTTGTTCTCTGATTTTTAATTTTTTTTTCCTGCATTCTACCCAAATTAATAATTTCTTTGATGAAGTTGCTCCCGATTTACACACAAACGTGCCAGTCCCCTTCTGTTCCTGTCTATCTTAGAAGAAGTATGAGGAGTTCAGCTTTTCCTTCCTCAATTTTTAGTAAAACACAATAATTATTTTTTAAATAGAAAATAGACTCAGGCTAGGGATCTTGCATTTTGAAAGGCAGCATTTAAGAAACCAAAGACAGATGGTCTCTTGTACCCATAATTTCTTCTTATAAAATGCAATTTGAATTATTCTCAGTGGGTTCAGAATATCTTTTTTTTTCTAGGCATGAGCCAAGGTTTTTCCCCTCCAGTGTACAGAGGAATATACACTAGATAATAAATACTTGATGCATAATTTGTTGCTCACTGTGAGACGCCTCTTAAATATTTTGTTTGCATTGTTTACCTGTGCATATATTGCAAGCTAACAATAATACAAGCTATATTGAAAAATCATGTACATTATTCAGGCATTTCAGTGCATAGAATCCAATAATTCTTTTACACAATTGACAGAAAATTTAAAAGATGCACATTTCCTGGTAAATGAATCCTTCAGTATTTCAATATATGCTACAGTTAAGGCCAGTAGGAAGGATAAAATGCAGTGGCCCTACAGTGGTTTTAGGACAGCTGTCTGTTCTGAAGGCTGCTACACATCCATCTCTGTCCTCCTGCTTTTACAAATTCTGCAGTCCCAACACTGATGCTGTACTTGACTTTTCCATTTTAATAAGAGGTAAATGAATTTTCAAACAGTGATTGTGTTGAAGGTTCTTTTTTTTTTTCTTCTCTGAAAGGGCTTTCTGGCCCCTGATTTCTCCAAGTCCTGGAAACTTAAAGGCAAATGCTCCCATGGGGGTGGTTTAGGTGGATATGGACTTTCAGGAGGGATGTTGAGATGAGTTTTATGTTCAACAGTAAGGAAGGGACACAAAACTCCTGTCTCTAAGCCAATGGTGGCCAACAGCTCTTCCTCAGCATCCTTGCATGGGCTGACCTCTGTGTGGAGTAAGGATGAATTTGGGGCTGCTCTTCTTGGTGACAACAGAAACAAATGCCAGGAAAACTAATTCACTGTATTTCCTCCTGGATCTTTCTTACATTCTCTAAAGGAAGCCAGAGGAAATTCATATCAAAATCTACCAAGGGATATCTAAAAAGACACCATCTGACTTGAAGTCCCTGAGCCAGAAATGGCTGGGACTTGGGAGAGGACACCTGGAAAGTGTTGATTACAGTCCTATTACAGTCTTATGTGTTTATCTTTTATAACACAGGGTAATTTTGCTTCAACTAGTACAGCTGTCTGTATGTCATGCAACTCAGGTTTATATGGATTTATTGATAAATAGTGGATATTCACATGTCCAGTGGTGTGATGCAGTGTGTGTGGCGCAGCTCTTCCTAAATCCTGTTTAGAGCCAAAGGGGAGGAAAATATTCACACAGAAGGTGTTTCAGAGAAACCCTGGGTTCTCTTTGTCCAGACAATCCTCCCTGCAATGGCAGCAGAGGAGGATTAAAGAGCTGAGCTGGCTGATATAAACTGGCTAGTGTTGTGTGGTTCCACACCACCACTGAATGTCCCCCCTTAGCACAGGACATGCACAATCTGTGGCAAGGTCCTGTGTAATGAAAATTCATTTTGTGCTGCTTCTAACACCACACCATCTTTAGCAGCCAGTAACAATGATAATGCAATTATTCTGTTTCATGGCTCTGAGGAGAACAGGACACAAAGGGGTTTTTGTTGGGGGGTGTGAGGCTTTTTTATCACCGTTAAGCTGCAGTGTAAAATTTGCTGCATGAGGGGCATCTCCTGTCCCTCCCTGGTGCCCAGCAGGGTGGACGGGCAGCTCTTTGTCCCTGTGAGTGGCTCCACCCTGGTGGCTTTGCCTTTGCTGCCTGCACAGAGCAGAGCCCAGCAGAGAAACAACAGGCAGGGATTGACCCGAGCAGGGTGGGGTGGGCTGGGGAGTGATGTCCCACAGTTTGGCAGCTCTGCTGTAAATGTTTGTGACAGAAATTGCCCCTTGAGCTGTGCTGGAGCTGCCACAGATCCCGGTCCCATGGGCCTCCAGCCCCACCTGCTTTCTCACTCCATGAGAGAGAAGCAGTAGAATAACAAAAGAAAATTTCTGACACTTTTCGTTGTTTTTTCCCCCCCTCTCTCTTTGTCTGGGATTATGCTGAATATAACTTAAGCCCTAGTGCCCTCTTCTGATCTTGACATAGGTGTCAGTCCTCAGCACACCTGTCCCTGCAGCTCCCCCTCTGCAGCCAATTGTTTGAAGTTAGGCGAGCATTTGGGGACACAGATATTTTAATTTGTAATCAGCTTTAAAGCTTTAAAGCTTTCAACATTTACTCTGATCAGAAACAGCAGCTTAGGCATAAATTAGCCTTTTCTATTTAAAAAAAAACCAATTTTTTTTTGTCTCCCAGCAGGGGCAGTAGGCTCGAGGTGAAGTCCACAGAAGTGAAGGGATAAACCCTTATCAGCTCTGGCCCAGCCTCTGACACAGCCCTCAGAGCCACTCAGGCTGAAAGAGGTAAACTGCTACAAGATCTTCAAGGAACAAAGACTGATTAAGGATAATCTTGTAGAAAATGTTACCTTTTTTTGGATTAATTTAACATGGGAAATACTGGTAAGTGGTAATTGTACAATTCCTTGGCTTTTCAGTGCTGGTAACCCAAATTTAGTTTGTGTCCTTACATGCAGGTATGTGCAATGTGTATTAGGTATGTCTCTGACACTCAGCTGCAGACTGTATGAATTAGTTCATTCATCATTTCCAGGCTGCCACCTCTGGGATGGAAGGCAGCAGCTGGCAGGGAGCACACAGCAGTTCTGCACAGCACCCCCAAAGCCAAGCCAGAAATCCTGCATCCAGGTTCTATTGCAGGGTGGTTCCACACACAGGGAACTAGAAACCTCTTCTTTGCAAAAACACACACTTCCTTTCTAAAATCATATGTTTTACTGATAGCCATTGAAAAAAAAATTACAATATTTGCCCATAAGGCATATGATATATCCAAAGTATGCTAAATGTTGCTAAATCTTCTAACACTAAATTTGCTGCAAAATAAGGTTATGAATTAATTTTCACAGTCCTGGCTTTCTTAGACTGTGGCTGCTTGCTTATGTTTTAAGCAGATAATATTCTGCAAACTGAGAGTTGTGCAACTGCAAATAAACATTCTCTACTGACCAAACTACTTGTTGATAATTTTAGATGGGAATTTTTGAGAGACTGATGGGCAGATTAACACTAAAGGCCTCTCAAGCAAGTGGTTTAACAACACATTAAGCAACAAAAGGGATATTTATAGCTCTTTGCAGGAATCTGAGTTTTCCAGCTCTCTATTGCCATCTTGAGTCCCTGCCTGCCTTTGACAGAAAAACCAAATTGGGTGTAACACGGACAGAGACAAAGGGAAAATCCCTTTCCTGTCCTGGTGGCCAGAGCCCTCTCCAGTTATCAGGTGAAAGTCATCAGGTGTCACAGAAACAACATTATTTACTCCAATTGAGATTATACACTCTGGCACACTGCAGGGAGAGCTGAGGGGAGATGCCAGGGCCGTGTGATGTCAGTGCAAATTTGCTCTTGCACAATGAGGTTCTTGGAAAGCAGCTGAGCTCAGGGCCCAGGGGAATTATTGGACATGTGCACCCTGCAGACACCTCTCAGAGGAGCTAGCAAGAGTTTGGAGTATATTTAAAGCTGGATTGTAAAATTCTGAAATTCTTCCTCCTATGCAGATACCATGCTCTTTGTCCTATAATTGTCCTTGACAAATTTCTCACCTTCCTCTGAGAATCACTAAGGTAGGAACTGCAGCACCTGATCCATCCTATGATATTTTAGTAGGTAGTCACAGCACACTAAAGAAAACCTGTGGATGTCCAAGTTCTTTGGGATAGATGCCATGAAAAGAAGCCTGAGGCCTTTGCTATGTGGGCATTTCTCCAAAGCCTGAGGCCTTTCCTATGTGGGCACCTCTTGCTTTCTACCTCGTGATGCTCAGACTCCTTTTTATTGGTTTATAACTTTCAGAAGTCCTTCCTTTTATTGTTATTATTCCCTCTTCTCTCCCACTGCCCTATTTCACACTTGGTAGCAGTGATTTCAGCCAGTTTTCAGAGCTCAGTGCTTATGAGAGTCCCAGCAGAAGGAGTACATTGTGAGATCATCGTTACTAATTGAATACTTGGTGAGGGATCTCTTCCCCCCGCACTGAGTGCTTGACATAGACCGAAAATAAGCTGCTAATACTTGATTCTAATAAATTTACTGCCCATAGCCTGTTTTAGAGTCTTAAATGTATTTGGGCATAATATCAGCAATCAGTACTTCCCTCTTTCAAACAAAGGATACTGTTTGATGGAGCCATTAAACTCCTTTCTAATAAATCTCAGAGTGGCCGCTGACACTAGCACAGTTTGAGCTGGGCTAGCACAGGGGTAGATTAAACCCTGATGGAAACAGCCTAGATTTTCCACCCTGCTCTGTAGTGCAGCAAATATTGGTCCTCTCTCTTGCTTTGCTGTCCTGGACATTTCTGCAGTGCCAGGCTGGTACCAAGGGCTCCTGGACCCCCTTTCCTAGGGCTGGGGTGAGCTGCAGGTGCCATTCCTCAATGCCCAAATGCAAATAAAACTCTGAAGATGTCAGGCCTCTGGGCTGTGACTCCATAGAATCATGGGCACAAAGGAAAATTGAATGTTCTGTGAATAATTTGTGCTGGCTGCATCTGAACCAATGGTGTCTCCCCAGGCCTCTGGAAACCTCAGGTGGTTTTGTACTCATTTCATAATTGCTTTGCACTCCTAGATTTGGGTAGTTCCTCAGGTATTGGTGATGGATCAAACTTAGCATTTCTTCAAAAGAATGGCTTCATTTATTGGATTGTGCCTTCTGTACTCTGCTGGCAATGGCCTTCCAAAGAGGTGCTCTGGCACAGCCGTCCTGGGCTCCCAGAATTCACAGAGCTGATTATTTTTAATAACATTCTTGGAATAATCTCTCGATGGTGTATATTTGCATTTGTATTGATGTCATCACACTGCTGCAATTCTGTTTTCAATACTCCTTTTTATATATTTCCTGCAAGTGCCACATTAAATGATCATGGGATTCTTGGAAAAGCAACAGGAAATTATATAATGGTGCCCACAAGTCTGTGTATTGACTTTTCCACAGACTTGCTGGTCTCTAAGCCTGAAAATTGTTGGTAAAACAAAGATATTTGATCTAATTTTCTGTTTTTGATTCTTCTTACTGTCTGAGAAGTCCTGGTCTTTTGCTGTTCTATTATGAAAAAAGAAAAAAGATAAAAAGAGCTAATTATAGAGATTATTGTGGGTTTGATTATAAGGATACTTGTTTAATTTAGTTGCTTTACATTCTTAAGTAACTTTCAGCAGGAATTCAGATGGACACACTCTGTCCTCTGCAAGTAAACTACAACTGGCACTAAGATGAGCAGAAATGTCTGCAATGGAATCAGAGCTCTGGTACAGAACTTGTAGGACATTAAAAGAAATAATTGTCTTTTAAGTCTACTTTAGTACATACAAACCATAAAGCATAACCAATAAAAATGGAGGAAAGCTGCAGGGAAACTGTTGTCTGTGGCATTGTTTCTCAGTAACCTTACACAGGTTGTGGAGGACAAGGCAAAGGTTTCTACGAAAAATTGCAGAAAAACACCTGATGCCAATGTCACAGAAACAAGAATATCTCTAAAGCCTGGGCTTTTGGCCATGTCTAAGGGGTTCTCAAAGTGGTTTGTGGAATATTTTGAATATTTATAGCTGAGACTTCAAAATCCTTCTCTTTGTTGGCCGAAAAATAGTTTTGCTTTTGAAGATACAGTGACTCTTTCTGGTTTGTGGTGATTTTACCAAATAACTTTCCCCTCTTACGGGTTTATTTTTTATCTGAAGGATAATATATCCCCTAGATGTTGGAAATAACCAACACATTACATTGCTTACAGCCTGCCAGTCTCATTTGGGTAATTCCTTCAGTAAATTCCCTTCTCATCCGGGATGGTTCCTTGATCGGGCCAAGTTGGGTTTCCAGTTTCCAGCACATTCCCTGGGTGAGTCCCCATCCATGTGTGGCACTGTGGGGTGGTGGCACTGCCCAGAGCTGGCAGTGCCTGCCAGGAGCCCTCCGTGCTGACAAACTGATAGCCACAAACCCAAAGGAAGGCAAAGAGAAGCCAGCCTGCTCTGCAACCAGCAGTGGAGCCTTTCTCTGTGCTGGAATAACTCTGGGACCTGGAGCAGTCTAATCTTACCAGGGTGAGCTCACAAAGCGCTGCTTTACCCTGCAGCAGCACACTTGACTCCAGCAGCAGATGAAATTAATCTCTCCTGATCTCTCCATTGGGACTCCTGGATGCTTTCCAGGGCTTGGGCAGATCTGTGGAGCATCAGCTCGAGCACTTCAGGGCTCCTGGGGTCTGAGAAAAGACACATCCTATAAAAGCTGCTTCAGTTCTCCACTCAGGGCTGGCAGCTCTGCAGAGAGCAGAGGATGCAGGGCAGATATTTGAGATTTGCTTTACTCCTCACAGGACTCAAACCAAGTGCAGCTGCCCTGGTTAGAGCTCAGCAGAACCACATTCACCCTCTAGAACAGAGACAGTCGTCCTAAAGCATTAATGTATTACATGGTAATTTAAACAAATAAAACCCAAAGACATTTGGGGTGTGACTGCTGGGAGTATTTTAACTCCACATGAGATTATCACACCTACTGTAATTCCTGAGATTCCTACTTCACAGTTAATTGAAATTGGATATTAACTTGTATTTTCTGAATGAGAACAGCCTCTCTGGCATTTATTTTGTTCAGATAAACACCTTGGTATAAAACTGACAGTGGCTCAATCTAGTAATATACTGAACAGAAAGTTTACTGAAAAATTGTTTATTTTCCCTTCCTCCAGTACAGAACCACTGTTTTCTGTGCTACACAAGACATTTGCTTCCCACTGCTTGGGAGTTTAGCCTGTCTGGAGAGATTGCAAGTGAAAACAAAAAGTATTGGAAACCTCTAGTGTATTTGCTGAAAAAGTAATCCTCTTTAGCTGTTTACCTAAATCTTTTCCCAAAGTAGATTTTTGTAGCCACATTATACTACTATCAAAAAGATTTGATTCAGCTGAGGAGGAAAATGAGACAAATGTGTTTTGTCATGAATGTGAATGAAGAAAAATTAAGTTTCTAGCCATTGTAAATTTTTACACATTAAATAGTGTAAAAATTTACTTTGAGGTATTTACAGTGGGAACACAGACTGTTTTTTAAATAGCCATAATGTTCTGAATGTAGTTGCTAAAGCTTGGTGACTCTTTCTTCTCTGTTTTCTGACAGATTGGATGATGAAATGTCAGGTAATACACTTTCAGAGCACCAGCCATCATCCTGTTTTATTGGTTTAATCAGTGTGAAAGGAATGATTTAATTCACTATCCAATTACATTCCTGAGTGTGTTCATTTTAATAGGCTCAGTATTTCCCTAATTTATCTGCTAATCATTAGAAATGCATTTGGCCTCAGCTCAGAGACTGCTGTGTCCTGGGGTTCAAGCTGGGATTAGCACAGTTCTAAGAAATCCAGAGCAAGTCTGAGCAATGGAATCAGAGTATTCTGCACACACTCAGGTGAGAGCAAGAGGGGCGGATGGTTTGTGTGCGCTCATCTCCACAGGCACCCACAGAGATATCAGGGCATTCCCTGGCTGATACAACTTCCTTAGCAGGGTTTAATTACCAGGAAAAGTGCACACAGTGACAGAAAATCAGCTTATCATGTAGTTAAACTGGCCTTGCACTTGTATGTTTTTGAGCTGGGTGAGTACTTGGAAGTACTTTGATTGTAGTGGTTGCACTGTAAGTGGCTGTAACAGATTCTCTGTGTCTTCTTGGCATAAAAAAATGTTTTTTCTGAAAATTTACCACCTGTTAGGAGTCAGGAAAGGGTGAGATTTACTCGCAGCATTATCACAAACTTGTTCAGCACAAATATGAAAATTGAATTTATAAATCAGGGATTAGTTTTGCTAGGATACTTTCCCCACAGCAAACTAAATGCCTTGAAAACATTGCTCGTCTCTCTTAACTAACAGAAAATACTCTTTATTATTTATTTATAGAATTATGAAGAGTATTGATTTCTGCAGTGTTATCTATATAAGTACATGTTTATTAGAAATAAGCCAAACCTGAGCAGTGAAATTAAAGAGATTTTTTTTTTAGATGCCTAAAATTTGATCATATTTTTATTTGGACCTGCCATAAAAACAGTACCAAGAAAGTTTCCAATAAGTCTCAGGGCATACTGCTACATAAGAACTTCTCTCAAAAGCAATCTTTTTTAATTTATGAGTAGTGATTCCATGAAGCTTTATTTCCCTACAAAATGCAGTGTTTGGACATGATACAATGTTCTGTTTCCTGTTTCCAGAGCTCTCCGGAAATAGGCTGGTTCCCAGAAAGAAGAAAACTGACAATAAGAGTTATTAATGTCCCCAAAAGCAAACTCCTACTCTGCAAGATAAATAGAAACAGTTCAGTCTTCTGCAATAGTGTCAGTAGAGTTAGATAAATTAGATAAGAGTCAGATAAGATTTGGGGTCAAGAAGAAAAGATAAATAAATAAAAGTCCTCCTATAGTCAATATAATATTTTGTTACAGCTATAATATTTAGCAAAGTCCATATAGACACAACACAGTTTTGATACATCCATGGGAGAAATTATATCATTTTAATAGAGATCCTTTAAGTGAAATATCTGTTTTGATCCCCTCTTGGGGAAACACATTTTCATGTTCCAGGATGAAACACTTGTTGCTTTTTGTTTTTTATATTTCTAGTTCTGCAGTGAGAGTTGATTGACAAACAGCAAATGCCATGTGCCTCCTCCTCACCCTGCAACCAGAAGGTTGGGGTTAAAAGTGAGAGGGAAAATGGGAAAAGAACAAATGAGAGCACAAGAAATTTGGCAGCATCAGAGATCCGTACATACAATTGCTGAATGACACATTGAGGCAAGTCAGCTTAATTATAAATTATATGTGGTAAATTTCAGGATAAAAGCATTTTAGAAACTGAATCCCATATTGGTATGTTGCATTATCCTGAAGTGACCCTGGGCAGCCAAATGTTCTTGCAGTCTGTCCTTGGCTCCTTTTTTGCATTATACAGGTTCCTAAGCCAAATTTGCAAAGTTAAACATCTGAGCTGTAAATAAAGATCCCTAAAGCCTACTGTGCTTTCCTTATTCTAAGAGTCCCTTCACAGTATGGCCTCAATTCAGCTAAGTACTTAATATGTACTTAAATCCCACTTAAATCAATGGGATTTAAACATTTGCTTAAATGCTTTGCTAAATCATGGCCTATTAAACTGTCTGTGTTGGAGATCAAACTGTAATTTATACTGCTGTGATTTCTTCTTCTGGTGTTAAACATGAGACCCCAAACTACATTTTTCTGTAGTCTTGCTTGAGTGAAGCTGTTTAATGGGAATGTGTGCAAAACCTGTATTCCTCACGTGCAAGAAACAGATTTTATTCATCTTGGTAATCAGCTGTTGTAAAATTATGTTCCTGATAAAGTGAAGTCAAATAAGCTCCGTTAAGAGGCTGAACATTTCTCACACACCATCATTTTGAAGACCAATAGTATGAAATTTTTCTTTTTCAGTAATGAGTGCAACTCCTGGTTAAACCTGGGAACATAGTTATTTGTACAGAATTTAGATACATGAAAATATTTGTAGAGGAAGGGGGAAGATTTTTATTCTTTTGCTGATCTGTTGGAGATCTCTTCCTGGCTTTTTTTTTTCTTTTTTGCAAATGCAACTAGGGTTGACAAGAAAAACAGCCTTTTGTAGCTGAGGAGGCAGCAGGAAAAGGAGTTGCCAAAAGAGCTGTCAAGAGTCTCCAAGTAATTGGATGTGTGGAGAAAATATGTCAAAATTATTGCAACTACATATAGTATAAGTTTTTTAGAAGGAAGTCAGATGCTCCACTATGCCTGGGATGCCCACAGAGATTCCTCTGGCCTTATCACTGTTTTTTTGGAAAAGAGTGAAGATGAATGGTGGGAAAGTGAGGACACTTCTTGACTTCTTCTCTTCTCTGCTTGTAGTGGAAATCAGCCAAAACTCCAGCTCATATGCCAAGAAAGCCCAAATGAAGAGAAGAGTGGAAAATACCAGATGCTTAAATTTGTCTTGGATTTTCTCAAAACTGCTAAGTCTGGTTTTCTCCTTAATTAGCCAAATAAGGGATGGAGTGCATTTCTTTTTCATTTGCAGATATTTCTTGGATCCTATGAGTTAACCACCTCTAGGGCACAGCTGTCCTTGTCAGTGGAGGTGACAAATGTGGCTTTTTTGGACAGGATGAAGAGGAGATGAGTGCTGCAGAGGACATCCCATCCTCCTCACCCACAGCACTGCTGCCCTCCCAGCATTCCCCCAAGACTCCTGAGATTCCTGGGACTGCTGTTGTCTGGAAGTCAGTTTACATTTCTGTCTTGAGAAGGAATTGCTCTCACAATGCATGATTTTTTTTTCCAACTAGACAAGATTTATTTTCAGTCCAAGAGTTGTCTTTTGTTCAGTGCTTAGTTTGTTGTGTCACTTGTAATGACTACAGTAATATCAGGAAAAAGAGATAACTACAAAAGCCTACAGCACTTGATTATTCTGCTCAGAATATCTGCTACAGCCCTTTCAGACAGCAGATGTAAGTGGTATGAATGCATACAATTTCATAGTAATCTTAATATTCCAGTTATTTCCATAATTTTATCTAATATATAGATACATTAATATTAATGTCACACTTAGAAAAATTAAATACATGCAGGATATTTTATGGTTTAAAACAAATGAATTTAAAGGTAATGTTTATATTCATAATATATTTCAATAATAATTTCCTACTAATATTTAAAATCCATGTGTCATCATTTGGAAAAGAAATCCTACTTCAGAATGTAAAATATTCTAAAAATGTTAGGATTCATCACTGATTGAAAATGCTTGTTATGTATTTTATATATATATACATATATATATAAAATTTGTATGCACATATACATATATATGTATGCATATATGTGTATGTGTATTTATATATATAAAAAATAAAATTATTTCTCAGCAGGTGTTTTTAAACTCTCCAGACAACCACTACAGAACCTCAGTGAAAGGGAGAAAACAGTAATTTTTTGAGCAGGGGAAGTAAATATATTTTTACCCATCAACTGCTTTTACAATTTCTTCATATCTGTGTGCTTATTGATAAATCTTTCTTTTGCAGCTTCCTTTGTTCCCAAGCTTGGATAAAAAATTATAACTGCTTCTAAAAATCTGAGAATATTGCAGCACACTTTGTTTCACCTCAAAGGCTGATTTTGAATTGCGCATGAAAGTGTTCCATGTTTTCATATTCGTTTTTTAAGATTTAAAGTTTCCACAAATATTTACAACTTCCCACTCTTTTCTCACAACTAAGAAGTATAGATATAAAAAATCCACCCCCTCTGTTTTCACACTCTTTATCACATATTGAATTAAATTGGAAGGGAAAATGGAAAAGAGATTAAATTGCAATTATATTACTTTCTTCAAATGATCATAATTTGATTTAATTTCAAATAAAATATTAATAAAGTGCTAACTTGGTGGGAAATGCCATTAATGGAACAGTTTCCCAGGGAAACAGAAGCAAAGTGATTAACTGTCCTTTCTGCTTCAGTAATGAGATCTTTCTAAAATAAACAGTTTTGCCTGGTTTAGCACTTGTCTTATATATTTATGCCCAGTTCTAGAACCTCCTCATGTTCTGGACCTTGTTTGAGGATCTCTGTCTTAATTGTCACACTTTTTAGAGGTTGTAAATAGCAAGCTGCAAGAAAATCCTTTTTAGATTCTAGAATTAGAAATAGGGGGAAAAAATCACATACATGTCTAATTTCAATGACACAATGACTGAAAGTATCTTTAAACAATAAATGGGAAAGATGCTCATGAGCAAGTTCTTATGAAAAGATTCAGAGGCTCAAAATTAGATAATTTTAATGTACTCTTATGGTTGGTTTTCAGTTAGAAAATTGAGCTCCAGAAATGTCCCCCTGGCTAAATGAGGCTTTTGCAATGTTGAAATTAATCAATCAACTCTCCAATAAGAGCCAAGCCTCAAATCCACAAGCATGAAACAACAGCTAGTAATGGCCACGTGGATTGATTTCAGAAGGGGAAATGTGCACATTTGGGCTTAGAACAAAGCCTTTGTGGCCTTATCCAGAGGGGATATCTGTGTGACTCACATGCTTTGCATACACTGTAATAAAGAAAATTAAGGCACTGGGTTTAGATGAGGCCATGAAGGTTTATTCATGGTCAAAATCTAGACCAGAGCTTTTTTTTTTCCTGATGAGCAAGGTCCATGAAAGTCTGACACTGAATAATTTTATTCCCTCTTGGGGCAGAAAAAAAGGGATGTAAAAAACCCAAATGTACTAAATATATGTGTGATGGTAGTTTTTTTTTTTTAATTGGTTAATGGTTGAGCACAATTAAAGGATAAAATAGGATGTTGGCTTCTATGCTGAGGTTGTGGCTGAGGCTGGCATCAATTGTTTGTTTAAACTTTGGAAGAATCAGTCTGAAAAATGGTTTCATGGTAAAAATGAGGATGTAAATCTGTAAGTAATCATGCCTAAAGATGGGCTGGGTAGAAATAGGTAGGCTTTGGTTTGCTGTTTAGCCAAAGTTTGCTCCAACATTGGCATAATTAATGGATTTGAACAAGTGTAGCTATTCTGAACAGCAGAGAAACCTGACAATGAGCCAGGGTTCAACCAAGGGTGGGATAGAGATGGATTTTGGAGAAATCATATGTAGGGTTTTATTGTGGGACTTTGCAAACTAAGGCTGTTATTAGATATAGGCTAAGAAAGGGATTCTGGTTGTTTGACATTTAATACCCATTACAGAAGAGGTTTCTGGGCTAAAATCAGCACTGTGTCCTTCAGACCTCAGAAAATTACAATTATAAAGGCAAGTAGCTGTCCCTGGACTAAAGTGTTTGTGTTACCCATGCTAAAACTTGGATTTAGCTGCCCACACTCGCAGTGAGTGGGAGCCCTTGGCTGAGGTTGCTGTTTAGGTGCTGTTGATCTTCCCTGTCAGGGCAATGTTTCCAGGGCTAGGTGACCAGCCAAGCTTTTTCCTGCTCAAGCTTGTGTTTGGAGTTATGCATATGTTCCTCGGCTGAATTGGAGCTTAAGACCCACAGCTGGTGTCAAGCTAGGGAATGGCATGGCCAGTTACCAAAAAATCCAAAATGAGAAGGAACGGGCGGTGTAGTGAACAGGCACCGTGAGCAGGGAATGGCAGCCAAGCATGGGAGAGATGGAAGGTTTGGCAATCAGTGTAATTAACACAAAAAGCCTAATTGCAGAAAACAGAGATGCAGAAGCTTCAAAAGGACTTCCCAAAAAAAGATTGATTTTAAAAAAGCAGAAAGAAAAAATAATCTGATGCTGATTATTTGAATTGTGTGAAGCATATAACCAAAAAATAAGCAGAACAAAATGCCAAACAGGAAGGGAAAAAAAATCTAAACAATCGGAGAATTAATTAATTCTGCTTTTTAAAAAAATCGTTTTTAATGATGTTTTGACAAATGTCTCAAGGACTTGCATTTTTGAAAGAGGGACTTCTTGCAGTGCCCCATGCATTTGAGGCACTCTGAGCCCTGCAGCTCTGAGTGCTCGCTGCGATGCCACAGCCTCTGCAGCCATCTCGTGGGGACACTGTGCCTGGTCACCAGCAGAGCAGGCTGGCACACTGAGCTGGGCAGCAGCACAGCCTGCCTGGGACAGGCTCATCTCCAGGCTTTGCTTCCCTGTCACAATGAATTTTTTCTGGGGTGCAGTAGGCAGAGTCCTACAGCAGATGTCAGTGAGTAGTGACTGCTCATACTAGTAGCTGATTTCTCACTTGCATTCAAATCCTGGGCGTTTTTCCCTCCCTCATCATCACAGAGTAACTACAGGAGTGAGCATGCAGAGCCTGGGGCACTGGCTGCAAAGCAGGAAAGATCCCTTTCATGCTGGAGCTCCATCTCTTGTATCCTGGCAGAGCACACGACTTCCCAAAGGAGCTTGGAAGGGTTGGCTGTGTCTGACAGCAGCACCAATAGGCTGCAAGGCTGAACAATCTACTTCTGTTTCCTCCTCCAGTCAACTCAGATTCATTCTGTTTTTCTGTTCTCTCTGATTATACCCTTTCTGATCCAATCCTGCCAATTCAACCAGCCAAATTCAACTTGGGGATGGTATTTCCTTTTTCATAAGTGTTTGACTGTCTTCCTCTCTCTATCTTCTTGGCAGTTTTTTGCTTGGCAAATCAGTGAAAGAAAGGCTGCTCATTTCACTGGAAATAGCAATTGTTTTCCTGAGGGTTTTGTTTATTCAGCTTTCAGAAAGGCAGAGACCAAGCAGGCTGATTTGTCCTGACAGGATGAAGTGATGAAGGTACAGGAAATTCACTACATGGATTCTCCTCTAAGGACTATTAATGCCTTTTGACTATGCTCATCCCACTGCCAGCAGCCAGCCTTTAGCCCCAGCAGGTGCTGTTAAATATTCCAGGAGAAGCTTCCCTTGCTGCTTCCAGTGATTCACCAGCAGTTTGGGACACAAAGGTATCACAGGCTGCTCACCTAGCCAGGGATAAATATGTTCACCACTCTGAATACAATTTCTTTCAATACTTAGGGGAAGTTCCTGCAGATCCCTAGCAAGCTGGCCCACCACCACCATTCCCAGGTGAGCTGACCATGTTTAACCATCCACTTGACAATGGGAGGATTCCAGTCTTCAGGTTTGGTTCTGAATAACCTTGTTTCCTTGGCCTGGTGGGCAGACTGGAAATGATTTCTTGGTGACAAGTGGCTGTGTTCTAAATGTATGGGAGGTCATGGCAAAAGGCTTTGTGAAGAGCTGAGTAGCTGCAGAAGCTGAAGCCTTTGTTGCCTTCTCAATTCTCTGGCCTTAGTCCCCCACTGAAGTTTTTCTCTCAGCTGTGCTTCAATTGAAGCACAGAAAATTATTTAAAAAAAATTCTTTTCTTGCAGTTTGATCAGGAAATTGCATTTTATAGTAGCACTCATTTAAATGCTCAGAGACTAGTATCCCCCACAGATGCATGAAAAGGATTATACAGCCAAACCACCTATGTTTGTGTAAAAATCACCAAAAATTGATTAAGCAGTTGTCTACCAGATCTGATATGTGTGATGAGATATGAGAGCGAAATAGAAGTGTAATTTCCAGAGGTGTAGTAATTATTGATGTGGCTACAATTGATATGGGGGTTCTCAAAAATGTTTATTACTAAAAGAAAATGTTCAGACATCTCAAAGTTCCCCCTATAACTTCTGTTCCTAGAAATCTCTCAAGAATTTTCCTAACCTGATAATTTCTCTTTATGTGTTGCTCATGTTATTTGCTGAAACACACATGGTCCACAAACAACCAGTGAAACTCGTTGCTAAATGATCTTTGACACATTCTGAGATCTGATAAACAACATCTGTTTATCCCAGCAGTGTTTCAGAAGAATCCCTTTCAGGCTGGTTTGGATGTGGTGTGACTCAGAGCATCCTGGGTTCCAGCACTGGTGAAACCTGAAATGTGAAACTGATGAAACCTGTTCCCCTCAGTCCTTCCTGTAGTTGCCCTGCCGCATTTCCCACTTCTATCAAGTTTTTTGCAGACACTTTCCCTCTTCAGGGGACAAATGTTTTAGGCTTTGCTTTCATGCCTTCATTTTTCTTTCCACTATGGAATTTCTTGCAAGGTGCTGCCCTGGCCACAGGGAGGATGTGACCTTCAGGAATGGGTGCTTGAGACTTTTCACCTTCTAAAACTGAGATTTATGATCCAGTGACTTGAACCTTTCCTCTCCAGGTATTCTTGGTTTCTAATTGATCAGCAGCAAATCACATTGATGTTAAATGTTCCAGGAAATCAGTGTATGTCATCTCAAATGAGAGAATGTTGTTTAGCTACATTCATCTCAGATTCCAATTGTTTTGTGTCTGTGCATATCTATGGATTTATTCTGTTGGGTTTTTTTCCTCAAAGTACAGGTTCCTAATCTCATTGATTTGGTTTCTTTATTTTAGATTATGTTGCAAATTTCAAATCAGGCTACAAGAAAATCAGATTAGCTCCTTGTATTTAAACAGAACACTTAAATGTCTGGACTTGGTACTTAAAACTGATGTTTTACGGAATTTGTCTGGTTTGTGTGTGCAGGAGCAGCAGAGCACTCAGTATTGAATGCACCACCCCTCGATTTTATTTCAAGGAGACTTTTCACAATAAGTAAACAGTGGATTATACTAATGGTTTGAGAAAGTAATTTTCAGAAGTAGGCTCTGGCGGTTGAAATATCAATGCTGTTTCAACCGTTTCATTTACCTTCTACAAAAAGGACCACGAATCTGACAAATCACGTGTTCTGCACTCCAAGCTTGTTTTATGTTCTGACACTTCGAATATATTGATTTTATTATTCATCATTATGAGAAATAGAGATTAGTTTTATGAAAATTAGACAATGGAGTCACATTTCTGGGAAACATTACTCATTAGAATCAAATGCCTCCCTTTAGTATCAAAACCATCTAATTATTTACAAGAACTTCACATTTCAGCACAAGATGTTATTTCTCTAAATGGGAGTCTAAATATCCCTTCTTTTTGATTGCTTTGTTGATAAATGTTAATAATAATATTTAGTTTCTTAGTCACCTGTGGATATTAAGCACTTAATGTGACACTGAATATTTATGCTATATGGAAGAAGTAGTGCTTAAAAAGTTCACTAAAGAATTGAGCAAAAAAATTCAAGTGAGAAATATTCTATTCTTAATGCTTCTTATATTAAAAAGTAAAGAAAAATCCCTCAACCCTAAGTGAAAAAGTGGTGCAGTTTATATATCTCAGGGAGAAGGAGAATAATGAAAGCATTTTGCATAATATATAGGAAGATTTTTTTTTTTCCTAGTTGCTCACACCCTATTAGCAAATGAAAAGAATGGTCTTTGATTTTTAAATTCTGATATGGACTTTGAGTGGAGATTTAACTTTTACATCAGTTCCCTGTGACTTTAGTGCTCTCGGGTTTCTCTATGGGCATCCAATGCTCTGCAATTAAACCAGATACGTGTGACTGTATCTGGAGAATTTATTTGAGGGGTATTTTTTTTAGCTGAAAACACCTTCTTTTCGATGTTTTGCTTCTTTCCCTAGAGTCAGAGTAAATTTTCTTGGAGGCAAAGCACCATTCCCAGCGCAGACAGCACCATTCCCAAGGCAGCCGTGCAGAGGGAGCAGCTTGGCCACACGGTGGAGCGTTCGGATCTCTGCAGGGAAAACCCAAACGCTGCTGCCTGCCAGGAGCCTCCAGC
The DNA here is from genome assembly GCF_047830755.1 of Zonotrichia albicollis. Lineage (NCBI taxonomy): Eukaryota > Metazoa > Chordata > Aves > Passeriformes > Passerellidae > Zonotrichia > Zonotrichia albicollis. The sequence goes on along the minus strand of NC_133829.1, from coordinate 8,746,938 downwards.
AGAGAGGGATGTTGCAGGTGCTGAAAGTTCTCCTGGAAGCACCGATCTGATCTTTGCGGTGATTTATGTTCATACGTGCAATAAGGGTGGGGATGGCTTTTCCCCCTCCCAGGTCTGGAAGCAGCATCTAATGGAGAAATTAATTACCAGGGTGTTTAATTCAGGCAGCAAATCCAGGACTGCAGCATCTTATCCTCCTGCCACATTCAGGGGTTCATTTGTGTCCTTCTGCAGGTGAAGGGGTTCTCATCCCACTGATCACCCCTGGGTGCATCCAATTCTTCCCACAAACACATTTATGGTATAGACAGGGGCAGGGTGCTGTCCTCACCCTGTTCCCCCTGCAAAGCTCATGATTTGCTTTGCTTTCCTGCAGGCTCACCTTGGGCAGTGCTCGACTTGGACCACACAGAAGGGACAGGCTAAGGACCAGCAGAGATGCAGGAACTTTACTTAATAAATTTCTAATATATCCTCATTAACATAGAAGCCCTCCCAGAGTGCATATTAAGACAAAGCTTTTGGCATTTGTGCAGAGTTAAGGGAACATCTGTGTTTGTGATGGCAGAAGATTCATTGTGTGATAATAGAAACGGAGCCTCAAAGGAAAATCCCTTTATTCATGAAAAGTAAGAATTTTTATAAAAACTTTCACTCATGTTCTTTTTGTGTTTTTTTTTCTCAGATGTCACCACTTCCATAACTTTTTCTTTCCTATTGATAGACATGTTATCTATTTGAAAACAAGTACACATCATAAAAGGACTAATTAAACCATAAACCAATATTTTCAGTAGTTTATTTTTGTTCACCTTTATGTGCTTTGAAATACAATACAAATATAAAGGTTTGCACAGGCTGAATTAAATAGCTTCCTATTTTGGAGCTAGTTTAGTTTAGTCCTTTAAGCATTTAAACCACTTACCCAATTAAACAAATCAGGATTAGTTACAGCTAAGATGATTTACAAGTTGCAAAGAGATTGCACCCATTTAATTAAACCTAAACAAATTTATTCAATTCTTTTGATATGTTTTCTGCATATAGGTGTCTACTTAGAAATATTTTTAAATAGTGAAGAACTGCACATGTTAAAACCTTGAGAAGAATATATGGTGTTGTCTAAAAGTGTGAAAATTAAACACTGTAATGAGAACTTAATGATTATACCATGAGCAGGAAATACAAGAAAGGGAAGTGAAAAAAAAAGAAATCAGACTTAGTTTGTTGTTTAATCATAATAAAAAGTTAAATATTAATGATAGGTGGTGAGTCATAATTTTCTTATTAAGATTTAAATTGTTTTGCTTGAGCTGAGCCTTAGAGGCTGCTCATATGCATCTTCACAGCACATCTCAAATCTTAGATGGGTTAATTTAGCAAAGCCCTTGCTGGCTATTAAAGAGCTTTCTCAAAACATTCCGCCTACAGAGGAAATAAAATGTACCATGAGACCAGTGAACACCATAGATGAACTTCCAAAAAACCAGTGTGTGTTTAATGTGTGCTGGCAGGAGAGAGATCATTGCAGTAACTAAGAAAGTCTCTTCACTGCTTTATGATTTGAGGCTTTTCTTGTAACTTTTGGCCTCAAACATTTGATGTCCATAAGCTCAGTGATAATTAATTCAGCAGCAGATAAAGGTATTTGCATGGTGAGATCCTGGGAAGAAAGGACTGTTTGAAACATATGTATCAGGATATTGTTAGTGTTTACCCAATGTTTGTAAACTGCATTTTGTGTTTTTTTTATTGCTTTTGCACTGAGGGTAGCACCCATAAAAGACCCCAAATGCAAACCACAAAAAAGTCCAAGATCCTCACTTTAAAAAGTGGGTCAAGAAGGGATCATCCCTTGAAGACGTGAGTGTTCCATGTGGTCTCCTGGGACCTCGATTAATGCAAAGGCTGTTGGCCCTACTTACCATCCACTGAAGGCAGGGGAAAAAATGTGATTTTATTCATCATTGCAGTGTTCCCACTGTTCAGCTGAATCCCATCAATCCAGAACACTCAGAAGTTCCATAGCTGTGTCTTTTCCTTTTGAGACTGAAAAGCCATTATGAGAAAACTTGTTATATTGAAAAACCAAGGGTGCTAATGGATTATTGAGTGTCTGGGTTAACCTTACTAGAGATGTTTTCATTGGGATAACTCAATTTAATATAATATAATAGAATAGAATTTTCTAGTATATGTGAAAGTCTAAATCGTGGTGTGTAAAAGCAAAGATGAAAAGTCCCTTTGAGAAATCTGTTTGAAAGCTGATTATTTGAAATTGCTGTAACCTTATAACTGCTTGTCCTAGTGATGAGATAATGATATAATTCAGAAGTGGGAGGCTTAGTGATATATGTTTCATTTAGATTCCTCCTAATAGGTGACATTTGTTGAAAGCTGACTCTTGAACTGTGCTGCATGCCTTTGCTATCTATCTGCCTTGGAGCTGTTGGAGAATGTAATTGCATTTTGCTTCATTTCCTGTATAATTTATGTGAAAATCCCCCAGTGGTAGGAAAGTACAAAGCCCAGATAATGAGTAGGTGACGATGTATAAGATTTAGGATGGTTGTTTAGGCTGCAGCTTGAACTGCCCATGACTCAGGCACTTTCAAGGTCATCTGATATTCAGTAAGCTCAGGCAGCACAGTGCTTCTGAGACTGCATAAAATTAATAACATTTTGCCTACTTTTAATAAACATCAGTCTGAACATCCTTTTTTTTAGCTTTAGAGGCATGTCTTTAGGGTAGGATAAGAAGAAATTACTAATTTTGTTGCATTGAGTTATTGCAGTATTTATACCACACTGTCTTTCTGTGAAGAATATTTAAAGTCATTTTCTACAGGAGTGTAATATTTTGAGGTCTCCAAATCTTTTCTTTTTGTTTTTATACCCTTTCAGAGTTTTTCCCTCATAGTTTCTTGATCAATTTCTAGATCTGTTGTTTTTTTTTTTTAACTAATGTGTTAGGTGCTGCATTCAGGTGATCCTGTATCCACAGCCTGGTACCCCCAGCTTTCCCAAGCACAGTGTTGATGCAATATCCTGGAGGGCAAGAGGAATAAACTGATCTCTTTGCAGACAGTAATTTGAGGAGCTGCATTTGTGGTTTTTTTCTTGGACAAATGATGATTATTGTTTGCTAATGAGTTAAGCATTGTGTACCTAAACAATCTCCTGGGTTTTTAATAGGATTACTTACATTCCTTATGCAGTGAATTAAGCTCATCTGAATTTCCTTGTCCATTTTTTATGAACATCTCCTTTGTAAAGATGTTAGCCAATAAATGTAAGTGAACTAATCTTACTATTCCAATGCCAAACCCTTTAAAATTAGGGTGGGATTTTAAGCCTGGGAAATTGAATGGATGTCACAAAACCCAAGGAAACCAAAAATAGGTTTTTATGGATGTCTGCTCCAGATACATCCCACCTCTTCCAGGCTTTTGACTAGCAAGGTTGTCCCAAATATCACCACTCTGTAAAGTCCTGGGTATTCAGTTAGTTTCTGCCATTGTCAGTTCCTGGAATATTTTTCCTCTTCTAAAATGAGAAATTTCTTCTTTTTTTTTATCTATTTATTAAATAATCTAAAATTATCTTCTTCATTTTCACTGACTCCTAGGTCTGGCTTGTAACGACTCACGTAAGTCTGGAAAATAATTTGGTTACAGGGCTTTCAAAAAGGTCTCTGGTGAAATGCACACGTCTGTGGGATGCACATCAGACTGCTGGCAAAGAAAATACTCATTTCATCATTAAGCAAAGAAAATACTGATTTCCTCATAGCAGAAGAAGCTGCAGATTATATATTATTCTTGAAAAATCAGTTTTCTGATGGTGTACAATTGCTCTTTTGCCACCTGAAAGTTGAGAGCTGCAAGTCCCAGGGACAGTGAACCAAGCAGGGCTGCAAGCCAAGGCATCAGCTGAGCTGGCTGTAAAAGCTTTAATGCCTGTTCTGCCCCTCCATGGGTGTTTGGCTTGGCATGGGGATGTTTCCATTTGTCTTCAGCCCCTTTTTTCCCTTGGTTTTCTTCCTTACCCTCTGTCTTAGCACTGGTCTCTAAAACACTCCTGAAAATTTCCTGATTTCAATATATTTTCTTTTGAGTGGTATGTCAGAGAAATATGTATTTTAATAGTCATGAAACTCATCCCAGAATAAAACTAATCATCTCATGATGCTGTAAGATCAGTTAACTGCACAGAAGGAGCTTTTTAAAATGGATTTTTTTTTTTATGTGGGATGTGAATTCACAAAGAAAATTGAACTTCGATGGGAGCATTCCCCTTGATCCAAGTGTGATAAATGTCAGCAAGAGTTATGAACATGCTGAAATTGAAGAGCAGAACCTACCGTATGAAATTAGGCTGTCCAAACAATCTTAGCAGGAGAGAATGATTTACCAGAGCTCAGTAGATCAATTTTATTCCCAGTAAGTGAAAACTATTGCTTTGGCACTGTTACCCTGGAAATCCCATAACTGCTCTTATGTCCAGCTGCATATCTGGGGACTAAACAGGTGAACTGAGATTGCAAATTGAGAATTAAATGTCTGCCTTTGAAGTCTATGTCAAGTCTAACTTTTGATCTTAGTTCTTTCAGCTCTACAAGTCAAGGTCCTCTACTAGGAGGAGCTTCAATGTTTTCTCACAAACGTGGATGCTCTGCAGCACCACTGCCTATCACTGGGGTCAGTGAAAGTTGTCAGCACTACTGATAATTACTTCACTTAAAAATACACAAGATGTCTTGGTTAGTGTTTCCAAATGCTTTTTTCCCACCTTGGTTTTCCGTACTTAAGGATATGGAGGGATAATATTCTCTTTTTCTTACAAAGATGACTGGAAAACTTGTCCCTTTCTTAATTTTTAACCTTGAAATTCAGGTCAGCAATGTTCTGAATCTCCCAAGCAGGGAGATTTTGAAAAGGTCCTGAGTTGAACTGCAGTGCTGGAATGATGGGTAAAATGTAAACTCTACCTCTGTGGGAATAGAGCATATGGGAAAGAATAAAGCCTACTGTTTCCTTGAATTGTCAGTAAGCAGAGTTCACCAGCCCAGCTCCTTCCTGGGTAAGTGTTTGAAAATGCAAAATGATCCTGTGGATCAAATGTGAGTCTTCCTATTACACACAGAGAGCTGAAAGTTTTGCAGTAAAAGGCTAATGTCCTGTTTTACATCCTGTTAATAGCAATTGAAATCAAATCTATAACCCCTGTAGTATTCCCTCAGACTAAAACAAACCCAAGCAGGTTTCTGGATTCAATAGAGCAGATTGGAATGGGCAGCTGGGTGTTCTGGTTGCTGAACTGCTGGCTGAGTCGAAAAGCAAAACCAAAACCCTCTTTGTGATCTGAGTTAACACTTGAATTCTTTAGAGGCTCTTGCAGGGATCATGGACAACAGAGGATATTGCCAACTTCAGGGATGAGCCCTTGAAGCCTGCTTTCCATTTTCCCTGCATCTTTCTGTCAGATGGGCTTGAAATTCATAAGTCTCTTGCTGCTCATTGTGCTTTTAGTGTTTGGTAATAACTTCTCATGATGTATGTGCCTCCAGCACTGGCACTGTTAGAGCTGTATAAATGTCAGCCTTAAATTGTCCCTTTGTTTTTTTTTTTAGACTCTCAGCTTTCTTCTAACAAAGGGGAACAAAATTTTTCTGCCTTGTTGACACATTAACATGCACTAGCCAATTAAATCCATGTAAATCAGTAATGTTAGTGTTTTAATGGGTTTGGTAGGGCTGTAACACCATGGCATTGAAGGATACTGCTTTATTTGTGAAATAGTCATCTCTAGAAACTATAAATGATGTTAATCTCTCCACTGTGGTTCCTTTAGATGAAAAGTAGGACATCCAAAGTCTGAGGGAAAACAATGAGGCAGGAATGGTAGTACAGAAGGAGAGATATCTGTGTTTCTCTCCAGCAGATTTTGGAGATCTAGCTTATGTCTTCAGGGAAATTCAGGCATTACTGTGTCAAAACCTGTCTTTTGGGTGAGTGTTTATCTGCAACATGAGATACATTTATACACAAAGCTGGAATAAGCAGGGAGCTGATGGACTGTGTTAGAGGGGCACTCATCCTCATGAGCTGAGGCAGAAGAACCTACCCCCAGTGCTATGCCACTGGCTGAGATGCAAAGAAAAATAACTTCAGCCAAGGAAGGACATTTGAGCTCACGTATTCCTGCTTTTAAATTATATAACTGAAAATACATCTTGTGGCATGTCAAAAAAAGTGGTGATGTGGGTGTGTTTGCAGTTCTGTGAGCATCAAAGCTCTAAAGGGTGTTCCTGGCAACCAGAATAGCTCTTTTGTTTTTCCAGCTAGGAAGAGATGATAAGACTTTTAATGGAGATGTGCTTCTGGGCTGATATCTATTCCTTTTGGCTGTTTGCTTTCACTTGATGAATGGTCTGATAGAGAGAGGGTGATGGGATATTTTCTCCATCATGTGAACTGGAAGCCAAATAGGAAAGCCATTCAGTGGTTTGTGGATTTAGGAATGGTGCAGAAAGACTGAGATGTCAAAGTTCTAACAGCCTTTGTTTAACAGACTTAAAAAACAAATACAGTAAAAATAAAAAGTAAATTTTTCTGTGATCCATCCATGGTGAGCTGTAAACTGGAGTCCAGAGGCTTCAGTCTCTACTGGGGCTAAAGGAGGTGGGTGCAAGAAATGCTCAGACTGAAGCTGGGACTGGGGAGTTCAGTTCACAGAAAAAGCCCCACACAGTAAGTAGGTTTTGTTAGGCTTTAATAGTCATGCATATGACACATTCTGTAATGCAGAATACAGCTGAACTCTGAATAGGGGCATTTCTTTACCATTCTGCTTTATGCTAATGCAACACACAGATTACTAGGGAAGCTTCACCCAGCAAGAAAATTCTAGGCTTTATTGTGAGATATACATTTTGGAAATGCAGAATCATATTTATCTGGTCATCTCAGAAATTCAGTAAATTACACCAAATTAATTTACTCTTTCAATTCTGTAAGAAAAGATAAGGCTTGTGACCACTTAGCCCTTTGGTTATTTAACTGAATAAGTCTAGGACAATAGACAGTAAAAAAGTAAAACTTTTCACCAAGGGGCAGTATTTTAGATTAATTCAGGATGGAGAGAAAAAGCAGTCTGTGCTATTCTCTACAGGAAATTTAGAAGCAAGAACTAAATGTTCTTTTTGTCGGACGCTGCAAGGGAAAGTTAGCTACAACAGACCATTGATTTATGCAATCAAAATTGTTGCTGCACTGTGTGCAGAGCTATTAAGGAGAGAAAATACCAAGTTAGGAACAAGTAAAAACTCTCTTCAAACTATTCCTTTCACTCCCACTTTCTGAGCATCAAATTATGGCTGCAGGAACTATTAATATATTGTATTTTTTATCTGTTTTGCTATGTTTTAATAATGGCACCAGAATATCTGTAACTTCTGTGATGGAGAAAAGCTCTAAAAACTCACTTTCCTGGGCCCAGCAGAACCTGGAGAAGTTTATTCTATCCTGGAAAACAAGGCCAGCATCACAGAGATGCTGACAGAGAGGTTGTGTTGGTGCTGACTATAGAAAGGGTGTCAGGGGACTCTCCTTCACTAAAACTGGAAGCCCTGTGGGGCGATGACATTGCATGTTTCTCTGTTGCTAAAGGCCAAAACACCATCTTGCTTTTCCTGAGCAAGAACCTTGTGTCAAGCACAGGAAGCAGGAACACCAACAGCACCTACAGAGGGTTTGTTGGAAACACCACCCAGAGCCAGTGCAGTGGTGTGATGAGGGACGTCCCTCATCCACAACAAGGCAAACCTGGCTGTGCATTAGGCTGGATCTCCTTTGAGCTCTGCTTCCCACCTTGATCTGGCCTTGGAGGGGCAGTGGAGGGGCTGCAGTGTGCTGTGGCTTTAAGGCAGTGCCAGGCAGCAGCAGCTTCTCCAGGCTGGAGCAGCGGGCAGTGATCCTCTGCTCCACAGGGCTCGCTGCTCTCTGCTTAATAACATTTGGCTGCTGCTGAGACGCCTGCCCAGCGAGCTGCAGGCTGCCTCCAGCCCTGCAGAGTCCCACCTGCTCCATGGCAGCAGCTCCAGGCTCCCCTGCACCCAGAGCTGCCAAGTCCTGCAAGAAGCAGCGCACGGTGAAGCGGCAAACCGGCATCTACACCTACCAGGAGCCTCCCCACAGGTAAGGGACCCCCCCTCTCCTCAAGGGACAGGCTGCTTTGTCCAGCACAGCAGTGGGAGCTTGTCTTTTCACTTCCATGCAGACAGGGTGTGTGTCAGGCTGGGGAAGGTAGCCTGGTTTGAGTAACAGTGTGGTAGCATGGAAATGGTATGAGAAAAATCCTTCTCTGTATTTTAAGATGTGTTCCAAACCTCTTTGTTTTTCTTTATTTTGTCAAACTCATATTTCATACTGAAATATAAACACTGTACATAAAGCAAAGTAACTCCAAAGAGTTCAGGGTATATGGTAAGAAGTCTCGTTTTCTTCTCCTGTGCAATTACAAATTTCCCTTGAATGTCCCCTGTGACTGAAGGGACAGGACTGCAGACTAACAGATTAGTGGTCTGATGAAGTATGTCCCCCAAATATTATTCCATGGCATGGTTTAGGTTATGATTTATTTCTAAGTGATTAAAAGGCTGCCTTTTCAGCAAAATTGCAGAGAACTTTCCCAGCAAGTACATAGCCATAGAATTGGGAAAGTTCCTGGCTGGTGGTTGTTGCAGTACTTCAGATCCCTTCATGCCATTCAGGGAGACACAGTCACCGCAGGCTTTTAGACCTAAGCCTCTGTAAGAATGAATATTGCTGCTGTTTCATAGACCAACACAGCTACAGCAAGAGCTGTAGCTTAGCAAATGTGGTGACAGCATCAGAAAAGGTGATTTAATAATCATCCACAGAAATGCACAAAGCACATCAAAGCACAGGAATGTTTTCACAGGGACAAGTAATTCTTGGTATGTGGGGTCCCACACTCCTGTGCCCCTCAGCAGGGAAGAGGATTAAATGGTGACCATGACTGAATCACCTGCTCCCCCCATTCTAACAATAAAAAAATGGGTATGATTACTACATTAATGTTATCTACTCTTTCTGGAAATGTTTAGACAGCACTTTGTTCCAGAAAAATACACAGACAGTCTTGCTAGTGTGATGTAAAAGCTGAATGGCCTGAAATGCTTGAATAAGAAAGGCTGGGATTCATGGTCAGGAGTGGGGATAATTTATGACTGAACAGCAAGTGGTGGGGAGGGAAAGAAGTATGTCCTGGATATGGAGAAACCATCCAAATTATTAATCAACTTTAAAACAAGAAGGTTGTGTGAGTTCCCTTGTTCTTACAATGCTCCAAGAGTTGAATCCTGTGCGAATCAGTGCTTTGCTAGGAATCCCACAGAATAACTTGTCTCCTTTTTGCTCTCGTGGGTTATGTGCTGCCTGCCAGCAACTCAGAAGACGACGCTGGAGAAGAGAAGGCTGAGAGCCATGACCCAGAGCAGATCTTTCAGAACATCCAGTACCAGAAGGAGATCATGTCCAACATCCGCTGCCGGCCATGGCCCATGCGGCAGAAGCTGAGGGCGCTCAGGTAAAGGTGCCTGTGCAGAGATTTTCAGGCTCACTGACTGTGACAGTGCTCCCAGCCTCAGGAGGGAGCACAGGAATGATTTAGAACTGCTAGGCAAGTGTTCCAGGAGGATGCTCTGGGCAGATCTGAGGGCTGCCTGACACGGCAGCCTCTGGGTGTACAGTCTGTAAGGGAAATTGGTGCGTCTCTGTGGCTCCCTTTAGAAAGTCACAGAACAAAAAAAGAGCAAGAAATCACGCTTTGACTATTAACTGTTAAAAGAGACTGTCAGCTATTAATTTGTCTCAAGGAAGGCTGTTGGTAATGCTCCATAATATGTTTTTAAGGTAAATTGTTCCACTATGTCCCAAAAAGGAGAACCATTAATTACCTTTTAAGGTAATTAATGTATTTAAGGTGATTAAATACCTTTTTAAGGTAATTACATGGTAGGAGAACAGAAGCTGGTCATAGCTTCAGGCAACATATTGTAAATGCAGTAAATACTGGACACTTGTAGGTTTAAAAAGTATGGTCAGTGTACTAAGAACATGTTTCACAGTTTAGGATTTCAATTATTATAATTCCAGATTTCCAAAGAAAGAGCATGTGACTAACTCTTCAGGCCCATCTGTCTAAACTGTGTCAGGCCTTTCACCTCATGATCAGTGTGATGCTTGGGTTTTTTATTCCCTTTTGATCTGGCATTTTCTGTCCAAACCCTGTATGGTGCTCAGATGGCAATACAGCCATGAGGAATCCCTACCCAGCCAAGAGTCCTTGTGGGAAGCAAAAAGGGGTTTTTCTCTCTTAGAGTCTGTGACTTATTGCTTTCCTGTCCTTTTGATCAGATCTTGGTGGTCCCAATTCACCTTCTGCTGAGGTCAGACTGTGTATGGCCAGATGAACATGTAACTCTCACAGGACCACACCTGCAGAAGAGGTGTCAGTATCCACAGGAGATTGTCAGACTGTAAAGGGGATCTTGCTATTTTACTCACTTGGGTTCTACCATTTAAAAGAAAGACCTTGAAACAAAAGGACAGAGAAATAAATTAGAGGAACAGAAAACTCTCCCAGCAGTCAAACTCTTGAATGCCAAATTCTCTCAAAGTCTGAGTGGTTTTAAAGTATCAGTAAAAAGCTCAATAGTCAGAGAAAAAAGCATTGCCTGTGTTAGGAGCTGATGGTGGCACAGGCCATGGCTGTATTTCAGAGCATCTGAGCTCTCTGGCAGATGCTGTTGGTGCAGAATGAGAGATGTGAGTGATGCAGACTGACCTCCCCTCTCACGCAGGCAGGCCAAGGAGATCGTGCTCAAGTACGAGGGGAGGCTCACCAGAACCAGAGGGTACCAGGCTGCTGGGGCTGAGGTAAGGCTGCTTGGGCTCAAACCTTTGAAATTTCTTGTTCCCACCAATAAGCATTTGCAGTTCTGATTCAGGGAAGTGAGTGCTTGCTCTGCACTCCTGATACTTCAGCTCGCGACTGTAGAGAGAGAAAAAAACAGTTAAAACCTTCTTTATTGGTTTTTTTCCTTCTTCTCTTTTCCATTGTAATTTTAGTAATTACATTTTTGCAGACTAATTTCATGTGTTGAGGGATGAATATCCTTTTGTTAATGCAGTATAAGCTTTCTTTTCAGACAGCCTACAAATATTGATGCCTGTTAGAGGGGGTGATGTGAAAGGGATAACAACAAACATGATGCAGTATCCTCTGAAGAGCAATTTCAACAAACTGGGGCCACAGTTCAATAGCTTAGCATGAAAAATATGTCTGGCTTTTAGTTTGGAAGACAATCCTACAATAGCTTATGTTAAATACATTATTAAAGAAGAGGATTTGCTTGCATTATATTTAGAGAATTTGAATCAAATCTTAGCAAATCTATTTACACTACTGAAAACAGACACTGGCCTGAGTTTCTGGAAATTTATAATATTCAGGAAATAGTATTTAATCAGCAACCAAGAGAAGAATTCTTTAGTCATCTAAGCAGTCAAGAATATTTTTGTCATCAAAACAAGTAGACTTTTAATTAATAATTTATCTTAAATCAAAAAGGCAGGGTTAGGCCAATAGAACACCATGCATTTTATTCATATGAACAACTGAAGAGCTGCACATGTATCTGGTGCTCTGAGATGCTGGCCCCAATCTCAGAGCACTTTCCAAAAGAGTAAGTCTTCTTTTTTCTGCCATTGCATGTGTGGCAAATGCAGTGAAATGAAAATGCTGGTAAAATAAACACTATTTTTTGCCTTTGATATGAGTGGAACTAGGACTTTAGCTAGGAAGAAAGTGCTAAATCAGAATATCAGTAAATCAGAGATTGGGCTCGATGCTTGCTCATATAATTCTTCCTATACAAACACAAAAGGCTTTTAAATTATAGTTCCCAGTGAATAAAAGTTTATGTCTAATCTAATTGCTTCTGTTGTATTTTCTTGAAGACTTTCAGCAGTTAATTAGTACCAGCATTATGTGTAGGGGATTTGCATTCTTTTATCCTATCACAAATTAGGGGTATAGAATTTACATTAGGGCTAAATTCAGCAACATCAACAGAATGAGCTGCCTTTTTTTGGTGTGGGTTTTTTGGGTTTTTTTGGGTTGGTTTTTTTTTTTTTTTGTTTTAACTGGAAGAGATTTTTTTCCCCCACATATTTTCTTACAGAATAACCTGGTGACCAAGGAGACAAAAACTGTATCACAGCAAAACAAGCGATACATCATCAAAATTAGGAATTCAGTGGTTGAACACGCGCTAAGAACAAAATGCAGCTACTAGGCGTATATGTATTTACATAAGCTTTTCATATTTGCAAAATATGCCTTAAAATATAGGTGGGGTTTTAATATCCAGAAGTAAGAAAAATACTTTCTAATGCCTGGAATACAATTTTTTTTTCCTGTTGACACTGTGAAGTTATAGCTCTAACTCAACAATTCAAAAACTGTTCTCACTTTTGCCCAGGTGGACTTTACTACTTCTCCCCCAGGTGTACAGTGTGTGCAGGAAAAGCATCTGGCCAGGCAAAAATAGAGGTTGAATAAAGACTACAAAATATAACCACAGGATTTCTGCAGATGTTGGCTGCACAACGTAGAGCTGAGAATAAAGTAGTTAAATTTGCTGCTGTTGAATAAAAAAGCATATTTTTTCTCTAAGAGAATTTTCTTTGAGGCATTATGCTCCTAATAAGACCTTAGTCATCAATGTTTGGAGCAATTCTTTTGATAAAGACATGAGCAAAATACTCAGCGCTTCATTTTTATTTTTTTTTTTTTCATGTGAAGAAGTGTCATATTTCTCTGCTTTTTTCTCAGCTTTGGAAGAAGTTCATTCGACTTGCATACAATTTTGTGGTGATCTTTATTCCTTGGGAAATGAGAATAAAGAAAATCGAGAGTAAGTATAAAGAGTTCATGCTATTAGTAAAACACTTGCTAAAATGATGAGTCTTCTGATGTATCTTTTTAATGTATATTGAATTAAATATTTGGGAGGGAGTTAAATGAATATTTTCAGCAGTGAAATCTTTATTTAAAATTTTGGTTTTTAATCTTTTCCTGATGCCTCAGAAACTGCACAGTTCTCAATTATGGTCTTAGTTGGGGGGTAACTTTTGAAAAAGTCAATTTTGTCCTTGTGGGATTCTGAAAATGAAAAAATTCTCTAGTTTGCTGAATGCCCTCCATAAGAAAGGTTTTTCTTTTTGCCTGTTATTCAACCACTTCATGGATAAATGATTGAAGCTTTTATAGACTGTGCAGGTCACATAATGGTTTTTTGTGGTTTAAGGTCATTTTGGGTCTGGAGTCGCCTCTTACTTCATCTTCCTGAGATGGCTGTTTGGAATCAATATTGTCCTTACCATAATGACAGGAGCATTTGTAGTCCTACCAGAGGTAAGAACACACTGTTCATATTTACAGGGAAGCATTTACTGTTGAACTTTCCTTTCTCAATGGAACAAACACCACACTTTAAGTCATGCATCAGTTTAAAATGTACACTGCAAAATGAATTATTTAAAATTAATTCTCATATTAAGAGGTTTTTCTCTGCCAAAGGATAACAGACTTTTTCTATTAGTGTTCAAGATTGTATTTTGTCAACATGGTACTAATGTTTTTAGAGAATATGTTTTTATCTGATTACTAAAATAGAGAATCCATTCTTACAAGATGTAGTGGGTGTTGAGTACACTTAAGTCCTATTAGTGTCATTTTCACTAATGAGAAGTTTAAATGACACCAAGAAAAACAAACCATCCCTCTCCAGACTCCGGATTATTGTCCATTAGAAAACATTTCCTGAAAGTTCTGAACAGCCACAACTTTGTTTAGCTCTTGCATATGAGTAAGGCAGTTTAACTTAGTTCAATTATTCATATATATTATTTTGCCTCACCTACCCTGTGCTTTAATACTGTTTTCTGAACACATGGTTTTATTCTCACTGCACAAAATAAAAAAGTAAACATCCCTCGAACAAATAAAAAATAAACCAGAAAAAAAAGGTATTCACATTCACTTTTTAATTTTTAAGGAAAAGTAAATTTAATCCTGAACTATCATTTTGAGATCAAGCACTGCCCCATTTAATTTTGAAATGCTCACATTGAAAGCATGGCTTTTAAAGCTGGCGCAGTGCTGACACAGTGCTCGCTACCTTGAGAGCACCATCCAAGTGGGCAGCTCTTGATGGGTTCCACTGTGCTGCCCTGGCTCAGACGGGCTCGTGCAGCTCCTGAGACCTCTTCTCTGTTTTCCCCATCTCCTGACACCTCCCCTCTCTTTTCCCCATCTCCTGAGACCTCCTCTTTCTCCCGCAGCTCCTGGCCGGAGCCCCGTTCGGCAGCACGCTCAGCAAGACCATTCCCAAGGAGCACATTGCATCTGCTCAGGACCTGGACACCATCTGGTCCCTTGGGGCAAGACTCAAACCACTCTTTGTTATTTTGCTGTCACTGTTCTGTTGTGATTGTTGGTTACTGCTCTTACTGATGGGCTCTGGTTTTTGCAGGGCTACCTCCAGTACTCTGTTCTGTTTTATGGCTATTACGGCCGGGACAGGAAGATTGGGAAAGCTGGATACCGTCTGCCTCTTGCCTACTTCCTTGTTGGAATGGCTGTGTTTGCTTACAGCTTCATCATCCTTCTAAAAAAGTAAGACTGCCCATTTATTTATTGCTGTTCATAAACCTGTGTGCTCAGGCAATCAGCAATGGTATTTACTCCACTTCCTCTTTATTTAATCTGTGTAGTTCTATTAACATGCTCACCTCTGCTATTATCATGGAGGCAGAATGAGTTCAACTCTAGACTGCCCTTTATCTTGCTGTAATCCTCACCCTCTGTTCCAGTTCCCAGACTTTAAAGGAAGGGCAGCACAGATCATCTCTAAGTTTTGTCTCTGTGGAAGTCCTTTCCCCTCTTTTCTGTTATAAATAGTGTTATGACAGAAATTTCTATTTGAAGTGTAATGCTTTCAGCATTATTAATATTCCCATCTATTGAAATACAAATATAAAAGTGCCATCCTAGGTGTAATATCATTTGCATTGCTTTAGTGGGTACGTGGCAGCCCATTGGAATGTAAGCTTAATTTCTTTGCTGTGGAAGGGAAAGAGTGGGAGTTGCTTAGCAGAGAGAGCACGACTGCCTGAACTGGCCATAAATCCAGGGATGTGCAATGCTTGGAGAAGGGGCAAGGTCACTCTATCCTCTCCTGATTTGCTTTCTCTTCTTCCCTTCTGGATACCTATTCATCTGGCACAGTGCAGTCCAGGGATGTTTTTAGTGTTGTCTGCAATCGCTCTCAGTTTTGAGGTCAAACCTTCCCTTTTCATTTATTTTTAATCTACCTGCTGGTTTGTGCCAAGGGTCACTGGTATATTTGACACTGATCTACACATCTGTAATTTCTAGATAGGATCAGCTTTTCTTCTGACTTAGCTCAGTGATCCTTTTCTTAGCTTGTACAGCTCCCCTTTAATGTTGTCCTTTCAGATGCCCTTTCTTTCATAAGCTATTAATCTTCATTTCATTTCCTATGTTTTGCAGTATTCTGCCACCTTGCTCACCTGACATGAGTAGGAGGGGCTTTCTTTCTTTTTCCCAAGGTCTGTAAAACGGCCCTGGGTTTCTATTTGACAGCAACATATATTTTGAGGGCTAAAATAGTACAGCAAACAAACAGACCTTGTGCACAATCACTAGTTATGCCAAACTAGATTTAATTCCTGTAACAGTGATTGTAGTGATTACGTATTTCAGCTGGATCCTACCTTGAGGTTGTAAAACCGAAATAGGTGTAACCCATATTAGTAAGATTTATTTGCTTTATTTGTCAGTTGTAAAGACTGTAAATATTGAAATGCTTTTTCACAATGAGTCATTGCTCTTTAGATGTAAATTCAAGTTCCTGTTTTATGTGCTTCAGAAAGTTGCCAACAGTGATGCTAATTTCTGCAACCTTTGGTAGCTCTAAATGTGTAAACATCTTAAAACCATGAACCAAACCGGTGACTTCCTTCATTACCATCTTCACACACCAGAAGCAGTTAAATACCTGTTATTTTTTTACAGAATGGCAAAGAACTCAAGAATGAGTTTAGCAAGTGCCTCTGATGAAAATTACACTTTCTGCTGGAGACTGTTCTGTGCTTGGGATTACTTGATAGGAAACCCTGAGGCTGCAGAGAGCAAAGCTGCAGCCATAGTCAACAGCATCAGGGTGAGAAACTGACCTTTGAATTATTTCAAGTTGATTTACTTGTTAAACTGTAAGCCATGTAAGTTTTTCCACTCATCCCCTTGCACTTCCTAATGTTTTTTTGTATTTATTTGCATATCTATTTGCCTAGGGGAGGGCAAGTATCACATCTGTGTGGTATTAGAGGCACATCATATTTGCTGACATCCCAGCAAGGCCATTGTGTCCTTTCTTGGGAGAGTTTTATTTAATGTGCCTGTATGTGTGACAAGAAGTTAGATAACCAGAAACAAATCTGCTAGTGATGAAATTTCATTGAGTGTTGGAATCAAATTGATTTGGCAGGAAAATAAACAAATTTATAGAATGCATAGTTGTTTTTATGCAAAAGAAGAGTTTTATGCCTCAGGGAATCCATGTACAACAGCTCATATTTTACAAGATGCTCTTTTACATAATAATAAGTTTTATATCTTTCTCTTTGGTTTATAACTTTCTGCGCACAATTGATTGTTCTTTCTTCTTTATTTTATCAGCTATTAATCAGGTTCCCCAGGGAAGTGGCCATGGCATCAAGCCTGTTGGAGTCCAAGGAGCATCTGGATGATGCTTTTAGTGAAATGGTTTAGATTTAAGTATTCCTCTGAGTATCAGGAAGTTAGATTCAATAGTCTTTATGGGTCCTGTCCAACCTGAGATATTCTATAATTCTATGGTTTATTTCATCTCTCCATAACAAATGAAATGACTTATCACAGGTCTCTCAATATTAGAAAACTGCTAAAAATATAGATGTTTTGCATCTATAATGTAAGAGCACATGTGTTTTTATCAAAAGTAACTTATTTCTCAAATTTGGTGTAGTCCCATTCTCATTGGAAAAAAATTACTTCAAATTGTGCCAAGGGTAAATTAATAAGCTATGATATTGAGTTATTTCAATGGCTGAGGATAACCTTTGACAGTACTGTATTATATTAGGGACACCCAGATTTTAAAGGCTCATCCTGCCAAAAAATCTGAAAGCGTAACCCTCTTGTTGTATCTCCTTGAACATGCATGACTGAAAATGCCCAAGTATCTGATTACTATGTATTTGTTTCTCAGAAATCTCCATCAGTTTTTAATATCACCTATCAGTGCTACAAATCAATGAGGACAGTGGCATTTACCTGCTTGCACCTCCAGGATGTGATGGTTTTTTTATTAGTATACTTTAATTTCTGTGAAAGATATGTGCATTATTTTTTCTGAACATTATTAAAATGGTAATGCTGTGTTTCTTTCAAGGAAGCTATATTGGAAGAGCAGGAAAAGAAGAAAAGCAAAAACTTGTATGTATATGAGATAAGAGATACTTTTCAAAGTACTGTTTCAATGCAGATATCAGTGCTAATCTGCTTGTCTTATACTTCCAAAACCTGTTAGAAATTACCAAGGTGTCATTAAGACTGGTATAAATCTTTTTCCTAGGGCAGTGACCATAAGCTTAAGAATTATTGCAAACATCCTCGTGCTTCTGTCCCTTGCTGGAAGTATTTACATCATCTACTTTGTCGTGGATCGATCCCAAAGGCTGGAGCGCACCAAGAAGGAATTGACTCTTTGGGAAAAAAATGAGGTACTCTGTCTTTATGCCATCTCTGTGTTAGAAGCAGGATTGCTGTCTGGGGGCTTTCTGCAGCAGTAGTGTGCACAGAGGTGTAAATAGCAAGAGATGAGCCAGGAGAAATGAGGAATTAGTGGGCAGAGTGGATCTGCCTTGGTGCGCTTGCTCCCTCAGCTCTGCAGCCAGGTGTTAGAGCAGCTGAGCTGGGCAGTTCTAGCAGGTCCCTATTTTGTGAGCACAAAGCTTTCCTGTCACTTACAAATCTACTTTTACACCTCGGACAGAGCTGACCAAACACTGGGCTGATGGACTAGAAAGGAATTGACTTTGATAACAGTAACTGATTCAGTTATCAGGGGATACTGAATGTTCTGTGATGATTTCCATTCAGAGGAATGAGTGACAGTAGAACGTGAACAGGCATGAAGAAGCCACTCACCCATTCCAGAGGAAGATGCTAGCACCATATTTCCTACACAATTTCATATTTCCTACTTTGATTTCAATTAATAAAGTAGAACTTGGAAGCTACAATATCTGCAGTAAAGATTCCTGAGTGGTATTGCAAATCTATAATTTTTGGATCATAACTACTGTTATTACTAATGTCAATAATAACTCTTTAAAGCATCCCCTCCAAGAAAAGCAATCACCAAAGCATGTGGCTCAGCAGAATTTCAATCAGCCCAAGATTCCACAGAAGACCAGCATCAAAGACTTCATGTTTCTGTTCCACAGGTCAGTGTAGTTGTGTCACTGATCACAATGATTGCGCCCTCTGCTTTTGAACTTGTGGCAGCTCTGGAGATGTACCATCCAAGGACCACTCTTCGCTTCCAGCTTGCCAGGTATGGGCATTATGCAGTGTAAAAAATATGTGGAGAGAAAAGGAGGAAAGGAGAACTGTGTTCTGGTTCATGTTTTAGTACAGCCAAACCAGAGATCTTATGAGAAGTCAATGGTTAACAGTGCTGGTAATCTGTATTTTGTTCTCTTTTCAGGGTTCTTGTCCTATACCTGGGAAACCTCTACAGTTTAATCATTGCCCTACTGGATAAAGTGGACAGTATGAGTGTCACTGTAAGTTTAACTTGATGTTTTCTGACATGTAAAGCTAGTAGACTTCCTAGACAGAATTCTGTTTATTGTGAAGTACATGAAGTTAGATAAAAATTTGTTTGAAATGTATTAAAATATTATGGGTTGATAGCATTGTCAAGTTAAGTTTAGAGAGTAATGTTTATTTACAACTATTTATAGAGTCTTTTTAATTATTAATTTTAATTTAATTATTAATTTTTAAGCATAACTGGATCAATTTGAAATATTCCCACCTACCTGAATTAGCTTTAAGTCCTGCCCTTTGGTGTTCCATCTGACTCTGTGCATTGACAGCTGTTTAACAGTTGCCTAACTGGTGCTTGGAAATATATGAAAAAAATGTCTTTGTGTGTGTGTGAGTACGCTGTAAAAGGTACAGACATCTGCAGCTATGTACACTTAAAAAGTAGCTTTTGGGACATTTATTATTTCAGGACTCTGATGTGAACAACAATGCAAGTAATTCTACCACCTCCTTGGCAACCAACACTCTTTCTAAGGATGACAATGTAACCATTCCTAATGTACAAATTAAGAGAAATGGCATTGTCATGTCAGAAGAGCATCTCACCCAAGGCCTGACAGACTCACTGGTTAACCAAACTATTTCCCTTAACACCCAGAACCCACAGGATCAGTGCTGGGAGACATATGTTGGTCAAGTATGTAATTGTTTTATTGTCATCAACTTACTCCACTTAATTCTCATTTGATAAAAAATTTAAATTGTGTCGTGCTGTGTTTAATCTTAGAACTTTTCTTTGCATAAATTCCAGAATTTACCCAAGGATGATGTAGGAAGAGATTGTGCAAAGTGCTATAGATACAAGCTTTGGGTTTTATTCGGTATCTGCAGTATTTTTAGTGCTGTCCAAATGTTCTTTTGCCAGGTTTGGTCTCTGTCTTCAGCTCTGCACAGGCAGATCTGTACAGATCTGTGGTATGGATCCTATTTTAACATGGTGCATCCTTCTAACCCCTACACAGAAACAAGACTATACAGACATATAAGCAGCAACATGCCCTGTGTGCAGACTCAGATTGCTGCCTCAAGAGATGGAGGTGCATCTGAAACAAGCATGAGATTGTGCTCTTGGTCATTTGTACAATATCAGAAGTCTCTGCTTCAATAAATCTCTAGACAATCAAGTGCTCTTCGCTTTTTCAGAGGGAGAGAGAACAACAACAAATGCTTTCAAAATCCCATCAGTTTGTAGGAATGGGGACAGTTGGATGGCAGCGCCATGTTCCCACATTTGGGGTGCAGAAAATCTGCAGATTTAATATGACACCTCTTGCTTCTCTACATGTGAAGCTTGTGACTTCCAGGGGCATTAATACATTCAGAGAGAAATTTTAACCACAAAAATGCACAAGATGTCACTGTTGTCTCTGACAGTGTCACAGTCATGTCCAGGCCATTGGATTAAGAACCATGTTAGTGTGCTTCTGATTTTCTGAGCTTCTTGTTCCAGAATGAGGAATATTAAAGGTCTTGTTTGAACATGTGGAGGAAAAGACCCCTCTGAGGTTTATTAGCCTGATTTCTGTTCTTGTATATCCTTTCTGCACAATTTCATAGAAAATAGGGGTTTGAATGTTTGCTTTTTTCCCCAGAATGGCTTAGAGATTTATAGAACTGATTTTTTCCTATTTTAATTGTATATTTTTAAAGCTCAATTAAATATAGGATAACCACATTCTTTTTTAAGCATGAAAAAACTATTTTTTATGGTTTGATGATCCTACCCCATTGCGTTGTTTGTCTGAATAATAAGATTTCTCATGGTGAAGCACTTTGTAAATACGTATTACAAGAGATAGCTTAATAAAAGAATGGGTGCAATACGAAAAACAAACCATTTCAGTTTAGCTAGATGCAATTTTTAGAACATTAAAAAGAAAGTCATTAAAAAGAAAGTTTGACCATCACGACCAGAATTTTACACCTGCAAACAATAAAAGGCACCCTAGAAGCTTGATTATATTTATTCTCTCTAAGAGAAAAAAGACAAGTAAGGGAAAAGTCAAACAGGAAAATTTTAAAAGGAAATTATTCATATATTCAATTCATATTTTATCAGAATATTGAGCTTGAGCCAAAAATAGAATTACAAATGCAAAAGAGCCATATGCAGTCCATTTGCTTTCAGAATGACTCAGTATGTGTGAACAATGTGCATTTCAGGAGATGCTCAAGCTTTCAATTATCGACATGATTTTCACAGTGGCAAGCATCCTGCTAATTGATTTTTTCCGTGGGCTGTGTGTCCGATATCTGAGTGATTGCTGGTGCTGGGATCTAGAAAGCAAGTTTGTAAGTACAGTCCTTATTTTATCATGCTAAGATGTGGAAGACTGGTAGGCTCCTTCCCTAAGTACTAAATGTCCTTAAAGTCTTTCCACAGATGAATAATTTCTCGGTAGCACACATCTACAAAGGCACAGCTCACACTGAGTTTAAATTGGAGGGTATAGGATAAAGGTTGAGATGAATGTTTTTCTCAAGCCTACTCACATGGCTCTGAAGCAAAAATGTTTGGTTTTCACAAAATATCATAGCACAGTTCCCACAGTCTGAGGTGACACAGAGGGCACGTAGTTGTTGCCCACATCCTCTTTTCTGCAGCTCTAACATCTTTACTTAATGTAGATAGTGGTCCAAAAAACAGTAACCAACACCACACAGCCCTCTAAGAAAATTACAGTGGGTAATACTTGGTTTGCAAGAAGCTGTTGGCGTGAAAGGCCGTGGACTGTTTGTCCTTAAAGATGCAAAGTAAACTAAAGAGGAATAAATTCGTTTAATCCCCAGTGCAGAGAAGGTTTTGCTGTGTTCCCACTGCCTGCCAGCAGTTGTTTTTTGATCTGGATGTTTCAGGCCATGAACTGTCTGCAAACTGATTCAGTCAAATGAACCTAATAAATGGCCTGAAAATGAGATTAAGATAAAGGTATTCATCTTACACTGTGTTTCTTGTAGCCAGAATATGGAGAATTCAAAATTGCAGAGAACGTATTGCATTTGGTCTACAACCAAGGAATGATCTGGTATGAAGTCCTTATGTGTTTTTTCTTGTCCTTTGTTGGCTGATTGTTAAATCAATTTGATTATTTAAATAAAACCTATTTAATTAGGATATTGACAGGGTAGTCTTTTATATTAAGAGATCATAGGTTAATAGTGAGCTATTAATCTGTTTACCTGGTGTGAGGTTTGGGGTTTTTTTTTAGTTTATTTTATTGCTATCAAAATGGCCTCTGGCAATACGATATGATATATGATATGATATGATTTTTCCAGGATGGGAGCTTTCTTTTCACCTTGCTTACCAGCATTCAATGTGCTCAAGTTGATTGGACTCATGTACCTGAGGAGCTGGGCTGTGCTGACATGCAATGTACCCCATCAGCAGGTTTTCAGAGCATCTCGGTGAGTCAAAATGAGAATGAAATAGAAGGAAAAAAATAAAATGCAGCAGAAATATCTTCCATCAATATGAAGAAAATTACAGCAAGTTTTAGCTCTAAAAGCTGACAATCAAATTTCACACTAACTCTGATAGCAAAGGTCTGAGGAAAAAAGACATAGTTACTGAGAAAATGGAGGGTTTGTGAAGCAAGGTAGTTGAAGATGTGCAAGAATTAAAAAATATGTCAGGGAACGCTCCTAGGTAGCTATTATGGCCTAACATAAATGCTTTATTTCCATAAAAATCTGACAGAGCATAATAACCCATATGTGTTAGCTGTTGCAAGTCTTATTTCTTGATGTTTCTCTCTTTAAAAGCTATGCAATATCTGCTTTTGTCCATTGCACATTGCACAACAGACTTCCTAATTTTTCTTCTATCATGATGAATATCTTAATGGTTTATTCAAAATGCAAATAATTTTGAGCATCTTTAATTCTTAATAATCAGTCATTTCTAACTTTTTTTAAGATTAATTGACTTCTGCTGCTGCTGTATTTTTTCTCCCTCAACACAATTAGGCAGTAAGGGCAGCTTTTGTCAAAGGGTGCAGTAACCAGTTCTCTGGCTGCAGCAGTGGTATCTGGAAAACAGTGCAAATAGAATTTTGATCATTAGGAGTCTGTTGAAACCATCTCTGTTCAGAGTTTCTAATTATAGCAGAAGATTTTAATCTTTCAGAGATAATGATCTTGAACTGGATAGGTAGATTCAGACTTGCACCTTTTATGTTGTCTCTGGTTTTCTCTCTGACGAGTAGAATCTGAAACTTGTTACACCTTCTTGCAGATCCAATAATTTCTACTTGGCCATGTTGCTGTTTATGCTGTTCTTGTGCATGTTACCAACAATTTTTGCTATTGCCCGATATAAGCCATCCTTAAGCTGTGGCCCCTTCAGGTAAGGTATGATGAACAATGAAAATTGCAAAGATTTTATTTCCCCTTCTTACAATAAACTTATTATGTTTCATAATACACAAATTACAGATGTAAATTCAAAACAAGTTGAGAGGACAATGCTTTTCTGCAACCAATATTTTATTGTTTATGGTTTAATAAGGTGAATAGGTCAAAGTTCTGAGTTGATTTGCTTTATATACATAATTTAATTAGTTTATATTTATACAATGTAATGTGCTACTGAGAAATCTCCCAAACATCACTGTCTTGTGTCTGCATTCAAGCACCCTCCATGTTTGTTTATTATTTAGTGCAACATTGCTTTAAAAATATCCTCAGGATTCCTTACAACTTAATTTTTTTTCCTCCCACATCTCTTATAGTGGCCAAGAAAAAATATATGATATTGTTTCTGAAACAATTCAAAATGATTTTCCCACATGGTTCAACACAGTGATTACTTACATCAGCAGCCCTGTGGTTGTCCTGCCTGCACTACTGCTGTTATTGTAAGTACTTTGGTTTTTGTAGGCAGGTTAAATGATTGTATTAATACTGGCCTTATCTCTGGTGAGTTAAATGTAGATACTGAGGAACAAACATTGCACTGTTGTAGTTTCAGTAAGCACAACTGAAACAATTCCAACACCTCGCTGAATGTGCGGTATATGGACCGGACAGGAATGGATTTATGTTAAAAAGACTTTCAAAAGGAATTTCTCCTTCTGGGATACTTCGTTAAAGCACTGCATTGTGTCAAGGCTTGCAGTGCTGATGGTTCCAGGAAGTTTAAGAACCTCTTCCCTCTTAAGAACTCCTCAGAAATAAATTTTCCATTTCTTCATGGTCATCAGTTCAGTTTCTGACACTGAGCAGGACTCAGTCTGTCATTTAAAGAAGCTACTCAGTCATCCAGATTTATGACAAAATAAATCAATTATGAAGGTCTGCTCTTAAGTGTTAATTTAATATAACTTGCTGCAGACTCTCCAGTGGAAGTCTTTTCTTATTTGGGTTATAAATAATTCTTCACAGTTGGGAAATAATATTGATTTTGAGCTGTTTGAAATTCACTTTGCTTCTCTGAAAAGTTCTATTTTGTTTTGCTTGTATCTTTGTACCATTTTCTTCTTGTGCAAACTGCAAAGGCAGAGCTTGTCCCACTGGCACCTTTTCAAAACAGAAAGACCAAAGCAACACTTCTTATTTGTAACTTTTCCCTCTAAGGTCCCAGTCATGTAATATTTACAAATTTAAGTATTACTTTTGACTGCTTCAAACTGACAGCTAAGCACATATGTAATTGTTTCTGGTATGAGATGTAGCCTATAAGACTTTGTCTGAAAGCCAGCGCAATCCATTTTGTCAGGCCATAATCTGCCAGGATCTCTTCTCATCTGTGCCAGGGCAAACAAGGTGTTTTTTCAGCCAGCCAACAAAATTGCATTGGTATGGTTGTGCAAGCTCAGCTGTAACTATGGTGTCCCTGTTCTGTAACCTTGGACTGGAAAAAAACAAAACAATATCTGTCAAAATTATTTGTCTAGAAGTAAAAAAACCAAAACAAAACCAGTTGGAAATGCATCCCAGGTTACATACACAATGAAAGTACCTGCAAAAACTACAGGTGAAATTAGAACTGCTGTTAGAGCTGTTTTCAGTGTCATTTCTTTCATCCATATTTGCTTGAAAGAAGGCTGTAATCCATTATTACAATATAAGAAAATGTTACAGAGCAGCAGCTGAATTTGTAAATCATTTTGACCTAAAAACCCTTAAAAAGAAACTGTCAAGAATGTCTGAAATGACTCATAATTACCCCTTTCTCTTCTAGCATGCTAATCTACTACCTACAAAGTATTGCAAGATCATTAAAATTCACCAACAATCAACTGAGAATGAAGATACAAACAGTAAGTATGGTGAAAAGCACTTTCACATGTAATTTGAGGGGTCTTCAGTAAAGTATGAGCCTAATTAAATCTCTAAAGTCACTTCTAGTCTTTCACAAAATAAAACAAATCCTGTATTTTTAATCCTTACAGAGCTGGGGATTTATTCTCTAATCCATAATAATTTACAAATTCTCATTCTTCTGAATGTATTTTAGGAAAGAACTGAAGATAAGAAAAAGGTGGTTCAGTTGGCAGTAGGTAAGTTGGTGACCTTTAGAAATGTCACTATTAATAAAGTATTTTGGATGTAAACTCATTTTGATTTCTCATACATATAGGGAAGTACAATTACATTTTAAAAACTGTATTTCCTGTAGAATCCTCCTTTTAGATGGTTTCTGAGCTCAGTTTGACCCAATCTTGGCAACACTGAAAGGCATTGTGCATAGTTTAAACCTGAATTCACCTGGAATTTTTGGACTGGGTATTTTCCTGGTTTTATCACCAACAGGGAAAAACCTGGGACGCATCTTTGATAATTCAAATCATCTCAGACTTTGCATGCAATTCAGAGTCTGGTAGGCAGATGAAAAATTGGCTTGTTGCCCGTTTTGCAATCCTACAGTGCAACATTCAGTGTTTTTCTGTGTCCCAAATACTCTATTTGCTATGTATGAAGAGCTACCCCTTGATCACCAAGTCTCCCGGTATGACACCAGTTTCTCTTTTCTGAACACAGGAGGTTCTATTGGCCTTGGATCCCTGACTGAAGGGGGAATTCAAGCCACTGAATTTGCACAACAGTTTTTAAATGTAGAGACATGAAAATTTCCTCTAATAATATCTGTTTTCTAGCCAGAATCCAAAATCTGGATGCTAATGACAAAAGACCAGAGCAAGAAACCGATATCATCAGCCAGGAGTCTTCTGCTCGGTCCTCAACACCCCGAAAGAACGGCAGTGTCTTGAACTTCGAATCTCCTGTGAGCAAAGGCACCAGAATTCAAACCATTTCCCAGTCTGTGCCCCAAGCTGTGCCAGCAACTGATGTTGTGAGACCTGCCAATGCAACTCCCACAACTTCGACCTCTTTAACACCAGCTCCCTCTGTGTCAAGTGTACAGAAACCAAGAAATGATCATATCACAAACAGGTAAGACTGCTTTGGTTTTGAAATGGTATTTATTCCAGCAGCTCCATGCCATACTTGTTTATTTTCAAAACAGCTGTGCATTCAGACTGTCTGGAGCTGTAAGACAGCAGAGGAATTTTTCAAAAGCAGATACATTCACAGGTACTATTGATATCATTGTGACACCACATCATTAATTCTCCCTTAACAGAGATGGGATTATAAACCTTTGAAATGATGTAGCTGATGGAGTTTACACACAGCTCAAGCAAAGGTAAACACTAGACTTGCCCTCAGGCACATAACTAAAATACTTTGTGCAGGATACCATCTCCACGAAGAAAACAAATACAGAGTGAAGGAACTCTCTGCAGAATGTCTGTGCAGCTTTAGTTATAAAAAAACCAGCCTGGCATATCAATAGACGGATGCTTTAAACTACCTACTGGGGTTTTTTTCCAAGTGGATAAAGAACAATTCTCAGAACAATAAGAAAACAGAAAGGGAATATAACTTGAGAGGACAAATGTGAATCGTCTCCTAGAGAACAACAAATATATCTCCTAATTTCTAGGATATGTTTCTCAAAATTGTTATTAAAATTTGCAGCAGGGGAGATATGATAATTTTTTTCACTTTTTCAACCTAGTCTTTGACTTCCAGAGCAGTGAATTCTTTTATATGTTTCAATTCCATTGGTTGATTGATGAGTGTGTATATCAATATTTCCTTTCTTTTTCTTCCTTCCTAAAGATACCCAAGTGTTGTTCATAGGAGTGCAAGTGAGCTGTCCAAAACAAAGCCCTACACACCAGTGACTTTCAAAAAGCACACTGAAGATGTCCATTCTGACCCTCTCTTCAGAAAAGCCATTCGGCAGGTAAATTCGGATGTCCTTGGGGCAGGGGCTCCTGTATTTCTGGGATGCAGACCGTATGCTACCAGGTATTTTCTGGTTAATGAAAACGAGTCCCGCAAAAAATCGCTGCGTTCTACCTCCCGACTCCAAAGGCATTTCAGAAAGGAGGAAGCAGGAGACATTATTGAGTTGTATCCACGCCATGTCAGGAGATACGTGGTTCGGACACCACACCAGATGTATTCCCCTCATCCCAGTGAAGATGAGGAGGATGAAGAAGAACTTGAGAAAGAATTCATGAACAGATCCCATCGCCCTCGCTCGCTGTCTGACCTTCGGCCAGCATCACGGTTTTACATTGGAGATCGTGCTGATGGCCACATTCTAATGAGCAAAGATCTAGCCAGAGTGCATTACAAATCCTGGGATGATGGTTTTGAGCTGGACCTGGACAGGCCTCCATATGCGTACAAGAAAGTACACCTGAATTATTCTGAGCCACGTGTGAAACCAAAATCAAAGCAAAAGCTGGAGCAATCTCTAACAGAGTCTGATTCCATTTCCATTGAATCCAGCAGTGATCCGCAGAACAGCAGCAATGACCAGTACATCCAGGTCATTCATACCAAGGACAAGTATCCAAAAACTGGGGCAAAACTCGCCAAAAAGAAATCTAAAAACAGTGTTGATCTAAGTAGGTCTGAGCCTAGTGAACTGGTGTGCTCAAATGTCTGAGAAAGTGCCCCTGCCTCGTTGTGTTTTGAGCCGGTGTATGTGCAGTTGTGCTTTATTTGCTGTTGGAAGTCTGTCAGAGTAACTGCAATGTAGTTCTTGTAAAAATCGTGTATGCAGCCACTCAAGTTGGAAAAAGTCTTGTGTTTTACTCTTTATTGTACCTTGCTTTAATATCACAACTGATATGTCGCAAATCTAAGAAAAGAAGGTTATTCCAATTTATTCCCTCTGTTACGCCATCAAAACCCAAAATCTCTGCCTACTGGAAAATCAAAAGCAATGTACTTGGGGCACTTCAATTAAAACAATACAGAAATACATCAGATGAGGCTCCTTTTTATCTGATGCAGCCAGAGCTGAAGATGCTTCCTGAATAAATTCAGCAGGGAATCAGTTTCCTGCAATCCGAGTTGCTACTTAGAGTAGATCTTGCTATGCCTTGTTTGAATATGCTGTGGCCCAAAAAAAACAGGAAAAAATGTTATATAGAGAGAATAGTGAGTTTCTTTAGAGTGTATCACATGGGCAGGGGAGTTATTTGTCAAGGTGAGTCAGAGTTCTAGATTAAATCCTAGATCCTCTGTTAATTTTCTGGTGAACCTCCAACCAGCCTGGTAACCTTCCCAGTGGCAAACTTTCGATGCCACTGAGACGCACTTCATTACTCGTAGCTTCCAAATTGTATCCCGTTTTTCACCACTGCCATTTCCCACTTCCTTTAGATACTGAAGATTCCTTGGTTGGTTTCTCGCTTGTTTCTCTCCGCGTCACTGGGACTGGGACTACACCAGTGACGAGCGCGGGGCGGCCCGATCTCTGAGGCAGCCCCGCTCCGCCTCCGATCCCACACACGTTACCACATCCCCGCCGTGCCTGCCCCGCTGCTCGGGCTCTGCCGCTCCCCAGCCCCGCGCCTGCAGTCCCGTGAGGCACGGCCGGCCCGGGCCGGCGTCACCCTCAGGTGAGGGGCGGCGCCGCCATCGGCCCAGGGGCGGCGCGGCGCGGGCGCTCAAAGCGGCGCCGCAGCGGCCCCGCCCGCCTGCCATGGACTGCGCGGGGCGCGCTGAGGCGGCGGCCGAGCAGCTGCGGCTCTACCGACGGGATCCCGACGGCTGGCGGGGCTGCCGCAGCACGGTGGGTCGGGGTCTGGTGGGGCTGCCGCAGCGCGGTGGGTGAGGGGCTGCCGTAGCACGGTGGGTCGGGGGGCTGCGGCGGGAGCCGGCCCGGGGACTGAACGCTTCCCGTCCCGCAGGGTGAGGTGGCGGTGTCCTGGAGACCCTCGGCGGAGTTCGCTGGCAATCTGTGAGTAATGCTCGTTCCTGGGGAGCGGAATCCTGCCCGCGGTGCTGCCGGGGCCGGGCAGGGTAGAGCAGCGCGGTTCGGTTTCGTTTCGTTCCCCGCAGGTACAAGGGAGAGGGCGTCCTGCCCGCCAGCCCGCAGAGCGTCTGGGAGTGCATAAAGCCGGTGGCCGGCGGGCTCAGGACCAAGTGGGACCAAAACGTGAAGGACTTCGAGGTCATCGAAGCCATCAGTGATGTAAGTTCCTTAAAAACTGTTCTGGGGAGATTAATGCAGCGTTTGGGCCTTATGAGACAGCCGATGTTATGTGCAGGGAGTCTTATCAAGTCTTAAGCTGTAGTGTGTTTCTGGCTGGATCAGCTGAACGATGCTGGGTTAAGTAAGAAACCTTTTTTCCTTTGGTTTTGTTTCTTTTTTGCTTTGTCCTTTTGCATGCACTTTATCGTTTCATTAACATACATATATATATATGTATAGACAATAGTTTCTTTTTCTGGAAGGAAAGGAAAATCATTCTTGGCTAAAAATATGCAAATGTATAACATATACATACATATATATGCATACATACATATATATATATATGCATGTATAACGTTAAATATATAACATTAGAGATTCCTGCACTACATTGTTGTTAATGCTGCTAATCAAGTTAAGAATGATTGTTTTTAGCAAGCTCGGTGTGATCTAAGAATAGGTTTAGAGAGTACCCAGACTTAGCTAAGCAGTGAGGCATTCACGTCATCAGGCATCAATTCAGGCCCCGTCTTTCACCATGGCAGCAGTGACGCTCTGCCCATCACACCCTGCCTTCAGCTGGCCTCAGCACCCAGTGCTTTGCATCTGTCATTAAAATGGAGATGCTGCAATTTGAGCAGACAGATGAACAGGGCTGTGTATGAGCAGCAGCTTCTGCTGCCATGCTTATACAGTCTGAATTCCTTTTTTAAAGCATGTGGGAAAATTAAAAAGGCATTGGATTTAGATCCCCAATCTGAGGTGTCATATGTGTTTGGGGGCAGCCAGGTGCAAACACAGCTAGTCTCAGAAATGTTTGTGGAAGTTCCAGGAAGCTTATTTTTCTTGAGGAAATCCTGTAGGCATTTAGTACTCATTAAAGACAACTTCAGGAATGCTGCAGCCTGCCACTTGAAATTCACAGACTTGCCAGGACCTACCAATGTGGTAGAAACTTCTGTTTTGGGAGCCAATCAGGGAGGCAGATGGTAGGGATAATGTTTGTGCAGTGTAACAAACTGGGTTATCAAGTTGTATCTTGTGTATACCACACAAAGAAATTATCTTTGCCAGTGTCCTGGGGTGGACAAGGGTTTTAACTGTCCTGGGAGCACAGATGTGCCAGATTGCATTTCAGCATCTCTTGTGGTATCTGTTTCCTCTGAACATGGAAGCAACACCTTGTCACTCTGGTTTTTTCCTGTCCTTGATTGATCATACTGGTGCCTTTTAACTGTGGTATTTTACATATTTTACATCAACAAAGGATGTAGAACACCTTGATGGAGTTTAGAAAGTATAACTAAAGGATTGCCAGAAAGTACAGAAATTTTTCTTTACTTTTGGAAACATAACTGACATAACTCTGTTCTGTGATTTCCAGACTGTGTCTATATGCAGAACCACAACCCCTTCAGCTTGCATGAGGATTATTTCACCAAGGGAGTTTGTGGATGTAGTAGTGATGAAGCAATACGAAGATGGGACGATGCTGTCTGCTGGTGAGGCACTTGTGTTCTGAACAGCTTCATGTTACATTTGGAGATAACCAACAGCTACTGGAGACAACTATAAAAGCTACAGAAATAAACATCAAATTAAAATTAAGTAACAAGCTGGTCAGTAGTTGTTGACCTGATCTTAATCAGAAGAGATAATAGTAATCTCTCTACATTGTTGTTTCCAGAGTATATAAATCATCTTAAGACTCAGATATTGATAAGACTGGCCTATGGTTTTTTCCCTTGCCATGCTTTTGAGCTTGAATAAGTATTTAATTTAGTGTTAAATTCTGGGGTATTTTGAATGTGTTTTTTTGTTGTTTTAAGAGTCTGAAAGGAGTCCCATTTAGGCTAAATCCTGTTTTAACATTTCCTGCACAGGGTTCAATGAAGCCATTGAATAAATGTATCACTCCTGTATGTGAAAATTATTGGTTTTATAAAAAAAAATAGTGCTGATTTTTAAGGGGCTGCTACTGTATAGAAGGATGTTTATTTGGTTTTTCACTTTCTTTCTGTTGTTTACTTTTACAAGTCTAAGCTTTTATTGCCCCACTATTCAGGTGTCCCATTTTCCTATCCTGTTCAGAAAAGCCTTGTCAGGAATTTATATACTTGCTGGAGTGCAGCTTTTCAGCAGCCACGTGATGTATCTGTGTGATGTGGATTTGTTGGAAGCAGCCCAAATGACCTCTCAAGAAAAGCAGTACCCTCTCACAACATGGCCTTGATGAAACTGTGTCAAATGTCAGTGTTTCCTCCTTCAGAGCTCAGTAACAATTGCTTCTATTTGCAGCACTTCTTTGATTTCACCATTCTAAAGCCAGAGTGGTTCCTTTTAATGGTCTTTTCTGACCCCTTGTCAGTCCCACACTGAAGAGGTTGTACTGCAGTTCTTTTTAAATACATTTTGAACAGTGACTTTGCTTCCCATCTAGAGTTTTGCCTGCCAAGGACTCTTTCCTGTCTGCTGGAAGAATGACATTTTCCTTCAATGCTTTTTCTTTCAGCCACCAATGTGGAACACCCGCTGTGTCCTCCTCAGGCAAATTTTGTGAGAGGTTTTAATTATCCTTGTGGCTGTTTCTGCATACCTGTTCCAGGGTAAGAAACATCCTGCTTGAATGGTATAAACTCTAAAGCCCTCCTTATCCACTGTCTTGTGTGTTTATGTGGCCACATGTGACCTGTAACTTCTTGGCAATGGTATGTTTCTGCCTTCCCAGTAATCATTATGACTGAGTGCCCTTCCTGTTCTCATTTTTGTGCAATGAATTAGTTTATCTTCATTTCCTAGAGGGAAGTATTTACAGTTGCAGAAACTGTTATCATGGTGCAATTCTCCCTGACGTCTTGAAATTTAGAAATTCAGCAAAACATACAAGTATGGTCTTAATTTTTGGTAAATAAGTATCTGGTTGATTTGCCATAATTTATAAACAGTCATGTAGCTAATTAGGGCCTGGATAAATTTAAATTTTGTAGCTACTGAAATTCACTGAAATTTGTCTGTTTTGTTTAAAAAAAGAAAAGCTTTTGGAAGTATCTGTTGTAATACAAGTAAGAGTCACTGAAAAGTTCTTGATGCTCTTAAACCACTGTCTATAAAATGACTTTCATTGTCTTTGCAGGGAGCCAAACAGGACTGAGCTCCTCACTTTCTTCCAGACGGATCTTGGTGGCTATCTTCCCCAGACAGTGGTGGATTCCTTTTTTCCATCTAGCATATCTGGATTTTACAGCAACCTGACCAAAGCTGTTAAGGCCTTAAAAGCATGACAAGATGAGTTGTTGTTTCACCACCAGCTGAGGGTAGGAAACAGCCTGTCAGCTCGTGGGTAAAAATACAAAGTTGGTCTCAGGGCTTTTCTATCTGCTAAGATAGAGAAAAAGATGACATGAAGCAATGAACTGAGTACAATATATTTTTAAACCAGCATTTTCTGACTCATTGCAGAACAATGCATTCTTATGTAATATGAAAATCTTCACTTTAATGATTAGAAAAATACCGTATCTGAGGCTGGAAGAATCCTGGAGGCAGCAGTGGTGACTCTGCAGGAAGAAAGGCACATACTGGATCTGTTCTTGCCTGCTTTTTTGCAGTGTCTGTGAGGTGAAGCATTGCTAAAATCCACTTAGCACCACATCCAGGTGCAGGTCAGCTCTGTTTGGTCTCTGAAACTCCCTGTAGATTCCTGTGGAAAAATGTTTCTCCCCCAAAAGATGATGTATCCCTCCTGCTGCCAGCACTCCTAGAGCTGCTGAGATGCCTCAGTGGGTCCAGCCAGCACATTGTGAAAGCCAGAACAAATGGGATTATGTAGAGGATTTCACTTGTTTGTTCCAGCAGACAGCAATATTGATGGTAAATATGCCTTAAGTGCTTTTTTTGGGTCAAGGTCCAGCAGTGCTAATCAATGCACAGGTGTGTGGGCTGGCAGATGGACTCTCTCCCTTTCCCCTCTCTGGTACCAAAACCAGTGGTATCACAGTGTCATGACACAAACTGAACTAAATAGAGGCAATAAAATAAGAGGATTAAGCACTTTAATTGCCATTTTTTAAAAGGCTTATGAAATGACCACTTTGAACTGTATTTGAATGTTTTTTGGTTTCCTGTGGGGAGAGGTTTAACGGGTAAATAATCTTTTAATTAGCTTTGCCTTGACAGGCCATAAGGATGTTGCTTTTTTCTATGACTGGTTTGCCTCCCAACATTACATTGGGAAATCAGCACCTGAGTTTTGTGCCAAGGTGTGTCCATTTTAAGAGATATCTATGGTGCTGGTTGCTGCAGGAAAGTCAGACATTACTGTGGATTACATATAATTACAAAAATAAAAATAATTGCTGAGCGAGGAAGTTAAATGCAGGTTGTGATTTTACTGTGGTGACTCTATTATTTAACAAGGTTTATATGCTCTGCTTTCTGCCCCTGTATTTTTTTATCTTTGGTATAGGACATGGACTTGCACAATAAGTTTCCCACTGTAAACCTCACCCTATGGACTAGTTTTTCAAGGAGATAGTTTTTAGTCCAGTCTCCTTTGTATGCAAAGATGTAAAAACCTGTGTGAGTGTGGTGAAATAAATATTTTTTGTGCTACATCTTACTGTTTTTCCTGTATCATCCTTTGAAATGGTTCCTCATACACTGTTCTGCCATCAGGGAAGCCAAACAGCTGCTTAGACCTCCAGCATGTCTCTGAATTTAAGGCAAAGAGGGGGAAGAAGCCTTCCCTGATGATGTCCACTACCTAGGGAAGAGGTGTTTTGGTGAGAACACTTACCCTCAGGGTTTTCTGCCCTTGGTTGGTATTTTTTTCCAATTGCTGCTTTCTATACTTAGGAAGAATGACAAATTCATTGAGAAGAGATGTGGGTCTTGATACTGCAGAGGCTTATATATATTTTTGTAAGTGTACTGAACTTTTTAGGCATGACTTATAATATCTTGGCAAGTCTTGCCAGGATTATCATAAGTTTAATTAGCAGAAAGTTCAAGAAGCACAGCTGCGGTCACGACTCATTATTCTGCAAGTAATGCACATTATTTTTGCAATAATTTGGCTTTTTATTAGCTATTTATAATTTCTTTTTTATTGCTTTGAGCAATAAAGGGGTGAGACACTTCATGGAATAACTTAAGAACCCTTTTTTGGAGTGCCCATCACCTTCTACCCAGGAATCAAGAGCTCTTCATATTCAGCCTTCTGCCCTACCAAATTGGAGTTGGAAATGTTTTGGCAAAGACTTTTATGTAGTTACCAATTCAAAAAAATATAAGAAAATTTTCTCTCACATTTTTCTCTTATTTTGGTTGCTACCCAACTAATAAATTTTTTGTTTTGAGATAGAAGTTATTTTTTGGGAAAGAGAGCTCAGCTGAGTAAGTGTGGGGACAGATGGCTTGTCAAGAATGTTCTTTCAAGGATTAATGTACAGTTGTCTTGTGAGAAAAGGCCACAGCAAGTTCAATGCCTGGATTTAATTAATAACCTCCTCCCTATTCTCCTTCCCTTTCTCTTAACTGCTGTTTTTGAGGCATTGTTTTAAGTGTATGGAAGACAGCTCCTGAGCTCCTTAACTTCTTCCTGTTAAAATTAGGTAACAGAAAATTCCCATCTCCAGGAAGGTGAGCAGCCAAGGACAATAACCAGATCAGCCATCTGGCTCAGCTGGGGAGTCACCACTTCCATCCTGCCCTTGCATCTCTCTCTTTCTTTAATGGAGAAGACCAGGTGTGTGCATGAGACCATCTTGCCATAGGTACCTGTGCTGCTGGCAGAATTCCATACAGTGCATATAGGAAGCAGTGTTTGAAGCATAGATTTGTCTCCAAGTTATTTAGCCTTTCCAGAGTAAACATTTAAGTTCAGAAGTACTTGGATTCACAATTACTCCCACTGGTATTTTCCCTTGCAAAATTAACACAGACATTTAAAAGAAAAAAGCATTGTTAGAAGGTAAGATTTTGTTCTGAATGGCCTTGTTATTCTCCTGCTGTAGTCCTCTTGAGACCTCTGGCCAGAGGAAGGTTAGGAAAAACTTCTACTACATTGCCCTCATCTTCCTGCCTCCCCCTTGGAATACCATGAGAACTCCTTTCCACCCTGTGTTTGCCTGCTGCAGTTGAGATGGCTCTGTCAGCTGCTAGTAGAAAGTCACTTTTACAGGTTTTGGCTGTCCTGAATGTTCTATGTTTTTTATAGGAAAGCTGGAATTTTCTAGGGGATGTTTTGACACACAGAACTGCAACCCCTTTCTCTGCCCTACCCATTCTCTAAGTGTTTAGTTAGTTCAGTTAGCTTAGTTAGCTCAGACACATTTCTTGTTGCTGGGAAGGTAAGGTAGGGAACAGGACTTGGAGAGTAGCACTGAAAATTCAGCACAGGATCTGATTCTAATACTCATTGAGTTAATAGCTTAAAATAGGAGAGTACTATAGCTATGAAGGATTTTATTACAACCACTGTATTATTAACAAAGTCATTATTTTATAATTATACACTTTGTAACATCTGTTTCTGAAGGTTGAAATAAGAATCATGCCCGTTTCCTGCAGGTTTTAGTTAATCCCAGACAGCTTTCTCTGTAACTGGCAGTAAGCTCCAGTGTACTCCTCGTGGGTGCTTTCGGAGTATCTTGCTGAGGCAGCCAAGTGCCTGCAAGTAATAAAATCCTTTGTTTACAAAGTAGTCTAATCCCTCCTCTTACAAAGTTTTGGATGACTTGCTGGTAACAGAGCTGTGATTCTTCCTCTTGATGATGGCAGTGATGGGCCCATCAGGTAATGCCTTGATTGCATTCCACGCCTCAAAACGAGTAAGTCCTTGCATGGCAGTTGTGTGCACTTGTAGGAGCTCATCACCAGGCTGAACAGGGCTGCTCTGCTCCAGTGCAGTCCCTGGGGACAGAAAATGAATTCCTTTTAATTCTTTCTGTGGAGGAAACTTTAATGGATCTTTCACTTACTAGTGAGTGGATCACCAGTAGGTTTGCTAAAAACCACCTGGTCCCAGCAGGCAAATTATTGGCACTGAACAATATAATGCTGCATTTGAGAAAATAACATTTCAACAGTTATAAATCAGCAGTCAGTTATGAACCCCACAAGGCTGCCTGAGTTGGGAACATGTTAAGTGTGTTTACCTTTAAATATCCTGTTGATGATGATGGGTTTATCTCCCTGAATAGAGCCTTTCCCTCCTTCCAGACTGAATCCTAAACCAGCAGATGTTTTTTCTAGAGTTACAGTGCAGATTGTATCCCCAGTGGCTGGAAACAAATGGAAGGTTACCACATGGACAGCACACAGTCTAAAAAGCTCAAACATCTGTTACAAGAAATTAACTTTTGGATTGTTTGCAAAGGTCCTATAAACTGCCAAATGAAAGAGAAAACTAAAGCTTTTAATTTCTCATTATGTCATTTTAAGGCCCTCTGGGAAGCTGGGGAAAGAAAGTTATGTTTGAATTAATGGGAGAATGGAAATGTGAGATATAACTAGAATTATAAAAATCTGTTAAATTAACAAAATCTAAGGGAAATATTTGACTTCATATTAGTTAGGAAGTTGTTATTGACTACCAGGCTGCTAATTTGCAGTGTGGAAATAAAGCTACAGATCTCCAGTTAATGCTTTAGAAATAAAACCAAAACCAAATCAAAACAAAACTATTCTGAAAGTGAAATATTCTGCAAAACTCTGACCTTGCTGTGTTTCAGATGTAGCCACCTGCTATATCAAACAATAGCATATTGTTTGTTCAAACTGAAATTCTCTTTCATGAAGAACAAGTCTTGTAACAATATTAGAATAAAGAATCACTGTTCACTGAGTTGTCATTATACCTTCAATTAGATGATGTGCTACAATAGCCATCTTTGTACATCTACAGAAATCCACATAGAGAATCATGCTTGGGTTTTTTAAGAGTTCTTTTATTTTAGAAATCCATTAATTCTTTCCCTTTTCAGGAAAGTTATTTCAAATATTTCAATGTCTATTTTAGGAATGTTTTATTAACTGTGCTGTCTTTAATCAGGGTTCACTGATTTATACAGCCACTGCTGGTTTAATGAACACTTGGATTTCAGGTGATGAGTAAACACTTATCAAGTGAGGGCTGCAAGATAATGCCTCTAAACTTACCAGATTCTTGTGAGGCATCACTTGCTACTGATGATGTACTAGAGCTGATTGAAACATTGAGATTTTTTTCTCCATCTTTGGGTTTTCTGGTGACAACAACAGCTTGTCTGGCTTGCCGTGCCTGTCGCATGATTGCTGAGGCATCACTGTGAGTTGCACCTTTCAGACACTTCCCATTAATGGAGAGCACTTCATCTCCTTTCTGAATGGTTCCTTCCTGACAGGCCAGGCCATTGGGAAATACTTTGTGAACCTATTGAAGAGCCCAGTCACCACACACACACACACACACACAAGGGAATAGGAAAACAGGACATCACTAAACCCCTTAGTTAACACTTTATACCATGTGCATTTTTTATTATTTGCCAGGAATAAGGTGCTTCTATCACATTTCAGGATGGAGGATGAATAAATTTGCACTGAGAAGCTTTCCTGTGCACATCCCTCCTCAAGAAGCGAGGGGAGCAGTTTGGCCCTTGTACCAGATGGCTAAAACTGTGCTACCTCTGCTATG
This sequence comes from Zonotrichia albicollis, assembly GCF_047830755.1. Classification (NCBI taxonomy): domain Eukaryota; kingdom Metazoa; phylum Chordata; class Aves; order Passeriformes; family Passerellidae; genus Zonotrichia; species Zonotrichia albicollis. The sequence goes on along the minus strand of NC_133829.1, from coordinate 8,708,698 downwards.
TACCTTGCATATTCTACCTCCTGACCCCCTTGCTGCTCATGAGAGGAAGGAGGTGTGAGACTTATCTCTAACTTCCAGACCCCTGATGTGTTTTACCCACCTCATTTTTCCAGACCATCCTGCATGGTCTTCTATAAGCATGTGAGTAAGTTGTTGGTTATTTCCTGCTGAGGGCTGTGTGCTCTGCCTCAGCTTTCAGAGCTGCTGGGGAGGAGGCACCCAAGGAAGCAGGGCACTGCTACCAGACACCCGGAGAGGCTGCTCTGTGCAGAAGGAACCTGTTTTCACTCACTATGGTCCTTCCAACCCTATCAATACAGCTGCCTGCTTTGATTATCTAAAAGCCAAAAACTGTAGCAGAAAACCAGTAAGGTATGTATTTATAGATAGAGGGCTGTTTTTAGAATATTTTTAAGATGCTACTTACTGTTACCACTTTGTTTTCCAGATCAATGCCCCCTGCCAGACTGAATCCAAGCCCACTATCTTCTTCTTTATGCAAAACTGTAACATGAATATCATCAAGTTCCTAGGCAGAGAAAGGAATGAAGTCAAGAACTTTCCAGAAGATATGTCACAATGATTGGAAAGTCTGTTGTGCATTTTTTAATGAGACTTAGTGGCATAAGCATAATATTAAGTTGCAAAGTTTACCAGACACATTCATTCTACAGCTTTCTGAAAATCATGCATGAAAAAAGAAAAAAAAAGGAGCTTTACCTTTAAGGTTTCTTCATCTAGGGCTTTGACTTCCTCTATAAGCTTTGCCAGCTCCTCAGGGGAAAGCAGAGAAATGACTGACTGCCCCAACACACCGGATGCTTGAGGTGAGCCCTGTTCCTGTTTGTCTTCCTCCTTCCCTTTGTCTGCCAGGCTCACCGTGTATTCTCTCAGCTCTGAGAGGCTGTCCCATTGTGACAGGAACAAAAAAGAAACATTGAGCTATGAGAGAATATACCCACTAAAGTAAAGGGCAATTTTGGAGAAGTTATCTTTTCATCTTAGCATGTAATTCGGGTGGTAACTCCTACAACTATTATAAATACAGGCAAATGGAAATTAATCGTGTTCACTTAAAGGAAGTACAATCCATTGCATAAAATAATGAGAAAAATTTCATGGCCTCAGGCAAATGCACTTAAATCTCTCTTACCGCGGAGATACTAGAAATAATGCTCCTTAAATAGGAGGATGTTTGAAATGTGCATGTATGGATATAACACAAATCAAAACAAAGATTACCAGTCCTGAGTCATTTAACCTTCATGCTCTAAAAAGTTCTTAACTTAGTCTGTGTTTTACTTCTGTGTGCTGCTACCTTAGAACTTTAATCTGCCAGTGAATCAGTGCAGCTGTTCATCAGTCCTGATTTGTAAATCTGAGTTTTAAATATGGTATCTTACTTTAGGGAAAAGCCAGTGTCCAGGTGATGGTTCTCACTCGCAGCTGAGGTGGAAGGCCCATCCTCCTCCATGGAGGACTGAGACACTGTGTCCAGAGTTTCCCATGCACTGTTTCCAGAAGAGGCTGGGGACTGAGGAAGGCAAAGCAATGATTTCATTAAAGCAGATGACACCTGGCTGCTGATGGAATAGATTTTGCTACACTTCTCATCAAATGGCTTCATTATCTCACAAGCCTGGGCAGCAGTGAGAGGGAAGCTCCGTGACCTCAGGCTGTGCGCTTTCGCTACTGACACAAGATGGGAGTTTACAGCCCCTGCAGTGAGGAGACTTGATGAACTTTCAGTGCTGGCATTGCTGCTTTTCTCTGAGCTGCTTTTCTCTGCTCTGTCAATGCTCTCCCTGCGAGAGGAAGATCTATCCAGGCTCTTTGTAGCCGCAGGTGGCTGTTGGTGGCTGTTTTCATGGTGTGGGTGGAAGGGTTGGTTTGAACAGGCTGGAGCTGCCTCTGCCCCTGCTGCAGGGCGAGAAGGTTCTTTCTGCACCAATGGTTTTAGGCTCAGCCTTCGGGGGGATTTTTCAGGTGACTGTGGAGCACTCAAGGATTCAAATGAGCTTATTCTTTGTTTTATTGATGATCCTCCAGGAGACACACGTGAGAAGCTGGATTGCTGTTTTTTGCTGGAAACACTGTCATGATTGGGAGGACTTTGATCTGCCTGTGGTTTTAGATCTGAATTTGCTTTCCTCAATCCTTTCAGACTTTGGCGGAACCAGGTGGGCTTTGGTGCAACAGGAGGACCCTTTTTCACTCTGTCATTTTCATCTGATTTTAGCACTTTGGAACCCTCTGATTCTGATTTCTTCAGAACTGTCTCTGAGCTGCTTCGATTTTGATTCTCCTTTTTTTTGTCTGTGCCAGGTTGCAAATCCAAGTGGACGTTGTTTTCACTCATGGTAGGATTAAATAAGCTTTTTATGCAGTCAGAAATTTTAACCCAGGGGTCTTCTGTTGTATCAAGACTATAATCTACCCGTGCTTGTCTTTTAAGTACAGGCCTTTGTATTGATGAAAGTGGATTCCCTGTAATAAAAAGACATGGATTATAAACAACCATCCATCTACTACTCGCTGCATCATTATTAATTCATTAACCTTGAATTTCATTCAAACCTCTGATAAATTTTTTTGACGTTTCTAAAAAATTTAAACATTTAAAAATTCATAATTCTTGATCCATAAGTTCTGAATCCAGACACTGAAATTAACTGAAAAACAGGCTCTTGCACACTTAAATACGAGATTGTTTTTTTAGAGGGTTTACAAATACTGACATTCTGGGGTGCTGAAATCTTGATACAGGATGTAACAGCTAAAATAGAAAGTTAAAATTGCAATGTTTTTTGCAGCCTAGCGAAAAAGCTGGTGTTACAGTAGATTCTTTTAAAAAACATTTATTTCCTACATTTATAAGTATATCCTATTCTAAAAAGACTATCATAGGAAGATCTTCTATATTTATGCTTCCTCAAATTTCCTCAGGCATTTCCAGTTGATTTTTCTGATAAGTAAAAACTTGATTCTAATGTGGGAATATTTTTTACTTCAGAAAGCAATTAAGCATTTTAATGTTAGACATGGTGGAGCTGAATGGCAGCAAAGTTCTGTTTGTGCATCTGCACAGGTGCTGTTTTCTGCTTCAGTGGGAACTTTTTTTAAGGTAACATTTTTACTGTTTTTAATTATCTGAGCCATAACTTACAGAATTACATAAGTCTGTATGTTGTAAGAGACCTCTTGAGATTGTCTTGTTCCCTTAACATTAAGTTTCCTTAATTCTAACTAGCACAGCAGAAAAGTAACTTACCAGTGGTTTGTACCATTGCAACACTAGGGTCTTGAAATTGTGCATAAAAATATCCTTTAGAAATGCTAAGACTAAGCTTTGATGTGAAATGTTCAGAATAACTAAGCAGTTTCTGAAGCAATACAGAAATACTGTACCTGTCCATTAACATTTTTTACAATAAATCATCGCTTATGCTGCTTTTGATCTAGATTATCTTTTTACAAAGATTAATAATTTTTTAAAATTACAATAAATCATCTCTTATGCTGATTTTGATCTACTTTCCCTTTCTTTACAGAGATTAATCAATAATTCGAAATTTCATCTGTTCATCCCAAAATTTAGAGATAAGGTTTGAAGAATGTATTTAAAGAGAAAGTGAAGTCAACTCAATACCCATTTTGAAATCCAAACTAAATACTACATATTTAGCTGGGGGAAACAAGTTAATTGAATTAAACATACCTAATTTTTCTTTTCTTTCTTGATCTCTGCCCCCTGGAGCAGCAGCTGTGTGCTCCTTGTCACTTGCAGTAGGAGAAGTGGTGAAGACACTGTGGGTTACATGGGTTTGATGTCTCTCTAGCATTGCTTCTCCAACTTCCTGCTGAACAAACAGGAAGGAGAAGTGTGTCAGAATGCAATTATGCAAACCACACTATATATGAATCTGAAAAAATATTTGAATCTGCAAAAAAAACTAGAAGCCCTATTTAAAATTGTGGTATGCAGGTCTCAGACTGAGTAATACAAAATTTGTGGGGGACAAGGGTTAAAAAAAAATTAAAGCACTAATAAAACCTTTTCTTAATGATCTGAAATACATTCTGACCAGAAGTTTTGTCTCTTGGGTATATACAGATATAAAGACAATCTTCATAGAGGAGGTTGTCTTCCTGAACAGATCTTGATTTTTCATGGATTTTATTGATCTTAAGATTTAGGTTTTTCTCACCTAGAATGACTAAGTATGAAGAGTAAGAAGTTGCAGGGAGTGGTAAGTTCAACAAGTACTTATTGCCCTTAATTTTACTTCTGAAAGTTGATTTTCTAGCAGAGATTTCTACTTAGGGGATGCTAAAAATGACCTTACCTAAGAAGCTTAACTGAAGTTTTCTTAGATATTAACATTATATGTGGACTTCAGTTTGCTCTGTATAATTTTGTATTGATCTTTACAGCTTGGGAACTAGTTAGGGGGGGCAGTTTGTGGTTTTTGTGTTTGGTTTGGTTATTTATTGTTTTGGTTTGGTTTTTTCTGTGATTTTTTTTGTATTTTTCCTTTGTGTTGCATTGAGAGCAGTTCATTTCTACTCCCATGTTACTAAACCTGAAGAAGTTTCAGTTTTAAACAAACCACAATTTTGTTTCAACACGCAGATCTCACAATCCTTCACGCTCATGCAAAAGTGAAACACACTCTGTTGCCCTAGATAAGAAAGGGAACTGAAATTTAGTAATATACAATCTACACTGTTTTTAAATACTGTAGCTCATCAACAAAGATGTATGTGCACCACAATTTAAATGGTTTCAAGAAATGTATCTGAGCCCAAGATTCCCTGCTGCACATAATGTTAGTGCTTTCTTCCAATAAAAATCCACTACTGAAACAAAGAAATTATTGTTTTATGACTACTACTATAAATGATACGACTCTGTGACACAGGTAGTTGTGGTGAACCACACCAAGCTGGCATCAGAGGCTGTGCAAACCCCTCCAGGCCCAGCCTAGGGCATAACCCTGGAAGCAGAGCATGCTTGATTACCACCAATGGCACATGCTTGTGAGGAGAGGCAGGGACTCAGATTCATTCTTGCAGCTGCTCTCACTGGGATTTTAACTCAGATACCTTAGTATGGAAGATTTTCTGCAGACAATTCCCTGCCTTCTGACCTTATTTTGAACATAACATTTTGTGATATACTGGCTTCACTAAGATACTTGCCTTATTTTCAAAACAGAAGAGCCTCATCTTCTTCCCCCAGTTCTCACAGATATATATATAATTTCTCTTTCTTTCCTACTCTTCTTCTTGCTGCCATGCAATGCCACTTTGCCTGCCTCCTCCCCTGCCTCACAAATACACAGACACAAGGAAAATGTTGTAAATTTTACTTTACCTGAACACTCTCGGGTGATGCAGCCACTTCAGATACAAGCTTTTCTTTTCTGTCTGCATTAGCCTGGTCGTCACACGTGCAGTCCTGCTTGAAGTATTTCCTTGGTGGAGGTTTGGGCTTTGATGATTTAGGTTTTCTAACGAGGATCTCTGATGACTTCTTAGTGTTTTGCAAGGCTCGACCACCTTCGCTACAGGTGGGAGGGGAATTTCTCCCTGAATTACTGGCAGAGAATGAGTAGAGCAGCCCAGGCTGCTGGGTGATTGGTACATCTACACTGTGTACCCTTGCTGTCAGGTCTGTGAGCTGGTGCACAGCAGCAGCAGGGGCACAGGAGGCCCGGGGGGCGCAGCTGCTGTCGCTGCTGGAGCGGGTCATGAGCCGCTGAGCCCTGCGGCTGCAGCAGCCCGTGCTCCTGTCCGTGTGCTTCTCACAGGGCTGCCTCCCGTGCCAGCTCAGCTCCAGCCTCTTAGCACCTGCACCAGGAACGTGGAAAAATGCCTGCTCAGTACAGGCAGAGTGCTCGCTTCTAAGATTCAGCTGAAGAAATCTGCCCCTAAGTATCATCCTCGGGGCATGCAAAGGTGTGATTTATGCAATGAAGGCTTGTAGGGTCAAGAGTCAACAACTAAGCTCCTGAACAACCAAATAATATTCTCCTCATATATAGGTATGTCAGCACTATCTTTTTACTGATGATGATTGTTACCTGTTGGTTCTTTAGAAGACACTCAAAGCAGTATCATTACTGGAAGAGCTCATCATATCTGAGCTGGGCAAATAGCTCAAGCCATGACTGCATTTCCTCACAAAAAAAGGAATTAACAAGGTTTACCCCTAGGGCATCACCTTCATAGTTCCTTTTGTCATAGTCCTGTCACTTACAGAGAGTGGTTTGAAAAGCTCTAAGCAGAGCTTGTGAATTGGAGAGGATGAGCAACTGTGAGAGGAATTTTGCACAAGAAATTTTTGTTGGTAATCAGACAGACTTGGTCTGTTCTCATCACCCTGGTAACATATCATGGAGACATATTAGGAGAGCTGTCCTGTGAGGTTTCCTCCTCTTTCTTTCTGCTTTGGGTCACTTGACTGTTTTAGAGGATTCTAATACAGTGTGTACTCATCCTTGACATCTTTTAAGTCAAAATTACCATATCTTAGTGAATGCATTTATTCCCTTACCTTCAGTACTCCACTGATGTCTCTCCTTTCCAAATCTGTTGCTTTCCACAGCTTGTGCAACAGCTTCTTTTAGCTGTTGCTCAGACACCTAGGAAATTTGATGCCATTTTACTCTTATGAGGTGAGTTAATTGCACGCCATTATATTTGTATATATCTCAGTATATATGAAGCACATCTATAGATATGCTCTTTTTAGTGGCTGTTTAGGTAAAATGGGACCTTTCAAAGGTAAACGTTCTTTTGTAGATTTCACTGGAAGTGGAGTCCTGGATTTACCAGTATAAGGTAACTCAATACAGCACAGTTAATGTAACAATTTAAACTTAATAATAATTTCTACAGTATTTGGTGCTAGGAAGGATTTTGTTGAAAAATCTTGCAGGAATAAAATATTGTACTTCAATATTAATTTAATTATAAATATTGGCAGGGCAAGACCTAAATTTTAATTACTGAAAGGTAGTGTATAAACATTTATTTCTTTTTGGGGAGGCATGTTCCCTCTTTCAAATTATTTACTTATTACTGTCAATTCTTTCTTACATAAGAATTATGTTTTGGGTTATTCCTTAAATGTTATTTCTTTAGTTTCCTTATTCACTGCATAGAACCTCATGTAAGACTGTCACCAGTGATCTTCAAATCTTAAATGATTCTACTTAAGAGAGTGCATATCTCAAATTTTTTTTTTTGTGGAGTGATGATCATAAAGAGATAAGCATCTTTGTAGTCAACATTTTTCCACCTGTGTTAGATCAGCATTTCCTCCCTCTTAGTTCTCAATATGTGCTATATTGAAATTCAGAAAGAATACAGATTGTGCTACCTGTGGTTCAGGGTGTCTGCTAACAATGATTTGTACTGCACCAGGATCACAATGGCTCAGCACAGCATAAACTTCATTAAGGGTTGTATTTTGTACTGAAGTTTCATTAATTTCAAGAATTTCATCTCCACACCTAGAGAGATATTAAAAAAAAAAAAGAGAGAGAATGTGAACAAAGATTTTTCTCCTGACCTCATCTTACTCATGTGAAAATATAAAAAAATCAAATTCATAAGGTCGACCTAATTAATTTTCTTACAGATCAAATCTGTCTTTCTGTCCTGTTACAGAAAATGGAATGGGAATGAGTTGGATGTCAAGGGGGTTTGGTCTGCCATGTTGCATGCAACCTCTGAGCTTTCTGCATGTTTAGCTGTGCACATTTGGTGTTCTTTCTGCTGTCTGCAGCTCAGCTGTGGCTTCCACCTACACCTTCCTTTCCAGTTAACACTTCGCTTCTCATGTCTTTATATTATGTTAGTGCTCTTTAAAGTCAGAAACGATGTTATCTTTCTGCTACATAAGTGAATAACACGTTAGAAGAAAAAATCCAATGACAAACTATCAAAATCTGCTAAACTGGATCTTTATAGAGGGAATCAAAATTCGGCTCATATGGAAACTGAGATTGCCTTGCTCTGCTCTAGTTCTCACACACATTAGGAGCCTGACTGAAGGCACTGATTTGCATCATACAAATATTCAAATCATTTAAGACTACAGTTCTTTCAGCTAAAGTATTAGAGAGGAGGATTACAGAACACCTAAACTTAAATCAAAAATACTTCACTGAAGCTGCTGTGGTCAGTTCAGTTCTCAATATGTTCAACACTACTAGTTGATCAAAAATCTCTGAAAGTGAATTTCTATACTCTCACTAAAGCTCATTTCAGCAAATCTGTTTTTCTATTGGGCAAGAAGTGGTAGAATTTGAGGAGCTAGTATCAGGAAAGAAATCGAGCGCTCAGACAAGCCAAGTTACGTGATGTGTTTAGGTATTTCCAAATACTTTCTCATTTGGAGATCACCTCCAGTAGTTTGTCTAACACCTTCAAAGTTAGCACAGCTTAGACAAGAGGAAGAGATTTCACTGGTTTGCTGTATTTCTGGAAATCTCACATATCTGAAGACATTCTCCAACCCTGAGAATAGCATATGTGCCTTAAACCCCAAATTCCCAGAAATCAGTACTTCTTGCTGCTCAAATAGGTCAAAAACAAACTCATAAAACAGATCAATGAGAAATTTGTAGCATAAGACAGCCACCCTTTCTCATCCTACCTGAGTCTCCCATCCATATGTGCCACTGAGCCTGGTGAGAGGGTGTGAATAAAGATCCCTGAAATACACTGGAAGTAAGGGATGCTACATAGCCCAATTCCAAGGCCAACACCTGGCTCTGAAAGGATCAATAATAATTAAAAAAACTCCATAAGAAACAGTCAAAGCAAAGCAAACCATTGAAGAACCTTCTAAAAATTAATTAGATGTAATTCTTTTTTCTGCACAAACCAGAACCAAAATCTTGTGTTCATGAGTGTTGCACATTCAGTATGTGTTGCTGCTTCCACTGCATTTTTCTATACCTTTCTATTGTTTTATTGCGGGGTTGTTATGGGGGCTTTTGTCCCCCTCATGATTAAAGTGTAACAGACACAATAGAATGCAGTTTTGTTTTGCAAAATATCTGTCAGTATAGAAGAATTCAAATGACTTTACAAGGAGACAGAATAGAAAAAAAATTAGGAGCTAAAATTAACAGGGAAGAAAAGCTAAAATTAAGAATATATGGCTACTGTTAGCTATATAATTTCAGTCTTCTTTCTGTTTTATATAATACAGCTGAAGACTTGTGAGTTTACCCTCTTTGCTCTAGACAATCACTGATGTCAGATCCCATCCCGTGTGTTTGGTAAGTCACTGGTACCTCATAGAGGCTTTGCTTTGTTTGTTGCTCTGATGTTCCCATATTTAAAAGTTTATTTCATTGTGCCAGTAGTTGTTTATAAAAAGATGATGATGACAGTTGGAGAGGAGGTGAAAGAACTACAAGAAGATGTAGATACTTATTTTATTTGGCTTTAAGCCTTTTCAAGAGTGAAATTAACTGCTTGCATAATTATGGGTAAGAGTTGCACAGTCTGCTTAATAAGAGGCATTTCTTGGCAAGAGCTTTACTCTTTCAAGTGAAGGATATGAATGTGACTCTAATGCTTGAGAGCAAAAACTCTTCAATGATTGGCTCTTGAGGACAGATGGTGTTCAAAATCCTGCTGTTGATAGATACTTGTTAGCCCTGACAGGCACCAAGATCTAATTTAGTGTATTAAAAAAACTTGGTTCAGGAAAAGAATCAGGTTTGTGAGGGAAGACATTTACAGAGCAAATGAACAGTGGTTTGTCAGTCAGTGCTTTGTTGGCAGTGCTCAGTCAATGTCAGCACTCACCTTTGTTTAGGGTAACTTCCATTATGACCCTGTCATTGGGCTTTGTAGGATTTAAGGAGAATGCTCCATTTTCTGAGCTGAAAGAGCTGTTTTCCTTGGTTATGCATGTACTGGAGCTCAGTGACTGACACAGGAGGGGTGACTGACAGCTGGAAGCAGAATGAGGTGTGCTGAAGCTTGTCCTGACTGTAAGTGTCAGAAGACCCTTTTTGGCCTGCTGGAAAGAACAGACAGTGAGTGAATGTGTTAAGCTCACATGCACATTGTGTCTAAAACCAGAGGTTGTTCTGGAGGGAGAATACATAACCTTAAATTTCTGCAAAGCATCATAATGTGTTAATCCATGCATGGACTCTCCATTCAGTTCCAGGATTTCATCACCTGTTTCAAAAGAGAAAATTTATATTACTATTACTGTATTGTGCAATAAGTTGCATGATAAAATGCATGCACTCCAAAAGACTCTTGCAAATGCAAAAATGGATGCAGGTGTAAAAGTCACTTAGGGCTCATTTCAGCTTCAATCTGTCTTTCAGTCATTTTTTGGGAAGTGGGAAAAGGGAGAGAAGAGGTATTTCCCACCTTCTTGCAGCCTCCCATCAGCAGCAGCAGCTCCACCAGGAAAGATGGTTTTGACATAGATGCCTATTGGTCCATAAATGCTGTCTTTACCACCAACGATACTGAAGCCCAAACCCTAATTTATGAAAGGAAAAATGTGTGAGAACCCATGTTCAGTTTTCATAACAGTTCATTTGCAGTTCCTTCTGCATTACCTACATGGGCAGTATTGTCAGTGGGGTAGTATAACACATGAAAAAATAGTCAATCACATTCCTGTAGTAAAAGTAAATGGGAATTTCAGCAGAATCCTCTCATGTTTTGCTTTTTGTTTTTTCCAATCAATTAATTCACATTGTATGAACATAGGAAGATGTCTAAATTATTTTCTAAATTTTTTCTTGGATATGAACTGGCAGCCCAAAAGTAACAACCTGCAGTCACTTCTCTGCACATTGCAGATCACATTTATGACATGTAGTAAAAATCACAGTAAATCAACAGAGCCAGTCTTACCTTCCCTTGTCCTTTCATCAATACAATGTTTGAAATCACTGAAGCCTGTGAGCCACAGGATGTGTGCACAAGTTGTGCTGTACTTAGGGATCTAGATGGCCTCGAAATTGCCTGTGAACATTAAAAAAAAAAAACACCAAAACCCACCATTTTCTTTTTTGTATAAACAGAAATTCTTGAACATACATTGCAGCAACTTGTTTATTTGAAATTTTCTTCCTTACAACTGATCGTACTAAAAATTCTTTAAAAAAAATCCTTGTAATTTTCATATTGTATTTGTTATTCAGAAAATCTCTGCTCACTGAACTTTTCCTGTAGGGACTAAATTGGAGAAAAATTAGGATGTTGGTCCTTGAAGTGGCACAATGGTGAAGAAAGATATATTTGTGCTCTGGCTTGTGTCCCCATGCCCAAACCCATTTGTGGTCATTAGGGAATATAAACAGGTATTATAGTTTTTGCCTTCAAGAACTGAACTAGAACCAAGACATTCAAAATCTTTCCTTCATCTTGTGGCTAAAAACTTTATCTTGGCACATACCAAACCTGTTTTCAGCATTTTCCCCAAAATATTAATTTCTGCTGGATTTCCTAAATTCAGCCTCTGAGATTTGTCCCATTTTAATAAACTTTTAATGAAATATTTAGTGAAATATTTAATGAAAACCTCCTATTTCAACATGGAATTGGGTAGTACAAGATAATTTAAGCACTGACAGAAGTCATTACCCAAAGCTAGCTACGCATGAAGTTCAGCAGGGTCAGAGTTAATTGCACTCATTACACATCTGAGAGATTTCAGCACTTTTTTTCTCTTTTTTTTAATGCAGCAAAGTGAAACTAGCAGATGTTGAAGAGTGAAAATTGGCCAAAATTATGGCTTCTGCATATGTGAGAATCTCAATTTTGACATGAAAACCAGCTTATCTATTCCACATGCGATTTGGAATGGGACTAAGAGGTGAACAGGTATGTAACACCAAAACCACACTCTCCAGAATGCATTCCTCTGTCAGACCAGGATGACTGTTTATTCTGGTATGAGTCTTCTGAATCTGAAACAGGAAATTTTCAAATTTCCTTTGTTTCTGTGCGAGAAGGTGTATTTTTTATTTCTGTTTGTGGTGGGTAGCAATACCCAAAGCCAGGATGCTGCTAAGGAGCCTTTTCAAATGGGCAGCCATGCAGGACCTTTGAGGAGAAGGAAACCCAATGAATCCTTGATGACTTGTCTGTGCGCTCAGGTGTGGTTTGGTTGGGTTTGTGCTCTGGTTTGCAACCTCCTTATTCCTGTTAAAGCCTTGGGTCCCTCAGGGTTGGTGATGGGCCAGGAGAAGGCAGGGAGCAGCAGGGAGGGAGGTGGGAGATGAGTGTGAGGAGCTTTGCCTCCATCTCCTCCTCCAGGTCTGAGTCTGGGGGCCATAAATACTTGAAACATTTCCCAACATCTCATGCATCAGTTGGCATCTATCTGGAGAGCACCTGAGCCAGTCTCCAGCCTCCTGTAACAGGTGTTTAAATTTGTCTTTTTCAGTGGAGCCATGGTCGGTCCATACCCGCCTTTGGCCATGACTGGGCCATTGCAGGTGCCAGGGGAGACTGGTGGCACTGAGGCTCAGAGCGGGGTGGTGTAAACCACCCTTGGGAATTTAGCCACACCATAGAACCTGCTGGGCAATGGGAAGGAGAACATGGAGAAATGGGGGTTTGCTTGCATGGAGCCTTTCCTTCTCTCCCCCCCTCCCAGAGAGGAGATGTTGGGGGAGAAAGGAGGCAGAGTGACCATTGCCTCAGCAGGGCCTGTGGGGCAGGGGGATCTGGCAGGATGCGCCATGGTCGTGCAGAGAGCCCTTTTGGGGACAGCAGCATGTGTTCCTCAGGTGTCTCTGTGGCACTCACCGGGGCTCTCCCTGCAGGGCAGTCCAGCTGCTGTGACAGTGATTTTCGGCCGGCGTGGAGGCCATGGGGTGGGCGCTCCCTGAGGGGCCCAGCTCTGCGCGGCGCCGGGCCCTCCACAGCCCCAGCCCAGAGCGGGCTCGCACCTGAGGGTGGGCAGAGAGCCCAGTTACTGCACAAGGCTTGGACAAACAGCACAGGACAAACATGTTAGGCAAATGTTACCCAGAAATGGTTTTCCCATTGTAAATCTCGTTGAGAAGGGATCGATGTTTTCAGTTGTCACTTTGGCAACAGTAATTAATATTAAATATAGTGAAAAGCATGCATTCCCTACCAAAAATGTGTTTGCCTATTTAGAATACACCATTAAAAAAAGCCCCAAACCATAAAATGCAAACCTTATGCACCAAACCGGGATGCAGGATGTTGTGAATACAGCAGCTGATGATTTTATTCATCAGCAATTCTTAGCTAAGGATCCCAGAATAAAATTGGACAATGTTCAACATTTCTTTTAGCGCCATAGCACCATCACACAATGGGGTGGTCTGCACCCCTTGAGTATTGCAAGAAAACAGATTATTGCTCTGCAACTTACTGGTGGAGTTACTGCGAGTCCGCTGGCATGCAGCCTTACCGTGCAGAAAACCATTCTGTATTTCCAAAGGCCTGTCCTTACGTGTTGGTGTTTCCTAAAACAAACAAAACAAACAAAAACCCAACAAACAAAAGCCAAGGCTATGCAAGAAATTTCCAAAGTGATCTATTCTTAAAAAACCAAATTTCTTCTAATTTGGCTTGCACAGATTTCAGCCTGAATCTAACATGGAGCAAAATTCATTATTTAAAATAAATAGGAGGATAAAGGGGAATGAAGCTCAAAAGTTTGCTATAAAAATGATTATAACAAAGTAATAAGATAGAGATTCAGGTCCTTGGATAAAATGAACAGAAAATTAATTGGACCCCCCCAGTTGGTCCAGACAGATGAATAGCTTGATGGATGAGTAAGAAATAGCCATGCTTATCTGATTTCTGGAGGTAGCTCATACTTTTCAATATGAGCTACCCTTCCCTACACACCTTAGGGAAGTGTTAAATTCAAGAGAAAAATTCCTAATCCCATCTATGCAATGGTGGATAGGTGTCTAACTTGTGATTCAGATGGATGTTTTTCAGTAAAAATACAATCTGAGCATTCAAAAACCTCTGAGGACTAAGTTTAAGAGCTTTCAAAAAAATCAGTACCTTCCATTTGGAATCTCCTGTTGCTTTTGAAAATGTGGCCCCTAATTCTAGCATTTAAAAACTAGCTTTCTAAATACAGGTTTTTAGAGCTGTTGGAAAATAAGTACATAATCACATCTGAACAACAGTTGATCTTAGGAATAATTTTGGAGTTGTTCCTGCTAGTCCTGATTCTGATCCTGTTTCTGTGACACAATTATTTTGATCCTGAGGGAATCTCAGTTAAAAGAATAACATTATTTAATACAGACACCATATGGAAACTGATATAAATAAAACAATATGCCAAATTTTTGCTCAGTGTTATTCTGCAGGAGCTGCGACAGGAGCAGTGTCAGAGCACGTTCAGAAGTTCTGTTGGAGATACAAGGCCTATGGAATGCTGATTTTCCTCTTGGACAGCAGGTGGGGGTATTGCCAAGTAGCAAAATCCTACTAAGGCTTTTCCCTTAGGGAACTCCTCAGAATTAGAAACACGGAGAAGATCCTTAAAGATGAATTTTGGAAATTATTTTGCAGTGTTTCTCTTGCCAAGCTAGCTGGCTGAAAAGTCTTTGCTATTAACTATGGATCCTAGATTCACAGAACTGCTTTGTTACAGGGCCTGCTCTCTGGCTTCTCTGGGATTTATGGATCTTCCCTTAAATCCATTTCTGCCTTTCTTCTAAATGGAAAATTAACATTGGCAAGCTGTGTGTTTCTAAAGAAGGGTTTGAACAGCCCTTGCTAGAGTTTCCCAGAGCCTTGGCTTCCCCACAGCCTCTGTTTATCTGGGAAAAAGCTATGCTGAAAGCCACCAGAGTTTGACCACAGGAGGTTTTGGGTTTTGTCATGAAAGGCAAAACCATCTTCAAATGTCTGATGAGCAAATTCCCTCCTCTCTAAAGTAAATGTCCCATCACCCCACAGTGGCTCATGCTTACTTTGTGAGCCATCATGATGTTCACCAGCCGTGTTGGTGGGGGTATCAGAGACTCAGCCTCCTTTCTGGGCAGGTCTTTCAGTGATTGTGCATTTAGTGCTAACAGTTCATCCCTTGGGCTCAGGCAACCATCCCTTAAGAGAAAAAAAGAAACATTTGTATGTTATTTCACACTGAATAATATACCCCTGTTCCATGTGCTACCTGTCTCACTATCTGAGGAGTCAGTGCAGCTCTCCCTCTGCCTTGACCAGTGCTGCCATGAGGTGCCTGGCTGTGTGATACCCCCATCCCCTGCTAGGATTTTTCCCCATTGCTGCTCTCTTCTGCCTAGTCCTGGTGATCACTGGCTGCCTGGTGATCACACAGCTGACATTCAGGCAAGAAATTCCTCCCTTCTTGCTGTCTTGCACTGAAAAATTGATCAAAGACTACATTTACTTCCTGTCAGGAACCTTGACTCACATTGCTTTCCAGTGTCCTTGTGGGATTGATGCCAGCCTACACTGCCCTTTAACAAGGAATCACAATTTGAAAACCTCATGTTACGTACACTCTCTCTTCTTCCAGGTTTTATTTCTTGGTGTAATTGAGCAGCATAGATCCCTGAGTGGTCACAGTTTTATTTTTCTACAATCTTGACCTGTGTCTCCAACTGCAAGCAATGTAAGGAATGATTCCCAGACACCATTTCTTTTCTCTGGAACTGAGCTTCAAGGCATAGCTTGTCACAAAAAGCTGGTTGTGCAAACTCTGTGCAAACAAATGTCTCTGTAATACCTTGCTAACTCCTCATGTACTGTACCTGTTTGCTGAGCCCTCAGCAGGCACATGGCTGCCTGTTAACCCTTTCCAGAAAGATGCACATCTCGGGCTCCTGGAGAGCTTCATTCCCGAGCTGCTGTTCCCTGATGTTGAGCACAGCCTGCAGATGCAGCTGTCCTGATCCAGAAGATGAGAGTTTGCATGAGCAAAAATGTACTTAAACTGTTAAAAGTTACTTACACTTATTCTGAATCTTTTTAAGAAAGGCTTAGAACCAGGTTGCCTCCCAGGAGAACAGGAGCCTTTAACACTGTCCATTTGAGAAAAAACAATGGTGTTATAGAGTCAGTGTTTTACAGAAGTTATTTTCCTTAGGACTTCAGTGGCTTCTGGCTACAAGAGGGAAGAATTACAATATAGTGTCCCTTTGCATGAGGGAAAGAGAACAAATAACAGACTTTTCATAGTAACTGGGTAGACTTTGCCTATGCTAACTATTGTAAGAATAGACAGGGAGGAAAATAAACACATGCCAGAAAATTAAATGCTCTGGAAAACAGAAGAGGTCTGAATGGAAAATAAGCAAAATAAGTGTATACAAACCACTAGAAGCTCCACCCCTGCTGCTGACTTGTTAAGTGGGGGCAGGGGACCAGAGAGCTCTGCAGCAGTGGAAAATTTTTTGTCCACTCCAGACTGGTTGAAATTGCTGTAGTCTGCATTGCATCTGGAGGACTAATTGTAAGCATATCTTCAATGCAGTTATGAATCATTAACACAGGGCCATTCAGAAGGAGTAGTGCTTTGAGACATATATGGAAAGCAAAGAATGGAGCAACTGAGCACATGAAGCACAATACATTTGACTAGGAACTGCACTCCTGTGGCACAATGTGAACACCTAAAAATTCTAAAGAGACGAGGAAAGCTGGAAAGTTAGCACACAATTTCTTTTCCATTTGCTTAGTATTTCTCTTGATTCAAGAGAATCATTCAAATCACTCCCTTATTCTGCTCCCAGCTGAACCCACCTCCTCTGCCCTCGCCAGCCTCTCCATACTCCACAAAGTGAAGAGGGCTCCCAGTGTATCCTGGATCCAGGCTTGTTCCCAAGAGATTTGTGTGACTGAGGTATAGATTTCTGAAGGGGAGGCAAATTTCATATATTAGGACAGGCCACAAAACATAACAGTGGTCAACTGTCTGTGTTGCTCCCAGGGCCCCTGGTCAAAGTGCATAAACTATTTCCAGTAATCTGTAGTCCTCTGAGAGCACAAGGAAAGCTCTGTAGCCACTTTCACCATCAGTGGGGCTTCATTGCCTCCCTAGGCAGAATTCATCCAGCCCTGAGGATGAGAATCATTGTGCTGCTTCACCAAAAATCAATAGGTATTGCATCATTCCTAAGTGACAGCAAACACAAAATGCAAATTACAGCAATGTCAATAAAGGTTATTATCTTCCAGGCTGACTGCCGAAGCCTGGCTCCCATTCTGAAACCTGCCAGAGTGAATCTAAGGCTGTGAATGAATGAAATACTTAACCTGGGGCCCTGGGCTGAGTTCAGTAGGTAATGGATAAGGGCTATACTTGTATTGACTGACTCTTTAACTCTGTGGGTTTGCTTGCATTCCAGATTGTCTGCCTTTGATGAGGAGTGTCTGAATTTTACGAAGCCTTTTTTGTTTGTGAAGAATTTTTGTGGTGAGTAATATGTTGGTAAGGATATAAGCATGGACAGAGTTCTATCTTAAACCAGTTGGCTTGAACTGTAATATTAGTTTTGGAGCTTTTATATTTACTTTTCACCCAAGATAAATATCTTGGGAAATGCTTACTTGAAATCAGGATTACATTATGTTCTTTTTTTTTCATGATCTTATGGCAGTTCTTTGAAGTCTTCGGCATGGTAACAAAATAAAGATTAACATTCTGATGCCTTAAAATTTGAGATCTTGAGTAGCAAAAAATGTGAGTTCCTTTTCTGTTTGTTTGCACTGTCCTTTATTTCAGGCATGATTATGACGTTAGAAGTCAGATTCTGCATACATGGAGCATCCATTGAAACTCACAGGTTTTTCAATAAGGTGATGTGCTTGTTGTAAAACATGAGAGATGTAAGATAGATATTAAAGGCAGGAAATTATCTGCCATTTGGCTGAGTATTTCTGAGATGTCAGCTGCTTGTGGATTGGGGCTGTTGTGAAAGAATAATGATGTTTAAAACTCAGTGTTTAAGAAAGTAATTTTCTTCCTTTTTCCTGTAGTCAGAATTCAAGTTTGGACTTGCCAGCTTCTGTTCTTAGGAATCCCTACTCTTGTGAAATGCTCCCTTGAAAGATACACATATCTTCTCACAGACAGCTGTCAGACACACACACACAACTTTGCACAGCTGTTCTCCACACTTCATTTTATTGATTTTCATAGGCCTTTTCAGACTGTTCCCAGCTCATCTCTGATAAAAGCTGTCCTGCCTTTCCTATGGCTTGTTCACAGTATATAGCTACTGTGTTCATCATATTTATAAATATCCTCCTAATTAATTGTCCAAAAGTGTTGCATCTCTGCCCAGTTTCACAGGACATCACAGAGAGCAGTGGGTTTGGCTCTGAGGTTTTTTGTTTTTTTTTTTTTTTTTTTTTTTTTTTTTTTTTGCAACACCATGAAAGTCTTTTGGGGAAGAGATTGTATTTGTACAATGGGACATGTGCCAGGCTGGAAATTCTGGGTTTTATTGGGACATCCATATGAAACATCACCAAATATAAACTGATATGAAGATTTTTCCAAGAACTGTTAGTTGCATGCACTTAGTCACCAGGAAAGTAGAGGTTAAATCCCTTGTACACAGTAGAAAAATCCTGGGAACAATTTTTGTTTAGATTTGTAGTCATATTACCCAGTTGGGATATATTTCAAATTAGCTTTGTGTCTCAATCATTGCTGCAATTCATTTAGGTGAATTACTTAAAAAAATAAATTTTTATTGGTCTATGGACATGTGGCAAATATCTGTATGTTGTCAATATCTGTATTTTTTGGGTCCTGGATACAGATCATTATATTCATATCCAAGTTATTGCAACATGACAGAAAATTAATAAAAGCTGTTCTTCAGAAAAATAAATTTTGACCAATTCTTGTGTGCACAGTCAATTTGCTTTGGGTTTAGTTCTTTAATATTTTTTTTCCTGTCTCTGATTATTTTACGCATAGAGATACTGCTGATGGTTCCAAGAGTAAAGACAGTATTTATTTTTACATCCCTTTCCTTTTTAAAGGATCCCCTTTTTTTGTTCTGTTTGTTTTGAAAGGGGATTTGTAGGTCTGAATACAGTGAGTACTGAAAATTTGCTAAAAAGAAGGTTGTCAGATTTGAGGTAGGGGCAGGTGGATCCTAGGTCAGCCTTGTCTCTTCATTATTAGAACATATATTTAAACACATATTTTCTGCCAGTGAATAAACTCTCTGCTTTGTCTTCCAGCACTTCAGGACTCTGAGGAAACTTTTATCTGCATTGTACGTTCCACTCAAAGCAAAATTTGTATTTAAACTGAGTCTGCTTGGCTGAAAGATAAAAAGTAAAGGACTTTAAGAGCCTTCTGGAATGTTACACAGGTGAGAATAGATTAACTTTTCTTGTGTTTTTTCTGGAAAAATAATTGGTACATCCAGGCCAACTCTCTCTTCCTGTTCCCATTTTTTGTCATCCTAAATGCAAAGCTTCTGAGAATGTTTTTTGTCTGCCATTTAAAAGATTCATTTTTCCTTCATGCTTTCATTAGACATTTCTAACCCAGAGTCCCATCTCAAAACATCTAATTCCAGATGTTGTTTAGAAATAAGGGTAACCATGGCATCTGTGGAAAACTGAAAAACTTTTGTGCACTCTTAAAGTAAGACACAGTAGTTAGATTGTCTGAATTGAAATGTTATACAAGGCTAGTTCAAGTAAGGTCTTGGACTCAGTTAACCAAGTGCATGACAATGAGCTAATTGACTGCTGGTTTAAAAAAAAAGGAAAAAATAAAAGGAAAAATATATCTAACAGCAGGACAATAATTTATTAAAATATTTAGCTTTTCTGATCTTTCACAGTCTTATGACTGTGAAATGGCTGGGATTTCTGAGAGAATATGGTCTTTGGGGATTTTCTTCAAGGAGCATTTTTTTTTTCTGCATCAGTTCTGACAGAAAGGGCCAGAGTCTCTCTGGCATTAACTCCCTTCACTGGTTCTGACGTACCCTAGCCCAATGCCTTAGTCTTTTAAAAGTATTTATAGTAGGTGTAATTCATTTTCCCAGCAGCATATTCCCTTTGAAACCAGTAAAATGGCAGAAGCTGGAAAGCCAGGATGATGCAGGGAGCAGGGCATGAGTCCAAGCCTTGCCCTAGACTGACTATTCAGCACATCAGATGTTACAGAAGGACCATTCCCCTGCCATCTGCTCTTTGGTGTCTTCGTCTGGGAGCCTTTACTGGCCTGCATTTTGCACCACATGCTATATTAATGGAACAGCTCCTCTCCCAGCTTGCTCTGAGGATGACCTGGTGATGGGCACCAAAAGCAAGAAGGTTGGGCAGACAGAAAGAGAGAAGTGTGAAAACTGAGGAGAACACATAAATATCTAAATAAATACAGTCTCTTCTCCTGGCTTTGGTTTTCCATCCTGCCCGTGGGCTTGTGTTTGAGACATTACAGTCTGTTGCCATAGCACTTGTCCTGGTACCAAAGGGCCAGCTAACTGGTGTTTGCATCAAGGCAAGTTAATAAAATTATATTCTGCTGATGACCAAAGGACAAAAATTACCTTTTGCTTTTTTCCCTTTTTCAAGCAGAGAGTCAGGGACTAAAGGATAAAAGGGATGCAGAAGTTTCTAGAACTAAGTAAAGCCATGCAGTCAGGTCAGCTTAGTTTTTGCATTTATTTCATCAGAATTCAGCCCTTTTCTATTCTAGTTTATTCTAGATGAAATTTCAACCCTTCTACCAGCCCCACTGTAGCTCTCAGCACTTCCCAGGGGTTTGGGGTTGTTGGGAAGATGTAATGGAATGTTTCTTGGAGTAGTAGAAGTGCTTCTTGCAGCAGGTCTCACACTCAGCAGAGCCTGCTGTTCTCTGAAGGAGCTGATATCATCTATTCCTGCCCAGTTCTCCAACAACTGGAGTGATTTCAGTCTGAGCAGGCAAAGACATCTTCCACAGTGTCTGCTGTGTCAGTGCTCAGGGTATCAGAGGCTGCTTACCATTTCTTTGGTTTCTTTTCTTTCAGGCCTTGTGAAAATTGCTGATTTTGTGAGAAGCAAACTGTAAAGGAGATCTGCTTGTTTATACATAGACCAGCTGGCAGTCCACCACACCATACCATACCGTACCATACCATACCAAGCGTACCTCATCTCAGAAAGTGTCTGAACAAGTGACACCAGGGTAACCCTGGGCCTCTAGACACAGCAAGTAATAGTCAATATAAGTGAATAGTGGGCCACAGAAGCCAAATGAATTAAAAGACAGTTCATCTGCTCTCATTGCTGACAGAATATTAGAGGAGGAATAAAAAATCTATTATTTAGTCTTGCAACACTGATTTGCTAATAATTTATTGCTTATGGTGTATCCCATGCAGTCAGCAGAGTATGGCTCAGAGAGGCACTTATGATGTTCAACAGGAAAAAAAGGAATTTGCATTTTGAATGCTGATGTTACAGGTTCCCCCTTACTCTGGAGAAGAAATATACAGGGAGCATTAAATCATGCAGCACTTTTAGGCATTCTTCTCTCCTTCCTTGTGACAGCAATATTAAGTTGTTCAGTTCTGTGGGAGTTATTAACACCTTCAGAGTCACGCTTAGGGCTGGAGGTGCTGGAAAGGAGAAGAATAATGGAATATCCTCAAGAACACCACAGAAAGAATGGAATCAATTTTCTTGAACAAAGACAAGGATTCTTAGCCTCTGAGTCACACATCATGAATTTCTGAAGTGTCACATTTAGATGGAGGAGAGAGAATTACACTGGGACATGAAAAAATGCCTGTTTGACTTCTTAAAGAGAGAAGGCTTAAGCTTTGTAAGACATGTGGTACAGAAGATTGTTCTGACAGGCTTGTGCTGTATGGAAGGTAGAGATCACTGCTTTCATGCTTCAGGGGAAAGCCTCAGCAGCACAGGACAGAGTTGGTGTGGCTGTTACCAATGTTCATCCTACTTAGCAAGCCAAGATAAGACTTCAGAATCACTCATTGATCCGTGACTCTGAAAGGTATGGAAGATTAGCAAGTAGCATTTGAAGAGGTTTAGATTGCTGTGAGAGCTCTGGAGTGGGAATTTAATGGTACTCATAGTCTACAGCAGCACTAAGCAACTCCAATGCTGCTGTGAGGGACTGACTGAGCTGCTGACTAATTCATGTCAGCATCTGACACATGTCCTTCAGTGACATTGATGCTTCAGCCTAAGAGTGGATTTATATCCTTAGCAGTTCTATTTTATATGTGAAAAGGCATTGTGGGACTTATTCTGTTCCTCAGATCCCCGTTTTAGCTGCTTGCCAGCTATAAAAGCAAACAACCTAAACTCCCAGTCTGAGATAAGATACTGAGGAGTCGCATGTGGGTATGGATCACAGCAGTTATTGGAGCCCTGCACACTTGAGAGATGTACAAGGAAATAGACTGTGGCAGCTGACACAAACCTGAGTGCTTCAGCTTTTGAAAAGAAAAGACGGGGAGTGCACAGAGGCCAGCTCCCTCTTCACTCAAAGAGACATCAGCAGGGTGTATAAGGACTGTTTGCAAAAAGGAGGAGTTGGCATGGTTTTGCAGGAAACTGAGTGAGTTTTGGGACTTGGGTCTTGTTTTCTGTCAGAATGCAATAGCAGGTTGGTTTGGTTTTGTCTTTCTGCAGGGACTTTTTCAAGAGTGGAAACATCTTGATTCATCCTGCTGTAGTCTTTGTGATGCTGGGCATGCTGTGGTCATCATCAAGGGTAAGGGGAGATTCTGATTTTCAGTACCACTTGTGCCACTGTGTGTTTAGACATAGATGTCTAATTTTAGCCAATATATATTTTATTTTATGTAAAATAAAATAGAATATACAAGGAAGACGTTTTAGGTGAAAGAATCAGTTCTTTCAGGTAAGCATGTATCTGCATAGATAAAAGGCATAAGGTAATAAAGGAGGTGCCAGGATGACACTTGCAGTGATGTTCTTTTCACATCACAGCAACAGGTAGGGAGAAAGTGGAAAAATTAGGCTATCCTACTGAAAGAACTTTCTAAAGCCATCTAAAATATATTACTCAGACTGAAAAATTGTTCAGATTGTTTGGGTTCACATAGCTGATTAAAATATAAGATTGTAATAAGAGGCTCTTAGACTTTTCACATCTCTAGGAAATGTGACATCTCTGGTAGTTTTAGAGCCATCTCTACCTTCTCCCTGAATAAGAGGGAAGGAGCATCTGCCTACTGAATCTCCTGTGTCTGACACAGTATTAATATAATTCATGCTTGCCTGCCTTGTGAGATATCATGGTATCGCACTACAAGAGCACTTTGCTACAGTGACAGGTTTATATTTTGAGCTGAAGAGTCTCTTGCAGATAGAACACGCCAGCTGTACTTGTCTGAACACTGACAGTGGCCTAGAGGCACTGATTTCAGCAGGTTGTGCATCAGCAGAGTGCAACAGCACAGCAGGGAAGCCAGTATATTTTCATGCCTTTTATGCAGAGCAGGAACACTGCACGGTCATAGGCTCTGAAAAAGCCAATAGAACCCTAAGTTCCTGAGAAATAGTAATTAATCCATTTAGGAACTACTGCAGTGGGAAACATTACAATACCCAGCACGAGTTGCCTACCTTGGTGAGGAACTTTCTTCTCGTGTTGTTGCAGTTCTCGTTTGCTGCAGCTTTGGACTGGAGGATGCTGGTGACCACACGTGGAGGATCAGGTGGGCTGTCCTCTGCCTCTGCTGTGTATGGCAGCTGAGTTCTGGGACAGCAGTTAAAATCCTCTTGACTCCAGCTTATAGAGCTCTCCAATGGATCAGGGTATTTCTCATCAGGACTTGACCCATCATCGCTGGTTTTGGCATTGCAGAGTATGAGGGATCTTGAAATGGAGCGAAACTTTCTTGACTTCCTGTTCCCAGCACTGTTCTTTTGATCCATCTTCAGAGAGCTGCTGCTCTTTTTCCTATCATTCTCCCATTTATGTGGCATGATACTTTGAGTAGTTTTCTCTGCTTCTGTGGTGCTAAATATCCTCCAGGAAAGGAAATATAAAAGTAAGTTGTAATATACCCTACTTTCTCCCACTTAATAACCTACGCTACTGGAAAGCCCTAATGAATAAATCGAATCAACAGAGCCTTTCAGTCTGAGAACAGCCACGTGATATCTCATGACTTGCTAATTCTGCTTCTGTGCAGAGCTCTCCTAGATCCTCCTTCACCTTTTCATTCTCTTGCCATGTTACCCAAGCAGAGTGGAGTGCTTTTGATAAATGTTTGTGATGCTGCCATTGTCTGCTTGCTTTGGGCATCTGCTGAATTTGCATGTTGAAATCCCAAATTGAAAAGGAAGATACTTTAAAAGCATTACTCTATCCTCCTAATATTATTTGGAAAGAAGAAGCTCCTTCTGAAGTATGATTCATGAAACCACTATAATTCAAAGAAGATTAATCAAATTGTCAACTCTAAATTCTCTGCCTGGCACATCCGAGTTGTAAGTGGTTTAGCAAAAGTCGATCTTAGCCTTGAGAGAGTAAGGGATGTCAGGCTGCCATAAAGCTTCCACCTTTGCAAACCAGAACTCACTTTAGACTGTGCATGTAAGAGTAACAGAGGGATCCAGTGAAGCACTTAAGATGTGAATATCTGATTAGAGATTGAATTCTATAAAGGAATACACCTCCAGTACATCAATCAAAAAGTGTCCTATTACAGAAATGGTTTATTTCAGCACATGATTCAACATATAAAATTAAGATAAACTGGAAAAAAAAATATACGATCAAAATATAGCAAAATTTGGAGCTTTTGTAAAATGAGTAACATAATGAGCATTTTAAGATAACAAAGTAGTTAAAACTCTCTCAAATTTTTTTTTCTAGAAATGCTATGGTAGGTATGTGTCAGCTTAAAATTTCAACAAGAGGATGTCTAAATTAATTAGACTCTCTCACCTAAGTTCTATCATAATATTTACTACACAAACTTTTCTATTCTCCTCACAGAACCTAACTGATACCAGTGTTGCCAGTCTAGAGAAGATACCGACTGAAATGTAAGTACTTGCATAAATCAAAGATGCTGTAGGTGTTATACACAAAACTGAAAATCAATGTAGTTTGAAAAGCATTTTCAGGTATCCTATTGAAAGAAAAAGTTTGTCCATTGTGCTCTTAACTGGGCTGTTGCATTTGGTTTGGGGTTTTTTCCCATGTTTCTATGCAGAATTAAGAAGATATGTATATATGCACTTTGTACCTGAAGTTCCACTGGTGATACAGACAGAAAGAAGGCAGATTTTCTAAAGGCTCCTTGCAGCCACAATAATAAACACAGGCCTACAAACTCAGACCAAGCCAGGATAATAAATCCAATTCAGCCTGGTAATAAAGCTGCAGCATTATTTTTCTTGGGGTTTTTTTCCTTATACAATTAAACAGGAAGAACAAAAGCAGATGATAAACACTATGCCACTGAGCATCTGCCTAAAGGAGCTACATGGCATTGCTGGAGAAATTCACAGTTCAGCATGAATCTGAATTTGCTTGAATTTGTAAAAACAAAATAATTTTCAGGTACAGCAGAGATGTCCCAGGGAGAAGGATGTTTATTTGTGCAGTCTTTTCTGGTGTTTTTGCATCGGTAATACTTCTTCAGCTTTCCATCATATTTTCTATCACACCAGTCCTAATATAGCTCAGCCCTTATGTCTCTTTTCCCAAAACAAAATCCCTAATGCTTCAGAAACTCGTTCCCTGATTATTGGAACTCCAGGGATTTCCTTGCAAGACACTATTTCAGGGCAAAGTTTGAAAGTAGCCAGAATATGTCAAGTTCCCCAAAGCTGGTGTGTTTCTGCCCCTCTCTGTGTGTCTTGGGGATCCTCTCTGCTCCTGTGAGAGTCTGACTCCACTGGATTGGAGAAGGGGAATGGAGGTCACTGGGCTCCCAGCCTCCCTGAATTGGCATGGGGGAAGCTTTCAGGTTCAAACTGGACTTGCATATTCTCCATCCCCTTCAATTCACAGAACATTCTACTTTTTTCTTTTTTTCAGAGCAGCCTCTCTTATGAATGATGAGTTTGGTGTGATTGAGAGCTGCCCAGCAGTACAGCCACACTCTCTTCCTGTGACACAGAGCACATGAATGTAAGGTTTGGAGATCTTGTTTGTGACTTTTTAAAAATGCACTTTTTAGTGTTTTGATAAGCCTAAAGCCCTAGTCTACAATCATGATATACATGATATACAATATACATGAACTAATTTTTGAACTTGGAAATCCCCACTGTTAGCATCTCTGAAATCCCCACTGTTTTTGGAAATTAATCTTGTTAAAGTCTATGATGTTGTGTTTCTTGTATGTCTAAATGTAAAAATGCAATCTGGCCCATTAGACCAGAATGTGGAGCTGAAAAAGAAAGAATGGCTGGGATGAAGGGAATTTCTGCAAGTCTCTACTCTCTGCACCTGGGTAGGAAGCAACAGAGCTGGAGGTGAGTGGAATGTGCATCACTTGAAAATCTGCTATAGGGATCAGTGATACTGGAAATTGCTTTTAGACACTGATAACACCACCACAAATGTACCCAAGCTGCACATTCAGACCTAAACAGTCCTGCCTATGTGGGGAAACTAAAAGAAAGAACACTTTTCATTCAAGTATTTCATTTTTGCACAACATTAAACACACTCTTGCTTTTCTCAAAGAGGAAGATTTTTAAAAGAGCTATTGAGCATTTGGATAAGCAGAGGACTTGATAGCTTAATGGTCAGAATGCAGCTCTCTGGAGACAGGCATGCTAGAATGAAGTCCTTTCTAGCTCTGCCTGAAGCTCGTGGGCTGAAGGGAGAACTGCCATCTGTACTAAACGTCCAAGAGGAGCCTCTCTGGCTCTGCTAAACATCTGGGATGCAGGGACGATGGAAGCACCTGTTGAAACACGGGTCTAAGTGCATCCTGCTTTCCCATCCCACTGTAATGCTCCTGAGGAATTTTATCTTATGCAGAGAGAACTCTTTGCCCTGCTCCATCAGCTGTTTCCTCCTCCCCTGCCCCCATGAGAGCTCCATCCACTCAAAGGCCAAGTTTAACCCTGAATGACTTACCCAATCCCACAGTGAAGCAGGGGCTGACGTGAAAATAAACCCACTAGACCTGAAGACTTCCAGTTAAAAACTTGCTCTTGCTATAAGTATTAGATCACAAGTCCTAACTAAGGCAACATTCTTTCCAGAGCTGCTGATTCAGGGTTGCATAAGTGACAGAAATATAGGAGGTACCAAAAACATACTCTATAAGCTTTCCAATAAAAATAACCAGAAAAGCTATTTTACACAGCATACAATATCACAAGTACCAGAGAAGCTTTATGATTCATTGCCATCTTCCAATAAATTTAATTTGCGATATTGATGGCCATGGACAATTACTTCAAAGTCAATTCTCCAAACCATTCATCTTTTTCTCCACTGTACTCACTGCTTGTCATTTTCTTTTGCCATTCTTATACCTCCAGCTTGCCTGATGGAAGCTGTCTGTGGTTTGTAATGCAAACCAAATGTTCCCTCTATGTTTCATTTTTTCCCCCCAAGCTTTATTTTTCCAGCCTTAAATCTTAAAATCCCAAACTCAGACTGTCTTCTGCAAACAAAATACATGATCTGAGCTGTAGCCATTTGGTTCAAATTTTTGGTTGGATATTAAACCAAGCATTTACAAGATACAAATAATTTGGTGTAGCTCCCAGATTGAATGCGAATGCTCTGCTGTTAACCAGACAGTAGGAAATACAGGACTTTACTAGCAAGAACAAGATGAGTTTTACATTACCAAGTGCTAGCAGCATCCTCTTTTAATCTAGATCTTGCATCCTAATTTAGTCTAGATCTTGTGATCTTACTCAGATTCATTGCTGCGCAGTACTATTAGCACTGAAGTATTGCAGATGTCTAGGGTTTCCCCACAGCAGGTAGAGCTAAAGATTTGGAAGTTTTCTAATGCAGAGTAAGAAACTCTCAGAGAGTAGAATTAAAAAATTATAATTAAAAAACCCCTGATGGTAAAATAAAAATTTAAAAGGAGGAACTTACAACAGCAAGGCAGACAAACCTGACTCCTGCAGAAGGCTGTTCCTCTTCATAGGCCTGGCAAAAAAAGACAGAGTGAATAATTGAAAACACACTCTCCTGGTGCCACGTGACTCAGTTTCAGTAATTGTGCTCAGTACATTGGAACGGAGCTATTGTTTCCTAATTGAGGAAAATGTCAGCAAGGCTAGATAAACAAAAGCAATGGGATGCAGTATTGGGGAAGCTGTTTCCAGCAGGCTCCCAGCTACCCAGACATGGCAGCATTTAAGGATTTTGTGCCATTTGTTTTCACCCATCGCTCTCTGGTCCAAGGTTTGATGGGTTCAGGCATGTTAAACCCACCTGAGGGGAGTTGGGGCAACAGCAGAGTCTGTGCTAATCCAGTGAAGGTGTTCTGTTGGAGGCTGAGATGGCAAGAAAGTTTCTTGTATTTTTCAGCTGATATTTTAACATTAAACTAGTAAGAATTCTGTAGACAAATTCTGCTCCAGGAGCAAAACATAAGAGGTGCAACTTTTGAATGCAAGACCCCTGTATTGTTCACCATGAACACAATCTCTTTGATTTCCCAGTACTTAAATACTTTCCTCTTTATGGGCTAGACTACAACTTTGTGATTCCACCTGATTAAGGACTCAGAAAATTGTTGTTTATCACACAGATCATGTCAGACCCCACTTGTTGATCCTCAATTGTGTTCAGACAGACAGGTAACAAAATTGCTGCAAAAACCTGCTTGCTGTCAATGAATTCGTGTGATAAGATTCATAGGGTGTTTGTTAATTTGAAAAAAAAAATCCATAAAAGAAAACATTGTATCTGAAACGGTTAATGTTAGTTTATTGAAATAGTCAGGCCTCTTTAGAGTGTTCTCACAAACCATAAATCTCATACTTTTCAGGAAAATGTAATCATAAACCTGGCCCTGTCTGGTCATGGAAATGGTCAATATGAAAGTGCCTAGATACCTGCTGCCCTCTGTGTTCTGTGTCTTGAATGTTCTGGTTTTATTGCTCTGTCACTAACCTTGCAAAGGAGAGAGAAGAATTATAGAAGAGATTTAAAATATTGCATGGAGAGGGGCTCATGTTTGGTCATCCTATGGCTTCTAGGTAAAACATAGACTGTAAAGACAAATATCTCTCCTATGAGAATGATTCCATACTGGGAGAAAAAGGGAACATGAAATCTCTGCTCTGTACAGTGTATACAAGAATCCTGGAATACTCTGTCCATACAATTTTGTTTTAAACATGTATCGAGAGAATTTGACATAATTTTCCTAACATCTATGTCATTGGGATATTTCGTCCCCAAAGAAATCTTCTCTAAAGGACAGAGGTTTTACCTGACTCACTGGTTAACAAATGACATGGAACATTACCCAACTCTTTCACAAGAACAAAGCTTTGGCACTGAGTAGTGATCAACAATTATGAAGTAGCTTTCCTGGAAAGGAGGAGAAATAAGGAACTGATTCTTTATTTTTGGGAAGAGTTTGTTACTGTATTTGAAGAGAGAGCACAGTGGCCTTGTACATAAAATGGGGTTTTATACGTAGTGCTAGTACTGCAAAAAAGAAATATCAACAAGGAAGCAAAGCCACAGACTGTTTACCACTTTACTGTCTTTCACTACAACACACACATGTTTTTGTTTAGCAATAGAGAACTCATTCACACAAAATCTCAACAGTCCCTGAGTTCTGATCCAAGCTGATTGAGCTGGAAGCTCAAAAGCATTGGAAAGCTTGCTTTATTTCTTCCCATTGTCACATGCTTTTGCATTTCCTGACTATGGGCTGAATAATGTAGTCCCTAAGCCACTGGGAGTTTTGTTCATTCCAAGTCTGGGCTTCTGCCAGGGCCAGCAGCAGAAACATAAATATCACAAGGAGGGGCTGTTTTTTCATGTTGTTTTACTCTAACCTTTTCATTTTTTTCCATCTTCTCTGTACAGTAATTGTTCAGTGCCCAGTGGTGAACAGAAAAGCAGGTTTTTAGAAGCTATGAGGAAAAGGAGAGGGAGAAGCTCTACTGTGCCTGCCTCTTGCATTAATGGTATGCTTTGATATTGGATACTGTGGTCAATCTTCATTACTTAGCTCAAAGGTATTGTAGCAGGAAAAGGGCAATGAACACTGATCGGAGGCTGGAATTTTGTATTAAAAGATTGAAATTATGTGGACTCCCCTATGCAGAAAGGAACTACATTGATAAAAGTTTATGAGATGATAGGAAATATAAGGCAAATCAGTGTGGTTTCTTTATTTCCTTCTCATGTGAGGTACAGGAAAAGAATGTGATAAAATAAAGTGTTCAAACAAATAAAAGGAAATACTTAAAATCTAAACCATAATGAATGTGTGGAACAAGAAGGCAGCAGAAATCATGAGCTCTTTGAAGTTAGCTGTTTTGTCTTTGATTTCAGTCAGAGGTTTTACCCCAAGAGGTGAATTGATGAAAATATATATCTGTGGTTAAAGGGAATAGCTTACAGAAGGGGCAGAAACTCCTGCTCCTGAATGAAAGTCAAACAATGCAGTTTACAGGTAGAATGATACTCCTGCCATGGGATAGTTACCATAAAATGGAGTAACTCTTCTGATGTCTGGAGTTATGATCTACTGGCAATGAGTAAAGGCAAGAGAAGAGCCAATGCACTCTATAGTTATGGCAATTCTTCTTTTTTGCATGACTAAAATCAGGATGTGTCTGGAACTATAGCAGATACAGGAGCTAATCCCTCTTTTCTCCAAATTATTTTCCACATACACAGGTTTGGGTTCTAGAGGACAAATATGCAGACTATTCAGTACTAAATATTTTGCCTGTTGCTACTGGTGATAACCTTTTCCAAAAAGGAGTGTATAAATTTAAACAGGACATTAGTACTGGGCAAAGAAGATTTAAGTCATGATGGAACGGCCTCAGTCCTGATCTCCACCCAACCCCAAACACTGCTTGTGTTCATATGAAAGCAAGCCAATAGTTTGGAGTGTTCAAGTTTTTTTCTGTCCTTATATTGTTCAGCAAACTGATAATTTACTTTTGCCTTAAACACAGCCGCAGTTTTCACATTTGCCATGTTCCACACTACAGTTATGTTGCACAGGACAATCCATCCTCTCACTGCTGCTAAGCCAGGCTGGATTAGTCATCTCTGTCTTGGCTTTCATGACTTTCCCACTGCCCTTCCATCCATGAAAACATAGCAACATGGCATGTTGAGTCACCATATTAGCCCAGCTAATCCAGTAGCCTTCTCCGGCAATAACTGATAGCAATTATTTTAAAGGTATTAACTTAAAAAAAAAAAATCAAGACAGAACTTGCTTTCAGGAAGAGTTACCTTGGTAGAGTAGCCTGGCACTATGAGGTTTTGTATATTTATTCCAAAATGCTTGGATATATCATGATATGATATGACAATATGATATGATTATATTATATTATATTATATTATATTATATTATATTATATTATATTATATGGTATGATAGTCTTGTTTTAGCAGAAGTTACAGCTGCCCCATCTTGGATAAGTGTTGCATAATGTCAAATTAGGTAAATCTCTTTTTAATTCCTTTCATTACTTAGTACCTAACTTATGCCAGGAAGCACGAAGATACTTTTTCCCTTCTACACATGAAATGAATCCTGTGTAATAGAACTGTAATTTATCCATTTCTGGTTCCCATTAAGCTTTTGATTTCAAGAGTATGCACAGGCAATGAGTTTCATGTGTTACATATAAATGTACTTCCTTGTAATTGTTTGAAATTTGTTGCCTCTAAGATTTGTTCAGTTCTTGTACTAGGAAAAAGATTCTGATCTTCACATCTCAGTGGAATACTTTTGTCATTGATCTCTGTACTGATGTCATCCTCTACCTTCTGCATACGTTTATCTTTTTGTCTTCTGCCCCTCCTTTCAGCTTCACACTGCTTTTATATGTTTGGAACTCTTCCTTTTGCTTCAGATCCTTTTTGAAAAAACTCACTTCCTTTTGTGAACTTTATTACCTGACTATTTTATGATAGTATCCAGCTCTGCAACCTCCTAGACTATTTTCAAGTGAATTGCTTTCCTGTGAAAGTTCCTAGACCATGTCTTGCCAGAAACATTTGTGTTTCATGACTTGCACTCCCACTCTGTGATTACTGACCTCTCTTCCTGCAGTGCCCCAGAGATGAGCAGTAAAATACTGCTTATATAGGTCCATGCAAGAGGATCTAATAGTGAGTGTACGCCCATAAAAAGTATTTTTACCTCATTTTGAGAACATATCCTTGAACTCCATAAAGAATATGTTACTTTATGCATCCAATGCTTTGTTTACAAAGTAGCCCATGTGATTTACAAAAGTGATTATGTTAAGAGTGTGTGATTGAAAAAGTCCAGCACTGTGAGTGTAAAATTTGTTGGCTGTAGCCATGGAGAGGTGCATGAGGCAAAAATTGTACACTTTCAGCTAAGTGTTGTGTGCTGTATTTTTATTATAATATTTTTATAGTGTGTACTTAGACTGTGTGTGACATTATGCTGGCCTTTGAGAAACACTAAATATTTATGTGAACTATGAAGCTGCTAAATATCTAGTACTGAAGGAAAGGTCCATCTCTTTTATTAAACCATTGACCAATACACAGTTTATAACTTAATGCAGCACCAGAGTAGTAAAAGCATTATGTGAGCTCTCCTGTATGGTGTCATTCGAATTTAAACAAATATTTTTAAAAGTTATGACTTTACCTTCTTTCCACATAATGCTCCTTTTTCATCTGGCTTAGTATTTCCTTTAATTTATAGTTCCCTAAACTGTAGGCATACATAAAGGCCCCTTTAGGCTGAATGAAAGGAGAATTATCAATAGCCAAACTATGATTTATAAGGAAAAAAAACATAAACGGCAAAAGAAAACTGAATTTACTCTACCTACAAAAATTATTTTAAAAATTTCTCTGTATTTTTCATGAGTTCATTTAAAAGGTGTATTTAGACCTGCCCTTTTTTAACCTGCTATTGTGAATTCATATTGGATTTTGTCATTTTTGTTGCTGCTGCCTTCTTTACTCCTTGAACAGATGTGAATGAATGGAAGTACTGGAAATGTGAATATTCTTAGTCCACCTGAGAACCAGTGGCAGAATTTGCTCCATATTTCACACTCTGGTCCAGGCACCACTTGCTCCAGCAGTCTGATTTCAGGCTCACCAGAGCCAGGGGCTTGTCATCCCTTAGCCCTTCACAGGTAACAGGCATGGTGCTCTCTGGGTGGCTGGGTTGGTTGGGTTGGGTTGTCTGTGAGGGCTTTTGGCGGGGAGAAGGTATTGCAGAGTGTTTTGGGGTGTTGTTATGGTTTAGTTTGGGCTTTTTTGTTTGTTTCTTTGGTTTTTTTTCAGTTGGCTTTGTCAGTGATTGGTGATGAATTCCACAACCTCTTCTCTTGGATACTGGTGTCTGAATAAAATGACTTTACCACATTTGTAGAGTTGTCATTTTAAGCACAAGGCTTAAGCAGTAGCTATTTCTGAGTATTTGTCATCCCTGGAGCTTGGCAGAGGCAAAGCTACTTAACACAGGCTGCTTCTTAACTCTGCCTTAGAAAAGTCTTGAGGACCCTTCACATTTCTGCTGCTGTGCCTTATCTCTAAGGCTATGACAATCAGAATGAAGCTGAGCAGACAGGTTTTGTTTGTGCTGTTGAAGATAACAGTATAAAGTTCCAATGGCAGCTCTCTTGTTTTTTGGCAATACTGTAACTTTTAACACTGACTTTAGTCACAGTGCACACCACATAGACCACTCACCAGCAATAGAGAAAAATCAGGGTATTTTACAGGTTTCCCATGAGGATACCAGTATAATATAATCTGGGACATAAATAGGTCTCTGGTAAGGCATAAAACATAATGTTTCTAGTGCTTCATAAAATCTGATGGTCATACGTGTGATAAATGGTGCTGTGGTCAGCTGCAGCATCCCAGCCAGTCGAGAATTTAGTGTCTGTGGGAGATTACTCTGCTTCCACATTTTGAAATCAGCCTACACCTCCAGAGCAGAGCTTATCTAATGTTAAGTAGTTTAGAGCTAGTGGCTGAGAGATCTCAGCTGAGGGTTCCTGATATTGGGTTTTGATTTTTCTACAGAATCAGTTCTCAAGCCCAGCAGTTGTTGTTCTAATTAGCTAGCATGATTAACCTGTTGAAGATAAAATGTTAACCTGTAATTTGTACTGATGAAAATAATTCCTACTCCAGCTAAAGTTTATCTTTTAAAATAAGTACCAAATCTGAATGTAAAGACATTATTACACCAGTCTTGAAAACTTGCTATACACTCAGACAGATTGTTATGCTGCTTAGTTACCATTTCTTTTAAACATCACTGTGTCCTCATTTGCCTTCATTCTGTGTTGGCCCTAAAGAGCTTCAATATTTCTGTTATGGCACAGTAAATAGTTATGATCACTTCCTTAGAATTTTTTATGAACATGAGTAGGAGGACCATGGAGTGAAAGGAATCATGGAAGAGCAGCTATAAACTGGATTGTGGGACAGACTTTGGGCCTCCAGACCCAGGGCTGACTTGTGATCTGACTCTGTGGAAAGGCTGGAGACACTCAAAGAGCTGCTGTGAAACATGTGCTGAGGTTCATGTTTCCATCTCCTAGAGCAGCCTTGGTGCACCTGGCCACTGAATGACCCCAACCCTGCAGCACAGATGTGCTCAGGGAAACAAATTTTCAGGTGCCCTTTTCTTATGTATGCTCATTTTTGATCCAGAGAATACCTGATTATGATTTTCATAAGAACTGATGCTATATTCTTTGTCTCAGTTGGATTTCCCAAAAGAAGCAGTCTCTTCTGGGATTTAACTCCCAAGTAATTGTCCAAAATCATGTTCCAATACAAAAATATGACCACCAATATTACCCAGGATTTTTTTTCTCTGGTTCTTTCTTTTTTATTTCAACACCTTTTAAACTGATTATAAATGTTGTCTTTTTATTCATTGACTGAATCTTTAAAGACTCAACTCAAATAAACACTCAAGAATACCCAGACCTTTGAGGGTTGCATAAGCTGAGGGTTTTTTTCTTATTTCTGTCTTAAGGAAAGGACCCTAAATACATAAAATAGGTATCAGAAAAATGTTAAGACTTTGACAATATCAGTTTAGGCTCAGCATTAATCTTGGGCAAAGAAGTAAACTACCCATAACTGAATCTTACCAACCACATGTAATGCACTATAAAGCAGTAAAAATCTGCCCCAGCTCCTTTTTGACTGAACATTCTAATTGAGTCTGGAGATCTCCTTCCAGCTCTGATGGTGACCCGCTGGTTTGACTCAAGGTTTGCTTTCCTCACTTCTAAATCCTTGTCCTCATCAAAGAAAGAGGGGTATGGCTTTGTGGTCACCTTCTTTTCTGGACGTGTGGGGTGAGAATTTCTCTGATGAAAAGTACTGGAAGATAATTAAGTGTTTGTTGTTTGTTTTTTTAAAGGGACGATGCACAAAATAATTAATAGCTAGAAACATTCTAATTCTTAGAAAACAACAAGAATTTGCTG
Organism: Zonotrichia albicollis; assembly: GCF_047830755.1. Classification (NCBI taxonomy): domain Eukaryota; kingdom Metazoa; phylum Chordata; class Aves; order Passeriformes; family Passerellidae; genus Zonotrichia; species Zonotrichia albicollis. The sequence goes on along the minus strand of NC_133829.1, from coordinate 8,673,034 downwards.
TTGTCAAGTAATGATATCCTTGCAACCCACCTCCTGTTAAGCAGAATCTATTGCATACAAAGCTTATTCCATATGATAAGGCAGGCAAGCTCTCTCACAGGGTGCAGTATGTGCCACACTGCAATACAGAGAGCAGAAATATTATAACAGCAGGAGGCAAATAAAGCAGCAGATCACAGCCTTGGTGCTCTCTGAGAGCCAGGAACTGTAAAAGCATAGAGACCTTGCCTGTCAGGTCAGTCCTTCAGCACAAATGGAGGCAATTTGACAGCCCTACACCTTTATGCCAGGCTGGTACCGTGGGGAAACAGGGGAGGGTTTTGTCCCCACTCCACCCTGGCACCAATCCTGCTCCAAACCCTGCAGCATCCCAAGACTCTGCTGGCCAGGAGCTGGGTGCCAAATCTGAGATCCCAATCTGGGCTCCCCAATCTGGGCTCCCAAATCCGACCTCCCCAATCTGGGCTCCCCAGTCTGGGCTCCCCAACTGCACCAAGCAGGCTGCACTGGCAGCAGGGCCAGCACGGCACCTACACCCTGTGCTGCACCACCCTTCACCTCTTTCTGCGGGCTCACACTGCCTCAATCAGTCACTAATGAGGCGCAAAATCACGGATCCTATTAAGTGAACACTGCATTAATAATGCTGGCAGGGTTTCAAGTCTACAGATGTTATTTATAATACATGACTAAACAAATACGTATTCCCTTTGAGACTCAGACTCAGGAGCAATTTGCTGATTTCCTGTATAGGCTAGTTCATACAGAGATTTGAGTAAATACTGCATTTGAATGTCTTGCTTGGATCTACATTCTGTAACTGTAGTAGACAATCATATTAATGTTCAATTTTAAAATTATTGGAAAATTTGTTTTCAGATATTAGGTACTGGTCCTATCTAGTTCTCATGGAGGAATACATTTTTCTGTATTGCTTCTTTAAAGAAAAATAAAATATTCAAATAATATAGCCTTCAGTTACACAGCACGGTGGAAATGAGTAGAAAGGTTAAAGAAAATTCTGGAAAAAAATGGGCTTAGCTGAAGCTAAAAAAAAATTAATTGAAACCCCATACTTTCTCCTTTCTATCTGTTTTTGAAATTAATTAATCTTATTTATGAAATTTAATTGCCAATGAGATATTTTGTCATTTTAAAGATGTTTCTGAGTAATGAATCACTTGATCTTGATGTATTTTTTTTTCTTTTCTGGCTCTTATAATATTGCAGGTATACAGGGGCCTTCAAAACTGAAGAAAGCTGTGAACTCACAGACATCTCTGGTCCACTCTGCAGGCTTTTACATACATCAAGAGAAAGAGGAAAAATATTTTACAGCAAACCAGAAGTGTCCTAAATTAAGGTACTCCATGAAGAGGATTTTTTTTTAATTCATAATGCTGATCATTGAACAATAATAGTTTGCTTCAAATTTCTCAGACAATTTAAAGACAAAGCAGTGATAACAGTGAATAGACAGACAAAAACATAATTTGTGACATACCTCTTATCTGCTTATTCTTCTCTTTTAAATTCTGAAATTAAAAGCAGTTGAAAATAATACATACTGACATGTAAAAAGAGCTGACTGCATGATGACTAAATAATGTGCTATAAAAATATCACTTACCATTGACATTGCCAAGTATCTTCTTATTTAAATCTGCTATTATCATGTCTTCTTGGATATGAAATATGCAGCAGAGTCCATTCCCAGTGTGCTAAATACTTGAGAAAATAATAAATGCAGTGTAACTCCACAGTGTTTGGATATTTGACTGTAACTCCTAAGCATTCAAAGTGACTACTCAATATAACAACTTTTCCTCTGCAGAAAATGCCTTGCTATTTGCCAGCAAATCTTTAATGCTTTAGATTGGGTATTTCCAACTACCGCCCTACTTGCTAGGCAGATGTGTATAAAAGAGATGTTATTTCACTGAATCAACCACTGAGATCGTAACCCTTTTCCTGTACCACAAACAGAAATATAAAACCTCAGACTTTCCTTTTGGACTTTTACTGACTTGTGTCTGTTGTAAGAAAGCAAAACACAACTAATCCAAGCGCCAGTGTATGGAAAATGTGTTAAAACGTTTTAGATCATCTCACTGCTTCTCATTCCTGCAATTCATTGGTTAACTGGCTCCTTCTGTGTTTATGTAGTTGCATGGTACAAATACAACACCTAAACTTCTCGCCCAAAGTTGAAATGATTCATTTATTACTTATTACACCACCCCCAGGAAAAAAAAAAAAAAGAAGGAAGAAAGAAAACACACAGTGCTCATTTAACCCAAGTGAGTGAAAACGTCTTTCATAAGGTCTGTAAGGGCTTTGGGAGGTTTTTCTTTGGTGAATAAAGTCTGTGTAGTGGAGGGAAGAGTTTTGTCTGAGGATGGTAGAATTTAGGCTACAGCAAACAGACAAACTAGGATCCTCTTACTGTGAGAAAATAAGATAGCAGTAAAGGAGGTGCAAATGTTACTTATTCATATGAGATCAATTGTGATGGAGTCATTGTTTTGAGTGAAGGCAGGATCAAGAGAGGAGGTATTTTTGTGAGTGCAGTGAGTGCCTTGCTCTCTGAAATTGTATCAATATTTATTTAGGTCCTTTGGTGAGGCAATTACCCTAAATAGATAATACATAGGCTTTCCCTCTTCTGGGTGCCTATAAATATTAGTTAACCACATTAATTACAACCATGGGAAAAGCACAAGCAGAACAATGTGAGGGCCATACTAAGAAGTGGAAAAAAGGATTAAATGAAGACATTTCCTCTGCTACTTTTTCTATAATGAGGACAATGTGGCTATGTGATAAGGCACTCTTCCATAGGATGTACCACCCTGATTTCAGATACTGCCTGTGGATGCAGCCCCTGTTAGACAGAAGGGATTTCAGTGGGTAACCCTTGTTCTCCCAACAGCTACTCTGCCTTCATTCATCATCCTCTCCAGATGGACATTAGAATTAATCAGGTTCTAGCCCTAACAGCTTGTTTCAGGACCACAGCTGGAATCAGCGTGTCTAGACTGATTTATTCCTGGCTCTCAGACCTATGTGTATGCTACTATTCCATATGCTTCCCGTTAAAGAGGTAATAGTGCCATTTCATAGCATAACTTCAGTTTTTCTTTCTTCCTCCCCTTTTTTTTGTAATTAGATATTTTTTTTGCTTGTGTAGGAAAATGTCCTGCCCCTGCTCTGAAGCAGGTCAAACTTCCAGACAAACAAAATAAAGTTCACAAAGGAAACAGTTAAATTTTTTGACTGCCTTCGCTGTCACAGAAAATGCTAAACACATTTGTAAGTTATATAAAACTGTGTAAGTTCATATTTTCCTCTCCTGGTTTCACAGCCCAGAGCAGCAAAAGGACCTTGTGACATCTCTAGGCTCTCAAGAGTTTTGTAATAAAAATAAAAATAATCCTGGGCAGAAAACAACACTCCACACCCTGCTACTGCTGAGCAAATGAGTTTCCCATTTTCCTCACTTATCCTCAGACTAAACAATGTTAAATTTACAATTCTAACATCTATTTATAGCAGGCACTCATCCCTAAGGACCACAGAGGTTGGTGTATATCATTGTCCTTAATCCACAGGCCGGCTTTCAACTTGGCTTGTCACGTAATTAGGAGAGAAATCTCCTGCCTTAATTAATATCTAAGCAATTTATGCACTGATGCATAGATAAAGCCCCCAAGGTGGGTGGTGTGTGTAGGGGTGGAAGGGGGTATTCATCTGCTGTCAGTTAACCTCTGATTGTAGTTTTTCATGTTTACTGTGAATAGTAACTGATAACATTAACAGCACCATGGGCTTCTGCTGGGGGTCTGCAGAAGTTCCTGTGGGTGCTGCGGGGAGGGAATTCCTGGGGTCTGACAAAACTGGTAATCCTGACAGCACACACTATGCTGGTAATCCTGACAGCTCACACTGGGGGAACTGAGCTGGGAGCGTGCCTGCAGGAGGGGAAAGTGGGCTAAAAAGCCATGGGAGGATCAGGGGGTAACTGGTGTGAGACTGTGGAATCAGCAGAGGGTAATTTGGAGATGTAAGTGCAGGGGCTGAGGGGAAGAAAGGGATTAAAGGAGGAAAGAATTCAATTAGGGTGCTAGGCTGAATTTGAGCAAGTGGGTAAGGACTGAACACAAGGTGCTGGGTATAGGCATTAGCTGAGCCAAAGCTGGGTAAGACCCAGCACTGAATTGGGCTCTGCAGTGAGGTTCTGTGACAAGCTGACCCTTGGCATTTTCCTCTAGAGCAGCACAGAAATTACATTCAGGCCTCGTGCTCAAAAGCAGCTCATCCACAGTCTGTATGCCACTTATCTCAGTAGATACGACAAAGGGACAGATATGCTCCTGCTAACCTTTTTGCAACCTCAAGGACTGAGAAATAGAGAAGTTATTTAGAAAAATAAAACCTTAATTTGAAGGATGTCATAATTTTGATATCCTTTAAATATCTTTCACTTTGTACTTTATCAAGGCCCCTAAAATCTAATTAAATTTCTTTTTCTAGGTGAGTTCCATTTCTTTTCATATAACGAAAGCAAATAACCTAATCTTAAAATGAAGAATACTTTGTTGATGTATTTGGTGGCATTGTTGTTCTTTCCAGTACTATTCTTCAATCCATCTTTAATATAGCTTGACATTTTGTTTGCTTTTTTTGACCACTAGTGTGCCCTGAGTAGAAGTTTCCATTAAGCTGTCTGCAGTAACGCCTAGATCTTTTTCTTGAGTGATTTTGCAAACCATCAAGTGTATATGGGTAGTTCAAGTTGTTCCTTTTAGTACACATTACCTCATGCTTGCCTACACTGAATTTCAGCTACCATCTTTTTTGGTCGCTTCTTTTAAGCTTTGTTTTGTTTTGTTTGCTCTTGGGGCTTTTTTTAAGTCATGACTTTTTTAAATGATCCCATAATTCCCATTTATGCTGTCTCTGCTACTGAATGCTTCCTTTCCAGATGAGTAGCAAATAGATTAAATTAACCCCATTTTTGGTGTAGGTCTTAGGATCTCTACTTGTTAATATCCTTCCCAGTTCAAAATAACCATTGACTTGTATTTTTTTATTTAGTCTTCATAACTTTCTGAGTCATAATATATTTCTTAGTCCTCTGCTAGTCTTTACCCTTAGACATTTTATGACATTTAAAATAAACAACTAGGCTATACCCCTAAGATTTTACTTTTATCCATTATTCTAATGTCTTTTTAAAATAATTTAATCATAATTGGCTGTTAAAACTTTATAGGGAGAAGTACAGCTAGAGTAGCTAAAGTCAAAGCTAGTTTACCTAGAAGAGCAAAATGGCAGGACGGAGGAAGTCAAAACCTCAGTTTGCAAGAAGAGTCTCTTTCAGTCTCTCCAGAGCAGTGTGGAATAATCCTCTCACAGCTGAATTCAGAAAAGCAGCTCCCAGGTGCTCCTAGTCTAACTACTGAGCTCAAGCCTGTTCTTCTGTGCACCAAAAGTCCCCTCTCCCTCTTCCCCTCCCTGCCTCCTTGGCCGCAGTGGAACAGCTTGTTCTGCTCTCAAACTGCTCAAGCAAAGAGAAATGGGAGCTGCAGTGGGGTGTGAGGATGTAACTCTTTTCTCCAGCTATCTCCAGGCCACCCACCCTCACTGAGGTCTTGGATGCAGCCTTGAAAATGGATGCATGTGCCAAAAAGCATCAAGCAAGAACAGGATCCTTACTGCTGAATAAAGCATTAAATGAGCACTCCATGTCCAATTCTGGCATCCACTCATTTTAACACAGATGGCAACAAGGTGGGAAGAGTTCAGAAAGCCATTATAAGAAGTCTGAGGACTGTGTTTTGCAGTAAGAGACTAAGAATTTGTTTTATTTTCTTCCAGCAGATTGTTGCAATGTGATGTCTTTTCGGTCTGTGTACATGTCAGCATGAGGCAGAATTCGGAGCACGGGAACATGAAGGCAGATGCACTTGAATCACAAATATGGTTACACAGAAATTCAGCATTAAGGTAATTAGAACTTCCTAGAATGTTTATTCTGCTCTATGCAGTTTATCACAGCAGTGATATACTGGTTTTGGAAAAGTGGCTCATCTCACCTCAACATTAATACCCTCCTAATCAATTTTGGGAGCTACCTTTCTGTTCAGCTCTTTTTTTGAAAGCCTGCTCAGTTCATTCGTATTTTGCATTAATGACTGGAAGAATGCAATATAGTAATTGGTAAGATCAGGTGAAATGAATTCACCTCACTAATGGTTTGTTTCCTTTACCTAAGTGAAGTTATTAATTGTAACTTACTATGTGTTGTCCTGTTGTACAAATGTTATGTAGCTTAATGAAATGTGACACTTAAACCCAATACTCTTTTATTCCATAACCAGTGGATTTGTCATACCAGTACATTTTTTACAGTAAGAGGAACTGTATGAGACAAACTGTTTTTAACTGTGCAAAGGTGAATCCTCTTTGATGTCTAAAATGCTCTTTCAAGCAAACTTTTAGCTTCAATGCACAAGGGAGAAACATATCAATACAAAACTTTGTAGACTGTTTTTGAAGAATATAACTGTGGCTATATTTGTGTACTAAATTTTAATGATCTTTTTTTATTTCTGTGGGGAAAATAACCTAGGTTCACCTGTAGAAGCTTAATATCATATTTGGTTCTCCACAGGGAGAGGTAGTTCTGCAAGTTTAAATATATTTTGAATAGCTTTCTTTTGTGTTCTTCTCTTTCTCTGTAAATTTGGTTTCATGGATGTGTTTTCTGAACTCTTTAAGAACTCCTTTATTGCTTATCATTTCAGTTTCAACTTCATTGTCCCACCCTCAGGAAACTTACCAAACATGCTGTTATGTTGAAGCACATGGAATTCCTGGTAATGAATATTCTCTTCATGACAGTTACACAGGAGGACTGTTCTCATTTAATTACATTGCTAATTTGCAAAAATTGCTGACCTACCCTGGCATGATAAAAAGCTCTCTTTGGTAGAATACCTTCAAATATATCTGAAAAATTATTATAGAGCATTTATACCGATTCTGACATATTTTGTTATAACAATAACACGATATTATTGCAAAAAACCTAAGATTATAATAGATTACATGAGGTGACCAAAAAAACCTTCACCACTTGTTGGATTTTATGTAATGCTTAACTTCTAAAACCAAACAGCAAATGGTTGTGTCGTGTAACAGGCCAAATGTGTGGTAGAAATTGACTTTGCCTCAATTCTTTCCGTGATGAATGAACATTCTGTTCTCAGAAATAATTGCTTGGATGAAAAGGTCGCACACATCAGCCGTGGAGTGCAAATGGTTACTCCCCAAATCCTTGTTAAGCTAATTTCACAGGAAGCAGGAATTTGTGTTGGTGTTTCTGAATGCTGTATAAAGCCCAGTGTTCAGAAGAAACCATTCAGTAGTCCCAAAGTGTGGCACTGTTTAAAATCAGTTAACACTTGCAGACAAAATTCCATAACCGCCCAACACGGCACAATCGGTTGATATATGGTTAGATATTAATTAGCAAGGGGCAGATAAAAATGTTGACTTTCACGTACTTCTGGAAGCATCAAAATTTTCAACAAACAATGAGAACAATAAGCTATGTTGTATCAAAGGTCATGCATGTGATGCCATACAGGGGTCATGTAATTATTGAGATAGCTACATGCATTCCTTCTAAACAAATTGTAATTTGTTTCTGAAAAACAAATGTGGAGAAAAAATACAAGATCCAGGGAACTTGTGTCTGGATAAATTGATAACTTAATTAAAATTATTAATTTGATTAAATCAACCTGTGGAATTTGGTGCCATTTGAGAGCAAGTATAGGCAGACATATTTTATGGAAAACTTTGGAATGTCAACATGCTTAAGAACAATTAAAAATTTTTCTTTGTAATATTTCTTTGTTTTTTCTTATTAGCACCTAATAAACATCCACAATCTACCTATTACTACCTTTATGAAATGCCCATGCTCAGTAGGAGTAGTGATGCACAGATATAGTAAATGAAGGGAGGGCACATGATATACACATGAGGAAATGCAGAGCAGAACACAATTACTTGTGATAGACAGGGAAATGGAAAGAGATTTGTCTTCCTTTGAAACAGTGACTGGAGATACAAAGCTCAGGCAGAGGAGATTTTTGGTTTGGCTCTGTTTTTTACCTCTACCACGATCACTGAGTTCCAGTGTTGCCATAAAAATAAAAAACAAAGCTAACTGCTGCTCCTTACCTGAGCTACAGCAATTTACCATCTATGTAAGAAATGAGCCCAGCCCCATATTTATGATTATTATCTATTAGACATCCTATTTCACAGCAGGGATAAACATGAATTTGTAATGCCATGCAGCTGTGGGTGGCTGTCTAGGTGATTACCATGGCTGACTGCTTTCTTCAAGGGCTTGCCAGGCCAGAGCTAGCTGCATTAAGACTCTAAGAGTTGCAGTTTCATACTCAGCCCTTCCCTTTTATCTTGATTGGCTTTCCCTTCCAAGGCAACAAAGCAGGAGGCATTCTTTAGCTGTCTTTAAAGCTGCCCATTCTGTCCAAGAATTTGAATGCTGATGGTTTCAACTGTGCCTGCTTGAGACACCTGAAATGTATTCAACTAATACCACAGCAACCTGACTAAATTATTAATGTAAGTTACTTTGATTCAAGAACTAAAAATGTTTTGTTGGTCATAAACATTTCTTACAATATGGTGACTTTTGGCAGAATTCCTAATTTGATCCAAAGCTGTGTTTCAATAAGAAAGTCTTAAAAGTAAATTTCAGCTGCCATTTTGGCAACAAATTCACAAAACACAGTAAAATAAATTGGGAGCTTATCACAGAAATTACGCCAACAAGGTTAAAAGTTGCTTTTGTTTTAATTATAAATTATTGACCAAAAAGTGATCTAGGTCCTCTGCTCATTATGCTCTGGAGATAATTATCACCCTGACTGGCTTGGGATGAACAAAGAGCACAGCTCAATATGCTGGGCCATCTTTAGACAAAATTTTAGTTTCTCTGTAAGAATCTGAGGAAGCAGAAAGGGGAATAAAAACAGAAAGGAAAAACAGTGCATGGTGAAACAATAGCTACAGTGTTACTCTGGATCACCATGTGATACCATGGAGTCATTCATAATCAGACCTAAATATGTCCCTGAGCACCATAGATTACACTGAAAGAACTAATTATTTCAGGTAGCTTCAAAAGAAACCAGTTAATTCTCTTACATACAGAAAAATTTTTCTTCTGCATATGCTGAACTGGATGTGATTTCCATGTTAGCATAAAAGTTCCCAGAGTGTGTATGTGTATATAGCAGAAATTAATTTATATTTCTCTATAAGTGTTTATTTTCATGGCACAGTTACATTCACTGGTTATTTTTCAGACTATAATACATCTTGGGTGTTCTGGCTAAACTGATGCTGCCAAAATTGTCAGCAAAAAGACCGGAAAAGCTGATGAACCTTAAACTTTTCCCCAAACAACTGCTCGGTTGTTTCTTCAGGATATGGAAGAGGCAGAAACTCCAAGCAAGAGGAGCAGCAGGAAAGCAGGGAGAAAGGATAGACATTTGTGTCTAACATGGTTTTCAAAAACCTCTGTGTTTGATCTTTTAGACACCCTAAAACCCAGTTATTAGCATTTCAGGATTTATAAGAGATCTGAATATAAAGGAAAGGTAATTCAAACTTCAGTTCAGTGCTCTGCTTATTCACTAGTTTCTTGCTTTCATTTTGCTTAGGAATTTAATATCTTTATAAATTGTACCAGTAATGTTTACAGGAACATCTAAATATGATTTTTGAAAATTATCTTAGACCAAGATCTCTAAGGGTATGTGCAACATAATTCCTGGCAATTGTAACATGAAAAAACTGAAGAAACAATTCTTCATCCTCTCAGGACTGGTGTCTCTGTTGCAAATGGGACTTGTGCTGAGAGTTGGTTAGGTATTTTTAACTTGTATGCCATATAATTAAAAAACCTAAATATATGCATAAAAATAAATACTACCATGGATAATTCTTATTCCCCTGTGTGGGTTTGTCAGACCCACAGGGACAGCACTGTGGTTTGTGGGATGTTCTCCTAGCAACTCCTACTAACATCAGAATTACTTGGGCAGCTGAATCTTCATACCCCACACTAAGAGTTTGCTACTTGGCACTACTTTATGTGCAGATTTCATTTGCCCATATCTCTGGTTATTTGCACCAGGGTTACTTCAGTTCCTTGTCATCTTACAAATGCTTTTAATAACAGCTTTATGCTGTTACTTACTGAGCTTCTCTGCTGTAGTTCTTTGTATTTGGAAAAAAATGATGAAGATGAAGATATGGTCCCTGCCTCAAGGAGGCTATAATTAAAACAAGACCAGCATTATAGAAACATATATTCTAGCTGGCCTCTAACTGGATGGTCTGTTTAGTTTTGTTTTGACGTATTGTATGAAGCAGCATTTAACAGATGTTGGGAAATTAGCTCTCTGAGTTTCTTGTATAAACTTAGAGCAGAGATTCATGTGTATGAATTAATTTCATCACTGAATGTGGGCATTAATGTCATCAGGCATTTTTAAATGTTTGGGCCTATTCTGCTGTACTTTGCGTCCTGCTTGCCAGAAAATATAGAAATTTCTCTAGAGAAGGTGGCTTAGTTGTAGCAATACTTTCTAGCACCATACTGACAATTTTCTTCTGTTGAGTGAATGTTGCCTTGAGCAAGTCCAGCAGTGGAAAAAAAGGGAAGAAAAGTGTCAATTGTTTCATTGCATACCCTCTGCACACAGTGTTGACCAAAAAAATCCCCCAAAACCTCAGACTGGAAGGGTTTCCCTGTGTCTTGATGCCAAGTTATCCTTCTTCTTGTCAGTAATGCTAATTTATCATGCAAATCCTGCAGTTTATATCCTTATGGCTGCTCATATCCCTGCTGCCACAGCAAGGTGACAGATTTTCCCACTCCTCCTCTTTGCCAGGAGAATGGAGCATAGAAGATTAGATTCCCTTTTACAGCTTCTAGGGCAAAGTCAAACCAGCATGAAGGGGGGGGGAGCTGACAGAGCAAGGCTTGCCCCTCTGTGCTGTGTTCAGGCAAGGAAACAAGGCAGGGCAGGCAGAGAGTGGATAGATCTGGGACAAAGCCTAAAACAGAATATAGTTAGAAGTGTAGCTGACACAGAGATTTCATAATTTTTGCCTGTATTTAATGTATTTTGTATATCACATCTGTACTTTTTTTCTTTTGTGGCCTCCTAGTTTAATTTTCATACATTGAAGTCTTAAGTGTTTCTAAAACAACAGCTATGGCTTTAAAAGATCATTTCACACCCACCACGCTCAAATTACAACAGACATGCAATATTAATTTAGGGTGAGTGGGCACAGATGCTATCGAAATCACCCTCTTACCTGCCAACTCCACCAAATTTTCCAGTGCTTGGATATTTTCTTCCACTGATGTGTAGAATTTTATTGTAATGTTCTCTGTGCCTTTTTCTCCCCTTAGATGTTTTATTCAGTTGCTAAACCTGCATATGGCTTCCTCCTCTATCAGCTGTCTGAGCTAAAACAATACTTTGTGACAATCACTGAACAGAAAAGCAGCTCTGAAGACACTGATGTGATTAGGTGTGAGGCCAAGGAGTTGTGCTGAGTGATGAAGAGCACTTTATAACCACAGTAAATCAGTGCATTTGGGCTAGACAACACGGCAAAGAAGTGATGTGATGTGAAATATGAGCTGGGGAAGAATGTGAAAGAGAGGGAAGTGAAAAGGCATATTTAAACTGGATTTTCATTTTCCAGCCTTAAGTGTGAGTTAACCAGTCAGCTTTTCTTTGCTGACTCTGAGTTCTCCTCTTTACTTCAATACTGTGCTGCTAACACCCAACTGCAGAGCAAAACGTGCAGATATGAGCACTCTCTGTGCCTCAGGCCTGTGAAAAGCTATTGTAACACAGCACTAAATTTGGACTAATGCACCCTGGCCCTCAGCAAGGACTAATAGCTCAGGATCAGCTTCATCCTAACAGCTTTGGAGCTGTCTGGGATGGAGGCAAAGTGAGTTTTATCTTCCCACAATGTACTTTGTGGAGCTATCCATATTGGGTGGAATTTGGAAGAAGCATTGAAAGCTTTTTAAATACATACACCTACAAGAAACAAAGTGCATTACAAAGGAGGGAAACATCACTGCCCTTGTTCTAATAGTGCTTATCATGAAATAAGAAAAAGCAACATAGTGGTCAGGTTTGGGGTGTGGTTCAGGTTTCCATTGCCTTATCCACCAGAAATATTGTGACTCTAACTAGCAATAGCAGGATTGTTCATACTCTCCACTAATATTCAATCCCATAATTCTTTATAATAAAACCTGTGTTTATCAGCAAATGGATAAATTACAAACCCTACAGTGCACTCTACACAGCTTGATTTTTTTCCGAGTTTAATACCTACCGAATAAAGGTAGGTATAGAATATATATATATTTTATATATATATATATATATATATATATATATATATATAAATAAAATACCTACAGAATAAGAGCAGAATTATGTCAGTCTGTTGTGAAAATGGGAATAATTTTAATTTCTGTAAATTGGCAAAAGCAATAACAGTAGCCCTATAAAAATATGCATTGCTCGTCACATATCAAGTTTAATATCTTTACAGAGAAAGTGAAAGAAAAAGCTCCTAAGTTCCTCTAATTATGCTTTTGTCACAAATTACTTAATGTTCTAATTAATATACAGAATTTGATTGTGTGCAACATGTCAACCTTTGTTCTTAACTTTATTTTCCAAAAAGATGATATAACATTAATGACATATCCCAGCCTAGAATTCAAGTCTGTTTTAACTCGGTTTCCTTCTGTGGCATTGTTTCAGGAACTCATTTGGATTTTACCATCTCAGACTGTTTTACAGACATGGCAGGAATTGTGCTGTTTATAAGTTGTGCTGCCATCGTGTGGACAATATTAAGAAGTGCAAAAAGAAGCTTTTAAGAAATCGGGAAACGGGTAAATATCTGTATTTGTTATCGTGAATTAGATTAATTATAAATATATATTATACAAGAGCTATGCAAAAATCTGTGGGTTTAACACTGATAATGGAATCAGGAATATTGATTCAATCCTGTTTATTTTCAGTTCAAGAAATCCTTTGCAATGAGCACAAAGTGATCAAAATACACAAGTCTCCAAACCACTTTTAATCAGCACCAAATTCCAACATTACCTGCTTTTTTATTCATTTCTGTATCTTTTTATCTCTTTGTTTTTCCTCTAAGTCTTTGCAAAACTTGTTTTTGTACAGAGTGCATTGCTTTCCTTCCACTCACACGCACAAACACTCACTCAGAACATCAGCCAGCCCAGGCACCCTGCCCACACAGTCCTCATTCCTGCATGAGTTTACACGAAGCTTCCTTTCAGAAATGGTTTTGGTCTAAGGCCTCTTCTTGTTTCCTACATTTGACCCAGAGTTAAGAAACTTAGAGTTGAAATAGCTGCATCTAATACCAGTAAAAGTCCAATGGCCAAATGAGAAACACTACAGTGCATTCCTGCAGTTTTAGTCTTACTAAAATTAAATATCTACAAAACTTTATCTAATAAACTTTAATATCTGTAAAATATAAGTGGACTTAGGTCAATCCATTGTGAAAATGTGCAAATTTTTACCTCCAAATGTTGGATTATGAACAGACCCTCTAGAAAAACATCACAAATCGTGGTAATTATGCTTACATAGAAAATGAAAGGAAAAAGTGAAATAAGTTCCTAAAGATAATTTCCTCTAAAACAGCCCATCTGTAACAGGTAAAGGTTTACACACCTTTAAGAAGTGTGTGATTCTAAAACTGTCCTATGCAGTACAGTCCCTCAAACCAAAGCAGCATGTCACAGCAGCATGTTCTGCCTTCTGCTCTGAGATCCTCTATGCCAGATGCTGCAGTCTGCTGACTTAATTTATACTGAATAAAGGTAAAGCTTTGTAAGACTTGCCTGTGGGCTTCAAACAGATTATTTGGGAATAGAGCTTAAAAATATGTTTGGACCAATCCCTTCTCTTATGAAAGTTTAGTGGGGGTGTTTTGGAAAACTTAGAAAGTTTTAATTGGCCTTTATAATCACTGAAGATCTTTGGAATCTTATAAATGGATATCCGTGTAGCATTTTACTTGGGTTGTCACTTATTTGTGCAGAAAGAGCCTGCTCTTGTGGTACAGTAGGAGATTAAATAAATGCATGTTTAACTAAATAGATATAATGGAATGCCATCCAGTAGAAGGTTCTTTGTGATGCTTTTTCAGCTTCTATAGAAAGACAGGTAAATCTATGCAGTAATGACCTCTGTTTTCCAGGTATTTGCATTTTATACTTGGTTGATTTTGTTTTTAAGCAAATGTGAGTTTCAGCTGAAATTTCTACCCTCCAAGGTCTTTTTTTTTCATATGGATATTCTGTCATCTAATTAGGTAGGAACATAGACTACAATCTTTTTCTTACTGGATAAACTTACAGCATATCATATTTGTTTTCTGCTTTGGCATTTACTATAATGAAACTTGTGGGTGCCTAATTTTCTCTGACAATTTTACCTTACTCCCAAACTTGTTAGAAATTACTATGGATTGAAAAATGCTGGGGGTGAGAGGTAAATGGAACATGTTGATGCATGGAAAATGTTTTTCTGATCTCTAGTCTGTATCACTGTGCTCAAGTTCTTGATTACTTGATATTAAAGTTTTTAGAATACATGGAAAAACATTAAAAACTCAATTTATATCCATGAATTAGAAGATAAACTCTAGGTAAAAAAGGCTCACTTGTAATTTAATAATTGGCAATGTTGTGCTGGAAGGAGGGTGGAACAAACTCAACAACCAACTTTCATTCAGATGAACTTTAAATGACAAAGCATCCCATGATAACTTTGTGTGTGTGTGGTTTTCAGTGTTTTGGAAACTGTCCATTCACCCTTTTAAGAATTGTGACTCTGGTTTGGCTTTGGAAGAATGGTTAAGTATACTCTGAAAGGCAGTAATTTAATGAAAATCTATTAGGTTTTCTGAGTTCCGACAACTTTTGTCATTGGTGAATGTGAAAATGGAAAATGGAGCCTTTCCTGATTTACAATTTTTTCATGTTGTTCATCAAATTTTAAGTTTTTTGCCCACTATAACCTTGATGAGTTAATGAGATTATGCAACATTACTAATAGCAGACTTTAATGTCCATTTTTAAAATAAACATCTCTAAAACTAAAATATAAACAGAAAGAAACAATAATCAGTCTCATCAACCTCTCCTGGCTGTGGTCTTGAGCTTTTACATCCTCTGTCTTTTCATGAAGCTAGTTTATCCTCATACCCTTCTGGGAGAGCTTTGGGTCTTTCAGGCATTGTACCATCTTGAGGACCAGGATTTCCTGTAATTATCTCCCAGTAATTCTTATCTTCTTCAACTTTGCGGGCGTCAAGATAATTGTGACAAATTACTTCAAATTCTCTTCCAAAACTAGACCTGCAAAGTCAAAAGAGATGGGATAGGCAGGGAGAATTAACATATATACAAATTCAGCATATCTTCATTATTTGTGAATTTATTGAGATTTTCTCATTCCTTGATATACTCGGAAATATCACCATGCACTTTCAAATACCAGACACTTAAAAGAAACAAAATAACCCACTTTGTTTCCTATGAATAATTTAGGAATCTGAAATCCAAAATAAATGCCAATTTTTTAGCTTCAGAGCTAAAAGAAGCCCCAGAAGAATAAGGCCCTAATAGACCAACTCAATTTGTAAAAGCTGGTTCTGCCCTCATCCCCACTTCTCTCTGACTGACGAGGATTCTGACTACTTAACAACTTCTTCAGCCTCAAACTTTCAGATCTTTCATCCTCAAAAACCTTACCCAAATCCTCAGTCAGATCTTGCTAAGAAGTTAATAGGAAACATTGGTGTTTATATAATGCATGTATATTAACTGAATTGAGAGATTAACTTTGTTTTGTTGAGACATTGATTCAGATGGACATAAGCATCTAGAATTTTATGCACTGTGATTTTATTTAGTTCCCTTGTTCTTTACACTTTTTAGTAATATATTTTGTTTCTACAAAAGTAACTCAAACAACTGATATTATTCAAGATATTCAAAGGCAGAAACACCAAGAAACTAGAGAACACTAAAAGCATGATATGATAATGAAAAATGGATAAAAAAAATCCAAACTAAGACTGATCCAACTGCCTGCAGCAACCCAGCAACACATGTTACAGCCAATAAGTAAAATAAGGGAAAGGAGAATGGCATTTTCCATTATTTTCCATTTCCTCAGTGTGTTCCTAAAGCACTTCTCTTGTTCCTCACAGTAATTCTTGCTGCTGGCCCATCACTGTGCACACCCTGCCTGTTGTAAGTTACTCTTACCACACACAGAAGGTCCTTGGAACAGCCAAGTTGCGGTTGGTGTAGCAATGAGTAATAATAATTTTAGTTTCTGCCTGGAAAAAAGAGAGCAAGGGAAGAAAATTGACAAACCTTTTTAAACCAATATTGTGAATAAAGACTGTTTTTAATAATTAGTTAATTTTGACTGTGTTTATTAGTGAGTTTATTCATGTAAATGACTCAGTTCAAGGCTGTGAAGGAGCAATTGTGTTTGTGATACTCTGTTGTACGCCAGCATTCAGGAAGCCCAGCAGTTATCTGGTACAGGAAAATACT
Organism: Zonotrichia albicollis; assembly: GCF_047830755.1. Lineage (NCBI taxonomy): Eukaryota > Metazoa > Chordata > Aves > Passeriformes > Passerellidae > Zonotrichia > Zonotrichia albicollis. The sequence continues at coordinate 8,656,254 of NC_133829.1, read as the reverse complement.
GTATTTACAGAAGGATAAAAACATTTGGAAAATCATCCACTTATTCAGATGCCTTGAGAATTTTATTAGACCTTTAATGTACAGGACCTCTTAGTTAATCGCATCTCCAAATATTGGAAATGGAATTTACTGTCTCAAAAGGCCTGAAAAACAGGTAAGTAATGCACCCCCCCAACATTATCACGTCAAGCTTTGAAAATTTCTAATGAGAAAAACTGAACAAGTCAACCTCAAAATGAACGGTAGAAACAAATATTTTTATAAGCAGATTCCTAATTAAAGAGATGGTTCCTTCCCTCTCCCCCTTCCTAAAAGTAGAGGTTAGAACTGGCATAACTCACATAAATATGTGAATAAAACCAACATAACATTTTTTTCTCAGTAGTCCACCTGTTTCAATTAAATTTTCATAACATTTCCTACAGTTTTAGTTTCTTACAGGAACTGGACATCCTTCGTGTTCGAGACGCAGTTGTGGATCCAAGGACTTTGCTTGCCAGAAAGTCAAATAGGAAAGCTCACCTGTCAGAAATACTTTCTGAAGGCGAGATTTTTTAGCAAAATCTCTAAATGTTTTGTGGTCACTTGCCAGATAAAACTGTAAAAAATATATATTAAGGACAGTATTAATGTAAAAGAAACAAGATATGTAATTTTGAAACATATTTTTGAACAAAAGAACTTTTCTCTAGGCTCCTGATAGATCAGTCTTCCCAGCTAAAACTATGCAGGCAAAACCCATAGGATAAATTCTATACTGCTGATAAACTCATTAAGTAGTTATTCTATATGCAGATTTGTGAATACTAATTTAAAATTGAATTTACATTCCAAATATTTTTATTTCACCAAAGTGATTGTTGAGAAGGAAAACTTTTTCAAAGTTGTGGTGATTTATCTTGACGGCATATGTACATGTAACACCTTATTTGCTTTTAATTTGCAGAGGGAAAGAATGTTACCATTTAATAGAAATCTGTTTCCTTAGAATGATGGAAGAGTGCATGAATTTCTATTCCTATTATGGATTATCCTCATAAGAATGGAAATCTTCTCGTTTTGGAGTTTCACAGAATATTCTGAGTTGGAAGGGACCTACAAAGACCATCAACTTCAACACCTAAGTGAGTTGTTCAAAGTGAAAAAACCCTAAAATCTCCTTGAAGAATTCTTTCATGATTCACAATCCAATTGTGATTTCTTTCTCCTTCCTTTTTAGATTTCCTTTATTCAGTCATTCAGCCCCCTTGGTCTGCACACCTGACCTCAGGTAAGGAGCATAAACTTCCTTTTTCTTATCTTGACCTATGCATGAGTCTGATCCTGTTCTGTAAAACTAAGAAATTGTACCAGTGTACAGCTTTATATATCTATTCTTAGGGACATTATCAGTCTATGCTACCACTGCCATTTGTAACTTTGGTGCCTTACCAGTTTGTCAGAAACCCCTCCTTTTGTCCCAAGAAGAAAGTTCTGCCCATATCGAAGTGGTTCACCCACTGCACTTCCATCAACACTGTTGAAATTGTAAAAAGGGAAAAAAAGTACATTGAAATATCAGTTTTACTATTGTTTAGGAGTTTTGTCTGTTTTGGTCTACACTTAGATGTTGCTTTGTGACAACATTTTGTGTTGTTTACCTTTTAAAATAGGTAAAATATCTTAATCTAAGGCAGAGCCTTTGACTATTGATCAAGACTCTGTTCTTCTGTTCTATATATTTGAGAAAGGGAATATGCTGGATTTTTTAGAACCAGAACCATGTCCACTTCATGGAAAGCAAAAGCAAAGACACATATTTCTGCTGGCAGGAGAGTGAATATTAATACTAGTGATATTTGGACATATTTTCTCTGCAACTGGAATAAAAACAGCTGCAGAATTTACCAAATGATACAGTGAACTTGATTCTGTCTTCACACCTAAACTGATTTAGAGGTCCTTGGAATTAATTGGAGTAATATGCAGCATAGAATCAAGCTTAATGCATGATTGAAGACTCTTTCTTAAATAAATTAAATTTACTCATATTCCTTTGTATATTAGTAAACTTCATTGTACATTTCTCAAAACAAAGATACCTAAAGCTAAACTAATAAGTGAAAACAACTCAGAATGAAGTAGCAGACCTTACAATACAGAAAGCATTTCGACCTATGGGGTCCACCCTCTTGACGGCACTGAGTCCACGTGAGATCTGCAGGGGCTCGTCCGAGTACAGGGACACTTCTTCCATGTCGACAGCCAGGGTGACATCGCCGCGCAGCTCGGGGTCCCTCTCCTCCGGGGGGGTGCAGTCCGGGTTCACGAGCAGCACGGTGTCTCCAAAGTGAACAAATCCATCAGAGGACACTGACAGCTCTACCTGAATTAGAATTTACACGGTACTTTACAGAGTTAGCTGAACCTAACATCAGAAGTATTTTAGTATATAAATTCCGTATCATTCTTAGTGCATGAAGAACAATAATAGGAGTTATGCCACTCTGTGGGGGTCAGGGGGAAGTGGACACAACCCTCTTTAAAAAATTACCTTCTTGAAAATATTCTCTTTAAGCCTGGCTAATCTCTGTACAAAAAGTTGTCCTTTCTCTCTCTTACGGATAAAATCCTTTAGGAGGTCCTGTCGGCAAAGGAGAGAGGAGCAAATATGTTATCCATCACCCACAATCTCGGGTTTAAAGTGGATTTAGCGAGCCGGGGGGCAGCCCGGAGCTGGGGAGGCAGCGGTGCCCTGCGATGGCTGTACCCGGGGATGGATGGCGGTACCTGCTGCGCGATCTCGTCCTCCAGCCAGTTCCCGACGCGGACCCCGAGGCGGTAGGAGGCCATGGCAGGGCCGGGCCGCGTCCCTCGTCTCCATAGCGACCGCGCCGCGCTGCGCTTGGCCAGGCCTGGGAGGGAGGGGCAGCGATTGGCCAGCCCGGGGAGGGCGGAGCCGCAATTGGCCAGCCCCGGGAGGATGGGGCGGTGACTGGCCAGCCTGGGAAGGGAGAGGCTGCGATTGGCCAATCCGAGGAGGGCGGAGCCGCGATTAGCCAGCGAGCGGCAGGCAGGGCGGGGCCTGCGCGGCTCTGAGGGCGGAGCGGGGCCGTGAGAGGCCGTGGGGTTATGGAGTGTTTGACCGGGCACAAGAGCCTTTATATCGTCCCGTGCGGCTGTAAATCCAACACTGCCAGGTCCTCCCGGAGCCGTATCCCCAAGTGCACGCGTCTTTTAAATACCCCCGGCAGCAGTCACTCCAGCACTGCCCCGGCAGCTCGTTCCAGTGCTGGCCAGTCCTTTCGGGGGAGCAGTTCCCAGTGTGAGCTCCACCAGGGCAGCCTGAGGCTGTTCGCTCGTGTTCTACCCCTTACCATGTCGGTCTGTCCGACAGAGCAGTGAGAGCAGCTCAAGCCTTCTCGGTCACTCGCCTTTTACACTGCATATTAAACAAAGAGGTGCACCAGTTTAACACAACAAATCAGTTCGTTATCACTGCACTGTGATTGAATCTATGTTGAAATCACCTTAAAATCACCTCATTTCAGCCCTCCCCTGCCGTGGACAGGGAGCCCTTCACCAGAGCAGGGAGCTCCAAGCCCCGTCCAAGCTGGCCTGGAGCAGCCACAACCTCTCTGAGCAACCTGTGCCGGTGTTTTACCACCCTCCTTGTGAAAAATTTCTTAATGTTTAGAGGGAACGAATGTATCAATTGTAAATGTTTTGTTTGTAAATGTTTTGCTTTGTTATTATCTTGGTTTGAAATCTACATGGCAAGCTAAGTGACTATGACCTGTGTTTATTTTCCAGATAGGCTAAGCCTAAAATCTTCAGAGAAGGTGTAAATCCTTGCACAACACATTTAATCCCTTTACCACTGTCTTGGTTTTCTTGCAAGCTTGCTATCATAAAGTTTCAATGCTGGACAACTTAAAAGATTAAAAGAAAATTGTTTTTTGCATGGACAGCTGGGCTACATGTTATCATCAGGCAGTTTTGACAGTAATTCACGTGAAAACTTGGCTCTTTCCTGTTTGTTTTGTAACCCAAAAAGTTATCACTCGAAAAGTTATTTAGCACATCCCAAACTTTCAATGACCAAATTCTATCCATTTTTGTTCAAATAGCACCACTCAGTGTTCAGTTCTGGTAAGTGACACTTCCCTACACCTAGCTCTGTGGCCAGCAATGCTGAAACTGTAATTAGAATAAGGAAGAAACTTTGTTCATCTTAGCTAAATGCAAAAGACAAACACCTTTTTCTTATTTCAGAATTAAGCCACTTAAATCAATATTCGGTAATAAATTGTTATAAAATCATCTATTATGCTAAGATGTGACATTAAGAGCAGGTGTGCTGTTTTCCTGTAGCATGTAGCTAATATTCAGAATTCACAGCAAGCTTCCATAGTTTTGTAGCCTTTTGCACTATCTGTACTTATTTAGTTACACATTCTGATGCAGAGAGAAGTATCTGTAACTAAAATGTAACTGTGTACAAAAATATCTCCAAGCATCTCTTAGCAGGATTATGCTGAGTATCCTTGTTACCTGGAAGGATTTAATTTCTGATTACATAGTATTTCCTGTAAACAAATAAAAAGAGCTCCCGATAAAGATGTTTGAAAATTGAACATCTTCCCTGCAGGAAAGTTTACAGGCTGTTCAACTCAGCTCAGTTTCCTTACATGCAGATAAAATCTCTGTTTACTCTTAACATTTGTTTGTTTTATTAAATGGTGTGAAGAAAAGCTGTTCTTGTGAAAGAATTGATCTGTTTTGTGTGTCAAGTTGTGCCAGAATACAAATTGACCAGAATTAAAAGTTTATGTGATTTACTGAGCACAAAAATATTGTGTTTTTTTGGCTTTGTTTTTTAAAGTCATCGTTAATAAAATTTTAGCCAATTACTTTAAGAGATTGTTCTACTGTCTGGAGTTGCACATCTTTTACCCTTTTGATATTCTCTTTTTGTTTTGGGTTTTTTTTTTTTTGGTTTTCTTTTTAATGAAAGATAACTAGATTGTTGAGAAGACCCCAAATAGCACATAGAGCTATCTATGCCATTAGTCTACATAAAATGCTGGGCTGGTTAGACTTTTAATTGCCTTAAGCTTGTCAGAAATGTGTGAGCTAGAACATGTTTTAAATACTTGAAAGTATAAATGCATTGGTAAATATCAGTACTACAGATTAACTTGTGTGGTCCAGTCTGGCTAAAAGGACAGGGTCTGAGTGAGTGTGAACATATTTTAAGTTTATGAAAGATGAATGTGATCTTACTTAGAGAAGAGCAAAAAATACTAAAACTAAATCATCTAATCATACACATGTTGGATGGGAATGTTTTTATTACCTGCCTTTTCTGCCTTGGGAGTGTGTCTATGGGGGTTTTTTCCTGTTTTCTTTTTCCTTTTGAAATTTGTGAGTATGCCAAATTTGATTAAGAATACAGGCTAAATAATACTGCACAGGAGTAAAACGTTCTCTGGGACAATTTGTCTTCTTTCATGTTATTATTTTACACTAGCATTATTCTGACATGCTATGAATCAGTTTTCTTTGCTGTTATTAGTTTTCTGGCTATTAAAGTGATTGATCTACTTGTTAATAATTTAACTCCTGTTTCTTATTCTGACATGTGCCCCAAACACTCCTCTGTTTAGAGAACAAAAGGAATTAACTAGTTCATGTGATCTGATTTAAGGATTGTTGTTTTGCCACTTGTGGGGATGCCTCCCATTTTTGCTGTGAATTCAGTGTGGAGTTTTGCTGTAATGATTTCTGCTGGGAAGCAGTGAACCTGGTCACGGTACATTATTTTGTGAAATGTAGCAATCCATTAAACTGACCTTTCATTCTACCTTTTACAAGGAAAAGGAGCAGGATTCCTGTATGCCATATTGGAAGTAAGTTTGCTGATACAGGTACATGAAAGAAATTTACCCTGTATGGAATCTGGTTAACGATGTTCAAAATGGATATTATTGATAATTTGGAGGTTTATAACCAAAAGATTCTGCTGGAGATGGAGGGAAGGGGAAGGGAATAATTTTCAATGTGTCTAAGACTAATAATAATAATAATAATAATAATAATAATAATAATAATAATAATAATACTTGCCAGTAAGTTTGGATTAAATTATCCACATCTCCATGGCGTTTTCTACTGATTTCTAGATTTGTACAGAGCAATCCCTTTAGAGAAATTGTATAATTAATATTTTCTCTTCAAATCGAGCTGTTACACCATGACTGACTGTGCCAGCTATTTGAAGATTTTCTCCTCTGCCTGGCTGAATTACATTCAGCAGATGGACTTGAAAGACCACTAGAGTTCTGTATCTCTCAGAAAAATATTGTCATTCCAGAAACAATAATTTATGAAAAGAATATAGAAATTTTAAATTATATCTCCAAGAAATAACACTTTCAGAGATCTGTATTAACTCTGAATCAGCTAAAATACTTTCATCAGCAATAAATAGTTCAGTGTGAGCAGAAGCACCATTAACAAAGCCTCATTGCTTCTTACATTTATCTCTTTGCAGGACTGTGCATCATGTATGTCTACCCTTAGGCAACTTAAAAATGCCTCTTTTTCCAAGCTGTGGAGTATTTCTCCAAGGTGTCTGACCAGAACAATCAAACTGGCCATGCCATTGGGTGCAAAAAGTCTCAGCTGGCTTCTTTTAAGAACTGCTTCTTTGGGTCCTGCTTGAAGAGACTTGAGATGTTCACCCACTTCCAAGGTATGGAGTGCATTGCATGTGCTGAGCTGCAGAGCTCTGTCCTCAGAACAGGCACTGACACAAAATCACTGTGGCTGAGGTGTGGTCCTGTTATAATGGGTGGAAATCAGCTCACTGATCTGTTAAAACTTCAGTCTCCATGAATACTCATGCTTGAGATTTTGAACTTTGCTTTGTCTTTGCAATTTTTGCATGTAAAAAGCAATAGCATGATTATCTGTAGAGAAAAAAAACTAGCCCTGAGCTCCATGACTTAAGCTGACTTGGACTGTGTGGCTTGTTCAGGCAGAAAGTCCTGACAATGTGGACACACTGCTCCTGAAACTGGAAGGCAACATTTCTGCACGGCCTCTTGTGACCCAGATCATTCTGTTAGTTCCCACTTTAGGGCTATCTATAGATAGTGCTCTGGGTTGTCTTTGCTTCCCTTTTTAGCCTTGCCTGCAGCATGATTCCTCTCCTTTATTGTGAATTGCCTGTTGGATCAATCCTTGCCCTGTGATGTCACTTCACACAAGTGATGTCACTTTCCTCCTTTTGGGTTTTCCTTCCCTGTGAGGATAGCGTTTAAAAAAGAGACCAATCTGTTCCCTTCATTTTCCATGGTGCAAATACATGCTCCAGTCTTGAAGCAAAGTGGTGATGTACACAAATAACACTGGAGATATAAGTCACTCTATCTTTGAATATTTCCTAAATTTGTTTGCTAGAAACTGTATCCCATTGGCCCCCATTTGAAGCTTCTTTGTGGTAATTAAGGTTTAGAGAGAAGGAAATTAAGGAGATCAGAATACTTTGTTTCACATGAATCTGTGTTACATAAAATGAGCTGTCTAGAAACAGGAACAGAAACTGATTTATGTATTTATACCACAAAACATGAATCAGTTAAATATTTCTGGCAGAGCAAAATGGAACGTGATGAGACTCTTTTGTCCTAAGGGGGAAAGAACATGTGTATTGTAATTGTTTTTAACATTTTCTGCCACCATTCTGCTATTTATGGTTTTGAATTGGCTGACCCTACTCTGGCAGTGTATTTACATCAGACATCACGGCCTACAGAAAATATTTTATATGTCTGAAGACCCTGGCAACTGTTCTAATTTGAGACTCAGAAGATTTTGGCATTTCCATGTAACAATGGGCTTGTAAATTACTGCTGCTTAGTTGGTGGCTTTTATTTGAGCTGTGGGAGAGAAATTGTTGCAATGTAATGCTGAGGATGCAATGAATGGATGGAGCACAAATAATGGAATAAATAAGAAAATTGCAAAAACGGTCATTAATAATATAAAAAGTTTATTTGCTAATCCAAACTGAAAATCTAGACCATTAATTCCATGAACACCTGTTCTGCAGAGAAATCACTTCCTTGCTGAAATAACTTTTAATTATTTGAAAGAGTCATCCTGTATGTACTTTTCAGTGGACTGGAATAATACAGAATGCGCCATTTTTAATCTGAATTTTAACAACAAGTAAAATGGATTAGTGTAAAAGCAAGGGCTGAGCTCTTTACAAAGAGGCAGAGTATCTGTTCTGTGTGCAGGAACAGTATTTTTGTGTTGCTCCCCTGAGGTCTCTGTGATCACACGGAGCACTGTGGGCCTGTGCTTCTCTCTTAGGGGAGATCCTGGAATTGCACTGGCATCTCATAGGTATAGGGAACTCTTGGTGAAAGTTCAGAATAAATTGTGTTTAAAATGTGTTATATATGTTCATTAAGGTAATCAAAGAGCAGCTTTCCCTTCTCCCTGCTTCTGGCAGCAGAAAGCATTTTCAATAATATATCAGAACTAATTATGAAGATCACCAGACCATAAGCATTGCTATTATTTAAACTTTTGAGAATCCATCTTGGAGGGAAGAAGCAGACGCACAAAAGAATGCATAGAATCATTATAATCCATACAATTTGTTCATATCTTACTCCCTAAGAAAGTTTATGATACTCCCTATCATCTTGATAGGAGTTACTGAGGAGAAAGCAATATCAAATAAATGTCAAGGCTATTAAGCTTTTTAATTAGGGCTTTCGCATGGAAAGAGAAACCCCAAATACAACATTTGAGCAATCTTAAGCAGTAGTAGCTACAGCAAACAAGAAATTAAAGAAAAAATTAGTGACATAAAAACTAATGAGTTATATTCAATAAGAGAAAAGCCTAGATAGATAGATTTTCTTCTTGTTGCAGGATACACCACTGATTTAAGTGGACTGATATTTGCATAAGATGATTATCAAAGAGGAAATTCATTTGCATTCATATCTCCATTTTGTGTAGTCTTTTGGCAACAAAAAGAGTTCTCTCTCTTAAAAAAATTCATGTGGTGATAGAGTTCTCTGTGGAGAACAATCACTAAATCCACACAGAACTTTCTAATCTCTGTTGATCCTGGCAGCAGTTTTTGGCAAAACTTAAAGCAGAAATGGTGTCTTACAGAAGACTTGCTTGATTTCCCACGATGTAACGGGGTATATAAATTATTGAGTAGAGTCAACTTTGAGATAAAAAAATTCTGAATGGAGATGATCATACAGGGACTCAAATTCCACGGCTTAAGAGTACAAATGTGCAATTACTGTGACAATGCAGGATTTTATGTCAAAATAATAGTGAAAATGTAAAATAAGAAACATCAGGAAACTGGTTACATTAACAAAGAAGTTTCATGTGGAAATTTAGGCCACTTGTATATCATATGACTTAGGAAAACAGGGAATAAATTCAGAAAGGAGAAAGGTGAATTAACCTTGGGAGACCAGCTAGATCTGAAGACTAGCTATAAGGAGAGAGAAAAGTTTGCCTCTAGTGGCTAGATGGAGAAGTAAGTGACATTCTCCTGATTCTTTCAGATTTGGAGCATGGAGAGAGAATCAAAGCTTACCATGGGTTTCTGGTTTATTAGGAATGCTATGGTGACATTATGGCAAAGAAGGATTCATAAAATCAGAATATCCTGAGTTGGGAGGGTTCCACTGGGGTCATTGAGTCCAGCTCCTGGCCCTGCACTCCAGAATCACACCATGTGCCCAGGGGCGTTGTCCAAGTGTTTCTTGAGCTCTGTCAGGCTTGGTGCTGTGACCAGTTCCCTGCCTAGGCTGTTCCAGTGCCCAGCCACCCTCTGGTGGGCTGCCCAGCCACCTTTTCCCCTATATTCAACCTGAGCCTCCCCTGACAGCCTCACGCTACTCCCTCAGGTCTGTCACTGTCACCAGAGAGAAGAGGACAGTGCCTGCCCCTCCTCTGCCCCTTGTGGGGAAGCTGTAGACAGCTGCATTCTAAAGGAGGCTTTAGAATTAACATAATTTTGTTCCTTCTCTTGCTCTCTTGTCTTTCATGGTCCTGCACCCCTCGAATTCCATTTATTTTGCTACCTCTCAAGTTGTTTTCTTCATTTATTTTGGGGTTTTCTTCATTTATTTTGGGGTTTTCTTTTCCCAGTCCTCTAGTTCATAGAATCTGTCAGGGCTGCTTGGTCCTTTGGGAATTAATAGGCTCTTCTGATGAGACTCTACTGTTATAGATATTTTTGCTGATATTAATTCCTGTAGGTACTTTCTGAGTATCATAGATATTGTTCGTTAATTTATCCATTATTTTTTGTAAGCACCTTTCTCTTCTCTTGTGTTTGTTTGTTAAATCCTTAGTAAACGTACACCACAATATAATTGAAGAGCAGCACCTTGCTCTGTTCTGCGAGTTACATTGAAAATCCTATGGCTTTTTACATATTTTTATAACTGTATCTTATTTGGGAGTGCCTTTGTAACACTATTCCTGCAGCAAGCATCTTCTGTTGGCTGCATCTTCCATATTATGGAGCATAAAAGAGTCTAAAAGCAGCAATGATTTGTGCAAATTAGACATGGCCTTTCCCAAGTTGCAGGTACCTGGCATAGTTGTCTGAAGTTTGGCTGGCTTTATTCATAACAAGATTATATGCTTTCCTACTTTCAGTAAAAGTCTTTCTATTATACAGTCTTGCATTGACTTATAATAATGATTTTTAAATCTGTTTTTGTTCCTCAGAAATGTGTGTGAAGTCTTGCCAAGGGATAAAAAAATTGGAGAAAGCAAACAAACTGAATAAGCACATATCTACAGAAGAAATGGTTGCAGCTGAGAGTGGCTGATTCTTCTCTCTGTGAAATGTCAAACCAAATCCTGCAAAACAAATTGTTAGAAATAGCCCTGGCTATTGCAAACTCATAGCCTAAGCTGATCAAAGTGTTGAGCTTCAGTCTGTAAAATCACGAGGGATGATTCTGTTCCCTACTGCAGGAAAATGTGCTGGAAGCCTGGCAATATCTGGTGCTTCTTAATTTTTATTGTATGGCATCTTTTGTGCTGTTATGAATCCTGCATGATCCTAGTTAAATTTGGAAAGCTGGAGGACAGCTTTGCTGCTTTAATAACTTCTGCTGCTCCTGTAAGAGGTTTGTATTTGCATGCCAATTTAGCAAGATTAATTTGCTGCTTAGGTTCACTGTTCTCATTGTTTCACATATCCTGGTATGAACTCATTTAATTTGTTCCTTTGTTAGCCTGTGTCCAGCTGATGAACTGCTAATCCCAGAAAAGGTTATCAAATGTAACAAAAATTGAACTAGATTTTTTTTCAGGAAATACTAAAGGAGATATTTGACTGTGATATCCTTCTCACTGTGATGGCAGATAAATGCAACCATAATCTGCTTATAGTGCATAGTTGTGTTTACTTCAAAGAACTGAAACTAGAAAATATTGCCCTTATAGATATTTCTGTGGTCCAGAATGCATCTCTACCAAACTCCAATGAGTGTTCTCTCAGCTTTCATCCAGGAGAAGATGAAAGCTAAGAGACCTGTCCTGTGAGGAAAGGCTGAGAGAATTGGCATTGTTCAGCCTGGAAAAGAGAAGATTTTCATGCTCTCCTTCCAACCATTCTATGATTCTGTGATTTTGATGTTTTCAAACTGAGGTTGGGCAGCATAGAGGACCAATTCTGGACTGTCATCTGTACATTATAATGTCAGCTCTTATAACTGTAACAACTTCCAGCTCATGCTTCAGAGTTCTTCACATCTTGGAGAAAACCAGGGTGATGGGTACACTGGATAGCACATGATATGCCTGGGAGGCATTTGAAAATATTCACTTTACTGATTTTTGTTGGCAATTATTACAATGATTATTGAGACAGGCCAGGAAAATTTTCTTGGTTTTGCCAGGTATAATAAATTCACTTTTGTGTTGCCATTTTCAGCACTAGGATTACTTGCAGGCTTGGAAAGAGAAATGAACTTCTGAGAAAAAATATTTTAAGGACAGTTTTCTTTGAATAGAATTCACAATCAGTGATAATTTTAAGACAGGCATTTCCGTGCAGCACGGATAGGTGATATCCAGGGTTGTACAGATTTTTTTCTGTTTAACTGGAGTAAGATTACTTATATGCTTATGACCAGTCATTAGTGCAAAAAGGAAAAGAGGCAATTCAAAGCACTGAAATTAAAAACATCCTTATGGTAGTTCATGTTGTCCAGACTCTTATCTGTAACGTTTTAATGCTTGTCACTAGAAGCAGTTTGTTGGTAGCAGATGGAATCTTTTGGTGTCTGTACCATTCTTTCAGCAGCAAGTTATTCTCATATATTTCTGTGTTGTCCTAATCCTCAGGCTTTGCCACAGTAGTGTCCTGAATAATATATTTGTTTGTTTCTTATTTTTTAAAGTACTGAGGTGCAGTTTTTACCTCAGCTCCCTCGGCTGCACAGGGTTCCAGAGTCAGAGCAGGCACTGGAGGTGATGCTGTGTGGACATGAAGGGTAAAGACAGGAAGTTTGGAGGGGGAAGTTGAAACCTGTAAATGAGATTCAAGGAGGGAATGAAACATGATGAGTGTCAGGCAAAGCAAATGATAATTCCAGCAACCTTGTGGACACAATGGAGAACAAGGCTGGAATTCAGGAAGGAAGAGGAGGCAGTGAGACAGAATGATTTTTCTCAATGTGGTCAAGAGCAAATAGTACCTCAGTGCTTTTTTGTTTTTAGTGGTAGATATGCCAAAGTACTCTGACCCTCGGAAATTGATTTGTTCTGCTTGTTACACTGATTATTGCTAGAAATTTGCTGAAGGTAGGAACAGGAAAATGTTTTTCAGTGGCAGTCAGTCCTGCAAAAAAGTGTTATGGCACCACAATGTAATTAATGCCAAATGTGTCATCATGCCTTAGTCTGAAAGGAATTTAGAATGGATGCCTGTTTTCTTAGTGAACAAAATACCATTTCACCCTAATTAGACTCATTTTTTACTGAGGACAGTGTTTAAGTTGTCTTAGCTATACCTTTCTCTTCAGTATTCCTGCAATCTGTACCAGTGACTGATCCTTTGGCTGATGTAAAACTGTGCATGTGGGAGACATTTAATCTGGGGGCAGGACTAAATCTAGTCCAAAGAGAAAACCCAGAAAAGTACATTGTGTAAGCATAAAGGCCAGAGAATAAATTGCTTTGATGTACTGATAAATTCCTATTGTGCCCAAATTACTAATGCAGACCTAACATATGTTGACAAACTGACAATTATTCAAATCCATTTTTATCTTTTATTCTGAGAATTACTCCAACCTGTGTTTTAGTACCTTATAGTAGAAAAGAAACAGCTACTTTTCTTTTTATGAACTGGATTTATTTTTTAGCAGAAAGTCTCCAGTAGAAAGATTTCTGAATCCTCACCCACCATAGATTCAGAGAAAGACATAGCAAACGTGCCCTAAAATCCTGTACTGAATTGTTTTGTAACCTTACAGCTGGAAATATTTACACTGCAAAGGCACAATGGAAGTGTGTCATCTTTCAGATTCCCATACACATCACTCATTCCCCACTCATCATTTTCCTTCACATTTTCTGCTGTAAAGGTGATTCATTTACACAGAACAAATACCACTGGGCAGAAATCAATGTCTGCACAGAAGTTATTTTTAATGCTGTTTAGAATAGCACACACTTTTTCCTGAAATGTGTTCAAAGATCATCATTCATATGACAGAATTGTGTGTTTGCTCATGTAATTTCTGTTGGATATTTTGGATTTCAGAGAAAACAGGAGCTGCTTGAGAGCAAAGTATTGCTAAAATGATAAACATGCTACCATTTGAACTTTTGAAAGTGGCCATAAAAAGTGACACATCAGTAGTGGATTAACATTAAAAACTCTGGTGTACAACAGGAAGCAGGTTTTAAATCTGGGGAAAACAATAGGCAGTAAGAGCCTTTGTATCTGGGAAGGATTTCCTTGTTTTAAATTTGCTTGTAAACATGGCATGAATTCTGCTGAAACATGTGGGGCAATTTTAGTGATTTACATGTCTGAGAACTTTCCCTGGTGACAAAAATAGCAGGGATTTTATTTTTAAAACTTAAATAAAATCTGATTGCAGGGGGCACAAAGCCTCTATTTCTACCTACTGCATTCAGAGCTGTTAAACTGTAATATTCTCAGTCAGATGTGTAACAATGCTTCTCATTTTCAAAGCCAAATGAATAATACAGAGATACCATACCAACCAGGTTTTAGTCTTTCTTACTTCTAATGAAAATTAATTATTCTTTTAAACCTTATTTCCAAATCTTCTGGGTGTGTAATCTGTCCTGAGCAAATTTCTGATTTTTAAATCTTAATTCCCTGGTTTTCTTCTTGCCATATTCATAAAAAGAAAATTGACTTGATGTTTTAAATTTTTCAGAATGGATGTTTGGTTACCCAGTGGCATAATCACTTCTAGCCTTTTAAAACTTCTTTGTACTTCTAAATTAGTTTAAAGAAAGTGATTTACTTATTAATGATTAATGACATTTAATAATGCAGGATTTCTATGATTTTTTTCTAGCTTGGATCATACCACCTCATATAGCAAGATGTTATACAATATGAAGAAACAATGCTTTGCAACAAGTGCTTGAAATGAATTAATAATCTGGATTTCAAGGTCAGTGGTGCTGTTTGTGCCAAGATTGCTATTGTTGCTTGGCCCTGCTGGTCTCTGCAGGCCAGAAAGGGGCTTTAAAAAAACAGCCAGTTAAGAAACCAAAGTGTTGCTTAATGACATACACATGGTGACTGAAGTCATGGTGCTACTGGGAAATTAATCAATTTCTTTAGTCCTCTCATAATTAGGTTTACAGCCTTTAGGGAAGAGCTATGGTTAGGAAGATAGAGAACAAATATTCCAGGGGGGGAAAGGGGGGGTCTAGGGAGAGCCAGCCTTGAAACTCTTTCCAAAATCTGGACAAATGAAAAATAGTCATTATTATGTCAACTGAATTAATATCTAAATCTAAATGCTAATCAGAACTCTCTCTGCAGTCTAAACACTCATTTTACTGTATTTTTTTCCCTAGAAATATGAGCTGGAGGCCATGGAGGCAACTTCTAGACAGGCATTTTCATGCCACTATTTCCTGGGGAGTGCTAGTTTGCCTAATAGAATCCTAAAGGTCCAAAAAAGTCTGCTTCCATGTTGTGCTTTGACATGGGAGTTCAAAAACCCAGAAAATAATTGCATCAAATGCCAAAATTATATACCTAAAGTTGGATATAAAATGATGAGAGGAGTGGGGGATCTTTTACACAGATTCACAGACCAGTTTCAAAGGATTTGTGCAAGCCAAGGTAGGACTGATTAGCTCAGGATGCAGCACAGAGCAGGGTGATTTGCCTTGTTCCAGCAGCCCAGGGTCAGCAGCCTTGCAAGCTTGCCAGGCAGTATTTTCTTTTCCCAAATTAGAAGTTGTGTGTGCCAATAGTAGATTTCCTGGTTAATTCTGGGCTGTAAATTGAGGGAGAGCCAGGTGCCCTGGCCTCATCCAGAGTCAGGACAGAGCTAGTGAGTCCAGAGGATCTCCCTGCCCTGAAATTCAGCAGGAGCTGTGAGCCCCTGGTTGCCATACAAGGGGTACTTGTGACAGTACCCTAGAAAGCAACTCCTCTATCGCAGCATCCTGGTATAAGAAGAAAGGTATGATTTTCACAAATCTAGCAGATTTAAATAAAATGGAAAAACAAACCATCACTATGGGGATGCACTATAATTGCACTCTGTGCAATATCAAGACAGGAAAACATATGCCATAGTTAAAAGAATTTTCTCACTTTGAGACCTTATTTCAATTATGAAAAAAGCAGGAAATTGATTCTGACACTCTTCTACTATTGGATTGAAACATCAGGAAAGTTTCTTTTTCAATTCTTGATGGTCCTTCAGTGCTAATGTGGCAGATGTTCCTCAGCCCAATCAGTGTCAAACACTCCTTGGTTTTGTGCATGCACAAAGTGATGGCTGACAGCACTGGGGGAATGGAGGGAGTGTTCCATGCTGCACTGGTGCAGGCTGCTGCTAATATTAGAACAGAATGAAAGCTCACTTCCTGGAGGCATCAGCAAGCTTTATTTGCAAATATTTTTCAGTTGCATCAGACATGTGGAATAAATTATCATAAACTGCTTGTGATTAAATGTAAAGTACCATGGAGGATTTGCAATAGTTAATCCCTTTATTTCTGGAGTCTGTGAAGAGCAAATTAAGCTGAAGACTGATACATAACTGGTTTTCATTAAACTAATGCTCTTATATTATAGAATTGTTTGGTTTAATTATGGAACATAATTTTAGAAATTATAAGCTTTAGAAGTAAGGCAGTCAGCAATGTATACTAGTCTGTAACTGATGTTATTATGCATGAACCACAAGTTTATACTGTGATACTTCTAAAGTGACATTAGAGGCACTAAAACTTATTCCTACATTTCTTAATAAACTAGATATTATTTTGTACCAATATATTAAATGGCTATGATCAAAAGATTTCCCCTCTAAATTCTACTGAAAGAAAATCCTCTATTTCCATATATTTTAATTTCAACAAACTTTTGGGAGACAGTCTTGCTTTCCATTTAACTAAAATAGATGAGATTCTGACATCTGAAAGGATTTACCTCTGCAAATGTGACTCCATGTTTAAAAAAAAAACCAAAAAGACATCAAACAATCAAATTAAATTTTGTTAACATGCAAAAAGAATTAACCTCTGGACTGGGAAAGTGTCTAAATAACAAAGAAAGCAAGCAGAAAATAGCAAATGCATTTGGTTTCTCATTCAGTTCCTCTCTCTTTCTCCTTCTTTTCCCTTTATATACCTACCAAAGGAGCCATCCCCTCTGCTGTTTGTGATGTAAATGTAGCCATGTTTGGAGCTCTGGACAAGAGGCGCTATGAAGAAGGAGTTCTCCTCCTTCAGTGGCAGAACAGGGAGCTCTGGGTTGCTGGAGACTCTCTGGGTGCAGAGAGCAGCACAATCCTGTTGGCTGAGCACATTCTTTGCCCAGCAAAGACACCAGGTTAAGTGGATTATCTGCAGGTGTTGAGGTAAACCTCAACCTCTAAGCCTGTGGTTTCATGAGGCAAGGTGAGCTGATCTTGTAGTTTACCACTGCTAAAAGGATAATCTTGTTCCTTTGTTCCCAGCTAACACACCCAGCATTTTCTGTGTGTTATCTAGCCCTTCAGAGAGTCCACTTTAACCTGTTCACCCTGAAGGACAAGGGCAGGATTTTCTTGAGTTAATAAATGGAATTGATTAATGAAAATAGGTGATTAGTGCTGTGGTTTGGGCAAGCAGCAAGGTGGGACCATAACAAAGAAGGGAGGAATGGCTTAAAAGAGAATGGAAACACAATGTTACTCTTTTTTGGTTTTTTGTTTTTCTCAGGTTCTTGTGGAACTACACCATGAAAGACAGCCCTGATTTATCTGAGAAGGTATATAGAAGTATTTATTTAGGTAACTGGAAAACACATCATTGTTAAAGCCAAAGCAGTAGGTAGTAGAAGAGCATGGAGAGATGTTTGTGTTGGTATGTGTGCTTCTTGTTTCCCCTATTTATAGCAAACATTCTTTTTAAATATGTGCCCACTTAGGTAAGGACTTTTCTTGAACTAAATGGCTTTTTTGTGCATCGCATGATGCCTTTGAAACACTGCTTCTGCATTGAAGGATCAGAAGACTGGAATGGAAAAAGAGGAGACTGTGCACACATCCTTCTTGACAAGGGAAAGCAAAGGCATCTCTAAATTAGGTCTGATTGGTCTGATTTTCTTATGCATGTCTTCTTTTTCCATCTGGAAATTTCTTTGTTGGAGGAATTTGAGCCATTTCTACATTTGTCCAGGATTTATGGATGTTCAGTAGCTCAGGCAGAGACACTGTGCAGTTTGGAGATGCCAGATATGTCCATGTTACATTTTCAGAACAGACACAGAGTGCATTTGCAGTAAGTCAGATGTTTTTTGGGCAGTAGCACAGAAACCTCCTGTGGATCTAATATGAGTAGTCTCGATAATTCCAACACAAACCAGAAGCACTGAAATATTTTATAATAAGCATGTAGTTTTCACTGTCCATGAAATCTTGCAAAGTATGGCGGCCAAGCCCTGCTGTAGGGAATTGTGGGGCTGTAACATACAGGAATAGAAAAGAATGGAAACAAAAGTGTAATATCAGTATGTGCAGTGATCCTGGCCAAAACACAAAACATGGTGCCTTTTGTAAGTAGAACTTGCCAGGGCTATACTGAAGGCTGTGAACATCAATTCCAAGAATGCAACTTTTCCTGGAGGGTAGGAAATTTTTTTTCTGATTTTCTACAAGTTTTGCCCAACTGGATGTCCTCTCTGTTCAGCGGGTACACTGCATTCTCAAGCACTGACATGGAGTTCAGTGAGTTTAAACCCTGGGGAACAATATTCCTTCAAGTTTTGGCTGCAGGCTTTCTGTTCCAAAGCACTTCAAACATCCTTCCCCCCAGGACCCACCCTGACTTACTGCTGGAGGTGGTACACAATCAGTAGCAGTCTCCTTCAGTCAGATGGGTGTGCTAATAAGCTAAAGACAACATGCAAAGGAAATACTATTCAGAGGTCCTGAGGTCCCAGGGGCTATGACTCAGATTTGGGACAGGGTGCAAGGAATGGCTTTATTTGGTATCTGCTGCCTTCTGCAGCGCCGTGTCATTGTTAAAAGTGAAAGGCTCACGCACCCAACTCTTTTCTCATTGTTTATAAGGGTGAGGTATGTGGATTGTACTGCTTTTAAACAAACACAGGCATACAAGGTTTTCCATGTTCTAGGTGTAACTTGGCTAAGGCTGAGGAATCCAGAGCTAAGGCTGCTGTTGCAGACATAATTAACTCCAGCACCATTACGTGTAATGCAGTTATGCAGCTCCATGTGGGCCATCCACTGCTTACCCAGTTCCATGTCATGGGCTCTGGATACTTTTTCAAGTGTATAACTGTATAAAGACCTCAAAATCTGAACAATTTCTAAGAATGGGGTGTTTACAAGATAAGAAAGCACAGGTGGGTGCCCTAACTGCAATTGTAGCAGCAATTATCAGTATAATGTGGCACGAGAGGAATAATCACAGTAAATTATGATTATAATCCTCTGACCTGGCATTGATTTACGCAAGTGTTATGGCTGTAGTTTCTGAATGCTTGGCAGAGAATTTTGAGCATTCTAAAACCATTCCTTCAATCACATGCTTTAAGCTTAAGGTTATTTTAAAAAACTTCTTTATTTGATTCAGGCTTGGGTTAATTTTATAATGAAGGAGACAAGAGCTCATTAACAAAAAAACTGATGCTTTTATACTCTGTGGTTTTGCAGCTAGTAGCTGTTATTTGAGGTAAATCACTTATGTGAATGCACTAATATCCACCATTGAGCTTGTTACCCACAGCAAGTTTTGGTACTAAATAAATTTTAGCTTTCCTCTGCAGTCCGGACTGAGGTTTGCTCATGTCAGCAACCACACGTGTTGCTCTGCTGGTAATTGTGAGGAGTTACTGAACAAACTCAAGGCAGGGACTGTGCATTCACTTTCTTATATTGCTGTCATGCCCCAATGACCAAAATGGAATACTGGGAATGCTGCATTTAAACCAAGTCTGACAGCAAGGATTAACTGAGACAAGCACTGATTTGAACTTGACTGTGAATGTTTCTGAAATATACAAGCAGGAAAAGGTAAATATTGAATGTGGGGGACATCCTGATCCTTTTATGTGAGGTCACTACTCAGTAGGGAGAGGGAGAAGTTACTTTTGCATTTTATGAATGCCTAAGGATCTGAGCATGCTCTGTCAAGCAGGATACAGAGCAGACTGCAGCTCTGTTCTGTGTCTGTTAAGGAAATGAGCCCCACCTCTGCTAAAATGGGCAAAACATCCTTGGTAAACAGAGCATTGGGCAGAGCTTACACAATTAGCAATTACTCTGTGAACCCAGGCTGGCCACTGCCCAACTTCAACTGAACTTTTATCCTCCTACAACATTCTGTTTAGACACTATTTTTAAACAATAATACTCTCTAGCAACACCCATCCTAGAGGACATAACTGCTCTGACTGTCATCTCAATTCCTGCTTAAATTGGCAACGGGAGATGCCACCTCTAACAGAAATGATGAAAAGTCAGTGTCCACTACTTCATATCTTATATATCTTCATTAATGAAAAGGAAACAAATTGCTCCCACAATGCTGTATTGTTACACTCAGTCCTGCACAAAGGCTTCTTTAGAGTCATTGTGCCAGTGCATTCTTCATGACAGAAAGTGAGTATGTTGGAAAGCTGTCAGTCAGGGAACCTGAAATCATCTCTGCCCTCGGTTTGGATTTATACTGTGTGGCAGAGACAAGGAGTATTTTTCTGATTCCAGGTTATGCAAGCAAGATTATGCCTTAGTTACCTTTCAACAGTCAATGTCATTTTGTAATTTGACAAAAAATTAGAATCTTTAGTCACCTGCTACTTCTAATAATGTCTTAGAGCACCTCCTGGAAAGTGTTGGCAAAATAATCACTGCTCTGAGACAATTTTTGAGTTCAAATAGATGGGAACTTGCCCAGAATTTCTTGAAACAGTATTAACCACTGATGTTTTCCCAAATCAAATATCTCCTTCCTTTCCTACCAGCATATTTTGCTCTCCACAGCTTGTCAGCACTAACTGGCTGGTTACACTCTAAGCATAGTTATATTGCAGCCATGGTCTCTTTTTGAAAATAGAATTGAAAGCAGCACATGCAAGGAGGAAGTGATGTAGAGAAAACAGGAGGACAGAATTTACTTTTGTTTCATAATCCAATTGCTTTGGACACACTGAATCAATGGGGCTATTCCAGCTCTGAGAATAAGGCCTTCTCATGTGACTACGTGCTTGGAATCCCAAACTCTGCCAATTCATGCTGGCATAACTAAAGAGATTCCTGCCTGTTCTCCTAGATGCTGTCAGGCCACTGGGAGGAGTGGCAGCTGGGCGGTGTTCTTGCCCTGAGACACCCAGTCTGGGGTAGCAGAACAAGCAGCCATAAAATTCAGTTTTTACTGTCCTGTGAGCAGCAGTTGCTGAAGGCTCCAGTTCACAGTCTTTTATGGATTTTGACTTAAGCAGCTGAAAAGGTCACTATCCTGCTAGCACTCATTACTCCAGCAAAAATTGTAATAGGAGCCTCTAAACTAATCACAGGGGGTTAAACCCTGTTCTTCAGAGCTGTCACCAGTATGGATCTGTCAAAATCATTGCTTGTATCCAAGGTCAGTGAAGTCAACTAGCCAATGTGCATTTATGTGCATGTACACACATGCTTTTAAATACACTTCTGCCTGTTAACTACGATCTCCTGGTGAGCGTTTGATTCCTCTATGGTTCTGAAATGAAGCTGGTTTTGTCAGCAGTTTGTCAAATCATATACTGTGAGATTTTCCCACCAAGAGGAGCAGTAGCAGAGCAGCACTGTGGGAAAAGTGATTTATTGCACACATGTTATAAGGGAAGTTGCTCTGAAGAATATTTATATTTATGATTTACATGAGATCATGTGAGGATTTTTTCTCAAGAAAGGAGTAACAAAAATTTAAATGGATGCAGCTCTGTGTTGGTGTGAGCAGTGGCCATGACTTTTTGTGGGAATATATGAAAAAACCTCAGAACTATTGCTCTGATTTTGAAAAATAATGTAAGAGTTATTTTGGGAGTATAGCCTCCAAATTCCTACCCTTTGGGTGTAAAGCAGGCAAATGTCTGGATTTTCGGAATAAAAAATGCTGCCAGTAGATAAATGTTTGGAATTATTTTGACTGCAGCCAGCAAATATATCTCATCACTATGGTTGCAAAAACAAACACCCACCAAAGAACTGTATCTGACACAGGGAAAATAATTAAGGGAAATGGAACAATTTGCAGCTTGTATTAAATTCTTTGCATTCCCTCATACAAATCAGTAGTTAGAGGGGTGAACTGTGACCTTGATGTGAATATTCTGTTTGAGTTCTTGCCATTCTGACAGTAGCAAATAGGGCAAACACTACTTAAAAATAGAAAGGAACTTGAGATGTAGCCTCCTACTCTGAACCATTTTCCATCCCACATTTTTGATAATCGATGTGAATTCAAAAACATAGTTTTGCTTTTGAGTCCAAACTGAAAATAATTTGGATTTTTACCTCTGGTTTGGATGTAAAGACAACAGAACTTCCCAGAAGCACCTTACTGTAAGGAGTTCTGCCAGCTCAAGTGCAATGGGATCAGTCCATAGTTAAGCAAGCAATGCAGTTCTGTACCACTATAAAAAATAATTTCCTATAAAATATATTAATATGTTTTAAACCCCAAGTGTTTGAATTAAAAAAAAACAATAAAAGGAAGAAAAGAAAGGCTTGTGTATCCATGGTTAGATAACCATAAAGGAATATAAAATTCATCATAGGTTTTGGTACTTGGGGCACAGCTCACATTGGAATGACTGATGCCCTTCTATATTGATGTGTTGTGCAGCTGCTAAACCATCAGCATTTAGAGCCAGCTTGAACATGAAATTAATGCTGTGGTTTTATGAGCAGGGTTGGTTGTAAGTAGCCATGAAATATTGTTTCTTCCAGGACCTAAGGTGACACTTCTTGGTAGGGCATTCTTGGAGAGAGGAGGAGCCAGAGGAAGACACTGCAGGTACTGTAGAATTAAGTAATACCATGATCCACTTCCAAAATCTTTTTGACATCACCTTACTAAAAAGTAAACTTCCATTTTTAATTGCATTCATGGATACTCACAAACCTTACAGCAAGTGATTCCAAGCTAGGAAAGGAGTGAGAAAGTTCTACCTTACCTCTTTTTAAGTATTTTGCACAGGAAAATATAATTTACCTATAAATTTTAGAAAAGTAAGTCATCAATTCATTCACCTCCCCCCCTCCTCAGACAGCAGTAGGGTGACATCATATAAAGGGAATGAACACAATGCTGAAAGTGTCCTGCTGGTTTGTATTAGCCTCCCTGATCTGCACATCCTGTGTAGCACCAGTTCAGCTTTGCCAGTTTGAAAATAGACAGATAGTTTGTGTGAACAAGGAGTGAACCAAGAGTTCACTGTGTGGAGAAGCTTCCCAGCACCCAGCAAACAGAGAGCAAAGCTGTTGGGAACTTTTCAAAGGTAAATGCACAGTCATTCCTCTTCAGACACAGCGCACTTTCTGTACAAACTTAACATGTCCTCCTCCTTCAAAATACTAACATAGGAATGAGCAGGATGAGGGATAAAAGAGGTTAAAATTATTGTAAGTAGTCTAAGTGATGCCCTTCATCCTGTCAGATGTCAAAATGCTTTCTGAAACAAATGGAGCAACTAACCTGTGAACTAAGGAGCAAGTGGGTCTGTAGGCAAGGAAGGGAAGAATAAATCCTGTTGTTTAGAACAAATGGAATAGCGTGTTCAGGCCTGAAAGCACAGACTGCTTGCAAAGTTTGGTTTTGTGGGACTTTGATGAGGGTTTTCTGCAGCTCCTGTTACACGTGTAAACAGCAAACCCACCTATATATTATTGATAGTTGTGAAAGCTTCATTCTGTGAGGATGGATTTGAGAACCTCTGTGCTGAGAAGGGAGGGTGGGATGGCATTTCTTCCCTTGATACAAATTCAGACTCTGATACTGCTAATAACAGCTGTATGTGTAACTGTGGAGCTGCTAAAGATGAAATGAAAGGCAACTTAAATATTTTTTACTTCCTGAGTCCAACACCTATACCATCCCTTTTGTCTATTCATTCTGTGTGTGTTAAATTTGTGTATGTTTCAAAGTAGCTAACTTATTTTTAAATGCTGGACAGATGAAAGAAAATTCTGTTTTCCCTTATAGAACCCCTTCTTGAATCCTTTGATAAATTAACTGTGTGAAAACATAATCTTATCCTTAATTTTTAATTCTTTTTTGGAAAGCTTGAGTAACACAGTATTTATGTTTCTATGAGTAATGAAGGCAACAGCAATTTAATAGTAACTTATTTAGTGTGTGTGTGTTACTTATATCTCCACAGTCATCAACTGAAATGGAGGTGATGTTCAGCTGCTGGTGATAATAAAGGTAGTTGTATCACTGTAGTTCATCTATGGATGCTTTGAAAATTAAGGTCCTAAGGAAGAGTAGAGAAAAGGAAGGAAAACACCAAACAACCTTGTGTTTGGACTGGTATTTGCTGAAAGATCTCAGTCCACTGGTAGGAAGCATGTTGAGCAGGTGGCTGGCAGAGATGGACAGACAGCTGGTTTTGTCTGGCATGCAGGTGTTTAACTTGGCTACCTGCCGGTTAGCTGTGCCATGCCAGATTTTCTGAGGGAATCACCTTGTTTAAGAAGAAGTGGCTCTTGTCCATTCCCATAGTGAGGTCAGTGAATGAGGCTGTGGCTGTTTTCACTTCCTCTCTGCTCATCTCTTTGACACAGTCCCAAAGCCCTTATCACCTGCTGCTGGATTTCAATGGGACAGAAAGCAGGCTTTGCAGGTATGGTACAGTGAGCTTGCCTTTTATTATATTAGAAACAAAGGATGTAACAAAACCAGATGTTGCTGTGATGTTTAATATTGAAACTACTGTTAATGCTATATCATTCTTCTGAGAGTTCTTCTTGGTTTGATTTTGATAGACTGACAAACATTAGCTGAGCTCTGTGTGCTTTTATTTGAAATGTTTTTCAGTAGTTCCCAGATGAGCTAGAACTTGATTGTAAGTATTTTGGGATTTGCTGCTGTGAAAGTTTTGGGGTCAATCCAAAAGCAAAACTGCAGAAATAGCTGTATAACATCAGCAAAGGCAGTTTGCTCCTTTCCAAGTTGTAGTAAGCCATAAAGTAAATGTTATGCACTGGTAATAGATGTCAACTGAGAATCTTCATGAATGGTGGCAGATACACATGATTAATGTGCTGTCTGCTAGAACAGAGTGTCAAATACAGACTTGTATAAGTAGGTTAAATAAGTTTGCCCTGAGCATAATGTTGTCATCAGTGCACTTTTCCTCTGGTGCTAAGTGTGATTGCAGCCTGACTGATCTGGGAGTGCTGTTAAAGGCAAAGTTCTCCTGTTGCGTTTTTGTTTTGTGACCTGACTGCCCTGTCAAGCAATCATTTGATTACTCTTGAAATTTTTATGTTTCCTGCATGGAATCAGACCTGTAAGAGTGCAGGCAATCTCTCTTGAAGTCAGACATAAATTTCTGATGTTGTAAAAGGAGAGTAGTTGAATGTTGTTCTGACTTTGTTATCTTTAATCAAGAAATATAAATATATGCAGAGTACAATATTTTGATCTTGCTCCACAACAAAAGCTGCATTTCATTACTTTAACTTATAAAGTAATATAACTTATAAAGTTTTATAAGTAAACTTATAAACCCTCAAAATGCTAAGAAAAAGCACCAATACTGTTCTTTCTGAATGCAGGTTGTGTAATCAGCCTCCCAAGCATGGCACTGAAAATGGAATTCCCACTTTCATAGCTGGCTCTGTAGATTTACCCCACTGAAGTTCTTCAGAAGACAAGCATGCTGGCAAATGCACAGTTCTGGGAGAAGGTAAGGAGAACCAGCTTCTCACCACGGTCCAGCACCCCAGAGAGAAATTTGCTAAGGTCAATCCCAGCTGGAGCCTGTACTCCTAACCTGAGGTAACCCATCAAATTTTGCTCCTGAAGGGTCATTTTGCTGAGTGCCTCTTAATCTGTTTTTGCAGTCATGCCAGAGAACAAGCTGACAGTCAATCAGCTTAACTTAAAAGAGAGGGTGCAAGCTTTGCTGTCCTCAGTCCTGTGAGGCAGCTCTGGAAGAGACAGTGTGTGTCTCACCCTTCTCCCCTGGCTACTGCAGCTCCCTATAGATTCTAACTGAGCAGCACAAATTACATGTCTGATTGTATCATTACTGGTGTTTTACTGTAGTGACTGGTCTGTTATGCAAGTCTGTGGTTGCACTGGAATCAAAAATCCATATGGCTTGGGGAATACAGGATAGGATAACAATCATTAGTGTAAGGTCAGCTTGAACCCTTAGGTGTTGAGTTGTCACCAAAAATATTTGGTTTCCCTTTAATATTTTAATAATTATTTTTTAATAATTTTAATATTTCCCTTTAATATTAATCCCAGCAGATTGCCTTCTTATTCTAAGTGAAAAACTGATATTGAATTAGAAGACCTTGCTCTATACGAAGGAAACTCAGAATACTTAAAATATGGGAACATAAGGGCAGTCATATAGAATGTGAGATATGAAACAAGAGCCAAGTTAAAAAATGATTAGCTGTTTGCCAGCCAAAGAAAACAAGTCTCTGTGAGACCTAACCTGCCTACTCCTCTCCTAAGGCTCATATACCAACTCATGGGAGCTCTGCAGTGGAAATGTACATTTAATTCTGATTTGTTTTACTTGGCAATTGTATTCCTCCAACCATACTGATTTCTGCATTCAATATTTTAATGATGCATCTCAATGAAAAATACCTAAGATCTTAGTCAATCAGTGCTGAAAAATATTACAAATATCACTTCCATTTAATGACATAAGGCATTATTCCCAATGATTGATTCAGATGAAGAGCAACCAGTGCTGCATATATAATAAGGTATAGGTAAATAATGTATTTACACAGAGGCAAAAAGATATTTCTTGTTTTGTTCTCTATTCATTCCTGATTATTCTGTCTCAGGCTTTTCTTTGTGAATTTATTCTAAGAGATGTTGAGAGCTTTGGAAAGAAAAAGCTAAGAAAACTGGTCAGTATTTTTGGTCTACTTTGAAAAGCATAAACAGCCAAACTATGTTTACCAAGTTAGTGTATTTAAAAGTAGTAATTTAGAGAGCAAGTACTTACTGAATTTCACCAGCAAATCACAGATTTGATGAGTCCTTGAACAATCCTTAGCAGAAAAATTTAGGGCTGATGTGAGACATGTCTATATAAAGCTCTGAATGTAAATTTGGATAGATTTTTCCACAGCTCTTTGAAAGTCTGGCCTCTGTTTTATGAAGTTTGCTATTTTTTTTAGTTGTGAAAACAGGAGAAAATTATTTGTTATTTACCCTGCTCCTTCACGTGCCAAACATCTCAAATTGAAATAATTTCTGTATTGTGACTCATTCAGTCAGAGAAACTTAATGCATTTTACTCACTTGAATATTTCACCATCCCAATACTTTTGTGAACTAGTTAAGTGTTATTAACCCCATTTTACAGCTGAAAAACACAGAAATAAGAGAGATGAGAAATGACACTTTCAAAAATGACCTCTAAAAACCATAAGTGTAAAAATTCAGGAGCCCCTTTTGAATGCAGATATCAGTCATTTTGCCAGTGTGTCCTAAGAAATTTAGCAATTTTGGTGATGCATCTTGTGACTTACATTTTAATTTTATTTGCACTTTCACCATATTACTTCCAAATGAAAACCAATGTATACTTTATTCCTCAGCCATCAGATCTGCTAAGAATAAATAATACAATACTGACTTCACCATGCTGGTGAGTGCTGTGCTTCAGCTGTTTATTTAGTAGTGGTGCTATTTATAGAAAGCTCCTTCATGTGATGGTGCTGCCAGTAACACAGATGTCCCTTCAATGCACTCTATTTTAAACAGAGGTGAAAGGCGAAGGAAAAATAGAAAAGAACCCACCTTTAATATTTCAATTTAACAATAACAAGCAGGGTGTGGCCACCCTGAAACTGCAGCTTGTCAAATGCTTGGGAGAAGGGAAGGGTGGGAAAGCTCTGTGCTTACCAGTTCCACAGTCTCTTTAGTAAAAACACATCTGACACCAGTGATTGTGGCCTGGGAGATACAGTGAGAATGGGTGGTGCTTTTAGTAATTGCTGTGGATAAACAGTCTTTCTAGCATGTAGAATGTAGCAGTTTTATGAGTGTTAATGTAGTTATATTTTAGAAGCTGTGAATGAAAACTCAAGAATTTTTCTCTGTTTAAAAACAAAAAAAATTCTTTGAAATACTGGTTTTGCCCCCAAGGACACTGTGAGACTCTGCACATAAAGTTTATGCAGAAGGTTTCTTCTTTGTGCTCAATCTGCTCTCCTTAAGCTGGGCACCTGGGGTATTTTCAGTGTTTAAAATGAGACTTACTTAAGTTACAGAAAATGCTGTTGCTCCTATTTGACAGTTGTTTAATAGTAAATGAAATTCACGAGAACATGGGAAGGTCAAAGACAGAAAAAATGCCCATTTTACACGTGGATAATCTTCCCTGGAATAACTTGCACTTCGTATCCATTTGGTTTTGAGCTGTGTTCTTTTGTGTACGTGTGTTCTTGTTGTTTAGGGGCAATGTTGGGGTTTTTGTTGTGTATTTGTGGTTCAGTTTTGTTTGTTTTTAATTAGAGAGTAACAGTCTGAACTTTATGTGAACTGTAAATTTAAGGCTTAAATAATATGTATTTACCTGGAATCAGCTTAGTAGAAGCTAAGCTAGCTTCATCCTAGCCCTGGAGGAAAAAAATCACATATATTTCCAGCCAGAATAGACTTCCAGTAACCCACAGTTACCCAGAACTTGCTCTCCAACATATGAGGTCACCTGGAACAAGCACTTGAATTTTTAAATTCTCCTTTTATTGGGATTTATTCATTTAGCTCTGATTCGAGAGGAGTTAGAAATGAAGAAAAAAATATGAGTGCTGTGTAGAATCAGAGTTAATGTGTTCTGCTATTCCAGAAGACTCTACCAAATAACCTCCACTCTGTTTTATCTAACTATGAAGGAATTTTATTCTGAGAAAAGGGAGTATTTTTCACAGTGTGTAGCATGGTTGAGTGTCTGCCATAAAATAGACTGGTCATTCCTCCAAAAATGCTACAAGCAGGTTGTAGTGAGTCTAGTATCTAGACAGATTTTGTCTGGGTTCATTCAGCACATGGAAAAAATATTTCATCTCATTTCTTCCCAAACTGACACCACAAAGCCTTTTCATTTATTTTTCCTGACATGTTGTTGTGTTGTTCAATACTGAATGCTGTGTCCCCTGACTTTGGAACAAGATGGTAGGATTGAGCAGAATTTCCTTTTCACAGAAGGAAAAATGAGATCATAAAAAAGAAAGTTAACTACAGAGAGTGATTGGGCTCCTTGCACAGAAATGTCAAGCACACCTGAAGCAAATTACTCTGTAAGGCTTGCTAGCCACATACTGTACAGCTATTTTTGTTGCTTTCTATACCTTAAGGCCTCCTACAATAAATCCTCACCTAGTGAGAATCTACTGGTAAATTTTTCAACTTGAACAAATTATAATTCTGCTGATGGCACAAAATAACTGTACCTTCCCATCTGGGTCATCTTCTTATCAAAGCAGGAAAAGATCAAACCCCTTCCAGAGATAAGCAGCATGAAAAAACTTGCAAGGAAACTAAATATTACAACTTTTTGCTCCTGCAACTTCCATTTGGGTGGGAGTGGGGGAGGAAGGAAGACCTGGAGCCAGCTCAGGGAAGGCTGTAGTGTTTCTGGAATGAATGGGAAGTGCAGGGGTGTAAAACTGAGCTGCTATCTTAGACAGGAGTCAGGCTTTACTTGAACAAGGGAGATGTCTTTCAGAGTTCACTATTGAACTGTGAAGGTAAAAGGAGAACACGATGCATGACAAAGATGTTCAAAAGGTGCAAAAAGCTGGACTTACCACTATTCTTTTGTGTCTGTGATTCTCTTCAATCTCATATCCATGTTAGCAGCTAGGAAGAACGAAAAAACCTACTTTTACACTGATCCAGCTTGCTTAACACTTTGCTCAAATTGCTGCATAAGCAGCACCTGAGAAAAAAGTAAATGGGAAAATTTGGGAAATGCAATGATGGCAGAGGATCCTGATAAAATGAGAGCAGAAATTCTGCAAGTCCATCATAAATGTGGGACCACCAGAGCATCCCCCCTCCAACAGAGTCTACTTTGAAGGAGTTAGCAAATATTTTATTCTAGGACTATAGCTTTTATTCTAGTCAAGGACTACAGCAAAAAGATCACAATTTTCCCAAATTCATAGCTGACAAATCAAAGGTCTTTTCATATAAATCTTATCAGGGATTGCTGCTTGCTCACAGTGGCTCAGATGAGTGGCAGGGAATTATCAGTTTTCTGTCATGTCTTTTATCATCTTTTGTGAACCAAGATGTCTGCAGATGCTTCAATATCTGGGCCTCAAAAATAATTTCTAGAAAAAAGAGTGCCAGTAAAATGTGACTTCTTAAACAGTCCTAGAAAAAGTGAAGGGCAGAGGAGATGGGTG
Organism: Zonotrichia albicollis; assembly: GCF_047830755.1. NCBI lineage: Eukaryota > Metazoa > Chordata > Aves > Passeriformes > Passerellidae > Zonotrichia > Zonotrichia albicollis. The sequence continues at coordinate 8,625,850 of NC_133829.1, read as the reverse complement.
ATTCCTCCTAACTGAAATCCTAATTATCATTAATCAACCATGAGTTAACTGGGAGTCACAGCACATCAGGGGCCATTGGCCTCAGGAGATCTGAGCTTGTTCCCTGCTTTATGGCAGAGAACAGTCTCTGAAGCTGGACAAGTAATTTAATCACTCTTGGCCATCTCCAGCAGGGGTGATCAGCTCAGACCTTTTGCCTCTATTGCCTCTGCAGGCTAAAGGCTCCCAAAATGTGGCAGTCTGTCACTGCAGTGTAAGCTCTGTACAGCCTGATTAGACAGGGGCCCCTTGCACAGTCATCTGGCAAACACCATAACACAGTTCATAAATAATCATGTTTTACAATAGCCCTTTTCTTCAGTTCCCAAGGAGAAGACGTAACACATTGTGTTAAAGGAACAACTCTCATCTGGTAATATTAAAAATGTTCTGAATGCTCTCTAGTCACCTAAGAAGTCAGATGAAGTTGTAAAATCCCTTTCAACAACTTGGTGTGATTTTAACCTGTCTTCAAGTCTGAGCTTGGAAATTCTTCCTTTGAAGAGAGTTCCTTTGAACAACTAAGATATGAAATTAATTTCTCAAAAAGTTCATGGTCTTTCAGGGTTCCAGGTTTTGTTCTGATATTTATCAGTGACTTTTGGCTTGCCAGAGCCTTCTTGGATTGAATTCATAATTTAAGAGGGGAGGATAAAGTCAGCTATTGCACGTCCCTTTAATGCAAAGTGAGTTATTGTATGTGCAGTGCAAAATGACAGCAATGACTGACTGAACTATCCAGGCACAGAGAGCTGTTTCTGTCAAATACTTATGGTGTGACTGAACACATGCTCAAAGTAAGATCTTTGTTTAGTAAATATTGAATATTCCCTAGTCCTTTGTATCCTGTCGTCATTTCCTTTGTACAGCTTGCAGCTGTACTTTCAAGCCTTGTACAAAAATAATTGGTTAGGCAGAGTTCAGAAGTGTGTTTAACTATGTAGCAGAGATATTTTTGGTGTTTTTTCCTCTCAACAAAATTCATGGAGTTCTGTATCCAAACTCTATCCTGCATCCTAACTGGCCTACACCAACATCTGTATATAAAACAGTAGAATCATTCATTATCCATTTGTTGAATGTAAATATACTGTAATGCACATATAAATATATAAATATATACATATATACATAAATATAGATTAAAAATAGGGAACTTGGCTGCCATGTAGTCACTTTGTGGTTTTGGAAAACACAGGCTTTAGGGTGGAGATAGCCATTGTATTGCATTAGCTATTTTCTCACAGTTTGAGAAGCAGCAGCTCAGAACTCTTTGGTCCATACAGTAAAACAGGAAAGCATGCAGACCCATGTGTTTCACCAGGCCTCTGAAAAGGGGTGGGTGGAAGGGATGATGGCTAATTCAGAGGTGTCACAGGTTCCTGTGAGTTGGGCAGGAATGGGAAAAGAGGGATTTTGTGTAGTGGTGGAGCCTTGCAGGGAGGAACATCCACTGAGGAGGGTGAGGAGGGAAGGAGCACTGTTCACCCTCAGTGTTCACAGGACTTGCTCCATGGCAATGCCTCTGTGTGTGCTGGGTTGCAGAACAAACATGGAAACCACATTATTGCAGGGTGGTTTTGTCAGTTTTGAGTTGTGGGCAGAGCACACAGGTTTTGGATTGAAATCTTTGTTTTATTTGCTGCCCAATTCATATTGAAATGTGTTCATTTCTTAGTGATTTTTTTTCTGTTGTGTTGTCCACCCGGCATGTTTCCATTCTCTGAGTTGAATGTGCAGTGACTAACACTGACAGAGTTAATTAATTGAATAGTAAACATCTGTGTTAGGGCTGCTGCCTCTCTCAATTCTCACTCTTTTTAAGCTCAGCCAGAGGACTTGGGCTGTGTAGGGCTGGACAGAAGAGGAGTTTGGATGTTGTTAACATCTCTAAGTTAGGAAATGTATTGAAGGTGTAAGCACCACTCAAGTACGCTGCGGAACACTTATAAGTCACCATGATTCAGCTCAGTGGCCTAGAGGTGGAAGGCAAGCCATTATTTTCACTTTTTTTGCCCTGTAGAATTCATATGGGCTTCAAAGTCAGGGGATGAAAACCTGAAAATTCTGAAAATATTTAAACTCATTAGTTCCTGAGAGTTGTTCCATAAATGATAACATAAAAGCCACAGAAAAAAATTAATTAAAAAAAACTCCAAACAAACTGACCAGCAACTTAGACGAGGAAGAATTCATGCCCAGTTCTCTGGGAAGACTCCCAGCCTATGAATTGTAATCCTGAATGGATAGTGTTCAGCAGGCAGCATCCTATTTTCCATCCTTACCAATTGTTGTGATTCATCCAGAGATGGTTTTTTTCCAGTGTTAAGATAATGGAACAGCAAAATCTTCCATGAATATGAAATTCAGAGCCTCTGACTGAAATTGAAATTATTCTTTTGACAGAGTAGCAAAAGAAAGATGATAAATAACATTATCACACCAAGGGAAGCAATACATTTGCAGTGTCAAGGGTATCAAACCAATGATTAGCATATTCAGTTTCAAATTAACCTCATTATAAATTGTAACTATAAAATCTCTTTTGAAAAATTACTTCAAAACTGAACCTTACTCCAGACAGATAGCTGGAATTTGACCTCTTTGTAATAGCTTTATTTTTTCCCTTTTTCTTTTAATTCATTATGTTGTCACTAATAAATACAATAATCTGTGTCTTCTGCCAAAGTACTTCACAAAATATTATCTGTCTCCCAGGAGAAGTGAGGAGATAAGTTTTGTTTGTTTGGAGTTTTTTAAAAGTGAATTTAAAAAGAAAAAAAAATATTATATAACATGTATTTTATGATTCATCAGTCTGAGGCCATGTTAAGAAATAAGAATTGTTTTATTGGTGTTTCACTGCCAATTCATTTACATCACCAATTATGTTGCAGAAATAAAACTGGTTCAGGAAGGCTCAGAGCCTGGATCACAGCCCACAGCTTCACAGCCCTATCCCCTGGTGGGAATTTCACACAATATTCCCCCAGGTGCTGCAGCTGGGTCAGCAGCTCTCCTGGGAGCTCGGGCAGAGACAGATGGGGCTCTGTGGGAGCTGCACAGCTTTAGCCCTGCTCACAGACACCATCCAGGGCCCAGGAAGGGAACATCTCTCTATTTTCTTCAGGCAGAATACAAGCAGGAGCAGATCTGTATAATGGCTTTTCTGCTGCACAGCTCCCCAAGGCTATTGCTCAGCTGGAAGCAAGGGTGGGTGAGTCAGCAGTCTCTGTCCTTAAGGTGTCCTTATTCTGTGCTCTATTTAGGCAACAAAACTGTTGGATTTTTCATTCAGATCCATGATATGTGGTGGTGAACATACTGCACTGCTATTTCCAGAATAAAAAGTTGTCAGTGTAGCAACAAGGGTGGCTCTAGCAGCACAGATTTTGAGGAGTAATTTTTTTCATTCTTTTCTCAGGACTCTGGATTAAGCTCTCTCAGTGTTATCTGGCTCTCTCACCTGTTCCAGCTGCACTAGCAGGGCTGTATTTAGTTTTCAAGGTTCAAGGTTACCTTGAGGTTAGATTCAGACCATGGTCAAGAAATGTAAATATGTGAAAGGCATGTGAGCACGTTTGGGAAATGCCATATGGTGTTCTTCCTCCTCCCCGTCCTTGCCAGTGAAAGCCTGCTGACATTTTTGCCTTGAATTCTCTAGGAAAGAACAGATAAACACCAAGACAAAACTGCAGCCTAGCCAGGCTCAAGCTCAGATGAGAGTTTATCCCTCTTCTGAAAACCTTAATCAGGCCAAGCTTACATGGGACTGGTGTTTGCTGACTTATTGTTCCTGCCTCTCCTTTGGGAATCATGGAGAGAAACACATCCCAGGGCCGTCAGAGATGCATCCAGGCTGCTTTAACCTGTTTTTAGTGGCTCCTGGGGTATGTCTGCATTGCTCAGTACAGATACCTGTTTTGGCTACAAGCAAGTTTCCTCCAGAGCCTGAGCCAGCACAGCTGTGCCAGGGGGGCTTTGCATAAAACTGATTGTCATGTGCTGCTACTTCTGTGTGCCACACTCTGGGCTACGCAGCCCCACTGTCTGCTGCAGGAGAACGGAGGTAACTCTCAAACTGTTCTGCCTTGTGGGGCAAAGCTTTGCTGTCCTCATATATGCTCAGGATTTCTTCTCATTTCAAATTTTTTAGTCTGTGTAAATGCTTCAGGTTATTTTTGCCTTTTCTTTTGACAAACTGACAAACTCACAGAGACAAACTTACATCTTTCCCACCAGAGAAATCAGCCCATACTGTTGTTAGTAGTGCTGAATTATGGTCATGCAATGAGAAGAGTTGGAGATCTCCCAATATCTTCCTTTCTGATACAAGAGACAGTCATCCAACAGCCAGGTATGATGCAGTGCTCCTGTTCTTGCCCTAGAGATCCTATTCTGGTGATCAAAAATCCCAGCATTGTACAGGATTGCCCTGGAAGCCCCAGTGCTTACTGGGAATGGCTGCTCTCAGTCCTTTTCTTCCCCTTTCCACCTCCCTGCTTTCCACACAGCACCTGCTGCCCACCAAAAGTGGGTTCTGTGGGCTCTGAAGAGGGCAGGATACATGTTTCAAATCTAATAGAAGTACAGAATTCACAGGGCTATGGCTTTGTGCATCTCCAGGGAATTCAGAGTTGTATTGCAGTGCCCAATTTCCATAGCTGATTGGCTGATTTCAGGGACTCAGTTCCACAACCAAGTCTCCTGTGCAGCATGTGACCGGCTGGATGGTACCCCACATATTGATTTTAATTTGAGGAACTGATCACTCACCTGCAACTTCTAAAAGTTTAAATTTAGTTTGCTATTGTTTGGTTTCTCTTGTCTGAAAATTCCCCTGGTAAAAACATTGTGCTTGCTTGAATCTCCTTTCCTGCTTCCTCAGCTGCCTCCAGCCCATTTGAGCTGCACCTCTTGCCACCCTGGTTCAAGTCAGTAAGTCACAGAGCTGACCCAGAATCACCTAAATCAAGGTTAAAACTTCTATCAAAGTTTTTATTTCTATTTCTAAATTGTAGCCACATTTTCCAAGGTAAAGCTCATCTATTTCTTTTCCTTCATTCTTATCCTTGCTTCTTTTTTCACACTTTCAGGCGCAGCTCTCTGAAAGCTGGTTTCAGTGTTGATGTAAAACTTTAACAGTTGGCATTTGGTTTCACTCCCACTCAGCATTTCTTTATTTCTTTAGCTGTGATCCTACAACTGCGTGTGGGCTTGTGTTAAAAACCAGATCACTGAAATGGTACAACATTTATTGAGGCAGGGAGGGAGGAAGAACAAATTTGGTAAATTGACTTCACCAAGGTCTCTTAGAGGATTCATCTTCCTTCTCTCCCTGCATGGCTTTCTCTCCCTTCCTCTCTATCTTTGCCCACCTGCCACTTGTAGATCCCATTTCTTGCAATCAGCTCCTCACACCCTGTGTTTACAGAAGTTAACAAAGTTAACATCATGTTAACAAAGTTTTCTGTCTTTGTCTTGTGCACCTTTTCACCAGTACAGAGAAAAGTGTATTTGTACTACTGGGGCATGTAGTAGACAGAAAACAAGCAGCACATCAGGTTAACCCAATTGCAGTTCTGTATTGTAAGGAGGATGTGTTAATGGGGCTTTTCAGGGAAGCCTGTTTGCCTCTGAGTGCTCATGGAGGATTCTGGATGGTATAATGATAGAATTTTCACATGACCAGAATTTCATGACATCATTTGTTAGCATATGGAATGCCACAAGGGAGTTCTACTTTATTTAACATAGTAACAATGAACAGCTGGCTGCATTACAGTCCTCTGTGTCAGAGAGGATACAGTCAAAATATATTAGTCTAGTTTAAAACATTCAAATTACTTTTTTGTAGGCTGGCCAGCATGCCCCGTGAGTGAGCAAAAACAAGGAAAAGACAACTCAATAGTGGAAATAAAATGTCAAACATAATGAGAGCCTGAGGTCCAAGCAGAAGAAATGTTGCCATGAAAGGTGTTAGAGGGATTTAACCTATTTAAGGGACATGGATTTTAAAAGTATCTAGTTTCCAGGATTGCTCTGTTGTCTACCAGGACTTTTAAGCCAAGAATTATATATGATACAATGTTGATATCACTATTCTGATAAAATTATGATTTCACTTGTCTGAAAATTCCAGTGTTAAAATGTCAACTATTAGCTCCTTTTGCAGCTCTGTGAGTTTAGCAGGGACATTTGATCATTCCCAGCTCCTGGCATTGCCTTATTTTCTGGAGCACCTCTGCTCCCTTCCCCTGCAGCCACATCAGCATCATTGCAGCTGCAGTGAGGGCACCAGACAGCTCTGACCATTGTGTATTCTATAGAGAATTTTAGAACCTTTTGCACATTAGCACTGTGTGGTGTGTCCCAAAATCTGCCATGTGCAGTTGGAGCCCCTGTAATGGCAAACAGACTGTGAGCTGCTTCTTTCTCTGTGCAGCCTTTATCAAGTTTCCTAGTTTTTCCAAATCTCAGCTCACCAACTAGAGAATTAGGATTAAGCATTCATTTTCTCATGTGTTTGATGGATGTACAGAGTTCTGTCATCTAGCATTTGTTTTGCTATGTCATTTGTCATAGCAAAACAGAAATACTCTGCACAAACCTCCATTCATGTTGGATTTTTAGTGAAGTTTACTCAAGTACATGCAGTATTATACAAGTTAATAATAGGAAGAAAGATGTCACTTCTTGACAGTTTTTGGTATTACCCACAGACCTTTTCAGGGTGCTTTGCTAGTGCAGGTTTACAAGCTGAAAAGGACATTGTGTTACCACAGTTGCTATAAAAGATCTTTCTGTAGTATTAAAACATGGGATTGACAGGAAGATTTCTCTCATGATTGGCCTGATTTTTTGTTGCTTTAAGTATGCATTGTTATACCTTGGCATTGGTATTCTTCTAATAGTTAACAGAATAACACTGCCATTAGCTTTTCTTGCCACTAGGCAGAGTTAGACATATTCAGGAGCTGGTGCCTTTGGGCATTGGTGTTTGCATTGCTTTTTCCCCAGCTCACCTGCTATTCTGCTTTGGAGGCAGATGGCCAGAACCAAGAAAGGGTTTCCAGATCTGGCCTTACAAACTGCTGAATGAACAACCACTTGAGGTTTTAGTGCACAATTAAATGTGACTTTGTCATACTTTAATGGCCAAATGAAAGGGGATTCAAAATTGGGAAGGGAAAGAAAGAAGAGCAAAATGCAGCAATAGTCTTGAGATATCATCCTCAAAGGAGGTTTTCAACAATTGGATAAAGGACTGAATGATATTTTACAGATTTTTTTTTTCCTTCAGAAACATTTTTCTGATCTGTCCATGACATTGAGAGGGAAACACTTTCCTCAGCCCCAAAGTGAAATGAAACAGAATTTATCCTTACAGTTCCCCTGAAACAAATACAAAGAGAATGACATTGTCTCACATCTTAGAGTTACTGATGGGGAAAGTGAGGACTGAAGTGGTCAGGGTGGGTGAAATCTGCTGAAATGCACTTTTGGAAATGGACTGGAAAATACAAAATGCAAAGGCTCTGCCAGTCTGCAGCAAGAAAATTACATTCCAGCTTTTCAAGCAAGAGACGTTGAAACAGAGCTGCTGCTCTTAAACACAGCTCCTTGTGCAGAGGTGTTAAATCAGTTTATTTACCTAGCACAAACATGACTAGAATGTGTGAGGAGGAAGGTGCCTGCCTCCTGCAGCATCCCAGCTGAGGACACAGGCAGCAGGACGTGCAGGCAGGGCTGGTTAAGGGAGGGATGGAAACAGGAACTCAACTCAGCTCAGTCTTATGATGGGAACAAGTGAATTAGAATAAGAGATGTAGGATTTCATGTTGACTTGAACATTTCAAATTACAATAAGGACACAAATTTAATAAAAATTTTATTGTCTCCAGAATAATGGGGAGATTTGTTATGGTTTTTGTGTGTCAGAAAATGCTGTAATTAAGACTGCACTATAAAAACAAGTGTGACAAGAGTTATTTTTAAGGTTCTCAAACTCTGACAAATTCTCCTTTTAAGCTTTCTTGCTTCCCCCAACAGTGGGTAAAAAAATCATATGATGTAACAAAAAATCATAATTGCAAGCCCTTATAAAGCTTGTTTTTTTAAAAAAAGTAGAAAATTAAATAAAATATATATTCTGATTCCAGTTTGCATAATTTAACAAAAATAAATTTAGGGCTCAGTGGGAAAAAGTAGCTCCCATATGGCATTTTCTATGCCTACATTTTTTAGAATAAAATGTAGTCATGGAAAATATAAAGAATAAAATATAAAGAATAGCTTGACACACTTGTTGCTGAAAAATATGCATCCTAAATATTTCAGCACTGAAGAGCTAACATATTGCTTGATATTCCCCTTTTTGCAATTTAGCATTGCCCTTCTTTGATGTATAATATCACTTTAAAAACTCAGTCACTCTTCACTATTTGGTCTATGCCTGTTTTGCTATGTAGGAATGAAACCAAGCAGTGCTTAATTGATGATTAAGTTTATCTATCTGCATTATTTCTGTACCTTATCCCAGATGGGCTCTCCTACCTGCTGGGAGGATACTCAGTAGTAGAGTTGTAGTGCTAAATAGCCTGCAAGTAACACTTTTTTATAAACCAGACTGTATTTAGCCTCTGTGTTTTCATTATAGCTATTTTCCAGACACCAAAAGCTGAGTTTGTTTTTTTGAAAGAGACTCCACAAGTATAAACTAGAGCTTAACTTTTTATTATTTGTAAATGTTACATGTTTTATTGCTGAAGAGCTTTATCAAAACTTTGCACAGGACATTGAATTCAGTGCTGGTAAGGGAAAATTATCCATCCTCCCTATGCAGAAAGCATTACATCATGGAGGGATGGAAACAAAGAGCTCTGAGGGACTGGGATAGGCAAACTTCCCTCCACTCACAGGAAATGGGTGAAGCCTTTCTTGAAATTATTATTCAGACATTTTGTGCTGTGAAGGAAATGTCTCCTGATAGCACAAGCTATTGGTTTCCTGTTGTGAACTAACAGTTTTGGCATAACCAAGAATGGACAGGAAGGGCAAATGATTGGGGGTCATTGGAAGAACTTATTTTAATGAAAAGACCAGACCAAGTAAGTGGGAAGAAATTTGGCCTGGAAAAAACCCTGAAATTAAAATGGGAGTGGGGGAAAGGGGAAAAAAAGGGCTCAGATGCTGATTTCTATACTGGAATTAAACAATAATAACACCAAAAAAATGTTCCCCATGAAATGTTCCCAGGGTTAGCAGGGGGAACTCTGTTGTTGGGCAGGAAGTATTGCAGGGGGAGAAAGCCCTTTGTGTCCTACCTAATCAAGGGCCTAATTCAACAAATATATATCCGGCTTCTACACTGAGGAAAGCAATTTTTGGAAAGTTTCACAGATGTGGAATTGCTTGGGTTTTTTTTTACAAGTAATACCTTATAACAGAGGCACTTTCAAGTATTCTTTTTTCAAGCAGGGTGTATAAATAGCAGTGCCAGCAGGTCCCTGCACTGCCTGCGTGCTGGGCCAGCTGAGTGTGAGCAGGAAAAGGCAAAGGGAACACAGGCAAAGGCTTACATGACATATTCCTTCCCAGCCTGCTGTGCCAGCAGGGAGGAGGAGGATTCCCTGGTCCCCACTGAGCTCTTTGGGGACCTGTGCCACCTCCACAGCCTTGCTGAGGCTGTGCCAGGACTTCCCTCACATGTGTGCTGCTGGCTCTTCTCTGGAGGGAACAGTGCAGAGCTGGTCCAGAGCCTTCCTCCTGGAGCATCATCACTGCAGCTCCTCTCTGGAGGGGACAGTGCAGAGCTGCTCCCAGCTCCAAACCTTCCTCCTGGAGCCTCCCAGGGCTGGAGGATGGAGATCATGGCAAGGAGCACTCACTGAGCCCTGCCCTGTCCCTCACAAGGTTTCACTGCCAGCAGCAAAAAGTAAATCTAAAAATCTCTCCAGTGTTGCAGGCTTCTTTTTAAGATGGCAGCCTAAGTTTCACTTCAAACATTCCAATCATTCTATTTCTAAAAATCAATGAAATCTGCTTGGACTTCTGTGTTATGTACTTTTGGAGCAAGCATTTGCACCCTTGCAAAGATTATTTTGGTCGTATGGAAATTCAGGTTGTAGAAAGTGGCTGCCTGGTTCAGAAAAAACATGAAAAGAGTTACTTTGTTTTTGCAGATTCTTAAAAGGCTGCCTCTAAAGAGTCTTTGATGATGCCAAACCTAAAAGAGTTTGTAAAAATGTGTCTGAATTTGTCATGGGATTTAATTTATGTAGAATTTTTAAACCCATATACTACATTTCTGCTTTCTACTCTTAGAAAAATACAAACTTCAGTCACATTGGAATAATGCTTTTTTTTTAACATCTCCTTTTAAATATTTTTGTTTGCATTTAGGACTGCCAGCATTACCATAGAAACCCCCAAAAATAAAGACTTTCCCAGCCTTATGAGAGTACACCTGCAAGAGCAAGAACTGCCTATCAAAAGGGACTTCTTGATTATGGGTGTCACCTAAGGACATTTTGTGAGGTCAGTATGACTTTTTCTCTCAAAACTTATTGAAATTATATTCTTAGCATTGATACAATTTGGTATCTTGCCATGGACCAGTAACAAATGTCTGTTGCTATCCAATAGTGCTCTTTTAAATATACTATCTCTGTTTCAAGAGAAAAACCAGCTCTTGACAAACTGTAGAGTTGAGTTTTGAAGCTGTGAAATATCAAGATGAAATAAGCACTCATCTCAGTGAGACAAACACGTAAAATGCAGATCTAATAAGCTGTTTTAATATAAATCATTCCACTGGCTTCAGAAGGACTTGGATCAGAGTTACAAAGAGAATTGCAAGAATTCATCTGCTGCTTCCTAGTAGAGAGGTGGAGAATATTTACTAGTGAACATTGGCTACTATCAAAATGGATCTGGTTAGATTTTTCAACACTGCTAATTTTATTTTTTTTTTTATTTACAGAATTAAACAGTTTGAAATTTTACAATTGCAATTAGTTCTGTGCAGTTTTCAAATTAAAAAGTTTTTTAGTTAATTGCAATGGCTCAGCATATATTTTTTCCAAGAAGAAGGCAGCTATGCTGGTAGGACTGAATTCAGATAACCTGGCAGTACATATGAATAATACTTTAAGATAATGTTCTTGTAATAACAAGCTCTCAAACCAACCAGATATTTCCATTCTTTTGCTGCCTACTCTCTGTTCTCAACTAAATGCATTGTATATTCTGCTTGCCAAATTGTTAAAATTTCCAGTGTATGAAGGCTTTTGATTTGTGTACCTTTCTGCAGTGTAGTGGCAATTTGACAAGCCTGCATCTGTAATGAGCACCACTGGGAAAATAGAGATTTTTGTTTGTTTGTTTTTCTGTATTAAGGACATTCCAAAACTAATGAGAAACTGAATTTTAAATGAAGCTAGAAATACACCTTTGTGTTATTACCAATAGCATAGGAAAATCACCTCCATATTTTTTGCAGTTGTTTAAGCACACTTATTAAGCAGACTAACTTAAATGCACTCAGGTGTTACCAAGATTTGCTTTTCCCTGCTCTTTAATGAGCAAGGTCCTTGGCAGAACTGTTTTTCAGCATAGACAAACCTCAGAAGTGCTATCTGTAACATCTCCATGGTATGTCTAACAATAAATGATCCTGTTCAAACCAATGGACACTTTGGGAAATCAGATGCTATTCCACATGAAGAGGAGCAACAGCTCTCCAGGAGTACTGAAGTATTAAAAGAAAGAACAAATTCAGTCCTCAAACCAGGTGTTTGCAGTAAAGAGCTGAGTCTAGAGAGGGAGAGATTCATTCAAGCAGAACATTTAGCAGTACAGGACAAATTAGTGGCATGACTATTGATTGCACTGTCTCTGACTATAATCTCATCAGAATATTATCATTTTTCAGAACTGGAGCTTTCTGTTGTACAAATGACAAATTCTCCCAAAGAAGTCTGGTGCTTCTAAGAAGAGATATTTCCAAAAGTGCACAGGTACTGTCAACAAGATACAAGAGTACTGGAGTAATTTTTGCTGAATTTACCAGCTTTAGGTACTGCACTATGAAATTCCTGGATGTTTGCAGTCAATAAGGTTTCTGTGTCACAAGATAAATGTTTCCCCAACAAATGCCGATTTGAATGTTATACATTCCCACTGCTTCAATTTTTGCTCTAGGCTAAGTAGATGATTATTTAGCGTTGCTACAAGCTGTCATATTACTTATGCTGCTCACCAAAGAGGTGGTTGTGTTTCAGCATTAGGCAGGGAGCGTTCCTGTGTGAGCATTTGAGCCCAAAAGGAGCATTCCAAAAGGTTGTTGCCTATGTTTGTTGATACCCTCTAAGGCTGATTGTTGTTGCAGATGGCAGCAGAAGATGAATTTCCCTGTGAAGGTGGGTAGGAGTGGCAATCAGATGGAACTGGGAAACGGTTATAAGTGTTTTAAATTCTCGTGTGGCAGAAAGTGTGGAAACTGTGGATAGGTTAAAGAATGATGGGTTACCATGCAGGGTTAATTTTTCAGGAATGAAGTGGAGAAATTATAATGAAATTAATTGTAGTGGAATTTGTAAACTGGCATAAAACTGAGGTCAGTCATTGTAAAATTATTCCTCTTCCTTTGGCTGGATGCTCTGCACAAGCTGCTATTCCCCCTCCTACAGTGTTAAAATCACTTCTTTTCATTTGTGCGTGCTTTCTGGAACTGATGAGATTAAAACAGCATAATACCACTTCAACTCAATAGGGAATGATTGCAACTGAAAAGCATTTATTTATTTGATGTGAATCATTCTGTAGCACATTTCAGTTTCAGTTCCATACTGGAGAGGAGGTTTTTTTGTCTTTTAAATATTTACTTAAATAGGAGAAGAGACATCCTCTGATGTCCTTGTCCGTGGCACCTTTACTTTGCTAATGCAGGTGAGACACACCTCTCTTCATAGTGCTGATGTATTGCAAAGGGACATTTAGGGTAGTTTCCATTATTCTAGTGTTACCACATCAAATCTTTGCAGTTGTATATGAGGATGCTGGTCAGTGTAAAAAAAAAAAAAAATCATAACATAATGTAAGTATCATAGAAAAGGTTACAAAGAAAACAAACCAAAGAGTGGGTTTTGTTGTAATGCCACTAGCTGTTTTCTCTATCTTACTAGTAGTTTTTGAAATGAAACATTAAATAGCCACAGTTTTATCTAAAAATGAAGTAGATGCTTTATGGAGAAAGTTTTGTCCTAATTAAAAGGACAGGTGAATTGTGGAGAGAATGACTTAATATTGTGGTAACCATAATATTTGAATTTTAATTGTATTTAAAAACACTGCCCCTTTAATGACAGCTTTCTTACACTAATGCATAGCTTTTCTTTTTTTTAAACTTAGTTAACAGTTCAGATCAGATCCTTTTATTCCAATTTACATACATGCCAATCATTCCAGGATGGAACTAACAATTGTATCGTAGCAAGAGTGAAAGAGATTTTGTAGACAAAGAACATTAAAAAAAAAAATCTTTTTTAAGGCCAGTTAATATAACTAGAAAGAACAGGCAGGCTTTTGGACTCAAAGTCCTTTCTCTGGGTCTGAAAAGGAGTGGCAGAATCTAAGACAGAGACAAGATTAGGTCCAATTCCTCTTAGTTTAATCTAATTATGTTAGTTAGGGCACTTGAGAGATAAGGGTGCTTAGCATGCATAGAGCAAAGCTCCCTCCCAGTTACAGCCATCAGTCTGCTGGGAAAAGTTGTGTTGCAAATTGTACATCAGTTTCCAGAGAGCTCCTGGGGTCCCTAACTGCTGGCACACACCCAGCCACACTGGCAGCACACACGGGCACTGCAGTGCAGGGTCTGGGGTGGCTCTGGACAAGCCAAGTTCACATCACCATGCCAGGTCTGCACACAGAGCTCCCTGCACCTCCTCAGTGACTGTCCCACTGCTGGGGAGCTGAGTCCCTGCAGCTCAGTGCCTGGGGTTTGGGAGCCCCTCTGGAGTGTCCTCTGGGCTGCTGTGTGGACAGGATTCCAACCAGGCAAATGGGTGCATAATCAATATCCCTCGGAGTCCTTGGCCATCTGGATGTGCTGCTACCACCAGGCTCATTCCTCAGCTTGATGATTGTAATGATTTTGGAAATGGCTGTGGCTGCTCCCAATCATTCTTTTAACAATTTCCTGGACAGTTATTTTCAGGGTCTTGGCCTTTTCCTTCAAAGCTATGTGTCTTTATGTTTCAAGATCTCTGAACAGCAACTTGTACAGGTATGTCCTTTTGTGTCTACTCCTCATCTTGGAGCAATTGCCTTTTGAATGGGCTTGTGACAAAGTGACTCAGGCAAATGCTGCTCTAAGTGACCTTCCCACAGACACTGAGAAAAAAGGAGACAAGCATCAGCTCTCCATTTTGCTGGACAGGGCATACCCACTTAAGCATACAGTCAGGTGGAAAGCAATGTGAGTTTCATAATGGTGTCAGTAGCAGACCCCAGCTGCTCCCTCTGATACAGCACACATAGGGACTCCCCAGACAAGGCTGGCTTCAGCTCCATTTTACTCTGCAGTTCTGTCTATCTTCAGGATTTTCCAGCCCCAACAGGCATCTTCTTGTGTATTTTAAGCTGAAAGAAAAGTCAGCAAACAAAAACGGAGTCTACACAGGCACCCAGAAACAAAGCTGTCATTATAGGATATGCAACTGCTTTTTCTGAAGCAATGCTAAGTCTTATTCTCTCAGATCCGTACACACTGTCCAGTTCACATCTCAAATCACTGGGGGAAAAGAAAGTTCCCAAACGTGCTTGAAATACTAAAGCAGTCCCAGGAGGAAAAACCTAAACAAACACTGTCCCCCTACTGAACACACCCCATCCTCCCCTAACCTACTGACACTGTCAGCACTTTCTGACTGTTCTGCTCTTCACAAGGCAGGCTTACATTGCTTGTACAGCTTTTTGTCACCCCTGTGCATTGTGTGCCTCAGTTACTGAGCCAGCTGCTCTGCTGATTCTTAGAAGGGCTTTCACAGAAAGGAATTCTGTATAAAAATGCTGCTGCTGCCCTGAGACTAGGTGGTGACTAGTGGTGACTGGTCATTAGGTCAGCCCCGGTGACTTGTGGTGCCTGGCACCACTGGTTACACAAGGGGCCAAGCAGCAGAGAGGCATTTTGACAGAATGGCTTCTGAGTGACCACTTTCCTATTATCAATCTTTACCAGAGTATGTACATATCACTGCAGACCAGGCATTTCTAATTACTATTGCTAACTCACAAATGAGCTGGCTAGTTGGCTAGGGTTGGCTAGTCTTAGCCTCTTGACAGAAGTTGTAATAAAAATCAAAAGCTGCACTTGTTTAAAATTATCAGTTATCACCTGAAATAAGGATATTTCAGATGCCATTTCCTTGAATATATGGTTAATAGTTTCAAATCTTAGGAAGCATGTGCCAGTTCCTACCCAGTTCATACAGCTGCACCAACTTCAGAGTCTTTGGATTCAGTTCAAATCTTGTTTTCAGTATGACAAGAACTTTTGGCAACACTGTAATTAAGCAACAAGAAGAACTCCAGTAATAAGACAGACAAACAAGAATACCTTAGCAAGCAGGTAAAGATCTAAAGCCTTGGGAAGGGCTGGGTAAGCTTTCAGCACAAACAGAACCATAGCAAATTAAACAGGTTTGCTTAAATTGTACTTGAGAAGGCCACTCCTAGAAACAGATCTTGAGCTACAACCTAATTTCTCCTTTCCAGGTGGCCCTTACAGACAACCTGAATCCAGAATATCTAAAAGTGCCATGGTCTAGTTTCAGGCCACAGAACATCTTGTCTAGCTGGCCTCAAACTTAAGGTCTCATCACAAGGACAGATGGGTTGTGGGGAGGTGACTGGGACAGGTAATGCTCAGGGCTTGCTCGCACTGCAGGATAAGGGTCTGATGCTGGGAGTGAACTTTGGTTTTTCTCCAAGTGTACTGATTATTTCAGCAGTCCCAAATATGATCCTGGGACCTGATCAGGAGTTTAATTCAAAGCAGTAAATTTGTTCTTTAGACTGTACTCAACTCACAGAGCTCCACTGGATCAAGGAAAGCCCCAAAAATTACACATTAGGTATGCGCAGTTTCATAGCAAATGCAAATACTCACTTTAAATGTCATATGAATGCAGTGGATTGCATTAACAGCATGCTGGTGGCCTACTTAAATACTGGCATTTTCTTCTCTTCAGTGCATGTGCAATTTATAATAGCCAGCTAACATCAGGAAGCTTTTCATGCTCCAAGGCTGAAATACTTGTATATTATACTTGTATACTGTACTACCCCCAAAGACTAATAGTAAAACAAGATAGGGGAATTCACTCCCTAGAGAGAAGACTCCTCTAGGCTTTAAGGACACATAACTTCCAATGAAAGCTTTACAGGAGAGCTGATATGTGCAGCATGACTGAGGCTCAAGACTACCCCAGTGTGTGTCTGTCTGATGAGGTGCCTGTGGCACTGCTGTAGCATTACAAACATGTACCAGTAAATCCACCTCTGAATGCACTTAATCTCCCTTGGGAATGAAGTTCATCTTTCACAATGCAACATGGTCTTCTAAACATAAGGAGAAAGAAAAAAACATTTATCATTCTTGTGCCAGGCAGAGTTCAGCTTGAAAGAAACCGGATGAAATGTGTATCATTCATCTGAGGAACAAATCCACACTACAGATTTGTCTGAGAGACAAGTGAATGTGATCCAAAAAAGCTATCCATTTCAGAATGGGAGGCTTGAATTCAGTCCAACCAGAAAATGCATGCTGAGTAGCATCCATTTAGTCAGAGTAGTAATGGTTTCTTCTAAGAGCGCATTGCCTTGATCATTGTGTTAAACACTGTATATATAACCAACAAAAATTCCCATCTTTGCAAATGCAGGCTATCTGCCAGTTCCACAAAGGGATTTTTTTTTCATAAATAGCTACTGCAAAAGGGATGTTGCCTGCAGAGCAGGTTCTGTGTGCTCAGCCTACTGTGATCATCAGGTCTGAGGGCACAGTAAATGGAATTCACAAGCCTTTCCAAGTCACCTCCTGTGTAAAGCCCTGAACAGACAGTCCCAGAAGTGAAGTAAGGAACAACTTCCCCCTCCGCCCCTTTGGGCAGCTCTCAGACATGCCTTTAGCAATACCTAAAACAAGAAAAACACCTACAGCCACTTCAATGGGGCTGGCGGAAACAGAACGGAAATGAGAAACTGATTAGGTGGAGAGCCAGCTTCACATGCACTGAAACTTCCAACTTTTGTTCCTAACAACTTTTTAAAAACTGCTTCAGTTTTGCTAGTATTCCCTTTGAAAAAAAAAAAAAATCTTGGCCCATGAGCTCTCAGTGCCTACACAGATGAAAGCTGTGAGAGGCCTTAAATGACTTCAGCAGGAAACTACTGGGAAGGGGAGGGGTCTGTTTTCTGACAGTCCCATTACACATTTCTAGGAAAAATCTTTTCAAGTTCTGTGGACGAAAACGAAACAGAATTACAGCACTGCCTCTCTTTTGGAGACAATCAAAACAACACTTTTTTCTGCTCTCATGCTGTAGTGCTGCAAAGTAATTTCATTCTTTTTTTATCTCTCCTTCTTAGGATCTCGGGGTCAGGAATAGCACTTCAGAGTGAAGAAATTGTTAGAACCAACGCAATCTAATCTGCTCAAAAAGGACTCACGTTTGTTTCAGGTAAACTTGAGAAACACTTTGTTCTACAGTTGCTTTCATAAATCCTTCTGTCATTTCCCAAACTGTTCAGTGATCTCAGGAGTTTTCTGTTTAGTAGCAATGACAAAGCACTCGACTACTGCAGGAAAGCTGAGCAATAACAGACGTCAGCCAACGCCACCCCCAGATCACTGGGGTGGAAGGTCATCCTCAAACAGTATTTCCATTTTCCCCTCTTGGTAAATTGCTCTGGGGAAAAAAAAAATCCTCTTTTTTTGGTGTAATGTAGTTAAAAATTAGGAAGTCACCACCACTTACACAAAGCTGGAATTCCTGGCTGTGTTGGGAATTTCAGCTGATGTCTCCACCCAAGCAGCGTGTGGAACCAATGTAATGGCTAACACAATTCAGAGCTTAAAATGGAGTGATGGTGCAGCTCCAGCTGTTTTTAGAAGTCAGTACAAGAGATCTTAGGAAGCATTAGAGAAGAAGTAGAAACAGAGGTGATTTATGGCGTCTAGTCTGATGATGTGCACTAAGGAATATGTGAGTGACAGTGTAAAAAGCAAGGGAGAAAAGCATCACTGGACAGTATTACACAGTGCCAGGCTGAGGACCAAGACAGCCACAAAAAGTGATGACTGTTGGGACATATCTCATGGGAAGCAGGTGCATTGTTTTTCATCTGTGCTTCTAGAAAAGGCACAGTCCCCAAAGGTGAAGATACATGACAGCCTGGGATAGAAAATAGAGCTTTTGTTCTGATGAAGATGAAAGGTTCACTGTGAGCAGACTTGGCCCAACTGCCCTTAACAGTTCCTGTGAAGGGATTTGCTCTACGAATCCCTCAGTTATCACAAGCTGCAGCTCCCTATTTATCAGCTCATCCAAGCCAACTCTGCAAGGGCTTTTTTATTCCCTGAGAACTGAGCTGTACTGTTTGACCAAACAAGTTTCTACCTTCTTTCCCAGTCCTAACATGCAGAGAACTAAAATCACTGGCAGGGCACAGTGATGACAAGCATTTACCTTATTACCAAATATATTTCCATATAGGCCCCTGCTTATATAGTTCCTCAACTAGCTGCTAGTTCTGATGCAGATTTTTAGCAATGTAATAACTACTTAGTATTTAATGAGTATTTAGTAGTAATTTCATAGATCTGCTATCTGGAGATGTTAGACACAAATGATTTATCTGGTGAAGAGAATCATGGTATAAACTCTGTCCTCACTGAAAACAGAAGCTGATTTGCTGCCAACATCAGTGCTTCATATTTGCACAGGGTACTGTGCTGTGTATTTACAAAAATAATTAAATAAATAGATAAGCAATGGAACTATTTGACAAGAACTACAGAGGGGTGAGACATTTAATAAAACACTTCTAGGGCTTTCATCTCAAAAAGCTAATTTAAAAGGTTGCTTATAAATAATAAAAAAATCAGTGTTTCTTTGAAAAATCAAAATACCCAAACCTCAGGTAATGCAGTTCTTCACTAAGAGTACAAAAACCTCTTCTCAGAACATGTTAAACCTGTACATCCCAGTTCCATATTGGCAGGTAGGACTCACTCTGCAAACTAGACCTAACTAGGAACATTTTGCTAAGCGCATTCTAAAGGGCTATAATTCCCCCTCTAAAAATGGTCTGAGAATTCTGTACTTTCTGGAGTGGTGAAATTAAACAGTTTGAAAATAAAATGTTTCGGGCTTACAGGACTCCTCAAACACTACTACAGATACAGCAGCAATTAAAATGACTAGGTTGAAATTATCATCAATCTGACTTCAGCACAGTGCTAGCTTCTTCCCTTAGAAACAAATTTAACATCATTTCACTCTGTCACTAACCAGGATTCTTTGGTTCTGATATAGTAACTATCACTAAAGCACATTAACAAGATGAGCACTTTTCTAAAATAAAACTGTAGGACGTCAATGCAAATCAACAGTAAAAATCTATTTTAGAAGGATGTAAGAAGTAAAATAACTTAGTTACAGAGCATCTGAATGAGGAAAAGAAATCTTGTTTTGCAGCCCATTTCTGTAAACTAAAGCAGTTTGCTTTTTCCCCATTGATAGAAAAAACCTGCTAATTTTTGGCATAAACCCCCCAACATTTAACCTGTTATTTTTGATAAGTAGATTTTGAAAAGAGCAAAATATGAAGGAAGGCTTTCATTAATCATGTAGGATATAAATTTTTTGGCAGGTGAAATTCTTTATATTTTGGAATGAATAGTCCTGAGGTAGAAGGGCTAGTTCAGTTATTGAAAGAGAAGTGTCCATCTTACCATCCTACAGCATTTTTCCTACAGCTGTACTGTGACCATTCTTTATGCTCCATTCTCTTGACAGGAGTGACTTTCCTTGGACATCAGTGATTAACGGAAATTCCAGATCACTCCAGTAAAATGCAGTCTCACAAGGAAGAACCTGCAACATCTCAGAGATCACAGTCTTAAAAAGGATCCAAACCCAGTGAGCAACTGCATCCTCCATAAGTGAAACCTGTCCATCTTCTAAAATCATCTCATGGGGAGGAGATGTCCACAGTAACAGCAACCAACTATAACAGCAACCCAGGAGAAGCTATGGCTAAGGTAATAACCTTTGGGAAAAGCTTTTAAAAAGTACTTTGACTATTTTAAAATAATGTTACTATCAGATAGATTTACTAGATTTTAGAAGTCTTTTTCACTCAAACTTCTTCCTGATCACCCCTGTACATTTGCAAAGTATGTTTATCATCCAGTCTTCTCCAAACCACCATTATTTTCAAAGGAAAAGGGAAAAATACTGCAAAGGCTTCAATGATGTGAGTGAATTATTTCATTCACAAGTGCAGCATGTGTTCTCTCTTCTGTAATGACACAGTACAGAAAACAAGAGGTAATTAATGCAATTCCTTTGCCAAATGAGTGGGATCTTATAAAGAATTGGCACATAATTCTGATTTGAGCTTCCTTGTTTTAAACAAAACCAAACTTAATACAGAACAATATAATGTACTAACATGGTCCTTTGCCATATTTTTCTTTTTCCCCCAATACAAGGGTCTGCAAAGTGCTGGGCCTGTAATCAAAGGACACTCAGTGCCCAAACCAGCACTGTTGATGCAGCCAGACATTTCTGTGTGCTGCAGTACAGCCATGAAAGTGAACCAAACAAGAACATTTGGTCTTTTGTTGTCTTACATACCAAGAGAGAAAAGCATGGCTCTGCCTCTGTTCTACCCAATGAACAGATGTGGGTTTAATCACATATAAAAGAAAATGCTCACAAGTTTCAGACTATGACTTTGATATTTAGGAGTAAAATTACTTTCTCAAAGAAAGTAATTTTCATCTAATTATCTTGAAACTGTCCATAAAAGGAAGATAGGTAAGGAATTGGATAAATACACCAAATAGGGTTTCCTTTGGAGTTATTTTCTGCCACTGGAGAGAAACCTAAGGAAATTTTCATAAACAAAGCACTCGTGGCAAGATAAGAAAAGAAGCCTCAGGGTCCAATATCAGAAAGTTATAGGAGATTCTTCAATAAATAGATACTACAGAGCAGTGTAAATTCAGATGCCTCCTCTGTCTTGCTGAACTCAAAGCTGCAAATCAACTCAATACACAAGGTTAGCAAACAGCAGAATTAGGTAAAATAGAAGCAGAAAATGCCATACAAAAGCCCCAAAGGACACCTTAAGGGCTATAACTTTAATCTGGCCACTAACCTACTATCCAGCTCCCCTGCCTCCCCCCCAGCTCAAATCACCTCATAAATACCTAAAGCAGATTATCCTTCCTTCTGGGGAGCATTAGAGCTCTGCCAAGATGTGTGAAATGCAGATCCAGGGAACACAGATCTGGGGCAACTCTTCAAGACACATTTTGGAAGGATGTCCACGGCATGGAGGAGGTTGGCATTCACATCCAGAGAGAACAGGGATGATTCCAATGCCACCAGGATCTATCTCATGCACGTGGCCTCTGCAGGGATAATGTGCACAAAGGGATCTCTCTCCCACATCTGGGTGCTGCACCAGGAGCAGAGGGTGGAGGGACAGAGATGAAATCTGTGGTTCTGATGTGAAAGCAAGATGCACAATGCTGGCATCTGGCAGCCATAAAACACTCATGAGGCAGAGCTGGGCCTTGGGCTGCTGCCAGCCAGGGTGCCTAAAGGATAACAAGAGCTTGTAACCCATGCAGAAGGGTCAGGATGGCAGAACACAATCATGGCCCATGCAACTGCAACTGCAAATTCCCAGCTTCCCAGGGTTTCACTAAGAGTGTACCCAACATCCTAAATTAATCCTAAATTAATTTTAAACCCACAGGCATTCAAAGTTCATCACAAATGACCAGGCCTACAAAGCATCCAGACACACACCTCCCACTGAAAATCAGTGGGAGTTAAGCCCCTAAATACTCCAATAGTTCTGACCAAGTATTTTCCTTTTTTCCCACCCTTAAAAACCCCAAGTTGTGTTGTCCCTTTGAGCCTCTCTTGCTCATAGCTTTTTTCAGTCCTATATTTCACTGTAATTTCTTGGGAGCATCCCAACCTGCAGTGTCCAGGCAGCAGCACCTGTCTGGAGTTTCAGAGATAGTGCTGGTGTCTCTGGAGCATGCAGCACTCACTTCAACAACTGCTCTTCATCCCACTCATGTGTTACCAGCTCCATTTACAGGCACAAACTCCTCTAATGCCAGTCACAAGACAAGATTACAGATCCTGAATGAATCCATGTCTAAACTCAGTATTAAGGAAATTTCATGCAGGCAGTTTCACTTACAAACTTTCTTGCAATGCCTAGGACCTATCTGAGTTTCTAAAAAGTGAGTTTTTAATTATGAGCAGAGAAACAATAGCTCACTTCAGCATGAAAAAGAATACACCCATTATTTTTCCATGCTCTGTAATTTAAAAATAGGTCAACTCATTAGCTTTAAAGCTTTCAAAAATACTAAAACTGAAACACAGGGCTCCGTTTCTTTTTGTTTTTTAAGCCAGACCCAGAGATTGAAGAGTTTTAGACCAATGACTACTTTAAGATGATGAAAGAGGATAAAGTTTTTGAACTATGAATCTAATACAGCCAGAACAGATTGATTTCATAGTAAATTTTTAAACAGAAAGTAAATTTTTAAACATTGACTAAATTTGAAGCATTTAAATAAGACCAGAGCATTAACTGCACACCAATTCAGAAGTGCTGCAGGGCCTATAATTTGTCACTCTGCACATACAGATCAAGATGACTTTTCTCACATTTTTCCATTGTGTGCATGGTCAGAATGCAAACAGGGGCCAAAGTGCACCTGAACAGCCAATTGAGAGACTTCCTATATGTAATGTGAACCAGACAGAATCAATACACACTGAAAAAAATTGACTAGGAAAAGGCAATTTCTTACTCTTTGCTTAAAACCGTAACCCTCATGGCCAGAATTGCTCTCTTGACATTTTGTAAGTTGACAACAACAGAATTGTGGTTAGTGGGACATTGAGTCCCAGTGCTTCCCAAGCACCTTCTGCATGACCTGGGACACACCTGCATTCAGTATGAAACACAAGTTCTTCAGTGCCCAACAGGCTTCAGGGCTGTGTTGTCTATCCCCAGACCAAAGTTCAGCTGCCCAAACAAAA
This sequence comes from Zonotrichia albicollis, assembly GCF_047830755.1. Lineage (NCBI taxonomy): Eukaryota > Metazoa > Chordata > Aves > Passeriformes > Passerellidae > Zonotrichia > Zonotrichia albicollis. The sequence continues at coordinate 8,602,436 of NC_133829.1, read as the reverse complement.
CTGCTGGTTTAAGATCTTGATAGGTAAGTCAGACCAAAACCCAACTACTCTGAGCCATCTCATACTTCCAGTCACTTCAGCTGAGAATAATTTGATTTTAAAATTGAATTTAAGCAAGTTGTTAGTAATCACTTTTCAAGTATTTATTTTATTGAGGGAGGGAGGAGAGGAAAATCAAGCTATTTGGCTTTCCAAGTATTTAACATAAAACCCAGAAGAGCTCCATCTGGCAACCAGCAGGATTTCTAAATAATCTAAATAGTATCTACATAAGAACCAGGCTGTCTATGGAGTGAGACAACTTCAACTTTTACAGCCACAAGAAGTCTTTATTAACATAAAAGGAAATTATAAAGAATTACGTTAGAACAGGAACAAGAGCCTGGCAAGCTGACAAAAGACCCCAGGAATCTCTGCATTAATCTTGAAATGCTGCTTTTGACTTGTTGGAATATAGCATCATACTCTGCATGGTTTTAAAAAAACAAAATAAAAACCCTCTTAGGTTCAAAGGACTCAAGCACAATAAAACCAGCTCCAGGAAAATATTCAGATTAATGAAAATCAATATGTAATTCCTTACTTTGCTACACAAAAAACAACCCTTAATATTTGAACATACTTTGGAAAACATCAGTATTTAATTAAAGTCATGGAAAAAGCCCTTCATGTCCATAGATGTCTGTCTTCATTAAGAAGATGGTTCTGAGTAATGCTGCTAATTATGTAAATTAAATACACTTTTTTGAACTAGTTTTACATATAGAAAATATGGTAATTCTAATTTCCAAGTAAGTAAACACCTCAGAGTATACAGTATTTAATTTTCTGACTTACTCATGTATAAGATCTGTCCTTGCACTTCATACCTAGCCCATCCACTTTTTGGATCATTTGTGAGTGATCCAAACCTGGTGGTGGTTTGGTGTCATATGGGAAATATTTAACTGGTCCTCAATGCCCCTGTCAAGTTGCCATTGGGATTTTCTGTCAGTTTCTTGGCAAAAAATCAAACAGTGAAACAGTGGGCCCAAAAAAACATGTTATGGTGATCCTGTGTGGATAGGGCAGCCTTGAAGCTCTGCGTTTTCCGCTATCCCTGGGCTACAGGAAGAGAATTTCTATCTTTATCATTGCCCATCTGGCACCTTTCACAGGCAGCAAGAACAAAGAAGTAAAACGTACTGGCCCCTACCATCTGCTTCTGCTTGTGAAGTCTGGAGAGAGCCCGATAGGGAAGAAAGCAAAAAAAGATAAAACCCAACCCCTTCGTTTCCCACCAAACTGTTCTGGCAGGTACACGTTGTGCCTGGATTGTACATCTCTTAGGGCCACCCCAGAGACCTCCGGTTCCCCACAGCAGCTCAGCTGCTGAGCACAGAGCATCCCAAACCCTCCCAGCCTCCTGCCAGCCCCGAGAGAAAGGCTCTGCTGGCTGAGAGTTGCTTTATTGGATCAGCCGCTGCTTTATCTAGCATAGGAAAATTCCTGTGGGTTTAATAAGAGGTATTGCCCTACAGATTTTCCCTGGTCCCACCTCCTTTCCCATCAGCCACATCCCCTGTTACTGCAAGGCTGCATACACCATGTGTTGGCTGGACCCCTTCTGTCTCTGACAGAAGTTTGGCCAAAAAGAGCAGATTTTCTGCTACTTTGATCATTTCCTGTGGTAAAAAGTGAAGGGAATTATCTGACCTAGGGTCTTTTTTTTTTTCTTTCTTTCTTAGTTTTGAAAAATAACATGGCTTTACATTTGCAAGTTCCCTTAAATAGTGTACTTGCTTTCCAATAGCATTCTGCTGCTGGTTTACTGGTTGCCTTACAAAACTTACTTTTTTTAGAACCAGAAAACACATTGCTCTGATCTCAAACTCGAACTCAGCTGCTGTATTATTACATCAGTAATGACCTTCCCCATGCTGAAGGAGCAACCACAAGATAGTATCAAATTTACAGACAATACAAAGGTGGCAGCTCCTTCCCAGTTAAAAAATTATTACATTTAAAAAACAAGCTTACTTCTCTTGTGGTGGGGATAGCGTTGTTTTTGGCTACAAATGTGCATTGCATAATGTCTTTAGAAATAAGTTAACCATTTTATTAAATGCACTATTAAGAATGCATTTAGCTATGACATATGTGATATAAGCACCCTAAAACTTTTTTTTTTCCTTCAAGGCTCCACATCAGAAAATCTCCTGCTTGTGTAAGCCCATGATGCAACAGTCACAGTACCTGCTGATTTAAATGGTGAGGAAGATTTGGGAACAGGAGCCTAACTATGGTGCCAAGTGAGAATCACTGACCTCAATGGGCCCTGCAAGTGCACCCTGAAAACTCATCCATTTTGTATTTCTTCTGGCCCAGAGTGTACAAAGTAAGCAAACAGCATGAATCTACCTACTGAACTATTGTCTTGTGTCAGAACTAATATTCTATAGGAATAAATGCCAAATAAATTATCACAATAAACATTAAGTCTATAAATGTGGCACTACAGCATTTAGATACATATATTCACACTTAGTAGTGGTACCCCACTTTTTTCAGCTCAGAAAAATGCCATAATGTGCAAGTTGTGCTTGTTGGCATCAAAACCCTGGGGTTTTTTTGACTTTGCTATGCTAATTACATGAGTAGCCAGATTTTGACAGATACAGTGTTAAGCTGAGACCAGGGTGCAGCGTGTGCCTCCATTTGTGTGAGCTGTACTCTCAAAAGAAATGATTAAATGTTTTGACCTGTTAAAATTACTACTGTTTTAAAACGTTACAGGAAGTCACTTTGGTGAATTTACTATTTGTGTATATTTATTTTTTTTATCAGCCTGTTAAAAAATCATGGCCTGGCTACATTTCCCACTTTATTTATAAAACTGAATCTTTCCTGAATTCACACAGCTCAAAAGGAAAGGAACATCTAAGGCAGTCTGGTTTCTTTCAGTATTAAAAAAAGAAGAAGATACGTACTTATTTATATATGTATGCATGTACCTCACTTAAAAATATAATAAGAAAGGGGAGGAAGAATCTACAGTAACCTCGTTAAAACAAAAATTGCACAAAACCACTTCAAACAAGATCTTACCACAACAAAAATCAGCGTTATCATCGTTAATAACACAGTGCCTTTCATATGCAGAGGTAATAAGGAGGCTGTACTGTGATCCATATAATCTCAATAATGTATAAATGAATCAAAAAGGATCTAATTAGTTCAGCAGCACCAAAAACTAATAAGTAGAAACATCAAAAGAGCCAGCGGGATATTCCATTTTTTTTCAGAATTGTCTGTTTTGTGTCTGGCAGGAGGAGGCCCCACCATGGAGGTGACAGCACCTGGAGCTCAAGGATGCTGCTGTGGCTGTGCCCTGCAGCTCCCAGCCCATCCCTGCACGTCCCGCACGGATCCTGCCCCACCGGGATCCGCACAGGAAGGGTGGGGCGGGCTCCTCACCTCCTGTCTGCAGATAGCACATCCTGAACCAACACTGCCCCTTTTCCTCCTTCCACACAGCCCCGGCGGAAAAGGAGAACGGCCACTGGGGAGGCGCCTCAGCTCCCACGGACACACGCGAGGGAGGGAGACCAAGGAGAGATGGGCAGAGACTGCACCTAGCATGGAGCCATGGAACCTCCCTGAGCAGGGCCTGCACCCAGCACAGAGCCATGGAACCTTCCTGAGCAGGGACTGCACCCAGCATGGAGCCATGGGACCTCCCTGAGCAGAGACTGCACCCAGCACATAGAGACTGCACCCAGCACAGAGCCACAGAACCTCCCTGAGCAGAGACTGCACCCAGCACAGAGCCACAGAACCTCCCTGAGCAGAGACTGCACCCAGCACAGAGCCACAGAACCTCCCTGAGCAGAGAGTGCATCCAGCAGAGCCACAGAACCTCCCTGAGCAGAGAGTGCATCCAGCAGAGCCACAGGACCTCCCTGGAGATGGCCTTGGCCTCCTGCGAGTCCATCCCGACTCCTACAGCTGCTCCTGCCCTATGATGGGAAAAGGTTTGTGTATGCACACCTGAGAACCCCTTAGCAAATACCTGTGGAGGCATCCCAGTCAAAGGTAGAACACTGTGTGCATAGATGTACTTATTAAAATAAATAATTAGAATAATAATAAGAATAATAAATACTTAGAACCTGTGTTCTATGTGGTGAAGTATGGAAGTGGGAGGACTTCTGTACTTCACCACATAGCTGTGGGCAGCCATGCCTCTGCAGCACTCACTGCATGGCAAGAACATCACACCCTGCAGGAGTGCAGCCCGGGCTGATTATGGCAAAGAATTGTTCACACAATTCACTGAAGTCAGAAAAGTTCCATTTAAATATAAACAGAACCTAACCCAGAGGTCTGCTGTACTTAAGGAATTATTTCTCTCTAACCCTGAAGATTCAGATGTAGCTTTTATGTCCTCCAACAGATGTCTGTCCACTACCCAGTAATGGTTCACTCCACTTAAGTAAAAGCATCATATGCAAGAGAAACAATAATGCTATAAAACAAAGACCTTTCACTACTCCAGGTCCATTCCACACCCAAAGCCCAAAGGTTTCCTTCTTCAAAGAAATAAACAGGACAGTATTTGTTGAGGTTTAAGCCACAGTAACATTTTAAGGTGCCAATAGCTTTCAACATGGTTTGATCTGCAGACCTATTTAAAAACCCAATTATGCAATGGAGCAGGACAGAGAAACAAAACCTCCTTTCCAGAAGATTTGCTCTTCTATTTAACAGAACGTATAGAAAGCATCAGATCTCACAGGGCCAGGCTGACAACATCCATCATTACAGCTCTGGGAACTACTGCAGCATGCACAAAGCTCCACTCACACCTCCCAAGGAATTCAACTGGAGGTCAGCTGCACCTCAAAAGCCAGCCATGGTCTGCTGTAATCTGCAACACCAAACTCAAACTGCTGTGACAGAAATCTCTACTGAGGAGCTCCAACACAAACCTCTGAAGAATTAAAGTCCACTCCAGCAAACCTTCACAATCCCAAGAAGACATATGGCACACGCCAGGCTAACCAGCAAAGTTTTCTAAGAAATCATATTGGAACTCATAGATTTAACACACAGATGGCCCACAACACCTACAAGAATTAAAATTCAAAACCTTCTCAAGAGGTAACACCAAATGCTGCTAAAGACAAACAAAGCCAGGCTGTGCCCCGCTGCAGCAATCACCAGTGCTCTGCACAGCAATCCCAGTGTATGCAGCACTGCCCAGCTGCCCACAGTACAACTGGAGCAGCTCTGTGTGCTAGGGCTAGTACTGCGAGAGGAACAGCATTTATGAAAATAAAAGAACTGAATTGAAGCCTCTATGCTGCTGTCTAGAACTTACAGTTACGTTTGTACCACCCATTCCCTAGGGGAAATGACATACAATACAAACAGGCCTAGTTGTTCAATTATTCAAGTATTAAAAGATTCACAGAAAAGCATCTGAGAAACATAACATTTTAATAGATGAAATAAATACTCCAGTACATGCAAGATAAAAACTGACATTGGAAAAAAATTAAAAATCACTTTTGTTATAGTGTAATTTTGTTTGTTTGTTTAAACACTCACAGTAGCTTTTCCCCCAGTTTGGAAATCAACACATGGAAAATATAATCCACAACCTCCAGTCCTTCCACTCCTACACACCAAATGCACTTCTAACCTAACACTTGATGCAAAATAAAAAAAAGTCATACAAAACAAAAACAAACAAAATAGTAGCTACATCCATCATCTATGTGTTGTTGGGTTTTTTCGTTTTTTTAAATGAGTTAGAACTGAGGTAACCTTTTTCCTGCACAACCGAACAGCAAAATTTAGAAGGGAAATTTCGGAAGACAAGACAAGACAAACTTTAAAAACCGCACCCAGCGCGATTAAAGCTCTTTTTTTTCTCCTTTTTCTAAGATACCCCCACCTCCCCAAATATAAAAAACTTTGAAACAGTTTTACCACTTGTGTGAAGACCTTGTTGAATAAAGAAAAATTTATCTGCAGATACTTGCTTAACTTTAAAGTAAAATAAAAAGAAGCCAAAACTGGCTACCTTTATTAGTACATATAGTTTGAATACGTTCTGCATCTTCACCACATGAAATCAAAGGATTGGGCTCATCCAAGCAAATTCTTTGGTATACAAAAAAGGGGTGAGGAGGTGGGATATTATTTTCCTTTAGCAATGACTGGGATCTAAACAGAAGATGTGGGGGTTAATTCACAGAATTGGAGTTCACTGGCGGTAAAGTCCTGGGTGAAGATCTTTCTCTTAGTGCCTGAGATAGCAGGTTGCAGCCATCCGAGACGGCGCAAGCTGAGTTCCTCAACCGTTCCCTGTAATCGCTCATTTTGGTGCTACTTTCGGGGTGTTGGGCGATATCCCTGAGGCATTGGGTCAGGAGCACACAAGCAGATACCACGCTCATGGCTCCTCCTAGGATGGCAGTTTGCACAGCTTTGCCCTCTGGATTAATGGTGGCAGCTTTACCCAAAAACTGGGGCTCAGTGGCAAAGCCCACCAGAGCATAGACGGACTGCACCAAAGGTCCACTGAACAAGACGCACCGGTTCCTGGTCAGCTCGCTGGGCGAGGTCTTGACCTCCTTGACACAGGCCAAGAGGGCAGAGGCGCTGGTGCTCATACATTTGACACTGAGTTTGAACTGCTCCTTAGCAAATTTATCCTTGGATTTCTCACTGGCCAGCACGCAGGCGTCTGTCAGGAATTTCAAGTTCTTGGACATGTTCTGAGAAACCTCCAGCAGGAGCTGAGGGCTCATATCTGCCAAAGGGGTGGTCTTCAAGACCCCGCAGCCGTGCTCCACCTCATGCCTACATCGGGTCACCTTGTAGCGATCCACCAAGCCAGGCATGGCAGGCTGGGCTCCCGGAGTCTCCACTGCAGCCAGGTAGGCAGCGTGGGCAGAGCACTCGGTCAGGGAGACCACCAGCTCCCCCATCTCCATCAGGCTTTCTCCCACCTCCCCGAAGCGTCCCATGTTGAGCTGGCTCTGGACGTCATGGGTCAAGATGGAGAGTCCTTTGGTCCTGGCAATGATCGTGTCCCTGCACTTCTCAAAGGACTCACCGAAGACAGACAGGCTCTCGGTGTTCACCGGCCTGGTCTCGCTCGACAGCAGAAGCAGATCGGCCACCAGTTGCATCTTGATCTTGCAGTGGTCGCAGATAGAGATGAGCTTCTTCCTCTGCAGGGAGCTGCTGCTGGGGATGCCGCCGCCGGAGACCTCGCTGCTGGACTTGCCGGAGCCACCGCTAGCCATAGCGCCGGGGGGGCACTCGCATGCCGCTCGCTACCCCGCTGCTGCCGCCTCCGCCGCCGCCCGAGCAGTCCCGACTGAGCCCGGCAGGATCGCTCTGCCTTTTCCGCAACATCATTCCATTAATCGCCGGGAGGCAAGAAAAGGCTCTGGGCGCCGGGGCTGCCGCCGCTCGGGGAGCGAGCTCGGCCGGGGCGCCCGCCCCGCTCCGGCGCCAGCCTCCGCTCCTACGGCGCTCCCGCGGCGGGGCGGCGCTCGCCGGGCGCCCCCGGGCCCCGGTCTGGCATCCTTTAGCTACAAATACGTAATTTTTTTTCTCCTTTCCTTCTCGCACGCTGGCTCGCCTTCCTTCCACCGTCTCGTCCGGCTCGCCGGCTGCGGGATCCTGCGCGAAGTTCCCTTCAGCGGACGCGGTACCTCAGGGACGCTCCTCCGCCGCGCGGAGTTGGGGCAGGGGCGCAGCCCTCCAAGTTGCTACCGCGCCCCCGGCGCCTCCGCTCGGGGAGCGCCCGCCGGGCGCAGCTCGCAGGGGCCGGAGGGGCGGCGGCTGCGCACCATGTGCCGCCCCCGGCGCCCGCCGCGGCCCCGGCTCGCAGGAAGCGCCGCGGAGGGTGTGGCCCGCCCGCCCCGCACGGCCCCGCCGCGCACCCGCGGGGAGCCGGCCCGGGAGGGGAGAGGGGCACGGCGGGGAGCCGGGACGCGGGGGAGCGTGGGGTGAACGGAAAAAAAAAAAAATAAAGAAGAAAGAGAGGAGGGGGTAAAAAAAAAAAAAGCTCCACCGGATCCGGGTGCTGGGGCGGGCGGGCGGATCCGTTCCCCTTCCTTTGCCGCTGCCTCACTCCTTCCTGCCGCGATCATTCACGCGGGCGCTGCGCGCTCGCTCCCCGCCGCCGCCGTCCATCCCCTGCGCCCCGGGCCCTCCTCGCCGGCTCTCGCGGTGGCGCCGCCGCACCAACTTAGGCTCTTCCCGCAAACAAGGGTGGTGGCCGCGGGCTGCAGCCGCGGATGCTGCGACCCGCCCGGCCTTGCGCTCCTCCTGCCATCTTCCCTGGCTGAGCGGCCAACTCCCAGGGAGGGAAAAAAAAAAAAAAAAAGAAAAAGAAAAAAAAAAAAAAAGAGGGGTAGGAAATCTTCGTTTAAATCCCTTTCTCAGGCTTTCAGACAAACTACTGGGAAGCGGCGGCTGCGACGGCGCTGCCAGCCAGACGCTGCACGGCTCCGGGGGAGCTCCCCCGCCCCGCTGCCTTTGCTGTAACCTCACTTGAGCCTATCGAAATCTTTTGTGCGGTGTCACCGCCCTTCGTTTAAATCCTGCCCTCCCCCCGCCGCCGCTCCGCGCCCGCCGCCGCTCGCTCCTCCCAGGCGGAGGGGGCAGCAGCGCCGGCACCGCCCGCCCGTCCCCGCCGCTGCCCCGTCCCCGTCCCCGTCCCCGCCGCGCGGGGCTCCGGAGGGGCTCCGCCAGTGCACACACAGCGGCGGTGCCCGAGGGAGAGGCCGCTGGGAGGAAGGCGAGAGGCAGCCGGACAGCGCGGCCCGGGGCGCACGGAGCTGTCGGATACCGGAGGGCGAGGAGCCGGCCCGGCCCGGGTGCCGCTCCCTGCCCCGGGCAGCCCGCCAGGTGAGTGCGGCGTTCCGCTCGGAGCTCCCGGCCCGCGGGCGGCTGTCCCGGGCCGGGGGGCAGAACCCGTTCCTGTGACAGAGCCCCGGGCAGCGCGGCTCGGAGCGCGGGCCCGCCTCGCTCATCCCGCGGGCTCCGGTACCCGGGCCGGGCTGGCCGTGCTGAAACGGGAGCGCTGGAAACGCGGGATGGGGAACTGCCGCAGCTTTCTTTACACTCAAATACTGCTCTCAGCACAGGCCCTGACCCACATTTTAAACCAATGAAGACGAATTTGGTCTGTTGCTCTCCCGTTTCTGTCGCTGTGTTTGAACACTGGTTACTGTTTATTAGACTTCAGCAGGGAAAATGTAAACCTACTGACACTGCTGTGCACTGAAAGCTCTACAAAGACTTCCTCTGATCTGTTTCCATTCTGCAGCACACCGAGAACTTTTTGAGATTATTCTTGTCAAAAGCAAGATGTCACGCTCAGTAAACTTGAGGCACACATCAGATTCTGTCCTGTTGTACAGTATTGGCATCGATATAATTCTGATTAATCCAAACCCATGTTGAAACCACATCTTAGATTTGTTACGTATTTTGCTGTAGCTTAAGCTGCAGCCAAATAATATCATTATTTTATTCCTTTCAATCAGAATTCTCTTTTTAAGTCAGCCATTAATTCTAGGCATTTACAATGCATTCAGCATTAGTTACAGATGTTACAGAGCTCCAGAAGTACATTTGTCCCAATTCACAGTTAACATCCTACATTCCTACTGCTGCAGGGGTATAAGTGACCTTGAAATAAATGGAAATTGAACCAGATTCCTCACTTGCAGTTGCAGGTCAGATCCAACAATACCCTGGCACAAACAGAGTCCACCAAATGGATTCCATACATTTAAAGAACTTCAGACAACTTTATTTGCACATAATCTTTGCCATTAGCTAGAAGAACCTTTGGCCTTCTCATTGTAGAGCAGGATGAACAGAGATGTGAAAGTGGGGGGTTAACAGGGTGTACATATTTGGGGGGCAAAGGAAGCCCTTGCCATAAAGCCAGGCTTGAGGAAAGGGGTAGGTTCTGGTCTATGGGTGTGTCAAAAATAGGGCAGTTCTCCACCCATCCCTCCTCACAAAAACAGTGTGAGGGAAATTCTGTTTACTTGAGTCAGATTAAAGCAGTTTCAAGGAAGGTCATGATTTGGGCCTAAACAATTTTGGCTTACTGCCAGCGACTTGTTTTCAAAAGTATAAATAGGAATGATTTCAGAGTACTCTGAAAAATAAAAATCAATGGGCAGAAGAAGCCAGCTGAACTGTATTTCAAAGTATTTCCAGATACATCTTTAAATGAGGTTAGATAGTATGCAGCACAAAGAATGTCTCTCATAAATATTAACCTAGTTTATCTTTAATGAGGATTGACTACATTTAATTAGGGTTTGAAAGATTTCATTTTAGAAAACGTAGGTCTCATCCCTGGCTAGAAGAGGTGTTACATGACCTAATAATCTTTTCCATTTTTAGATGCTGCTGCCTGCCATGATGCTCTGTGTGATTTGTGCCATTCCCCAAGGACAAAGGGGAGAGATCCTTGGTTTGGACAGGTCCTGCAGTGCCTCCTGCGCCAGTCTCCCCCTACAGAAACCCAGCTGGGCCTTAACCATGGCAGTTCCTGACCAGAGCTCTTAGTAACTGCTACAATATAAAGCAAATTTTTTTCTAGCTTTTATAACCCATCCACCAGACTGATCCAGTCCTTATCTGCCTCAGTATTTGTCGGGGGAAAACTAGTAATTTTTGTCCTGTGGTAGGTGTTGCATGTGGACAGTGTCCAAGGAAGTCTTGCCAAATGCCATTGTCCTCCCATAGTAGCCCTGGGTGTTCAGTTTTTCTGCATATTAAATGTTTGGGGAAGAGTGACTTGACTTTTGCTTCTTGAAAAAATAATATAAAAATACCACCTTCATTAGTCATTTTTACCATGCAAGTGGCTTTTCCTGGAGCAGGTCCCTGTGAGATCCATCCTGCAGACTGTAGGGTTGCTGCCTAGGTACTCCTGGCCTAGCTGGAGTCTCTCTTAGTCTGTTTCCCATGAACATGCAGTCTTATTCTAAAAGGCAGCCTTGGAGGTGGATTCTCCTGGGCTGGTACCTGAGCAAGGTATGTGCTTTAAAGTGCCAGTACATGCCTCTCTGAGACTTGTACCCAGTGATGTTTGGATGGGTATTTCCTTCCTAAGTCTTCTGCACTTCTTTTTCAAGGAGGATGTGTTCATACCCATTTATTTCAGTGCAAAGGTGATCCAGGGGGCTTGGGCAGCTCACTGAACTGGTGTAAAAACTTGGATGATGTGACAATCATGAGGCCATGTTTGGCTTTGAAAAGATTCCACTGCCAGAGTCTGAATGAATTAACTCTCTGGGGTTCAAACCAGCAGGCATTGTCAGATACAAGGGATTAAAAGGCTTTTTAATGTGGCTTAGTAGTGTACAGAAGATTGGCTTACTTGTATGAGCTCTTCTTTTGTCACATTGATCTTTATTTTGCATTGTGCTTAGTACAACAGAATCTGGAGGCTGAAGTCTTCTTTCCTGAATCGTCTGAAAGGACCTGGCCCTTTTATTGCTTAGTAAAATATTTTATTGTGAAGGAGGAATTGATTTTTGCCAGTGTTGAGTAATAGCTGAAGAATACCAAGTTGTAATAATTTCATGAGCACTGTATGTGGCCAGGTGGGTGAGAGGAAGTTACTATATGGTGGGTTGTACTTCTTTATATTACTTTCCTGTATAGATGTATTGATCTAACCTAATAGGGAGCTAGCTGATGAAGGAATAAAAGGCAATTCAGTGGTTCCCCTCTGTCAGCTGTATGTGACTAAACCCATGAGGTGGTAATTACAGGAATGATAGCTCCAGTTCTGAGGGATGCAGCTGGTTTGTCAGGCTGTAAACTGAAAATCATAGGAGGATAAAGTTGGCAGGGACTGATGAAAGAAATACTTCCAATACCAAGGCAGAGTCTGCAGAAGAGGGTGGATGAAGATGGGCCTTCCTCTCTGCAGCAGTGGAAGTCACACAGAAGGAAAGGCAAGTTTCCAAAAATGACCAGCTTATTGTTCTTGAGATCTATTTTGTCTTAAATGCTTTGGTGCTGAGTAAGTGTTTTGTGGTCAGTGCTTACAGCCATTACTTCATGAGAGATTAAGCTGTGAGGTCTGGGTCTGTCTCGGGTCTGCAGAGGTGGCCATGGTCGATGCACTGGGATGCAACCTGAGAACTGGTCTGCGTGTAGCCAAAAACACAGATCTGGAGGAACAGTTAACTGGGCACTTGAGACAGCAAAGTGCAAACACAGTCACAAGTTTTGTTTCTTTTGTCTATAAATAAATAGGTTTTAGGATAGTGGGTGGGCTTTCACATACAGGTTTAATTAATCTGGTGTTCTGATGTAGTGGTTTGTGTTTGTTCTTTTTTTAACATGGCATAGTCAAAACCACAGTATCAAAGGTAAGAACAAATTTATTATGTAAACAACATTAATGTAAACATCCCAGTAGTGGGATGGTGGTCAGTTCCTGTTTCTCGGCTGAAAGGTAATACAGCAAAAGAGGTTTTCTTTTGTTGTCCTTTTATTCATTATTTATTGCACTGTTTTCACCACTTGCTGTATATAATCAATTGGTTGTCCCCTGCTGTTACCATGGATATTTAATACAACATGGAGAAGAGACACATATTTATGAAAAGGAAAATGCAGCTACAAAACTCCTCTTGCACTGAATGGACAGCTGTGCCATATTTTATGTGAATACAGCCAATAATGGCTTTTTGCTCCTTGTTCTTGCCTGCCATCTGCACACACAGACATCCATCCTGCACCTTGTGTGTCTCGGGGCTGGTGCCCAGGAGGTGCCATGCTGCTCCTTGTGTCCCTTCTCCCTCCTGGAGCAGGTGAGAAGGGCCAGAGGCACGTTTGTAGCCTTGAAACTCAGGAGCACTCAATGCAAGAATGCCAAATGCTGTTGGTTCCAGTGGTCCAGCATAAACAGGACTCCAGGACCCTCCCTTAGACTCCTATGTCTGGGTTTTTTTGACATCAAAGGAGAACATGGTATTTTGAACAAAATGTGCAAGGGCCCACCCTTCCTGAACTGCACTTCTGGTTGTATGTTCTGTCCTGCAGCTGTACTACTCTACAGAAGGGTTTGGGTTTCTCCCCTCCCTGCCCTCTTTTAATGTATTGTGAGAGAAGTTTAATAGATGTTTTCACAGGAGTCTCTGGTCCTACACTGCTCTCATTGTGCCTCTCTCTGTGTTCTCTTAGCAGGGCTGCTGGTCATTAACAGTTTAAGCTTAGCGCCTCTAATTCATCTGAAGTTCATGTAATGTATTACTTACATTAGATGTAGGGGCCAAAACTGACCTGTAAACCTAAAATGAAATTGGGACAACAAAATTAATTTCATTTAGATTCTGAAAATTAGACTATAAATGGAATTCCTGTGGGAGCTGTGTTAATCTTTGACATGGATTTAATGTAATTCTTTTCTTAATAGGGTAACTTTAAATTGTGTAACCAGTACGTAGTTTTAACCAGCACAGATCCACAGCAAATTCTGCATTAAGATGAGTACTAAGAGGAACATTCTGTGGTGTTTCTGAATTTAAGGATCACACTGTATAGTTTTAATGTAGTTGAGTAGACAAGCATCATACCCTTTCCCCAGCCCTGAGCAGGCAGGTAATGACACAAAGCTGTGATGTCATTTATCAGACATCTCCATTCCATCAATGAATTATAATTTATAAAATGCATGTGCACAGGATAGCACAAATTCACGGTAAAGATTTATTTTATGTTCAAAGCTCAAGTCAGAATCTGAATTTCAAGGTTAGTACCTGAATTAGAATTTCATGTCAGAATCATCATAGTTAATCCTTAATCTGGGAAAATTTTGAATTAAAGACTTCGTTTTTTAAATTGGATTCAGGAATTCAAGATCTGACAAGCTGTGGAACAAAAATTTGTATTCTTTTAATAGATGGCAAGTAAGTGTGCTTGTCTTACACATGAAATTAAATTGAGGACTGAAATTATTCTGAATTATTCAAATGTTCACGCTCTAGATGACAGCATGTTCTGCTTGCTGTGCTGCTTTTTATCCAAGACATTTTCTTGTTTTTAAAGATGGCATGTTCAGGTCTGATTCTTCAAGTTTAATTCTGCCTGTGAGCAAATTCAGAGGGTTGGATTACAAATGCACTGTCTGTGCATGAGAGCTTGGGCATTAGATTCTCTCTGCAGGGGAACATTTAAGGTACTTGAGATAATTTGACCTATGAAAACAATAATTTTGAATGTTTTACTGCAAATAACTCATAACAACCTGACATTCTGTAAAATGTATGATAGTGCTTTTAAACAGCGAAGAATATGCTGAATGCTGGGACATCTCAACACTTGCATCCAAAATTGCCACTGCAAGGCTGCCTTGCACAACATTTAATTCATGTGGGCTTCTATTAAACATCCTTCTGTGCCAGTAGAGTTCTTGAAATGAATTGATTCTGCCAGACACAGCAAATGCTGATAGCAGGCAGCCCTTGCATGTTCATTGTCCCTTCTGCATGCTTAGGGATGATCTTCTGTCTTAATTGTCTGTATGTCCTTCCAGGAAGGCAGGCGCTGCCTTTTCCTTAATGAAGTCAAGTTCTCTGTTCTTTCTAAGGTTTAATTCCAAGGATTGTCAAGGACAAGCTTTAATATTCTACTGCACTGTATTTGCAAAGAAAAGTAAAATGTGACAAATAGGAATCCACTTTAAAATAGAAAATTGCATATAAAACTCCACCAGCAGCTAAGACTTGAGAGAGCTTTTGGCAGTTAAAAATTCACATTTTTCTCCCAACTCATGAGAAAGAATGGTATGGAAAATACATTTTGCGTAAATATAGTTCCAAAAATGGGAAAAAAGAGATAATTTAAAACTTCATTAACAGAACATCCTGAATCCTCTCATATTACAGCTTTACCCAGCCCTACTCAATAATGAAAACAGTTTACAAGGGAAGGTAGATTTGCATTTCTGGTAAAATATAACTTTATAATTAAGTGTAATACTAATTAAACTTGAGTGTTGCAGAAGCAAAAATGACAGTCACTGCTTGAGACCTTCCCTGGCATGACCAGACGGGACTTTTGGCTACAAGGTAAAGTATTTACCACCTTACCCTCATAATCTACAATGAAAGTAGCCATGTATTCTCTGATATTCTGTATTGCAATCCTGATAGTGTTAGCTGCTAGGACTATAAAAACTCTTATGAAATGTGACGATGCTTAAGCTATAAAAATCGTATTGGCATGATTCAGTGGATGCTCTGATCAACACACTGTGCTTCAATAAAAGAGAATGCAATTTAATTTGCTGCTGTTGGTGGTGTGTGCTGCATTGTGTTTGTTTCTTGCATGGAAAGAGGAAGAGCAGAGGGCAGGGGCTGAGCAGGTGTTTGTCCTGCAGCTGACCCCACGAGCAGCAGACTTGAACGAGTCTTCCCAGACACAGAATTTTGCCTGAACAGAGGTAGTTGCAAAGTCAGAGCCAAGCATGAAAACTATCTCCTTTTCAAATTAAAGCTTTTATTGGCACGACAATGAAATGTATCATTTTGTTGGTGCAGTGCTGGGTATCCTGAACAACTTGTTCACCCACCAAAGGAAATCAGGTTACTTTTGAGATCCGTATCTGAATGTAGTATCAGATATTAAAGAAAGTAAGTTGGGTTAGTTTGTTCTAACAAGAAAAAACAGAATTGAAGAAAATATTTCCTAGTAGAAATTCAAGGAAAACATTTTACACTTCAAGTCCAGCATTCCAAGATAGAATCTTTTTTCTTTTTCCAGTGAATGTATACACGATCCAGTAATAACAAAAGTTAGCAGAAACCTATTTCAGTAAAACCTCATTAATCACAGCAATCTGATATAGTATACCTGATGTTCATTATATTTAATGAGAGATCACCGAGCAAATGTGCTCATTAGTGGCTCTGGTATTGGACAGCTCTGTGAGAAGTACTTGTCTAAACCCTGTTTCAGTTATGTACATTTAACAAGCTCCACGAATAGCTCTGGGCTGCTTCCTGTTCCTCAGGCACTGGCAGCGTGTCTGAAATGTTATAAAACACATGGAGGCTGCAGCCCAGGCTGGTTGGTTCTGGGGGTGCTGAAATCCTGGATCCCACATCCTCCTCTGCTGTTTCTCATGGTTCATGTGCTTGGCAAGCTGCTCCTTCAGGTGCTGTGTCTCCCTGGTGTTCTCCCTGCTCACTTCAAGAGTCAGCCAGGCTTTGGAGAGCCCCCCAAACCCACACCTCTGCCTCCTGACTGCTTTTGTTTTCTATGTGCACACCTTGCCCATAAAGGGAATGGGCTCCTGGTTCGTTACACGACCAGAACTGGATCATCTGTGTTTGAAACTAATGATGTTAAAGTCCCTTCCAACCCAAACCATTCTATAATTACAGCATTCCATGATACAGTAACAGAATTGGGGCTGAAGAGTTCTCAACAGAATTAGTTCCTCTGCTCTGAACCTGGGTCTACCTTCAATGCTGAAATGGAAAAGCAGCCTCTTCACTAATCAGCCTGACTGCATTAAATATCTACCAGCAGCAATAACTGTGATGCTTCCCTGAATTCCCAAGTTTAAACTTATTGGAATCCAAGGCAAAAGGTAAAGATTGTGCTATTTGTAATTAAAATGCTGCCATGAGGAAAAAATGAAGATTGGAGTGAAATAAGGCTGTGCAGACATCCATGCATGTAATTTGGTTTAGATAATGGAAAAACAGCCTGTACAAAGAAAAACCCGTATCTTAATACGTTGTTGTAGTGGTCAGATGTTCTGGAGTTGTATTTTAGTAGCAAACAGCATTCATTTTAATAGTTTTCTTTTAGAAACTTAATGTTGCTGAGACAGTAGTCAAAATCAGAAGACTCGTGCAATGGGCCCAGATCAGCAAACCCAGATACTTTTCATCCTGTTTTTTTTTTTAAAAAAAAGAAGCAACCACACAGTTTAGATGCCAGGCCTATCATTTATTTACTCGTTTAAACCTCTCAGTGCCCAACGTTCACTGGCTGCCCGGGCCCTGCAGGACCGCACCGGGGCTGCTCCGCCTGGAGCGGGGCTTGGTGCGGGGATAGCGGCACCCGGGGAGGCGGCGGGGGTGGCCGGCAGTGCCCGTCAACGCCGGCCGCTCCGGGGACCCGGCCCGGGCCGCGCCCAGCCCGGCCCGATCCGCCTGTCCAGCTCCTCCTCCCAGCCCGATCCTCCTCGCTGCCTTCCAGCTCCTCCTCCCGGTTCGATCAGCCCTGCTGCCCTTCCAGCTCCTCCTCCTGACCCGACCCATCCCATCCCGCTGCCCTTCCAGCTCCTCCTCCCACGGCCCGATCCATCCCGCCCCGCTCCCGTTCCAGCTCCGCCTCCGGCCCGGCCGCGCTGCCCCCGCCCATGAGGGAGCCGGGGCCGCCTTCCCGGCAGCGGCAGAAGATGGCGGCGGCCGCGGGCTGGGCGCTGCTGGCCCTGGCGCTGTGTCTGAGCGCGGCGGCCGCGAGCGGCGGCTCCGAGGGGAAGCGGCCGCCCAAGAAGAAGGACATTCGGGACTACAATGACGCGGACATGGCCCGGCTGCTGGAGCAGTGGGAGGTGCGGGAGGCGCCGGGTCGGCGGTGTCCGCCCGCAGCACGCGGAGGGAGCGCCGCGGAGCCGGGGGGCGGCGGGGCCGGGCCGGGGCAGCTCCGCGGGGCAGCGGCCGCTCTGCCCGGTCCTAGGCAGGGGGGAGTCCCCGGGCCTGGTCGGGACCGGGCGGGAGGGAGCCCCGAGCCTGGTGGAGGGTGGCCGGTGCCGTGTTCCTCCCTCCGAGGCTCCGGGTCCGTGTGGGGGGGTTTCAGAGTCGGGCGAGCGGCCCTCAGCCTGCCCTGCCCGGCTGGCCCTGTCCCGCCTTCCCAGAGCCCCAGCACCCAGCCCGGGGCTCGGTGCCTGCCAGCAGCCTCGCCTGCCTGAAAAGTCTGGTTCTTTCCAAGTATTGAGCGATACACATTGTGTGACTGAGGGGTGGATACCAGAAAGCGTATTAATTTCACGTTTACAGGGTAGATACGTTGTTTTGGTTTGGTGTTTCTTTCCTATCTTTCCTCATAGTAACAACTTCTAATTCCAGCTCTATCTCGTCGTTTGCATTCTTATCAGCCCGCTGGCTTAACTTTCCTTGTCGGTTTCCCATCACTCTTTTCTCCATGTGGTTGTCATGACACTGTTGGGTTCTTTTCACTATGTTTTATTCCATCATCTTCTGATAAATGCCAGAGCACTCCTCACTGTCATTTATTCTTTCCCGTGAGGTTTTTCTCTGGAATATTTTGCAAAAAGCCCTGGAAGAAATAATAGAGAGAAAACTTGTGTTTTATGTAACACCAGTTGCAGCTGTAAGTCAAGGTGAAGTGTGTCTTGTATGTGAATTATAGATAAAGTAAGAGGAAGTATGGATGCCTGCTTTGATCCTGGTTGGCAGGTTATGGACTTGCTTATTCCATGGATTGTTACTCCATATATCCCTTTAGGAAAGGCAGTGCTTAGAAAATTGAGTTAAAATTTGAAATAAAATTAATAAAAGGCTCAAAGTTCACTTTTCTGTTAGTAGTATCAGCCAAGGACCCAGCAGGCCCAGCTTCCAAAAAGTCAGTGCTTCATATTGCCCAACTTGAACCAAATTTGGCCTTGTAGAAAAAAAAAACCTTAAAAGGTGAGCATCTCTTATTAATGAGATGGCTGAAAGGAAGACTCAAGTTAATGCTGTTGAACTGTTGACTGTGTATTCTGCTCCAGCCCTAGTGGGCAGGTCAGGAGGCTCTGGAGGGTTTTTCCTTTTCAGCTGGGGCAGGTCCCTGATCCAGGTCAGGCTGTGCTGCACAAATGCAGATGTGGCAGAGCAGCTGGGGAGTCCCTGCTGGGGCTGGGGTGTCCCTGGGGAGAGGCACACGGAGCAGAGCAAGGACTGAGCTCAACACTTGGGGGTTGTTTGGTCTCCTGGGATGGTCAGGACACACAGGGAACATGAAAGGTTCAAGGGGTGGTGGAGCAGGAGAAAGGGCACGAGTGCACTGATGGAGTGGGATGAGAAACAAAGGGGCCACTGTGAATTCGGGTAAGAGCAGGAACTGCGCTTGGGAATGGGAGACACAGGGATGATCTGTACAGAATCAAATGTCATTGCTTTCAACTGAATGAAGTTACTCCAAATTCGTCTAAAACCATTGGAGGATGGTGGTTGTGACCTGCTTGGGTTCAGCCACAAGGCTGTGTGTGTGGCTCCAGCAGCTTTCCCAGCAGGAGCAGCCACCTCTGCACAGGGTCTGGTGCTGCCCCTTGCACCCTGTGCATGACTGCCTGCTGATCCAGGAGAGGGCTCTGTGGAAAACAGGGATAGGCAGCAGGGCAAAGAGGCAGAGGAGCTTCAGCAGCTCAGTTGCACAGCTAGAGCTTGGATGAAGCCACCGAGGGATTTTCCTCGTGCAAAGGAAGCCTGAAGCCTGGAGTCCTGAGGAGCTGGACACAGAACTGAGAATCTGGGCTGGAGGACTCTTGGTTATTGAAATGTCAAGTGCTTTAAATAGTTCATGACTCTTACAAGCTCAGGGTTTCCCAGGCTTAACTCTGATCATTGAACAGGCAAAGCAATTAAGTGAGATATGTTACTAATGCTTTTAAAAATCAAAATGCAGGACATGTATGAGAAATTTCTGAAAATGGGGGCTGAGGAGAGGAGCAAGTGAAGGAATATGCCATTTTTCTTGTGTCTATGTAATGCTTTTCCTCTGGAACCTCGTGTTACTGTTTAAGTGAGTGAGTCTGTGTCCTGGGGTGACTTTATGATGCTGAGTTGGATCCCCATTCATCTATTTAGCCCAGAAATAAGTTTTGCACCCTTAAAGCAAGGTCTGAGAGTGAAGGGGGAGGAGAAGGAGAAGCAGTGGGATGTCTGAGGCAGCTGAATTCAAAAACACAGAGATAGGAGCTTCAGCCTTCCTGCTCACAGACAGGAGAGAGCTCTCCTTTGCTCTCAGTTAGTTTTTAGCTAGCTGGGGCAGAGAAGTTCCCCAGACTGGTTTTTCTTTTTCTTCAAACTGATTGGTCCTGCTCTGGACTGAAAACACTGGAGCTCAGGCCTGTGACCACCAGGGCCTGGGACACTGCATTCCAGTGCAGGAGGGACTGAGAGGAGACTGAGTGAGCTGATCTGTTGTTTACTATTATTAATTTTTATGCTTGTGAGTACTTTGCTTCTTAAATAAAGGTTTTTTTCCCACTTTTCTCCAAGGAAATCTTTTCCTGAACCAGTAGAGAGAGGCCACTTGAATCTGCTTTCTAGAGGGACCCCTTAGGAAGTTTCCTCCCAAGTTTGCCCTAAACCAGGACAGTCTGCTGCACTTTTCAAAGCAAAAGCTTACACTTTTCCTTCACTTTTTTCCTTTTAGATAGCTTTAAGCCCAGCTGCGTGACATTTTGTACAGGAAATAATAAATGCCATCTAGGGGAGCTCTTGGCATCTTCTGATAATATTTCCATTCAAAGTGAAAGAATATAACTTAAGGAGCATTTAGTTGAGTAGTTAGGAAAAAAATGGGTAATACATGTTAGTAGCTCATGCTGTCACTAAGTCCAAAGTCAGTTTCTGTATTTCACACAGAGTATTTGGAAATGTTTCTGTCTTTTTCTTTCAGAACTGTGGAATAGAGCAAAGCTGTCTTTGCTCTAGTCAAACCAGACTTAAGCTTCTTTTAATTGTGGAGAATGTTTTTCAATCAATCACATGAGATTTTGTATTTTCACTGTACTTTACCAATCTGACCATTCTCTGGCCTCCTGTAAAATAATGCCACCACTTAGTGGTGGCAGGGACTTTCTTGGGCTCTCCTTTCCTCCCAGTTCAGTCATTTCAGAAATTTCAAGGCATGTGAACTACTTGAAGCATGTTCCAGTCTTGCAAAATTGAAACCAAGACATAATTAGTAAGGAAAGAAAGGATAAAATTTAAGCCTCCTACAGCTTCTGTTCTGTAGCGCATAAACTTTAAAGTTTGCTGTTACAGAAATCAGGTTCTGGCTTCATGTAAGTTGTCACCATATTCAGCTCAGAGTTGTGAGCTGTTTTAAGGGGCAGCAGTTTGATTGTGCCTTTCCAAATATTTAAATGGCTGTCAGCCTCAGCAGAGGTATCAAGAGGTTGACTTTTTTCCTTTTTGTGGGAGTGATTTACTCTGGGTGATTATGTTGTCAGGCTGGGAGCTGCATCTGTGCATTAGAAAAGTCATGAAACCTTTAATCAAAGTCTTTCTGTGGCATAAGCACGCAGAAGATCTAAATTCTTGTGGGTTTAATTGTTTAAAGACACAAAGTAAGGGAACTTAAATTCTCAAGCAATCACATGATTCCCAGAAGTGAGTTTTGACCTCTGAAAGCAGCATCAGATGAATGTTTTTTCATGTATGTGTGTATGAGGCTTTTTATTGCAACTTTCCCATTTCATCTTGCATGCATAATAAATACCTGTGAAACTGAAGAAAAAATGCCATTTTATGAGTTTCATAGATGGAATTGTATTGAAATAGCCTTAAGGCTGAAATATTTGTCAGTATGAAAATGTGAATCATTTTCAGGGGAGGGTTATAAATGGAAAGAACACTCTTGGTGAAGTATCTTGAAACAACAGTCACTATTTCTTTTGGTTTCACAATCTCCATCATTCAGCTAAAAAATATTTTATCAAAGCACAGTTATTCTCTAAACAAAGAGAAATAAAAAAAATAGACCCAAAATATAGTTGAGTTTAAAGCTTTCTTGTCATTTTCAAAACAGAAAGATGATGACATTGAAGAGGGAGATCTCCCTGAACACAAGAGGCCTCCAGCACCAATAGATTTCTCAAAAATAGATCCAGGCAAGCCTGAAAGCATCCTGAAGCTGACAAAGAAGGGGAAGACTTTGATGATGTTTGTCACAGTGTCAGGAGATCCAACAGAAAAGGAGACAGAAGAAATCACCAGCCTGTGGCAGGGCAGCCTCTTCAACGCAAACTACGACGTGCAAAGGTGAGCTGTGCACAAGGATAAAGTTCTTGCCTTTGCAGAACCCTGTCTTTCTTCCTGAAAACCTTTTCAGCTGTTCATCCTTTGCTGTTCTCCATCTCCATAATTCATTACTGTTTCTGTTTCTTTGTCAGTTGTTACAAAATTTGTGGTGTCGTGCAGAAACCTCTTCAATGCTTGTGCACTGTGTGTGTGTGTGTGTAGCCCCAATTCTTTTTATGTCACTATGGTTCAGCTGTTTATCAGTTCTAGCTGCAGTAGTTTGCCTCTATGTGCTTGATGGAAAATATCACACTATGAAGACTTGTCACCACAAAAGGCTTTTTGTTCCCCTGTTAAAAAATGAGACTCTTTTTCTCTCTCAGAGAGCATAATTTTGAAACAGAAGAATGTTGTGCTCTTTATTGAGGCTGAGAAGGGTTGCAATAAGTGTATAAAGCAAATTTAATCATTAGTAGATTTTACATAGTGCCAAACTAGTTCTAAATTTGTTCCCTTATTCTTACTTTCTTGGTTACTTATTGATAGACTTCATGCACTGTATTCTTAAATGTCATAGAAGATTGTTCTCTTGTCCCCATCCCCAGGCAACAACTAGACCAGCTTTTTGCTCTTAAACATGTGCCTCAGTTATGGAGGCTCTCTGAGCAAATGCTGAAGTGTTTGAAAAGCACAGAGTTAACAGAAAAAATTTGGATTTTTCCTGTAGGTTTATTGTTGGCTCCAATCGAGCCATCTTCATGCTGCGGGATGGCGGCTATGCCTGGGAGATCAAAGACTTCCTGATCAGTCAGGAAAGGTGTGCAGATGTTACTCTGGAAGGTCAGGTTTATCCTGGCAAAGGAGCAGACGGAAGTGAGAAAGTGAAAAACAAAACAAAACCTGAAAAAGCAAAGAAGAAAAAAGACACAGAGAAGAAATCCAACGGCGTCAAAGAGGACAACCGAGCCACCAACCAGAGAGAGGAGCTATGACAGCCACGGTGCCCAGACTGAATCCTGCTCTGCTGCTCCTCGAAGGGAATCTGCTGATGAGTCCTGGCTTTTGGAGAGGAAGGAAGCAGAGACTACTGAAGTTTAAATTTATGTTGAAATTCACCAGTTTACTTATTGCTGTCGGCCATTTGTTTAGTTACAGGAAAGGTAATGCTTCATGGCAGCAATTGACTGCTTTAGTTTGTAATTTTTTTATGCTTTTGTTGTTGTTTAAAACTAGCATACAAATCTGTGTGTCTAACATCACAAACTTAATTTAAGTGGCAAAGAAGAATTATGGTCTCAGAATACACTGATGTTCATCTGTAGTAGCTGTGCCTATCTTGGGTGTGCAAATCATGGATTCACTGCTGTTGAGAGCCAAGTGCAGTGTGAAAAGATTCTTTTGGATGATGGTTTGATGGACATAGTTGGCACAAAACTGTCCAAAGTAGCAAAGAATAGTGGCCAAAGATGCCTGAAATTACAGGGTTTAGGACATGTTTGGTTAGAATGCCTGTTTGTTTAAAATAAACTCAACCCATGTGTCCCAGGAAATCTGTGCTTAGCAGTGTGATGGATGCTAGGTAGGAACTCCGCTCATGCACTCCAGATCTGTGCAGGAGGGACACTGTGCCTGCAGAGGTGAATGGAACTGTAGCACCTGCACGAGCAGTGCCAGGGTGGAAAGTGAAGATGAATCCAGGGCACTCAGGCTGCTCCTGCTGATGAAGGACTGTGCCTGTGCAAGCCCCTGTTCCTTGTGCCCTGTTACTCAGGCAGTGAGCTGGAAGAAAAACATTCTAGCTCTGAAGTTAATTTGGTTTACTGATTTAATGGTTTGTTTATGTATTTGAAAAAGCTCTAGCACAGAGTTAAACTTTGAGTCAGACATATCACTTACTGATGCTGATCTGGTTAGATTTTGGTTGGGTTTTTTTCTTGGTACAGATTCCTGACTGACTTGATTGATTGTAAATGACCATTTGATTCAAATACTCTGAAGATGAGCCAATACTTTGTATAATTGGGGAGGTTTTATTATTACTCAGATTGTATTCAGTCAAATGCTTTGCTTAGAATTGTTTCCCTTCTGCCTTACTACCAGTTAGGGACAAAAGGCACCGAGTCGTGTGGTCCACGTCATTTTGCAGAGGATGAGCACAGTACCAGCTGTCCTCATTCAATACTGGTATGGTGTTACTTTTTCTTTAAGGTGCTAAAATCCAAGTGACTTGGATAAAAAGTCCTAATTGAACCATAATGGTTGATCTTGTGGAATACTTCAGTATCAAAAGTAAGAAACTGTAACTGAGTCCTTGTTCTAAAATAAAAGATGTCACTAAACTTACTGTTTTGAGGAGTAGTAAAACCTTTTAAATAGATCTGCATTTGGTTCTGTATTCAAGAGGCAGACTAACTCATCTTTGGTTTCTGTATGTAAGGACTAAATGATGTTGATGAAGGTTCCAGTTGATTCATTTTATTTAATTTTAATTATATTTGTATGAATTTAGATTAAAGAAATCTTTGCAGCTACACTTCATTAAACAGGCCTGTACCTGTTTGAGTGGAAAATTAAATTTTTTTCTTCAGGATTAACTATTACTTTTTTTTTTTCAACAAGCAGAGTTGAGAAGAGTCTCAGTGATACTTGGATAGTCGAGCTGTGCAGTCCAATTTTTGTGCATAACTAATTTATCATCTGGATTAGCACCACCTTTTGTAAACAATACTGCTTCTCATCTCAAGGGAAGAACAGAGGTCAGATGAAACTATAAAAATGAAATATGAATGACTTTTTGCTTTTCAAAGTTATGGTATAGAGGTGACTGTTCAGATTTTGATCAGAAAGACATGGAAGTGCAGTTTTGTATTCCTCCTAATGTTGTTTCCTTTTTGATCAGGTTGGGTTTCAGACTGTTGGAGAAACAATTACTACACTGTAGCTATAGCCCAGCTTTTGAGTACAGGTACTTCAGTCATTCATAAATCTCCATTTACAGTAGATTGGGTCTTTCCCCTTTGTAGCTAAAAGGAGCTTTGTTGAAATTGAACCAGCCAATTGACTTTTTTTTTTTTTGATTGGTTGGTTGTTTCTGGATCAGTCATGCCAAATGCAGACGAGTCTTGTGCCACATAGCTTAATCAAATTTCAAAGTGTTTGGGTGGTTTTTTCATTTGTTTTTTTTTAGGTTTTCATCTGTGTGCTGACTTGACAGTTGCTTTTTGATATAAACCACAAAATGCTGCCTTCACAAAATAAATTTATTTTACTCTTCCATTTTTCTTCTCTCTTTTTCATGCTTTACACTAAACAAATACTGAAATATACCAGTAAGTGTAACATGGCAGTCTGGCTGCTTTACCTCAGCCAGTCTTTCTCTGCTATCACACGTCATTACTCAAGAATAACCTGAATTGCCTTTTAAAACTGATCAAGTCTTTGAGAGACTTGCACTTGTCCTGGGACAGCATTACATAATTAAATATTTGGTGATGAGTTAAGAAGCCCAAACCCTATCACACACATGAATACATATATATATATATATATATATATATCTAAATAAATATCCTCAAATGTTACATAAGTCCAGGAATATTCCATGGACTTTTGTAACAGGAATGTTCCATCTCCTTCACCTCAGGAGATGAAGTCTTCTTTGGAGGCTTATCAGGCTTTCAATAACAGACTTTTTGGTTCCACATACAGGACATTGAGATACCTCCTTTAAAACAAATTTCAACCTGTAGGGTGGTAATTATAGCTCTTATTATTTCCTTGGGTTTTTTTCCAGTTCTGTACAGAGATACATGGCAAATCATCTGTTTTCATGACAGTGAAACATCTGCTGCCTTTCTCCTCCCAGCATAGTGGCTTCTCTGTTCTACTGCTAGAACTAACTTTTCTGAGCTACTGTTAAATTTTTAACCCAGCTGTCCTACTCAGAAAAAACAGTTTGTCAGTGATGCTACACAGGATATGGTTGCACTTTGTGAAGAATTTCCTATGGACAATAAATTTTTTATGTAATAAAATACTGGAAAAAATATTCTGAGTTTTGTTGATTTGGGTTTTTCTTCAAACTGCTCTGACACAAACTACAACAGGATTTCTGATCTTAACTTAGAGTGGTCAAAGCACTTCTCTGAACAGTCAGGTCAGCCTTGACTTCTAAGAGAATCTACTTTTCTGTCACTGTTCCTGAGCTCTTTCAGTTTTGTCCCAAAAAGGAAATCATAAATTAAAACTCCATTTTGTAAAGCTATGGAACAACCTACTTTTATCTGATATTTGGCTACTGTTCTCCATGCGTTGCTGGTAAGATTTATAAATTATTTCCATTCTTTTACATGTGGCTCATTTCCTTTTTTAATAAGGAAGTAACACTGATTAAAAAAGTGTTACTCCACTCTGTCTTTTCCAGAGCTTTTATTTTAAATTACATTGGATATTTATAGAAATTCAAAGAACTTAGTGCCTAAATAGAGGGGATGCCTCTGTTTTTAAAATGCCTAATTCATTGGTACTGTCATGTTTTTCTTTATGATTGCCATCCTACTAGGTCCATCATACCCAGCTATTTGATAGTTCTTATTCTAAGATATTGAATGAAATGAATATTTTATCTTAGAGTGGATAAAATGAATTATTTTTGAATATCACTGTTTTTTATGTTTTATACTGTACCCCTTTAACAGGACAAATGCCATTGAATTCAGGTAGTACCAAATTGCCAGAAAGGAAAATCACTCCACTTGGATTTTTGGATGATGGTATTTTTTTTCCTGCAGCAGTCAGGTGGTGGAGGGGGTTGGACCCTGTGGCTCTGGAGCAGTTTTTGATTAGCATTTAAAAAGCTGCTGTAACACACAACAATCAGGCATTGCACAGTGCCAGCCTTTAGCCAGGGACAGATGGGAAATGCTTTGTTCCTTTTGGGTGTGATGCTACTCAACAGATCAGTGCTGATACTGGCTGGGTCACCAGTGGCATTATATCAGTGTGATAGGAAAACCAGATATGTTAACCATAATTTCAATTAACAGTGATAATGGTAATAATGATTTTTAATAGTTTTTTTTTAATTTATTTATTCATTTATTTTTTATTATTACATAGACATTGGTATTTTGGGAGGAGACAGTTAGACCTTCAGCCTTTTCCCCATTTTATGGACAAAGGCTACAACTTCTCAGAAACAGAAGCTTTTTTCTTTCTTACACCAGAATTGTGTTTCTGTTGAAGTGGGACAAGAGACATCTTTGTTTTTTGCAGAAGAGCAACTGCAATGCTCTAATTCATGGAGTTTATAACCCAAACTTTTTTCCCCTTAGATAATTTATTGGTACCTCTAAAAAAACCTGTGGCCCCATCTGTACTGCCTGTAACATCTGCTGCTTTTAAAGTTTTTTTTATCAGGTTTTTTAATCAGTTCTGTCTGAACAGAGGCTGGTTTGGTGTTGGCACCCTGCCCACCAGTTCTGTGGGAGGCACTGACCAGAGCACTGAGCACTCATTAAATCATTAATATTTAAATTAGTTGGCTGCCTTAATTTGTGGCAGAGTTACATGTCATCAGGGCTCTGTGTGCATTGGAAAGAGGTGAACAGCAAGGCCCTGGAATTTGCTTGCAAGGTGCAAGGATTGAACAGCACCATGAAGTGAGCTGGATCTTACTGTAACTTTATATATAAAGTTTTCTCTGTACTAAGGAAGACTGAATTATACAGGAATAAATGTAGTGCAAGGTTTAATAGATGTATTTATGTGACAATTGCTATTATTTCTGAGATTCATGCCTGAAGGCCATCTTGTATATTTGGGATTCTTTTTAACTTGCCCTTCCTGCAACTCCATTTCATTCAACTTCTTTTTGCAAAAAGATTTAGTAATGAGTCAGTTTGCATCCCCTCATCTAAAATGATATTTCAGAAGTGTCCAAAATAGTACATATGTGAAATTACATGAGACTTTTATATGAGTACTTTATTATTAATCCTGCCAGTTGTATCCACAGCCATACCCTGTGCCTTGCCAACCCTAGATAGTCAGCTGCTGTCTTTCAGGTGCTGTTCAGCATATTAATCACTGGTGGACTTTAGATAATTGCACTTATAATAGGATGCAGTTGCTAGGACCTTAATGGAAGCACAGACATGCAAATGCTTCGGCATTTCAGACAACAGTTGAGCACAAGATCTTGAAAAAACAACTGTCACCTTTAATGTGGGTACCAGGTAGTTTGTTGCGAGCTAATGAGCTGTGCAACCTAATGAGGGCAAGACCACTTCCCTTTTTATCACCACTCCTCTCAGCCTCTGTTCCCACATAACATCACCATTTAAGCCATATTGCTCAGTGCTCAGATAACCCAACTAAGGCCTGAAATTATTTCAGCCATGTTGTTATTTCTGGCAGCAGTGATAAGCCAGGAGAGCCTCACTTTCTGGGATGAGAAAATCAACTTTAGATTTGTAATCAGAGCAGTTCGTGTTCAAGAGACAGAGCTGTAGCACTTGAATACTGGAACTTTCTACAGGAAAGCAGAAATAAATGAGCTGCATTCATTTCCTTAGGTGTTGCTATCAGCTGGCAGGCCCTTTGCTTTCAGGTGAGGTATCTGTGCTTTAAGAAACATTATCCTGTACTAATCCTACACCGACACAGGAGGAGAGGAGATGGGGTTATGGTGGGGCTGGTAATTTCACTGTGATCTCACATTACACCTCTGGCAAAGGAAGAGAGAGAAGTATTTGTAGGGAGCTTTCTCCTGAGTAATTTCCTATTGAATCCTGTCACTGTTCCCTTATCACAGGCCCCTGCCCATGTCCTGACAGTGCTGAGACACTCCAGCTGAGCCTTACACTGTGAAATTGTGAACAGATCCCTTTGCAGAGTGCTGCAGCTCTCTCTGCCGTTTTGTTAAGGTTATGGTTGCCTTGTTGTTGAGGTTATTCAGTGACGTACGGGCTGGGCTCAACTCCGCGCTGAGGGAGCAGTGCAGGGAGCAGCTCCTGGAGGGTTTCTGTGAAGGAGGAAAGGTGTGGCTGCAGCCCTGCTTTGTACACATCCCTCCCCATCCTGTGCTCAGAAGGGGGGTGGCAGAACAGCCCCTGAGAGAGCTCCGGGATCCGGGCAGAGAAAGCCGGGACACAGCGCAGCGGCTCCAGTGATGGACCGGCTGCTCCCAAAGGCCGCAAGCGCTGCATGAACAGCGCTAAATCTGGGGACAAGGACAGACAGCGATTCCTGTGCTCCACAGCGCTGCGGAGAATAACCAAAGCTCTGTGAGGCAGCGGAGGGAGCATCCCTACACCCCGCAGATGGCAGCAGGAGCGGTGAGAGCTCCGTTTGGCCCTTGGTGCCCGGGAGAGGCTCGCAGAACGTCAGGGCTCGGCCGGGACCGGGAGCGCCGAGAGCCGAGACCGGCCGCGGCCACCAGAGGGCGCCCGCGGACAGGGAACGGCCTGCTCCGGCTAAAAAATAGATAAAAATTATAAATGAATAATATAATAATATAATATAATATAATATAATATAATATAATATAATATAATATAATATAATATAATATAATATAATATAATATAATATAATATAATATAATATAATATAATATATAATGATGTTTATTATAATATAAATATAATATGCATAAATATAAGTTGTAATATATATAAATATATATTATCTAATATATGGTTATGGCTGTTGGACTCAATGACCTTAGGGGTCTTTTCCAAAATAAACTATTCCATTATCTTCTAGTCTATAATACTCTTAATAATTTATGTTCTCTTTATAATGTAATCTAAATGTTAAATCATGTTATATTTTATGAAAAAAAATTATATTCTTATGTTTTTTGATCTTAGGTAACAGATCCACTCAGCCATCCCTGGTCCCAGAAGGACAGATACATATGCACATACACACACAGGGCAGCAGTGATTTCTGCCTGTGTCCTGGCAGAAGGTGAGGTGGAGGGAACCCTCTTCAAATCTCCTTTTGATTCCCTAGAGTTGGGTGCATTTCCATTTTCCTGGCCTGTCACCCCACTGTACCCCAAATACAGGCCTTTTCATGGCTGCAATATCCCCCTTCCCATTCCCATCTCCTTCCCTTCCCGACCCCCTCTCTCAGATCCTGCAGCTGTGATCAGACAGTGAAAGGTGCTGTGTCTGTGTGGAGTGGCCAACAAATACAGACAGTGTCTGCTTGGCCTCTTGGGTTTGTCTTTTGAAATAAGTAGGGAGACAAAAATAAAATAAGAAATTTGCACAGAATATTTATTTTGATAAACATTGTGTACTCCAAACAACTACGTGTTATTTCAGTTGTAAGCCACAATCTTTTGGAAACGACGTCCCAAGAGCTCTTGTCATCATAAACCCGACAGTCAATGCACCACCAGTCTGTGGACATAGAGAGCTTTCAAGTGCAAAGCAGATTATCAGAAAAGACACATTGCCAACCTCCTTAACAAACTGGACAATGCTCAACTCCTGTAAAAATGCTTCATATGTCTGCAATTTAGTTGTCTTAGTGCCATTGTAATAAATTAATAGAAAATATATCTTTTTTTTTTTTTCATTGGAAAGTCTTTAAGAAAATGTACAAACATCTAACTCCGAAAAAGGACCAGCTGTTTCGGCGACAGGTAAAACAAGCAACTGAACAGAGGCAATAAAACCCAAACATCCAAACAAACAAAGAGACAAACAAACAAAATGCAACCAAAAAAAAAACCCACTCCACCAATGGCAACTGTGTAGGCAAACATGGAAACATCTGCAGTAATAAGACCTTACAGAGAGGGTCACTGCAGCTCATGCAGGGGATGAGAATTGGGAAATTCACTGGTCAGAGTTCACTGCAGCTTCTAGAACAGGCAGAGACTGAGCAGGAGTCACTTGGCACAGAGCTCTTGTGACTGGGGATGGCAGCAGGCTCCATTCTGTCTCCAGAGGACACAAGGATGTCACCTCTCACCAGGAGCCCTGGGCATTTCCCTGCACACAGCCAGGATGCTCTGCTGGCTGTGTGATTGATTCCCTGCAGGAATTCACAGCACAGGACCCTCCCCAGCTCCAAAACAGGCCCCACCTGCCAGGCTCAGCATCACAGCACAAGCTGCTGAAGTTTTTTCTCTTAATAAGGTGAGATCTTTTAGGAAAGGAAAAGAAAATGGTTTTGCCTAAAGCCAAGTCTTATGCTTTCACCCTGAGAAGTCCCAAACCAGTAAAATCAGATGCTACACTTCAGCACAAAGGAAACAAGCTGAACAAAGCAGTCTAGGGGACAGACCCACCTGGTGGGATGCTCCTGGGTGTTTACACTCTTAGAGAGGGCAGGAGAGGGGAAATGGCCATGGCCAGTGGAGCACTGCAGAGGGCAACCCCAGCACTAAGCAAATCCCACTCCAGGCACATCCCAAGCCTGGCTCTCCTGCCCACCCTCTGCTAAGTGCTCATGAAGGAAAAACTCCTGCTTTGGTCCATCTCCTGGAAGCAAATGTGTTCCACCAAAACTGCTGCAATCAACAGCACTGGCTCAGGGCAGGGAAAAGGTTTAGACAACTCAAGCTGACAGACCCAAGGGAATTCCTGTTAGTCTCTTCCCTTGACTTCATGGATCTGGCACTGCTGTGGCCATCATGGGACATCAGATAAACGTTTTGAATTATCACAGTTGAAAAAACACCAGTGAGACTGATTCTTTCATGGAATAATTTGCAAAATCCCCAAACTATCATAAGAATTTTCAGGGACAAACAACCCATCTCATTTACCTTTTACAAATGTTGTCCATTCACTCTGCAAACAGCACAAATGCCTAAGGAGCATTCATTACCAGACTCTTGTTGGGAAGCTGGGAGGGAACACTTGGCTCTTTTTTTTTTTTTTTCTTTGTTAAATACAATACACATGACATTCAGTGAATTCAAAACAATTTTGTAGTAAGACTGAAAAGAACATTTCCAGTTTCAAAACCCAGGAGAGGCTTGAGTGGAATGTAACCTACAGTATATTTGAATTTTGTTCATGCTTGCTTTAACAATCAGAGCACCTTATCTAAACCAGTATCTGCACAGCCTTTGGAATGACAAACAAAATCCTTGCTTTTTAGTCTAATTTCAAGGTAGTATTTTTGATACTGTGGGGAAAAAGAAAAACCTAATTAATAAACAAAGTAGCCCTCAGCAATTGGAATAATTTATGTGGCAGTAGGGACAGGCAGAGATAAAGTGGGGAAATAAACCCAAGTCTTACTGGCAAGACTGACATTCTTTAAAAGCTTGTCATGATGTCTTTCACACTTCCCCCCTGCCCTCAGATTTCTAAGAACAGCCACAGCCTCCAGAAACGCCTGTGTGGTATTTTGGGGCAACTGACAGAAATATCACTGAACACCAGAAACGCTTCAGTATTTTACAAGATAATTTTAACATTCCACCTTCAAGAGATGCCCCTGTAAAGTCCTGATCCACTCTGATCTGCCATCATTACCCAGGTCTTTGTTTGAAGCAGGGGGAAAAGAGGTACAAGACATCCAAATAGTGCATTGGGATTCCCACTTTAATTCTTCAGCCACCTGGAAAGATCTCACCCAGATCTCATGTAACCCTTACAGGAGGACCAGGACATAATATCTTAAGCCTGAAGACAGGATCAGAAAGTAAAACACAGCAGAGCAGTCTGATCCTGTTCCCTCTGATGTCCTGGGAAAGGCAGGGGCAGCTCACCCTATTTGATGCTGAATAAGATGAGTCCCAGTATTCCTAGTCAAAAATCGGAAGCCTTGAATTGGGATGGCATTAGCTGGCAACCATAAACTGATTCTGGATGTTGTAATACAGAGGGAAAGGCTGAATGGGAAAGGCTGAGAAAATACACATGCTAATTAACATTGTTCTTCTAGCCTGCAGCTGTCTGTTGAAGGAAAATTTCATATTTGCACAGCCACTATTAAAACACCTTGATCCATAGGAAAAATGCAGTTTTCTGAGGAAGCAGGAATAGGTGGTTCCATCAGTCTCTGCTGGCATGTTTTGTCCACTCCTTCTGTCATTTCTTCCCCAGCTATGTGCCGTGGGCTGCATGTACAACACACACCCCAAAGAGCTTGATCCAACCTCACAGAAGCATTAGGGGAAGTGCATACTGTCCAGTTACACTTCCCAGCATCCAGGAAATCACTCAAACCCGATTGTCAACCAGTCTTTGAACTGGCATCCCATGTCTACGCGAGCAGCTAGTTGCACTACCGAAAAGGAAAAGTCAACCTAAAGGATGGTGGAAGCAACAACCCTTGATGGTCTTCAGAGAGGATGGTGGAAGCAACAACCCTTGATGGTCTTCAGACCAAGAGCTCCCCTTCAAGAGGCAGCAGCAGGATCAGTCTGTGCCAGGAGAGCAGGGCCTGCAGGAACAGCCCAGGCCTCGCTCAGTGCCCCCTGAGCCAGCCTGGCCTGGCCAGCCCCGAGCACACGCCGGTCACACATGTGGCTCTTCTGTCACGTGTGGCCACTCTACTACTTACAGTGAGATTTCTTTTTCAACAGCAACAACAACAACAAAATGCTACGCTGGCGATGCAGGCGGGCGAGGCCTGCGCAGAGCGGTCAGTAGTCTGTCCGTCTGTCCGTCCATCCATCCCACAGGGCGGTGCTGGCCGCCAGCAGCCACAGCAGGGTGTCCTCACAACTTCATTTTCTTCACCACAGGAATGGGCAGCGCTTGGTAGATTTTAGCTGAGTCCTCGCTGGTGGCCAGCCTCACCCAGACGGGGCGGAAGCTGCCTTTGAAGCCCACAAAAGCCATTTTTTCTGCAATCAGAGCAAATACATTTGGAGTGTGCCAGAACCCCACCTGTGTGCATGGCCACACCTCATGGCTGGAGGGCTGAAGGTGCACAAAAGCCATGTGTGTGACACACACACAGATGGAATCATCCTTAAAGCTCCTAGAGCTGACTGCAGCAATGTGCACGTGGAGCTGTATTCTAATGCAGTATGTGATGCCCTGAAATCAATGTGCTTTGTCCCATCAGGTCAGAATGTTTCAAGAGAAAACCAGCTAAAAACAGATTCAGACAAGTAAAAAATCCTGGTTTAGGGCATTTAGTGGGTGAAAAAACTCAATATTTCTATTATTAAAAGGTCTTTTTATCTAAACTTAATCTGGAAAATCAAATCCCCTGAATTATTTACTTCTAAGGAAAACTGCCAGTATGTTTTTTCTATTTACAGTTTTAAATGGAGTGTGTTAACCAAAGCTGCAGTGGATGCAACCTTTCTGAATAAATAAATTACTGGTTCTAGGATGTTTTGAGCACATGCTGATAGAAACAAGCTAGGCAAAGTTTAGAAGCAGAAAAAACGGTCCCTTTTCTGGAATAATGGGAGGTTAGAAATGAGTTTTTAAAAACTGGTTACCTTTTAACCTAAAACCCTCTCCTGCTCCAAGTTTCTCCAGTACTTTAGTCCATGGTCCTCTTGAAATGAATCTTCCTTTAGATGTCACCAGCACTATGGAGCTGGAGGAAACAAAGAGGTTTGTAAATGGGTGAAGAGTCAGAACACCTTCCTCACTTCTTTGTCCTGAGCACTGGTAACTCCTGCCTCTGTGTGGCTTCAGCTTTAATGCTTCTCAACGCTTTCCAACAGTTTGGTCACAGATTATTTTTCCAGTCATGCAAAACCCATTAGAAAGCAGACAAAAGTCACTTTTTTTTAAATTTTAATTTTAAACATGGTTTTCTAGGATGATTTAAATGTTTCCAACCTGCAGTTCCATCCTGCTTTGCTCAGAGAAACCCAACTTCTCCCTGGGATGCCCTTAGCAAGTCTCAAGAGATTTCTTGTTCTTTCATTAGCAGATTAAACCTGAATAAATTCACTTCCATGAGACTTTTGTTGACTTTCCTTTTTTATTCCTTTCAGTGTGCTTCTCTTTAAAAAGTGTGTTAATATTATCACTGCTATTACTAATCAGGAACTGGACTTAACCAGGATTGGGATTTTTGTAAAGCAGGATGATGGCCTCTCTGAAAAGACTACATATTTTTTATATGAAAAAAAGTGAAAAATTACCATGCTTCCCAGAATTAACTATGTGATGTGATTTTTGAAACCTCTAGAATTATTTAGGACCATAGAAACACATCTGCCTGCACCTGCATGGCACTCTGCTCAAGCTTCCCCCAAGTCTCTGGAGTAAATGCCAGAACAACATCCTGTCAATCTGCCCACAGCTATTTCAGATCATTTGTCAATAAAGCATTCATATTTTTAATAAATCAGATTTCCAAACAGGTTTAATAACAATTAAATATATTCACTTCCCACAAGCACTCCACAAGCTAATGTGGGAACATCCCCTTTGGTTAATGGGGTTTCTGATGTGGTTCCAATTCTCCCTCCAGCAGAAGAAGCCATTGTCCTTCAAGATGCAGGAACATCTCTTGGCTACTTATGACTTATTTCCAAAACTCTTCATTTCTGGCTGCCCATACTTAAAATACAAAATAATCCAGCCTTTAGGCCTGGGGAAGGAATGTGCAAAGGGGAATGTATTTTATTAGTAGAATTATCTGCAATTTGAGAAAGCATATATGCAGTAAAAAAATGCAAGCTGTGTGCATCTGTATGGATCAGTGCTTTGTGAATTTAATTCTGCAGTTTGTCTATAACCCACAACATAAATGTAGCTCTGCAGTTTATTAATCACATGCAGCCTTGCACATTATCTGGGGCTCAATCAGTCCTTGAATCAAAGAGTGCATCCTGCTGCTGCCTGCATGCCCTGCACACATTTGGGCTCTTTTGGAGCCATCAGACACAAAACTACACTGGGTGTATTGCTCTGCTGTTGGGTGATAAAATCCAACATGTGCCCATGCTGGGTGATAAAATCCAAGAAAAATATGAGTGTTATGCAGCATTCTTGTACATTGCACCTTAGTGAGAACAGATTGTTTACTCACTGATCTTTGATGTTGTTGACATAATTCTCTATCTGTGCTGGGATTCCTTGTAGAATGGAGTTTTTGAACGTCACTCGATCAACAACTTTTCCATGGTGTCCATCAATCACTACCAGCTGGATTCCCTCTTCAGTGAGGAAAAACCTGACACCATCAACCTGGGCAGGGGGAAAAACATCCTTCATCTCTCACAGTAACACAATTGCAAACAACCACCTGTGAGAAGCACTGACAGTCTTGAGCCACAGGACTGCTCTTTGCTTCAAAGGGCAGAATTCCAGCTCTCTGAGATCCTGCTATCCTGCGTATCAGGAGAAGATACACCCCTTTTTTATTTCCCCCAAAATATAAAGCAGAAATTACTCTAATTTAACTCTCCATGGAAACTTTGTAAGCAAGTTTTCCATGAAGATAAAGCAAGTGGTGTAGAATTGCACGCCATTAGGTTCATTGAGAGGATTTGCTCACCTCAATGTATGCAAAGTCATCCCTCAGGTGGAAGTACTGTTTCTTGTAAGTTTCTATTTTCACTTCAATTAGGTGGTCCTTGGTCTTCTGTTTGCAAAAAAAAAAAAAAAGAAAAAAAAAAAAACAACAGATTTTCTAGTGAGAATGTCCATTACCTGAATGCTGCATTTTAATTGAAAACATTTCAAACCCTGAAATTCAATCAACAAGGAAGCTACATAATAAGCACTGACCTGCCAAATTAAATTGCTAATGAAACTGGGCACGATGGTAACCTCTCTGCTCATCCTGTCACCAGTTAAGCTGTCTCACTGAATGGCAGAGTGATTCTTATTTTGCAGAACTGACACATAATTCTCCAAGGCTTTGCTGTGTATTCCAGTTTCAAGGGCAATGAGTGAAAAAACCCAAATAACAGATAAATACCTCACTTCCTCCCCCAGAATCAGACTGGATACTGGAGACTGTGTTATGCATTATATAAATGAGAATAATTCAGCTCTACTATTCAGTCCCCTGTGTGTCACTGCTGTCCTTACAGCCTGGAGGAGCTGGAGGCTCCAAAATTACATTCACTGGACCAACCTGTCTTCCAGCCCATCAGTTTTCACCCTGTGCTTTCAAGAACAGCACATCACATCACAGCCCCAAAAGAACAAGCACAGAGCTTGCAGTGGCTCTCCACACGTTTCAAGAATCAGTTTCATATTATTTCACCTGCCTGAAACATTCCAGAAAATCAGGCACAGCATATGCTGACCCTGGAACAAAGTTTTTCTATATCTGTGTGCTCAGTATGTGCCAGATTTACATGAGCAGTGATTCTGTGATAAGAAATCAGCTGCTTTACCAGTTGTGCACTGGAGAGCTTCTTTGGCATTGGCACTTCCACTATTGGTGTCTCAATGTACTTGGGGTAGGCTGTGGCTTCACAGTCGCTGACACCAGCTGTCTTTGGGATCACAGCTTTGATTCTTATTCGCTCACAGCCCTTTACAGAGCAGAAGGCAAACTTCTCCTTCTCATTTTGAGCTTTGAGTTTCAGAAACAGCAACCTGTAGGCAGGAAAAAAAACAAACAGCATCTTTCAAACATTTTGTGCATGTGCAGAAACATATTGTTTTGGTGGACTCTTTTCTATGGTTTGCAATAATTTTCATTGCAGCCCTTGGCCCTGTGTTTTATAGTGCCCAACATCTCACATGCAAATAAAAGGGAACACTCATCCCAGAAATGGTTTAGGGAGCTCATGGAAACTGAAACGGAGAAATCGGAGAGCACCTGAACACCTTCTGAGCTCTATTCTATAGTGACACATTATATATAGAAATACATGCTTTGTATTTTAGGTCTTTCTTTCTTTCCCATTATTTTAATCATTTAAAATAACAGGCTTTGCGCTTAGTTCCTGAGCATCCCTGTCATGGTGTTTATAAATAGTTGTTGTTCAAAACAATAAGAGCTGTGCATGTCTTCAGTTAAGTTTTGTGGTCAGCACTTTGCTTTTGTCTTTTTCTTTTTTTTTTTTTTTTTTTCCTATTCTAATTTGTATTCACTTGGAAAAGCATTTCCCAGAGTAATTGGCAGTGCAGCAGAGGCTGTGAATGACTGGCAGGCCTGGAGTCCCAGGAAAATTAAACACTGGTCACATTCCCAGAAAACCTTCCTGGTTTGGTTCAATCCCCACTAGTGGCATCAGGCAAACGGCTCCCAGCTCCAGCAGCATTCCCAAAGCAGCAATGCCCAAACCAGCCAGGCCTGCTGTCTTACCCAGTGTCCTCATCCCAGTAGTAGTACCCCTTGGTAGGGTATCTGTGCTCCAGTTTCTCCATTTGGGAGGTTCTGTAGAAGGTCCCAGTTTTGTATGTTTTCTTCAAGAGACGGTTGTGGATGTCTGAGAGAATGGAAAATGTTGTCCCTTTAGGATAGCAAAACCCTACTTGGATCCAGTCATTCCTAAAAATAGCAAAGACCCACATTGTAACAAGTTATAACATAACTGTTATTTTCCTGGGCATGCTAGAAGCCAAACTATAAATAATTTACAATAAGTTTTTTTCCTGTCCAGTTAAAATTTTCATGGTTTAGAATGGAATAATGCAAAACAAATTAGACATAACAACCATGGTTTAGTTAAGCAATGTAGGGCAGATCTGCTCCTGCCTTCTACACCTGTGACTTCCAGGCACCAGGAATGAATTAGCTCTGAACCTCCAAAAATGAACTGAGTTATCTTACAGAGCTTCCTGGGGGAGGAAACAGGAACCTGAGATGGCTCATGAAAAGATGAACTGAATGGACTTCCTGGAACAGGCATGTTCCTTCTGGAAGAGCTCATGAGGTGATGACCTCACCCATTAGAAATGTGCAGTTACACGATTGTGCTGGAATGCTGGGACTCAGTTCACTCACTTGTTGAAGTTGATGAGCCATATGGCCAGCTCTTCAGGGGCTGTCTTGTCCCAGTGGATGGTGTAGCCTTTCCTCAGAGTTACAACTGGCTGATACTGCTGGTAATGAGTGCTTTTGCTCAAAGCCCCTTCCAAGTAGAGTGGGTGATTGTGGTAGTCATTTTTTATTATTTTCATTTTCAGGTTGGCTGGCTTGTAGGCTTGGATGTATATCTGGATGGAAAAAACAAACCAACCAAACAAAAAGAGAGATCACCAAGGATTTAATGAACTACAGTGAAAGGTTCAGATACTCAATAGATGTGAGCTGGAGCAAGTCCTATATGCTGGGCAGGAACCTGTGTGCTGTGCACTTATGTTCAATTTCTTAGGCTTCCATTTCAACAAAGCAAACTGTTTTCAGGAAAAAAAAATAAGACTCATTTCCTCATCCACTGAGTTCAAGGGCATGTGCCAGAGGCTGCAGCAGGGCTGAGATATTCCACAGCACCCTGCAGCCCTCAGCAGCAGGACAGTATCTGCCTCAGACATCTGACTTGTGCTGAACAAGGATCCTTCTGTCTGGCTTTCAGAAGCCTGAAACCCAGCTCAGTGGTTAGAAATTGGCTGTAGGGGCATTGCACACAAAAAAACCCCAACTGTTGCAAAACACAAGACAAAACCAGGCCCTCTCAGCAGAGGAAAGTGAGGGCTCTCATGGCAGCAGCACTCAGGGCTCCTGTGGTGGGAAGAATGGTTTGGTGGTCACACACAGGATGAAAGACCATGAAAGCTGAAGTAAGTCTAATTTCGACTCATCAGCACATTTCCCATAACACTGTGGGCAGCACTTCCTTCCATAAATCAGGGGAAAATAACTAGCTGACAGTCCATGGATTTATGAATATTAATCTGTGCATGCCCACGGAGCTCTCAGGAGGCTTCAGGCAGAAGTTGTTGGAGCTGTCAGCAGCCAAGGCCAAGGTTTCAGATAATACACCACAGTATTTCCCATGTTCAGAACCACCTGTGCAGACATGCTGATAAACAAACACTGAGCACTCTTAAGTCCATTTCTACAGGTCAAGCTTTAAAGTGCCAACAAATTTTTAAACAAACCAAAGTGATAATGACACTGCAAGGTGAGCGGCCTTACCTGTGCAAAGTGCCCACTGCAGATGGAGCCTCTCCAGTCAGGCACATCAATGCAATCAGGGTGCTTGATTAACCAGTTATCCTCTTTGATCAGGTATGAGCCTGGGTATTCTGACACAGAACCATCCACATCATGAAAAACTGATGTTTTGTCACCATCCATATCCAGATCATTGAACCACGGGCCAGGTTCTCCAAAGAAGACTCTTGAGGTAATCTAAACAGAACAGTGGAACAAATTTACATCTCCAGAAAGGAATTCATCACTTAGAGTACAAGAAAAGGATGCCCTTGGTCACTACTGGCTCAATTTACCCATTTTCTGACTTAAAAGGTGTGTTTGATTTGTTAGGCAGAGCAGACACACATTTCCCTGCTGACCATGGGGGAAAGGCTAAAAAAAACCACAATTTCAGCCTCACCAGTGGGAAGGTTTATTTGAAAATTCTAGACAAAGGTTCAGGACTCGGGGCAATTTCACGAGAGCCACTTCAGTCATTGTTTGCTAACACAGCTTCAAAGTTCCAAGCCATGTGAAGTCATACCAATGTGGGAAACAGCCCTGGGAAATGGCTGCTCAGGCAACTTCTGACTGATATTTTTATCCAGCATAAATAAATGTAATGTCACCAGCCTGCCTTGTGCAATGTGAGAGCGACCAACCAACACTTTTAGGGGAATTTTGCCTTTCCCATCATATTTGGCACTGGTCAGCACTTTTCCTGACCTGTGAGCAAGCCTGCTAATTTTTTGAAAATTAGGCAACACAAATCATTTCAGCCCAACCACTTTATTTATTTATTTGTTTGTAATGTTTGGCAGCCGGATTTAACAGCTGCTAAAGGTGAACCTCAGTGAAACAGTTAGCATGTATTTGTGCAGGCAAATACAAAAATAACTCAAAAGAACAGACCCCAGGACGGGCTCAGACCAGCACCCAGAGGTTCATACTGCAATTCAAAATTTGGCAAACTCCTTTTGGCTGGACTCTGCTCTCATTTATGTCTGCAGAACTGGAGTCTGGTCTGGAATTACCCTAGTGTGCAGGGCTGCAGAATTATCCTGCATCAGCTCAGTTTCACTGGCTGTTCCCCAAAATCAGTATTTTCTGCTTCTAGGTCAGTCTGGCCTTTCAGAACAGACTTCCTTCTGTTGCTTTAATATTATACCACTGTCAAAAATAAAGAGGGGCTGATTCTTCAGTTTCTGAGCCGTACAGAAATGGAAATTATTTTCACTTCACTGTTGCTATAAGTTTTTTTTTTTTAACAATCCCTGCATCTGTTTTGCTGCAAACCTGATGGATACAATTGGATCTTCTTGTTATTGCACCCATCATATTTAATTGTTGTTAAGCTTCTGGCAAAGACAATGGGCAAGATTTTCTGCTTTTTGCTCACAGCCCCATTTCCAGGGCAGGGAGGGCTGTCTGGGAGGGTGTCAGGACCCAGGACATCCCTCTGGCTGTCCAGGACAGCCAGGACCCCTGCCAGGGGGTTCAGAAGCCCTGGCACAGAGCCCAAAACACCTGTGGTTTCGATTATGACCTGTGAAGCAAATTAACAACCTTAGATGAAGATCAGCAAGCCACAACAGTTCAGGTAAAATATTAGTGAGGTTATCATGGGGTGGAAAAGTAGATTTTGGGGTTTTGGTATGGGGGTTCAGGAGGCAAGATGGAGGGAACTGGGCATGTCCAGCCTTTCTCCTTCTTCTTCTTGGCCTCCATCTTCTGTTGTGATGTTGACACTTACAGATTGGTATAGAGTAGAAGCTCACTGTCTAACATAGGTGATAGGTATTGGAAAGTAATTGTAAACATTGTATATGTTGTTTTTGGTGTAAAGACATAACGCTGCCCCAGGGGCAGGCAGGGTGCCTGGAACTGTCCTGCTGGATGGACCTCGGCGGGGCAGGAGAAATTTTTTTATAGATAAGATACAACAAACAACCTTGAGACAGAGAAATTAAGAGCTCTGACTCCTTCTTCAAGCACTGGGCTGGGAAAAGAGACTTTTAACAATCTCGGGGTCACTCTGACAAGCTAACCATCCCGACAGGAGGGGACTCACGGGGACATCCTCGAAGCGGATGGCGGTGACGTTGTTGTTGGGGCAGCTCTGCCAGGCGTTGTTGAGGCGGAAGGCGAGCGCGCTCGTGTGCCGCCCATCCAGCGCCGCGAACTTGCGGAACGTGCAGTTCTGGACGTTGATGGGCCCGTCGTAGAACTGGATCCCTCGGATGGGGAAATCCCTGGAATGCATTCAGAGAGACTTGTTCAAGGCACGTTAGCATCAGGAGATGTGTTCTAGACACTCACGGTCCCACAGCACTTTCAATTCTTGCAGGCCGTAGGATGACTCCTAAGTTCCTGCTTTGGAAGAGAAGGGATTTCCCTTCTTTTCAGCTCTCTTATCCTTGCAAGTTCAGCTCAAGTTCTCTCATGTTGAATAGATCATCTTTATTTAGCCTGCACTTCTCCAGGGAAGGAAGTAACAGCAATGCCAAAGGACTGAGCTAAAGATGAATAAATTTGTGTTTGCCATCAGAAATGAGTTCTGCAGCAGTGAAACCTGAAACTCAGCAGAGCTGTGCAGACTCCTTGGGCTGAGTAATGGCAGGGCTAAAAGAAGTCCCACCACATCTTTCAAAGGGATTTGGAAAGAAGCATTGCAAATCAACTGCAATTAAAAAAAAGTTTTTGAAAATGAGGAAAAGTCCTACAATTTATAGAGCTAAGAAGAGTTGAGGAGCAGATTAATCTTTATCAGCCTTTCCTGATATCAGCTGCAAGATAAAGAAGACACCATCTTCTTACCAATTAAATGAACAAGATTCTTAAGGTCTTTAAGAGCTAAGATAAGACGTTTCAAATTTCACTTATAACAAATAAATTTGTACCCTTCCTCGTATGATCCCTTAGAGAATTCCTGCCTGCTCCAGTGCATTTGTTCTGAGTTTCTGCATGTAACATCCAAGATGAGATATGTCCACATATGTGTAAAGGATATTAGGAGAGTCATAGCAGAATGGGTTTTCATTATTGGTGTAGTTTATAATAAGTCTCCAGCATCACTGCTGAGAACAAAATTGAGGCCTGCAATATGTCAGAAAAGCATCAGTTGAGCTGTTTGCTCACTGTGGGGCTACTGTAGTACAGCACTGAGCACACACATGAGCACATGGATGCCTAGGAAGGGGCTTCTGTGAGCCTTCCTGGCAGCTGATGGAGCTCAGCTCACTGCTCAGCACTGCTGATCACACGTCCAGAGGTGCCCTGCTAGCACAGAGTACTCTTGCTGTCCTCTCAAATCCCCTTGCAAAGGAAGGAAAGAGGAGCTTGATCTGTCTTGGCAGCCTGCAAGGATGTACCTGCCAGCAGCAGCTGCACAGTGAGGACTCTGGGATTGGGAAACATGAAATTAAATCCTTTCTGTGTAATGGTTATTAAACTGAGCAGCGCTGGGGAAACCACACTGGGCTGGATTTGTGAGTGAGTGCTTTGATGTGCTGAGCAGAACTTACGGGCCGATGGGCAGGGTCCTGCCCCGGTGATCCAGACCCCCAGGTCCCCAGATCTCATTGTCCATGGTCTCTGTGCCCAGGTTTCCACTCTCACCCACAAACAGGCTGTTCTTGATCTCCTGCTTGGAGCCGTCGTCATGAGGGAAGGTGCCACCGCTGGGAAGAAAGGGCTGGAGGTGAAAGGGCTGCTGACAGCTAGCCCTGTGCCCTGCCACCCATCCCTGCCACCCATCCCTGCCACCCATCGCTTCCACCCAGCCCTGCCACCTAGCCCTGTGCCCAGCCCTGCCACCCTTACCTCGCCAAGGTCAGCCCAATGCCATTGTCAGCAAACCTGCCAAGAGAAGACAGATGCTTCAGAAGAGATTTGGGGTCACTTTGGTTTTTCATGTCAAACTATAACAAGCAAACTAGTGGGGAATAGCAGGGATTAATTACTGTACAGTGCTCAGGGGGACTTGGGTTTTTCCAGACTTGTTCCCATTCCAATTTTAGAAGTTTCTCTCTTGGCACATCCTGCAGAATTTGCAGATCACATGAAGCAGCGCACACACACCTGATTGCTCCAGCTGGGGTTAAGATGGTGATTACTAGCTATAGTTTACTTGCCTGATAAAGCTCTATCCCTTTGTCAAATGATCACACGCTTTTCTCTGGTAGATAAAATAATCATGCTTATCTCCTACTCCAACCAGATTTTTTTATTTAATGGTGCTTTGCCTTACAAACTGTGCTTCCCTGTCTTCATGTTTCACAAACTGCTTCCATAAAAGAGCTTTGTAAAGTGATAGAAAAGAGCAGCTTGGCTTCTCTTTCCTCTACAGGAATATAGACCAGAGCTTCCTTATTAAAAAAAAAAAAAAAAAAAAAAAAAATAGAATATCTTTCTATTTTGCTGAAATTTCAGGATAAGATAAATCACAGATGTTGGTCATTGACTGCTGCTTAGAGAAATGCCACTATGAACTTATAGTTCAAGTCAGTCTTGATGGTGTCTTCACACCAGCATCACCTCCCACGTCTGTCACTGATGCTGGCAGTGGTTGGGAGCAGATCCCCTCCCTGTGCTGCTGTCTGTAGGTGGCAGCCCTTCCCACCCTATGGCCTCCTCGCTTCCCTGCAGGCCACATTAGCGCTGGCCCTGTTAATGGGACACATAAATTAGATTCTAGCCATAGAAAAGGAAATGGCTCTGGCTATAAAGACAATTACAGTTTGATGGCTGCTTCCTCCAATTCACACACACTCAGAGATTTGCTGCTGGAAACTCATAAAGCACTTGGTGTTTTAGCACCCTGGCAAAGGATATTCAGCAATGCAAATGTCCCAGTGACC
Organism: Zonotrichia albicollis; assembly: GCF_047830755.1. Classification (NCBI taxonomy): domain Eukaryota; kingdom Metazoa; phylum Chordata; class Aves; order Passeriformes; family Passerellidae; genus Zonotrichia; species Zonotrichia albicollis. Next base: position 8,557,534 of record NC_133829.1, on the reverse strand, counting down.
TGAGTGGGATCTGTGAGGACAACACTTGCTGGCCTTGGAGCAGGGTGGATTCTTGTGGGTCATTAGAAACACAAACTGTATTGCTCAATATGACATTTGTGAGTGTTCTGCTACAGCCCCATTCTCACCAGGTCACCGCTGCCAGCTTATCCCACTGGCTGCTTTAGGAGGTTTGGGTCACTCCAAGGTAAGGCAGCTCTGGCTGGGAATTGGACACCAGATATCAGCGTGGCAGCCCTTCCCACCAGGGTTATCACAATACCCCTCCTAAAGGGGCTTTTTCCTTCTTCTCCTCTTTGCTAGGATTGATATCAGGAGCCTGGCTCAGAAACAGAAACTGCAGCAGATCATCTGTTTTCAAGTGCAAAACAAATATCAGCTCTGGCCAGGGCAGGAAATGGCCTTCAAAGAGCACAACACACACTTTCCCAGACTCTCCCTTGCTGCTGGGATGCATAGTTTTATGTCTGCTCCATCAGTACCTGCTTATTCAGCATTACACTGAACCACATAAAACTGATCTGTGACCAGCCTGAGCCAGGAAAGGTGGTGCATTTCACTGTTTTCTTTTCAAAGCACTTCATCTTTAATATTTAAAAAAAATAGGTTTTATTTTTAGTTATTTGCATCTGTGTGTCTGTGTGTGTGTATTTCGTCAATTATGACGATTTATTGCTGGTCAGCATTACACAGAGACACAACCTGAGGCATCCCCAACTCAGACAAAGCAGGTTTTGTTTGTGTAAAATAATGCCTGTGGTGGCTTAACATTTCATCTTCCTTTCAGTCCTGGCCATATGAAAGGTGCAAAGCGATATAAATAGTCTGAACCACAGCTATGCTTGCCATAAACACCAGGCTGAACTCTGAGAGTTGAAATAAGGCAAAACTCACTGGCAGTTGTCCAGCCACACATCTCCACCTCGCAGCCAGGCCCCGTGATCCTGATTCTTGTAGGCAATAAAGCCCTCAATTATTGCAGGTTCCCTGGGCTTCAGAGGATCAGCATCCTTGTGGGGGCTGTACCTGCAGGCAGAGGGAGAGAGGAAAGGTTGGTTGGAGAGGGAAGGTGGCCTTGCTGCCTGAACATCTGCTTTATGGTAACTCAGGAACAGCTTTGGGACCACTCTCCATCCACGTAGCGTGTCTGCTCAAGCTGTGGTGGCCAGGCCCAGCTGCCAAGGGAAGGAAGGTCCAGGCAAGGCAGTTGTAAAGACCTGCTCCAAGTTTCCTTTCACCATTCCGGTGTTGTATTGCTGATATATTGCTGAAAGCATGGAAAGTTTATTATTGCTCCCAAAAGTTCCAGATATATTTATTTTTAATCTCTTACAGCTATCCTTTAGCATGTTCCTGTTATTTAGATAAATATCCTTTTGTTTTCCCTTTTGAGCATTCTTATCTCCTAACTCTGGCCATAGTGTGGCCCTGAGTACCGCTGCCAAATTTTTCTTGCTGTGGAAAGGAATTTGAAAATCTTGGAGAAGGGCTGAGAGTATGTCCTTCACTACTCCCACTACACAGGACACATGTACAAGATTTAGTGACCCTGAAGTTCTCAGTATGATGAAATATTGGCCTGATTTGGTGAAAAAAAGCAGACAGAAGCAGAAACTGCAGCAATGTGTGCCCTCAGCTGCTCCCTGACAGCCCCTGCTTGGGCCACAGGATCTGAGCAAGGTGATGCTGAGCCTGGCTGTCACTTCCCCTGTCCTGAGGCTCCTTTCTGCTCTTGGAGGAGCATCCTCCATCACACTGCACAGCTTAGAAAACCTGACAGATGAGTATCCAACTCAGTGCCAGCAACGCATGGTCCAGAGATTAAAATTCATTCCTCACCATGGAAAGCAAGGCCAAGCTGTCAAATTTCTAACAGATATTCAATAGCACTTTGCTTTGCTTAATAAGCCATCATATCAATCTAAAACTGAGCATCAGGCTGATAGGGTTCCAATAAATGAATAGTGCTTTGGCAGCTTCATCACTGTGAATTTACTTTCAGAGACAGATTTAGTATCAGCTCTTGTGAATTCCCCAGGCATTGTTAAGTACAGATATTTTGAGATGGATTCCAATTTCATTCACATTCATGATAACTACAGGGTCCAGAATTTGACTTGGACATTTAATGCTGTTACTGAATGCAGAATAATCTCTCCAATTCTGTCACTGTCCAGCCTAGCTCACAGTTTGCTCCAGCCAGCCCAACTTCAGTCATTTATTCAGTTCAGTCTTGTCACGTGAAAGGTGGAAAATGGAATAAATAATCTGAGCTGTAGTTTGTGCTGCTGGGTAATCCCCGAGCACAACCATGAGTGCATTATGAATTGTTTGCCTTCCAAGGGCCATTCCTGCCCTTGTATGGCAAGGGAGAAATTGCCTTTTCTAACCACTAACTGCGCCTGTGGCAGCAGGCAGCTCCCCAAGGCACGTGTTCAGCTGCTTGGAAAAGCAGCATCAGGCTCCCAAGAGCAGGTTGCTCTTAAATTATTTTTTTAGCAGCTACTTTTACCATTGAATTAATCACTTCAATTAACTGAGCATTTAAATAATGTAAATAACATTCCCTTTTGAACATCTTTTAGTATCAGCTGCTAGCCAGGGTGATGTGGATAACTGATATCTGAGCTCCTGCCTGGGCTCTCCTGGGAAGGAAGATGGATCCCACCCCAGTACTTCTTACTACAGTAGTCTGGGTAACCCACACCCCAGAGATGAGAAGGAGATAGAGTTGTCATTCTCCCCTGCTGAGCAGAGGCTTTCAGCAGGTTTCTATTCCTTACATGGTTTCTTCTGTCAAAAAATGCAGTTGTGGGGGAATGTAAGTTAGGGTGCAACTGGAGGCAACTGGTCTGTTAGGAAAGAAACTGGAGGCAACTGGTCTGTTAGGAAAGAAACAAGGAAATTGGAGAGTATTTAAGTCCTTTTACATGTCTGGGGGTTGGTAACTTAAGAGCCAGACTCAACCTCTGATGAGATATAAGGGTGCAAGTGCAGCTCTTTCATCAGCCTCCTCTGGGGCCAGCTCTGGGGAGAGAGTGGGTTCTCAGAAGCCACCAGACCACACTAGGTCTGCTGATATGATACAATCTCCAGAGAGGTTTCCATTATTTCTAAATTACTCCATTAGACCACAGAGAGGCTGTGCACAGAAATGAAGGATTGCTCTGTGTATTTAATTGTGATTGTTTCTGCAGTGTCAGATTTGGAACTAGACTGAAATCTGAAATCAAAGTATGAGCCCCATGACATAAGCACTCCCTATTTAAGCAGGTTCTAAAAGAATGAACAAAATTAGAAGCATTCCCAAGAAGTACTGAAATTTCTTATTCCTGAAAAACTCTTGCAGCAACTCCTGCCCAGAGGGACTGTTGACCAGGCAGTGAATTTTCTTCCTTATCTAAAAAATTCAAAAAATCAATGGAACACCCTACAGCAGATGTAATATCCAAGCCATCTCAGCTCAGAGCTAAAGGACGAGGACGAAACCAGAAGGGTGTGGGTGTTGAGGGTCCCTTATAAAGGAGAATGGAGAGATGAAGTCAGAAATGGCAAGGGGTATCTAAGTGAAGATCCTTTCCTCAAAAAGAGCCACTCCAAAGGCATTGCAATGGTCCCTGTGAGCTTGCCTGGGGCAAATTCAGAGCTTTCAGTCAGTGTTTAAGAGAAGTCCTTTCCAAATCAAGCTATGCAAAACACTTTACCTCCCAGAAATGAGTGTCAGGATAGGTCTTTTGTCCTTGGCAGAGGCTGGGGTGGTTTTAACGCCGTTATCGATGATCATTCCAGCCTAAAGGAAAACAGAAATGCAATTATCACAGTATATTTATGAATTTTACAGCTCTTTCCATCTCCAGACTCTACCCCCAATTGTTCTAAGCCAAAGCCACCGCCATGATGCTAAGAACAGCTTCTGCCAATAGCATGTGAAACAGAGGGCTGCCATGATTATCCAGACTTGCATATACCCCCCAAAATGGCTGCAAATTTCCAAAGCTGCACTTTTCTCATAATTGCATGTAATCCCACACACCTAAACCTTCAGCTTCAGTCTAAAGCCCTCAGTAACACAACATGGCACACTAAGGAGCAAATCAGCAGAGACAGCGATTAGACACAGCGACCGTGTTTATCCCTCCAGAAGCTGTTCAGGTAATTGCCAGTATTGGCAGCTGAGGTGTATCATTAGACAGGCTGCCAGCAGATGCTCCTGGAGGCAGTATTTCAGGAGCACGGAGGCAGGGAAGCAGCCTGAGCAGAGGGGAGAGCCGCTCTGGATGCCCAAGCACCAAGCGGAGCAGGTGCCAGCTGGCCGTGAGTGCTCCCACAAGCTGCCTTATCTGAGCCACAAACAAGCAGAGCTCCAAGGGAAACAGAAGGCACAGGCACTAATAGCTTGTGGGGCTGGAGGGAGGGATGGGGTTTGTTCTGAGGGCAGCATTCCCATTGCTTCAGACTCACCCGGTAGTTGGAGTGCGCGCGGTTGTTGGAGAATTTCCCCATGGGCATGTGCTCCGAGTAGCCGGGGGAGTACATGCCTGCCGAGGGGCCTGTGGGCACGTGGTGCAGCACAAACCAAAAGCCTGTTTCCTGAGAGAGAGAAGGGACAGCTGAGACTTTGCTGACAAGAACATAGGCCCGGGGATTTCAGGACAAACCACAGCCATTGATCCATGTAACGCTCTATGGAAGAGTTTAACGCACACGAACTTGCTCTTACATTGTAACCCATGTAAGAGTTTAACGCACATGAAGAGTTTAACGCACATGAAGATGTAAGAACATTGCATCCCATGTAAGAGATTAACGCACATGAATATTGATATTCACCCTTCTGATCTTCAGGGTGCCTCAGGTTAAGTTTTGGCATCGATACTGGAGCATAAGGGAGACTTTCCAAACTTAAAAATTAAATAATTTTTGTTTAGTGGCCTAAAAATTTAACAAGGAGTCCTAATACAGGTACCCAAGATTTGAAAGTTTTGGAAAGACCACATCTCTCTGTTTTCTTGTTTTTATGTCTCCTGACAGGGCTCCTGATGTGACCAAAAATGCCTGTGGAATTAGCATTAGGGCTGCCTGAAATTTCAGAGCACCATTACTGTACTGCAATCAACAATATCATTGCCAAAGGCTTCTCTGAGACTCCACAGTCACATTTATTTAATTTATTCAGGCTGCACACTGTGGAATTTTGTTAAATCCAGCTCTAGAAACAGCAAGTGGCAAGAAGTTTGGAGCAAAAGTAAAACCATTCTTTTTATTGGTGGCACCAGCCACATTAATGTGTGTCTCAATCAAGCAAATTTAAAATGCCTGTGTCACAAAAGCAGGATTTATTCCAGTGAGAGCTTCCCTCAGCCTTGCAGGGCTGTCACTGGCCTGAGCTGTTACCAAATAAGAAACTTGTGCACTCACTTCAGATCCAGCAGCTGCACAGTTTATAAGGTTGTTGTGTGGGTTGGCTATCCAGAAGGTTGATACAGCACTGCAGGTCAGAAAAACAAAGAATGACATGAAAATGACACTTTGAGCACACACCAGAGTCACCCATAAACTCCCCCAGTGCAGACAGGGCTGATAACTCCCCAGATAAGGGGCCCTGCCCAGGGGAAAAGAGGAATGTGTTTTTTCCTTCTCTTCTCATACCTCGTGTCCTCTGTGATTTGACAGAGAACATGGCCTTATCTTTTAAAACACCATGTATTAAATGAGGAATTTCAACTGCAATTCCAAGCCTGCTATGAAGCTGTCAGATGTCAATCATTGTTTATGATAAGGTAAATATGTTGTTGCACAAGTCACAGAAAAGAACTTTGCCCCCACATAAGCCCTTAGGTTCATTAGAGACTCGTTTAATCAAGGAACCCAATGAATTGCCTACTAAGGCTTTCCAAGTGTTCCCCCCTATCTGCCTGTTCCAAGAGCTGCTGGGATTGATTAACTTGATTTGCTCCCACCCTTCTGCACATTTCTTTTGGGACAAAAGCATTCCATTTGTCTAATGCACATAAAAAACTCTGAACTGAAAGATTCCCATCAAGGAGGACAGATCAATCCATCCATCACTGTCCCTGCTGTGACATACAGAATTTGTTTACCAACAGGCATGGGAAACATCCAACACTTACAGCCAGCAGACTGGCCCCTAAATCTGCTGGGTGAGATTTGCCCTTCTGCAGGATATGAACCTGTGGAACCTTTATGTCTATTTTTTTTCTTGCCTGAAGGACTTCTTAGGGGCTTTAGGCCAACTGATTTTGCTGATGCATTTCCGTTTGTCTGACTTTATCATGAAAACAGCAAAATTTTTCTATTTTGGGCGTGGGACTGGCCTGGAAACAAACAAATTTGGATTATTTATAGACCACCTCCTGCTGTGTAGGCAAGAGCAAGGACAGTGTAGTTCCACAGTGACCTGTCTTTCAGCCTAATCTGTTCTTCAGAGCCACATGGATTGGGCAGGTTACAGTGTCATTTGGCACAATCCTGTTGTTTGAATTCCTAGCAGCAGCTCTCTGCCTGCCTCTCCCAAGCTGATGGAGCCACAGCTGGTGCTCATCCCCTGAATCTGCACTGGAATTAGTGTTGGTGTACTCATACACTTCCAGGCTGGATGAGCCCAGTGCAAAACAAGCTGAGCTGTTTTTCATTTTTTCTGACCAGATCTTGAAGTCTTTTATAAAGGAAGACAGGGCAGATCAAAGTACCATAACACCTTTCCATTAGAAAGCACTCATTCATACAACAGTCTTCAAAATTACAAAAAAATATGTCCCTATGACTATTAAACAAATTATCAGTGGAAAATGAGCATATTGGCTAATTAACCCTTATTTTAAGAATAGGGACACTAGGTGTATTTTATAAACAAACACAGATGTGAAAAAGAGCATTGCATGAATTCCTCTCTCTCCCTTGCCAAACTAAAAGTCAAAAATATCTCTGTTTGAACAAAACCTCAGCTGTTCTGAGGACAAAATGGGTGATACTGAAATATTTTCAATATCAGCTGCCATTTGAGATGAGCACAAATGTCAGAACATGGCCCACTCTGAACTCAGCAACTTTTTGCTGAGCCATGAGCAAAATGATGGTTCAAGACTCTACAAAGAACAAGGCAGGGCTTGCACACTTTAAAAGGAAGATTTACAGTATTTTAGGTGGAAACCATCTCAATGGACTTTATAGACAAAAAGTTAAAAGTACACCTTAGGTCTGTAGGCATCTGAATAGCACAAGGACAAAGACCCCAAGGAAACTGCTCTCCCAAATTTGGGGCAAACAGCCCAGATACCTACAGATATCTACATAATCCCATACACAGAATGCTGTCTGTTATGGCTAAGTCCTGCAAGGAGAGGGAGATGAGATGGAGATGGAGATGGAGATGATGGAGATGGAGATGGAGATGGAGATGGAGATGGAGATGGAGATGGAGATGGAGATGGAGATGGAGATGGAGATGGAGATGGAGATGAAGAGAAGAGAAGAGAAGAGAAGAGAAGAGAAGAGAAGAGAAGAGAAGAGAAGAGAAGAGAAGAGAAGAGAAGAGAAGAGAAGAGAAGAGAAGAGAAGAGAAGAGAAGAGAAGAGAAGAGAAGAGAAGAGAAGAGAAGGCTCTCACTCACCTGCAGTCCTGCCTGGGCTTAGGGATGTAGCCTGGGTAGGCTCCCTCAGTGATCAGCTTGCACATCCTGCTGTCACGGTCGGAGGGGAGCAGGGTGCTTGGCTTCACCAGCAGCCCCAGACAGTGCTCAAACGTGTTGCGCTCCTCTGGTCCATCCTCCGTAAAGAAACAATGGCCCAGGGCATCATAACCCACCACATCCTTCACCTGCATCAACAAAATAAGGGTCAGTGTTGAGGTTTTATGCTCAGCCACTGCACAATTAGAACAAACTTAGTGTGATAGCACATAGGAGCTTCAGTTCCCTTTTGAACTCAGGATCTAGAACCAAAACCAAAAGCAAGATTCCTCTCAGACCCTTCAGAGCTTATAGTCAAAGCAATAACTCTAACACTTAATTAGAATTTGTCATCACCTAGGAAATGCTCATTCCATTCCTTTCTTTGTTTGCCTGAGAAATCAGAGACTGTCTTAGCATGAGGCTGGAAAAAATACAGGGTGGGGGACGAGGAGAGGAATTAGATGTTCAAATCACATCTGGGCTCATTCATCTTCATGTGGAGTTACATGGGCAGCTACATAAAATGCAGCTCAAAAATGCAGCTGAGATGACAAGTATTTTTCCAGGCTATCAGAGAGGCAGAAATTTGTTTTCCAGACAGACTGGCTTGTTTTAGGTTTAACGTGATCTTTTTCTTCAAGCTGTTGACAGAAGCTTTGCTTGACCCTGAGACAAATCAGCTGGTGTTAATCAGTGCTGCTCTGGTTTTGGTTTGGATGCTGGTTACATCAGGACACTGCTGATTGACAGAACAACAGCCCTCACATCACTAGAAAATCTGAGAGCAGGAATGTGAGTTTGAAGCCTAAGGAGGGGACAAGATGGGAAGCACCAAATCAGTTGTCAGTGGATATATCTGGGATATAGAAAATTAATGTCAGGTCTCCATTGACCAGGGCAAGGTCTGGATCTCTGGGCTCTTTCCTTGCTGTTCCCATCAGTCACCACTCATCAATCACCTTGGGCTCAGGAAACCTCCCCAGCAAAGGTTAATCTGCCACAGAAGTGTTCCTCTAAATGCTTCTGATGAAACACTAATTGTCAGGGGACAAGGGACAGCATTAACCCTGATAGATGGCCTGTTCATCATGTTGTCACTGAGAGACCAAGTGCATGGGCATCCAAGTGCTTGAATTGTTTTTGTAAACAGGCTTGAGACTTCTTTCACCTTCACACCTCATTCCTGGGGCAAGGAGCACCAATTTCAAATAAAATCCCAGTATTAGTGTTGAAATGATTACAAATATGTTTTCACATGAGAACAAATACTTTGCTTGCCAAATCTATTACTGGCTTACAACCACACAGACTTCTATTATGTAACATCCATGCTCCAGTGTAAATACTCAAATCTCTGAGCACAAGTCATCACAGTCAATTAAACACTGCTAAAATGACCTGCAAAATGGTACATTCCATTAAGCTACCTCACTGAGATTCACTGTTAACTTCCCATTCTAATAAATTATATATTTTGCAAGGTTTAGCCTTCTTTATTTAGGTGTAAAACATATATACGAAAGAAGAATGAACTATCCCAGCCTTGTTATGATAAAGGTTTACAGGACAGAACTTTTCAAGAGAGTGAGCAACATTCAGAAGAAGGTTTCCAACATGCAGAGGAAGTCTTTTAACCACAGAGATCTCAGAATTCCACAGAAACTTCCACCAAATCCTATCAGCTTTCTCTCACAGGACAGCAATACCAAAAAGACACATAAACAATGTTGTTGGTACATTTAGATGATGGAAGCAGTTTCCCTAGAGAAATGTTTGCCACTTCAGCCATTTATCTTTCCAGCTGGCACAACATTGCACCAGGACAGGGGCAGGGAAACCTGCAGTGCCCAGACTCAGCTGGGGCCAAGCAGGGATGCTGTCCCAGGGGATGACATCTCCCAGAGCAGCGAGAGAGAGCAGAGCAGGGTGAGACAGGGCTGTGCACTGGCAGAGAGGCTCAGAGCCAATGCCTGTTGTTCTCCTAACTCATCCCTGAAAGTCCACAGAACAAGAGGGAGTTAGAGCCAGGGATCTGGTCCCTTAGGCATTTGTCACCTTCTCTTTGATTGATTATTTCCCCATAGGCCATCTCTCAGTCACCTCTGACTTGTTTCATTCACAAGCCCACTGCTGAAATGCCTGGAGAGCAAACAAGATGCTTGTTCCAGAATCACTCTTCTAATGTATTTAATTTTTTTCTCTGATTAAAACCTTGCTAATAGTCCATAATCTTACATTAACCATGAGCAATTTAGAGACAGATAATGCCCTTCCTGGCAAAACAATTGCTGTGAAGTATAGCTGGATTAGTAAAAGCAGACACCACTGAAGCTGTTAGATAGTACAACCTCTTAATTCCATGAAGCACAGGTCTCCCCTGGATCCTGCCAGACTTTACTGACCCCCATTAAATTTCCTTCCCCAGTGGTTGCTTCTACTTTAGCTTGCACACAGGGATCCAATGGAGAGTGGGCATCACAGCAAAGTTCCATCCCTGGGATTGCAGTGGTGTAACTAGGTGTTTTTTTGGCCAATATATTGCAGAAAACATTGGGTAACTATTGCATTTTAAAACAATAATTATGGTGAGAAACTAATTTCTACAAATTTGTTTCCCTCTGTGCCTATCAGCTAATATGAATTTACAAGAGCAGAATAACCCACCAATGAGGGGAGCTAATGTTGAGACAGATACTTCTAACAGACTGTGCAGACCCACAGAAAAATACCTGTCATTAGAAATAACTGGATACTCTTTTCTCCTAGACTTTTCAGAATCTATGAGTATCTCTGAAGTGACATGAGAAAAGTGACAGCAAAGCAAGCAGGAGAAATTGTATGTAAATTATCTGCCTGCTTTAATGACAGTATAAAACAACTGATGCCCCTCTCCCATTTATTAAAAACATTTTCACAGGTGCTCTACAACACTCATGCAAGAAGCAGCTCTGAAATCAACAGCTCAGTGTTAAGGACATCATTCAGTCTGTGCTATGCTGAGGTTTAATAATCCAGCTGGAATTTCTATGGCTATTCCCAAAGTGTGCACATCATAAAGGCAAATCTTCCCTCAGCAAAGTACACTTTGGATCTACCTGATCTCAGAGGGAATGGATGTTACCTGGGGAAAGACAAAGCTCATCTCTGTTTGCAAGAGTGGTGCTCCTGCATGTAGAAATAGCTGGTGCTGCCCAAGTAAAGAGACAACAGGCAGCTGGGAAATGTGTACAATAACTATTGTAGTCATCAGAAACCCATGTGGGTGTCTTTGAATATATCTGAGGGAGAAGGAAGAGGAAAGGAAGGAAATGAGAGTCAGAAAACAGATGAGGAGATTGTGGTGGGATCACCTGATGAATCAAGGCATGGAGCTGCTGACTGCAGATGTGTATCAGAGCCATGGAACAACACCTAAGTGATGCAACATTTGGAGCACATTTTCTGTGATGCAACTGAACAAACTTGATCAGATTGCTTTAATTCACTGGAGCTTGCTTTTCAGCCATCAGCAATAATGATGAGGTTAAAAAAACCCAAAACAAGTAAACCTAAAGCTTCATATTCACACATTTTGATAAACTAAAATCAAGAGGGGTTATATTGACTAAATAATGTCCTAAATTACAAGATTTCTCTTGGGTGCCTTGTCACGGAAGCAAAGTATGATCATTTAGAGAATTGTGATTGTTCGATAACATCAAGAGAATCAGGTCACTTTCATCAGCTATATCAGCCCGTCTAAATTTCACCTTGCCACCTCAGCTGGAAAAGCTTGAGCACATGGACTCCTATGCCACAGATCCCCCATGGCACAGTTGTTGCCCAGAGAAAGCACAAGGGACAAAACTATTTCCAAATTCTCTGCATGAACCCATCCCTCTGACTGACAAGAAAAATGCCAGGCTCTGGGTATTTGGTTTGGCACAAACCAACTCTGCACATTCATTGTGTACCAAGCGCCTCTACTGGCAGCTTCAGCCTGGGCAAATGCCACATGACCCTGAGTGACTTATATAATTTATACAGTAAAATGTCTCTCCATTTCAGAAGCATGTTCATGGTAGGTTTTCAAGATCACGTTATAAACTTAGAAGGACAGAGGTCAAACCCAAAACCTCAGATTCATAAATAGCAGATAAAAGCTGGTCTGCTTCTGGAACTGCAATTTAAGTGCCCTTTGTTCAACTTCTGTGCATTTTAATTATCCTGGGACTCTGCCTTCCAATGCTGGCACTTCTAGAGGTATGAACTCCTAATGCACAGTCACCATCCAGGTTACAACTGCCAATTATGTTTCCACTTAAAATTCTGTTATATATAGCAGCAGGGCTCTTGACAATACAAATTCTCCTCTTCAAGGCTTGGATATATTTTTTTCTTTTGGAATACATTTCACTGAATGGGTGAAGAGTCCTTTGCCTAGAGAAACCCTGCACCTTTAAGATTTGCTTCTTGAAGATCATCCAGTCCCCCTGGACTCTTCTGCCCTTCAGGACCTGCCTCTCAAGGGACTCTGTCAACCAGGTTCCCAAACAGGCCAAACTCTGCCCTCTGGAAATCCAGGGCAGCTCTTCTGCTGACCCCCATTCTTACTTCTCCAAGAATAGAAAACTGCTGTAATTTTGTAATCACCATGCCCAAGACAGCATCTAACCATCACATCACCCACAAGCCTTTTTCTGCTCACAAACAACAGGTCCAGCATGCTTACCCCAAAAACAAAGGCACCCCTAGATCTGGGGAGAATCTGAACATGTTCTTGACAACTCTGGTGTGCTGTGACTTGTCTGGTATCCATCAGTCATTCTAGAGATTTATCCTAAAGGATTTCTTGTTATGGAGTGCAACTCTAGGAAATCACAGCTCTGTGAGTGCTCAATGCTATGACTGGCATTGCAAGCCCAAACCTTTATTACAGGAAAGATGAGGCACACTTAAAGCTTCTGATTATCCTCTTTAAATAGCAAATTCCGTGTCTGCAGAAAGATCCAACCACTCATTAGGGATGGGCTGGTCTGCAGTGCCCAGACAAATGCTCTGCCCACTCTGAGTCACACACAGCCCCCAGTGCCACACTGGCAGGTTGGGATACTCCCTGTGTATCCAGGGTGGGAAGAGTCAGGCTTTGACTTTAACAATAAAACACATCATTCTGCAATAATTAAGCTGCATTCATGCTATGAGGAAGCTTTTTCCCTGCTGTCTTCATCTCTAAGGCAGACACTGGAACTTCTTACCAGTAAACCATTGGATCCATGGATTGTGACGCAGCGGGAGAAGGTGTGGTGGATGGAGGTGTCCTTCACATAGGTTGGAGGGTTGTAGCCTCCTTTCTCATCCACATCTCCAGCCATATGGAAATGAATGGGGTAATGCCCCATTGTCTGCTGGCCCATGTACTTCAGTTCCAGACCTTCAATGTGGGTAGCCTTAAAATCAAGACCAATCTGGAGAACAAAAGAACAGAAGTCAAGAAACATGAAAGTCTGATGAGGGCAAGGAGAGGGAACACAGGCATAGAAAGGGCTGCATTGTATCTACTGAAGGATTTACTGTGTGGAGGGGAGTGTGGGGCTGCAGGGTGAGGGAGAGAGGGCCATGGTGGCTCAGGAGAGCAGAGCTGCTCTTTGATTTCCCCACTGCTGCCTCAGACACATTTAATTGCAGAAGGAAAGTAATTTATATTTATAATTTTCCATGTGTTTTAGCCAGCTGGGTTCAAATTGAACTTCCTGTGCTAAGCACCACCAAAATCTAGGGAAAACTGGGATTGGAATGTGGAGAATTTATCTCAGGTGTATTGATCACCAGCCTCAATGTCTGCAGGAGCATGACATGCACTTCAAAGCTGAAGGACAGGCAGCAGCCAGAGGGTGGATCTGCTGTACTGTGGGGAGAGTTTGTTTGCTCAACGGCTGATGAGGAATTTTTCCCTTCCTGCGTCTCGTTTTCCTTGCTATGTGAAGGCGTGGCTGGAAGGAGGAAAGAACAAGCCAAGGGCTCCAGGCTCACCTTGATGTGTCCCCCGAAGGTGTCAAAGTCAAAGAAGGAGCAGAGCTTGCTGCTGTACTCGTAGCACTGCTGCTCCATCTCTCCCATCACCAGCACGTTGCGGCTCAGCAGCCCCACCTCCGCCCGCATGTCCACGCCGTCCACCACCTCGCCCATGTGCAGGTACGTGGCCTTCCCTAAAGGAACCAGATCCACTCTCAGGTTACTCTGCCACTGCTGCTGCCTTCCCTGGGCTTCCTGTGGTGGGGCTCATGAAAGGAGCAACCCAGTCAGCACAAAGTGCTGGCTGACACCTCAAAGGAGGGAAGGCTGGAGCACAGGTGACACCAAGGCTTGGTGGGATGTTTGTAATGGAGGAAGTGGGATTTTTGGTCTTGGGTTGCTTCATTTATCCAGGGGGTTAAACCAACAGCCTGTTAGACAAAACACATTTCCTACCTTGAAAAGGAACTGTGGATTACCAGCGGCTGTGTGTGAACATCCAGTGCAAAAAAGCCCTGATGATGCAACTGCTGGGAAGTCTAAATCACCAAGGTTAGCACAGCATTTCCCACAATGAGACACAGGGAGCTGCTGAAACCCCACAGCACTGCTCTTGGGCAGGCATCAGCCAGATCCTGCTAACACCATGGCTGTTGATGCCAGCAAGGAGCAGAGTGGGCAGAAAGCCCTGTAGGAATTGTGACAATCAGCCCCTCACCAAGTCTGTGAGCTGTAAAACCTCAGACTCCCTGGTTTCCCAAATCTCTCCATTTTAGATCTACCCTCACTTCTCCAACTTGTTCCCAAAGCTTCCTCCTACCCTAGTGCAGTCAGAGTCAATGGGATCTTCCATCTACCCCAAGCCACACCTTTCTTTGCCAAGGAAAGCTGTTAATAACATCTTCCACACACACCCTCCTCCATGGAGGGGTTAAAAGCACAGAAAAATTTCCCTGGTCTGACCAGAAAGGGGGGAAGTTCAGGCAGTGGGGATGTCTAGAAAGCAAAGTATCTCTTTGCTGTAATTTCATTCAAACATATTCCTACTACCTCCTTCCTTCCGCAGGTTTTTGCAGAGAAAAGTCAGCTGGGAAAAGGTTCACCTTACTGACTCCATTCTGTATTATTCCAGTAAAAATAAGTAATAAACTCTTTAAGTAAACACTGAACTTTGAGGAATGCTACACTTGCATGTATTTAATTTCCATTGAATCGTTCAAATCCTTAATTAGAAACAAATGGCAAGCCTGAAGCCTGGCTATCCCTGCACAGCACTTTATGCTTCAGCAGAGGTGCCAAGTCAAGGGGAAGATTTTGAACACTGAACCAATATTATTTTTAACCAAAATATGATGCTATGAATGTATGAAAAAGATAAGCAAACACCACTTACTCCCTCTTCCTCTGAAGCTGGAAGCAGTGTAATTTGATGGCAATACTGGGGTTTGGGAAGGGTGAGTGCTCCACCCTGCTCTCCCACTGCTGCCTTGTGGGACAGGGTTCACACCACAATGTGCCTTCTGCCTGTGCACCTCTGCCTTCAAAACCATCTCATCTTGTGAAAAACTCTCTCTGTTAACTAGGGCAGTGGTGGTGGCCAAAGAGCTGCCTGTTCATCTCAAAAATGAAGGGCTTCAAGGGACCCTGGATTTGCACCTCTCCCACTTTTTCAATTGTCTCCCTAGAAAATCCTGGACTTCCCCATGCCTGCGTTGTTGCCCTGCAGCCAGTGAGCCTCATCAGGTGTGTGGCCAAAACCAGACTCAACCCACCCAAAAAAACAGCAGCTCTGCTTCCTTTATCCATATACATGAAAAAAGCCACTGCAGTGAGTGCCCTCCACATGAGGATACCCCATGCTGGAGCTTTGAGTGAATCTGCAAAGGAGCACAGCTTCTCCTTATGGAACCTTTTTTAAGCTGTTATTTTTCAGTTTTCCCCAGAGCTGACCCCTCCTTGATTTACTGAAATGCAGGAAGGATTTTAGATAATCATAAGAACATACTATTTGAAGCCACATCTCCAGGATTTGTGGCAGTGAAATTAGATAGGCAGTTTTTTATTCCTGTGTTGAGCTCTAGAATAATAAATGTCATGCTTGCATGTATTTAATTTAATTTAACACCAGTCCAGACATGCAAAACAGGGTAAGCACTGACAGGAATGTTAAATACGGACTAACCAGTTTCTAAATATAACTTCTTGGGTGCATGTTTTTCACTCCATGCTTTTGCTGATTTGACATGTTTGGAGATAAAAGGAGAGACGGAAAGCAATCCCCTTCCAGAGTAAAAGCGGATTTTGAATAATAGCTCCTTTAATAGAGTTCTGAAAAACAAACCACTTCTCAAGGCAGACAGAAATTCAAGCTCCTGGCAGAAACAGGGTTGAAAGGAGACAGAGGCTGGCATGGGAGCCCTTGTGTGCTGTAAATGAGTGCTGGGAACCAGCACTACAACACTGGGCACTTCCCATGGGACCTGGAGCACTGTGAGGGGCATTTACACACACGTGGCACTGCCTGGGGCATGTATGGTGGTGGGCAGGGAGAAAACCCACAGAAGACTCTGCTTGCTCTGTGGTGGGTTCAGGGAGCTCACACCACCTCACTCTGCAGAGCCACAAGTTTGGAGTCTGGCTGCTGCTCCCAGCTGGCACATGGAGCCTTCCCAGAGAGCAGCCAAGATATCTGAGACCCTGAGCACTGACCAAGGGCAAACCCCAGCCAGGGGTTTGCAAACGGGCACTGAAGTGGTTTGATGCTAAAAAGGCAACCCTGTGCTTTGAAAGTGGCAGGGATGTATTGCTGCTTCAGCATCAAAGGCAGGGCTGTGATTTCCCAACCACCAAGAAGCCCTGAGGCCACTGATTCACCTTCTCCTCCTCTGGGTGAGGGTTTGCTGCATCCCTGATGGCCAGAGACTGCCCTGCCAGCCTTGTGCCATGCTGTAATCTAAACCAAACACAGCCTTGCAGTGGCACAGATCGCATCTCCCCATCACAGAGCCACAGGAAAAGCAGCCTGGCTGTGCTGCTACATGTGTCAGAGCAGTGCCTCCAGTCAGCACAACGTCGATTCACAGGGAAAACTTCCTTCAGACGTGGGCTTGCCTGGTGGAAGTCTTGATTCAGCAAAATATGAGCACATTCCTGTGCTCATTACTCAAGGCAGTGACTACTGAAGTCAGTTGTTGGTAAGGATAAGGTAATTATTAAAAGGAAATGTACATTAAAATAAACATAAGATGATTCACTCAGCAAGGGCATGCTTATGTCAACAAAGCAATTCAAAGCAAATGGTACAAAGGAAAACCTGCCACATGTGAAGCCAGCCATAAAACCTGGGTCTTGGGCCTTATCAAACCTGGGAAGGGTGGGATTTTGAAACTATTTCAACTGCTGCAAATGTGGAAGAGTGCTCAGATCTGGTGGGTTAGATCTCTCAGAAAACCCTCCCAGGTACACTCGTGCATTCCTAAATCCCTTGACTCTAAATGGCCCAAACTGCTAAATCTCCCTTTAAGAAGTAAAACCAGCAGTTGAAGGTCTGGATTTGGTGAAGATAAGTAAAGCTGGGATTCTCCTGGAGTATTTCTTTTTCTCTAAAGTGTCTTTTCTTCTCCTTTTGGCTCTCTAGGGATAAGACCCAGTACCTCATGGTCTTTTGATGTTTCCTAATCACGTTTTTAAGGCAAATGCTAAACACAATTTGTCTGTTCAACCCACAATCCAGTGACAGTGAACCCTTCAAGGCATCTTTAATGTCAGTTCAGCTCATTGCAGATGCCAGCCCAGATCTGACAGATTTATCATTTTTGCCAAGCACTTGTCATCACTGGTGGTAATGCCCCTATGGCTTATATTTAATAACAAACAAATGTTCATGCTGGCATCTTTCAAATCCTCATTATTCTGAATTATCTTGCTGGGGTTTGCTGTTGCATCCCTAAGCCACAGGGCTGTAACTCAGCATGGCTGGGGTGAGCTGGCTGGCTCTTTGAGCCACACAGCACAACCTGATGTCCTAATCAACAAATATTCCTCCAATTCATAACTTTTACATGGAAAATTAAGTTTTCAGCAAATAGACATAACAGCAATCAGGCACAAACTCTACTCTTATGAGCATCTATGTAAACCAGAATTAGATTCTGTCAGCTCAGCTCCCAGGCAATGCCCCAAGGTAGAAGGAGCTCTGAAGGACTGTTGGAAATGACAATTTCACAAGATTCCCTGCCCTGCCCTCAAGCACCAGGGTTGCCTTAAAAAAAGAGTTTTTGTCAAGTTCCAGCCAAAATGATGCCAGCTTCTGAACAGAACACCCTAAATCTCTAAAAATATCTGAATTTTGATAGTGGAGTAAATTTTCCCATCCTGACAGCACCAGATAAATGCTGACACAGGCTGTGAATTTGTGGAACAACTACATATTTCTACTTTTAATTCAAAGTTCTTTGTATGAACAAGATCACAGTAAACTCCTTATCTCTCTAATATTTGCAACCCAATAAGCAGGACTGAAGAGATGTATGCTTGAATTCATAGGTTCCCCAGCATGTGGGATAATTGGAGTAATTATGCCAGGCACGAACAGTTTTTTCATCCTTTATCAAGAGCATATAGGAGCACAAAAGAGCACTTCATCATTTCTGTTCCGTGGTGAAACTTATCAGCATTAGTAGAAACTTCATACAGAGCAACAAAGATGAAGATAAGACTTGTTTCCCAGAGAAACTAGACAAAATACTTGATCTTTCCTACTATCCAGTTCTACAATAACAACACAACCCTTCCTTCCTTCCTCCTCCCTGCCTTTGCCCTGCACTGTTGTCCCTCCCCAAACCTTGTGAAGTTGGGACATCAAACACTTTTAATCTGTTCCCACAGTGAAAATAATCTAGGCACAAAAAAAGACGAGTTAAAAAAAAAAAGAGTTAAACAAAGAAAGCAAGTGGAGGGAAAAGCTCCATTTAAGGGAGTGACCATTTGGGAGCAGGACCTGCAGATCTGGGTCCCCATGCAAATCACACTCACCCATGGGAGACACAGTCTGTACATTAGGGCAGTTACTCCAGTAAAAAGTGCAAAAGATCAGAGCCTGTGTGCCCTCCCTCACTTTCTGCACTGAGATTTGCAGACGTCCATAGTTAAATAACTAAATCCTCCCAGAACCTGATGGCAACTGAGTATTAACTCCCTTAAGTTCTTTTGAAAAGCTCTAATCAATCCATTTCTAGGCAGTAAAGAAAGTCTGAGTTTCAGCAGGAAGTATCAAATATAAATAGGACATGAGCTAACTAATGAGTTTGACTTTTTTGGCACAATATGCTAAACCATGTCTATTAAAATACCATTAAATTATGAGAGCATAAATTATATTAAACCTTGATATGCCAAGTGGCTGCCACACCAAACTGGCTGTCCACAAAGCAGAGGTTTTCTCCCTTTTTATATAACAAAGAGACTCTTAAGTAGTTCAGATCTGACATTTAAGATTCATTTTAAAAATAAATAGAAAGGAGAAAAATAAAGATTAAAAGGGAAATAAATCATCAAGGGTAGGAATGGTTTTATCATTTGTCTTTCAAAGGGCAAACTTTTGGAGTTTTCAGCTGCTGAACTAAACCTCTTAGGAAAATTAAGCCTTTTCACTTATTACAAATGACACCCCCTCTGAGATCCTGTGTATAAATGTATATGTGGAAGGCTTTTCTCAGGAGGAGCAAAGCAATCTTGCCTACCTCCACAGCAAAAGGCAGGCAGACATTTGTGATTAATGTTATTCTACACCCAATTACACCTGTGCTAAGAGCAGGGTCCATTAGTGGTCCTTATTCTGGCTAATTACCTGTCGTGGCACAGGGCAGGGGATGAAGAGGCACCATGGCCAGGCACAGCAGCTCAGGGACCCCCTGGCCCCCAAAGGCAGGGGACATCTCAGCCTTGCCAGCTTGTATTTCATCCAGACTGAACCTGGATTCAGCAGATTACTTTGTTTTCTAGTGTGAATGTGTTTTTGTTACAAGAAAGTTGGAAGTGATTTTTATAATTGGACTAAATTTCGCCTGGATTTATAAATCAGTGAAATCCCATTGACGTCAGTAGAGTTGCCTGGATATAAGAGAGGAGAGACTTTGGCCCTGGTATTCATGTCATTTGTGGTAATAAAAGGAATGTCCTAATACTCCTAAAGAGAAATTGGAGACCAAGAGCACAATTGCTTTAACAAGTGTTTCCACTGCTTCTTTGCTTGAAATTCACATGAACTTTTTTGGTTTTAACCCACTGTTTGTTTCCTTAAACTAACCTAGCTGCCACTGTTGCAGAAGATGAATGCAACTACATGAATTCCACAGATCCATCAGATTATGGGAAGGCCAGGACTCCTACACCATCCTTATTTTTACTGGCAATCTTCCAAGACCAGCTTCATGGTGTGACTTGTATCATATAAATCTGAGTCCAACAGCTCAAAAGTTGCTCAAGAAAAATATTCAGCTTGGAAATGCATCTTCTTTGAAAGCACTAGGCATTTGAAGTCATAAGACCATGATACATTCAGACTGTGAATAACATTTTTCTTGGCCTAATGCACATCTCCAACAATGATGGCCAAAGCTCTGTGGAGAGGCAGATGCCAAAGGAAGTGTGTTGGTACCTGCCAGAAGAGGCTGAATCAGAGATAATGCTGAAGTGGTTCATTTCAGAGAACCAAGTGAACTCCCTGGTGCATTGGATGTTCCAAGTGCCCCCATGGTTTCTCAGAAAGGTCTTACTGTAAATGCAGCAAGACCTCTGCCTAGAGCAACAGCCCGTGTGGAAGCAAAGATAAAGTCACATCCATGATTTACCAGCAGGCAAATGCTGCCTCTGAAAGACAGACTCATCTACTACAGACTTTTACACTGTAAAATAATATTTGCTTTTGTAAATTACAGTAGCAAAATAATCCTCATCTATTCAGATAAGGGGCAGTTCGTGTCCTATTTCCATGCTCTGCTTATCAGTGTGCCAAAACAAGGTTCTAGAAGGGAAAGACAACTTCACAGACTCAAGTGAAGATTAAATCTCACACTCTGGGTTTTAGTTTTATGCTCGTGCCGGTAATAGTCTGTGCTTCATCATAGTAATGCTTCTTAATTGGATTCTGTGTCCAGAGGCCATTCTACAACTATTGGACTACAAAATACATTAATCAAAAGCAATTTGTTTTGCATTTGAGCTGGTCACCTACAAGAGGAAAATGCTGGGGCTCTACAAAGGTTCCCACTCCTCTTCTCAGGCTGGCCCTGGCAGCACCCTGCACTCCATCTCCCCAGGGCAGAGGCTCAGGAAAACTCACTGCCTGCCAGAAATGTTTGGTTAACACATCACCTCTAAGCAATACTCTCTGGAGACACAGTGAACGGGAAACAGTAGCTTCAGCAGTACAAAACAGTATTTCTAAAATGTAAGATTACAGTTCTTGTTAAATAGAATTTAGGAAAGCAGCCAGCTGGAAATTACTTCATAGCCTTACAGTGTCTCACAGGCTGCTCCTGCCCTAGCTCCCTGTTCCCATCAGCTGTGCTCATCTGCTTTCTAGGAAGTGGTGTTTCAAATGCAGTTAGTGCAAATCTCAAATTCATAACCTGTATCTGTTCCTCTTAAGTGAACCCACTCAATAGCACGCTTGGGGACAAAAATGGAGTCAGCTATGAAAAGAGAAGGCAGAAAGGAACCAAAATCAAATTAGATTGTTATCAAGCATGAAAGTTATGTATCCCAAAAGCATCTAACAACCAGCCATCAAATCCAGGTGTCTTTCAACGTTTTTCAGTTCTTCTTGGAGTCACCTCAGTGCAAAGGACAGAATTTGTGCTCTGCAGTGCCAGGGTGATAAGATGAAGCAGCTCACCTGCTACCTTGACCTGGGTGGGCTTGCAGGTTCTGCAGGGCAGCACCTGGAACTCCTCAGCCTGGTACATGGAGTAGTCAGTGCTGGCCACCACCAGCCTGTCCCCAGGGCTCCAGGAGCTCACATCATCCACCAGGTTCAGGATCGTGCTGTTCACGTTGGTGTCCACAGTCACCGTCAGCTTCGGTTTCACTGAAAACCCAAAATGCAAGGGTGGGCAATTCTGTCAATCTCATCAGAAAAAGCTTGTTCTTTCCTTTCTTCTTCCCCCCACAACCCCTCCTTGGAGCGCCACCAAAAGTTATTATTTTCTCATGTTAAAAAGAAAAAAAAAGTTAACTCCTTCAAACATGTTTTTTACTGGCTTTGGCTTGGCAAGCAAGAAAACAGGAAAGTACTTTTCTTCAGTTGCAGGCAGGTGGATTTTCCACTAACGCCAGGATAAATTTAAATGTAGCTCTTAGTGGCTCATTCTCACCACACCCACTTAGCAGCAGCTCCTGTGGGCATTGGGTGCTGTTGTTTACAGCAGCCAAGTGGTCTCTAACCTAATGATGGTTTTTTCCAGCAAAACAACACGTTTGTCACCCTTCTTTTCCTGCCAGCACCAAATATCCTAGTGACCTGTGTAATAACCAGGGTAAGGACAGGAGTGTTGGAATGATTAACTACAAAATGACAGTTTCAAACCCTGTTGTCTTCACAGGTTCTGATTGACTAATCCTACATCATCCCAAAATGTTTTTGAAAAAGACAAGGAATTTACAGGAAAGAACTTGTCAAACATTTCTCACAGCCTTGCTGGGTATTTGAAAAACCACCCTGCTGCTTCTGTTAGTGCTCAGGAACTTTTCCTGAGATAAATCTTCAGCCATTCTATCTGAATTCATGTCCATAGCCCAGCCCAAAGCTTTAGCTTGGAAAAATTACAGAAGTTGTTGTGACACCAAGAAAGAGCCAGTCGTGAGGGATGTCTGCTGTTCTCAGTTCTGTCTTTCAGCGGTGGGGCACATACCAGATTTGCCACACAGGAACCTGACTCTGTAGTTGTGGCAGCCCTCTCCTGTCTGGTCCTTGCCGTGGCACAGGAATTGGTAATCATGGCCGCCCTTGTAGAAAACCTCCGTGGTTAAATCTGCTCCATCAAGAGTCATTGCCTGGAAAAGGGATGGAAATACAGCTCAGGTGCTGCTGTGAGTGAAGGGATTTCACCAAAACATCTGAGCCATCAGAAGAGGCCTTTGCTTAGTTATGTGTGGTGGCATAAGCGCTGCCTAGCAAACCCCTGTGTTTGTGCCCTCCAGGCAGCACTTCCAGCTGCTGCTCACACACAGCTCCTGCTGAGGTGCACGCCTTTTCCTGTGTCTGTGTGAGACCATGGGCTGTTTGGGAGGAGTTTGGGAGCTTCACAAACAGCTGCCTCGGTGCCCTGGATTTTCTCTTGCCACTGGTTTGAGGGCAGATGGAAACGTTGAACACGGATGCTTGCACCCAGATGAACCCGTGGCTTCAAGCCTCTGCACTGCTCTCATTCCATTGCTTGTGGCTGGGCTCTGGATGAACCTTGCAGAGGAGAGGGGCTAGGGGTTTCATTTCTCCATTGCATGGATCAGTCTCCCAAAAAAACCCCAAGGGTGCTGCAACACTGCTGCCTTTTCCAAAAGAAACAAGGAGAAAGTGGCCTTTCCTCACAGGCAAGTACCAGCCTGTAGAGCTGCCTTGAGGAGTTGTTATCTTCTCAAGGCTGTATCATGCCAAGAAGCAGTGAGATATGAAACCTCTCTGCTGTTCCTGCTGGGGCAACGTCTCAGGGTCATGTCAAATTTCACATTCTGTCTCCAGAGCTTGCATTTCTCTTGACCCTTTCACAAAAATGTGTTGCATTGCACGGGGTATCCAAATATCACGTGCATTTTGGCAAGGCACCAGGAGAAAAGCCATCTTTCCATGAAGGGGCTGATCCTGATTCTCTCACTCATGCAGGCTTTCCTTATTAATGAATCCACCCCTGCTGCCATGTGTGGAATTAGCACCATCAGCTGGAGGAATGTGCCTCTGGCTGTGCTGTTCTGCTGTTATTATCATCATCATATCTTCAATTTTCTCCCATGTTCCAGAGCTGGGCCAGGCCAGCTGCTATAAATCAGTGCAGCTTTGTAAAAGCAATGAGCAGCACCAGATTACAGTACCTAAGGATTTGCCCTAAGATCTGCAGGATAAACTGAAAAATGTCTCACTTTTAATATACATGGAGGGAAAAAAGAAAAAAACAACTTATTTCACAGAAGAGGGGAAAAAAAGGTTTGTTTCTAGAGCAGAAGAATATCTTCTTTCTGTTTTAACACACATTCTAGAAGGGGATGCATCATAAACATCTGACCCCTGTTTTGAACTAAGTTGTCACTTCTAATACACGTATATGGAAGCAGACATGAATGTGGATTTGGTAAGACCTGGCAGAAAATTATAGGGCAGTTTTTTCCTTTCTGTTCAAGAGAGATCCTTTATTGCATCTAGCCCTGGAAACTTTCACTCATACAGTCAGCATTCCCATTTACTTCAATAGCCACATTCTTGTGAATAAGAACAACTCCACTGGCTCAGAGCACACAGGAACCTTGGGCTCAGCCTCACACAGATGTGAAGGATTTTACTGTCTTTTTCTAGGCAATGCTTCTGCTATAGTATTTTTACCAGGTAGACATAAAAAGTATATGGTGAACACATACAAAAAAATACCCTCATTTCTTGCTAGGCTTTTTTGTCCTCAAAGAGTTTTTTTGCAGTGTCACAAAAGATATCTCAGTGCTCCTCAGCGTGCTGGCCTGATGGCGTAATTATAATGCTTAGCTCCAAACAGAATTCAAATTTCTTTCCACAGAGATAAAACAATTGGTTCCAAGAAATGGCTGAAAGCTCAGCAATAATTTTGACCACCTGCTACAGCTGGTAGTTACACTATCTTGTTGCATTTTGTGATTAATATTTTAGGTAGGGTCCATTCCAGGACCATTTAAAACCTTTGAAATTTTCATGTGCTTGCTCCTTTTAATCTTCCAGCAGGGAATCACATATTTCATGATAGCATCTGTGCTGTCCATGACCCATCTGTACACCTTTTCATGCCAGGAGCTGGAATTTACTGAAAGGAGCTCAATTCTACCAAATTTGTCCCAGAACAATACGAGACTGTATACAAGATCTTATGGGTTACATATTAGAGTGGTAAAATAATGGGTGTATTTTATTTAGAAACAAAAATTACTGACAAGCACAATTATTTTGGGAGTCCAGTGCCAGTGCAAAGAAGACTTGCCCCTCTGAAGTGAGTGGTAAGCCTGCCTACCTGGATGTCAACGGGCTGCCTGCAGATTTTGTCAGGATGAGCAGCTTTGAAGTCAGACAGCTTCTCCATGTCCTTAGATCTCGCTTTGTCAGGCTTCACAAACCACTCTGTCCATTCTACATCTGGAGACAAGTGCAAACAAGTATAGACATTTGAAAGTCAAGCTTAATGAGTGCAGCAAAAATGCATGAAGCATAAATATGATCTCTGATATCGTTCACAAGTTTCTTCACTGATGATCTGATTCATGCCTCTTCCTGCCAGTCTGTCAGCCACTTTTAATGATGCTGTGAAGTGCAACCAGCCCGGGGAGAGCAGAGTTATTAAAAGCTTCATAATTGGCGTGTGCACTGTAAGCATTATTAATAGATACAGATTTTGGATCCGTGTCTGCCTTAGCTGCCTCCTCTGATCTTCAGATCAAGTTGCACCAGCTACTGTGTGTTGTCTGAAACATGGACATGATGGCTGTGCAGGGAAAAGAAGAGGTTGTGTGTGATCTCTGAGACCACAGGAGATGGAATTTCATACCCAGTGCAGAAAAGGAAAAAGGATCCCAGTTATTCAGAGGGTCCTAGAGACAACTGGGGGGGATAATCTGTGAGTGTTCATTAATTGGTTTAGTGATGACATAAATAGCAGCTAGCAAGGCCACTCTTCCCAAATGGAAAAGGATTGCAGGAAAAAGGATGATTCACCCTATTTATCAGCTGCCTAGCACCAAGGGAAATAGCCCACAGACCCCTCACCTTGAACCCACTCGCTCGTTGAAGAGACATTA
Source organism: Zonotrichia albicollis (assembly GCF_047830755.1). NCBI lineage: Eukaryota > Metazoa > Chordata > Aves > Passeriformes > Passerellidae > Zonotrichia > Zonotrichia albicollis. The sequence goes on along the minus strand of NC_133829.1, from coordinate 8,531,826 downwards.
AAATGTTCTCCATTCTCAGCTTTGAAGAGTTTGAATACTTTGGCCACAGCTGAACCTTTGTGACCTGTTAAAAAACAAAAACATTAGTAAAATCATTGAAATCAATTGGAAAAATCATTGAATGCTATTGATAAGAGTAAGAACTGAAAGTAATTGTGCTTATTTGCATACTTTGACTACATTATTCAAAATTAGCCTTGCACAAATTCCAGAAAAATTTACTAATCTTGCAATGAGGCTTCAGACACTTTTGTAATTGCATGGATAATGAGAAAGAAAAACTTTCAAAAATCAAGAGAGGATAAAGCCCACAATTATTTGTTATATATTACTATTACATTATTATTTTTATTTAATGTTGTAGTAAGCTATGTTATTCATGTCATGAGAAGACAGAAGAGTCAACAGTGTTCACAGGACGACTTGAGGCTACTGATTCAGGACACACTGATTAAATTTTCAGCTGGTGTGAGTGAACTGGGTCTGTTCCACAGATTTGTGTCTTAAGAGAGGCAGTGTCTGAGCTTAGTGAAGTTACATGGATTTACACTGGTGCAGGATCTCACCTTTTATCTAGAGGTTTGGATAACCTAAGCTATCCCTCACTCAACTGCTTCAGATGCATTAGTGGGAAGAAGCAATATATAAAGAGAGCATTCAATTAAATGTGTCAAAGCACCAATTGCTCATAGCTTTGATGTAATGCAGTGGGAAGTAAAAAACACCATTGACCAAACTAATCTCAACTATAACTCCAGTAACTCCCAGACATCACGTCAAGACAGAATTTTGTGCATTAAATACCTTGATATTCAATGTGGTCTTCAACAGAAGAGGAGGGATTTCCTTTAATGGTAATAAAACTCCAGGGGTGCCTGGAAAATGAAAATGAGAAATGATCAAGTAATGTCAAGTATGAGATGGATATTTCTTATAGCCCAGTGTTCCTAAATTTCTCAGAGGCACCACATCCAAAACAGTTTCATTAGTGTCACAGGCAGAGTAGTTAAAATAATTATTATCTTAACACTCTATATTTCTTCAGTAAATATATCAGAAGAGAAGCAAGTTTGAAGACAAATCCCCACTTAAAACATGCCTGTAACAAGTGTGTTTGTTTTTTAAATGAATGTTTGAAGACACTTGTGTATGACAGACCCAAGAGACACTGGCAACTCCTTGGGGAGCCTGAAAATAAATCCTCTGTGTGTGATTACATGTTTATACACTGAACAATATGAAAAGAAGCCACTGCTTAAATAAATTTAGCTCATGCTGAAACCTTGTAAATGACAATTGTCTTTGGAATGACCCATAAGAGTTTCTAATAGACAGACTGGCTGGCAAAGGACAGTAAAAATTCTTAGATAGTCTCTGCATATCTGGTTTCCTTCTTTGAATATTGAGCATTGAACAAGGATAAAGGTTTACAGCTCTGAATTGTCTATTCAAACCTGATCCCAAGCCAGAATTCAGTTCATTATCATCTGATGGTTTTTGATCAAGAGGGTTCAGTAGCTATCAGCCACCCTGGAGGATGAGAAAACAATGGAGACAGGGACTAAATTGCCTCCCAACCTTGGGGCTGAGCCCAATTAGGAGGGGTCAGGGGCGATTTTTATCTTCAAAGTAGAAGCAGTTCAGGCATATCCGCTCTTAATGAGTAAGAGAATAAAAAATATGCTTTTAGGGTGGTAGGGAGACTGCCCTGAATTACCAAAAACTCCCATGGATTAGGTCATGTCTCTATAGCTATAAACATCTGGTCATTTCAATTGCATCAGGAGTCTTGCAGGTCACCTTACATTGGTGCAAGTGAAGTTCCAAACCAGAGTGGTTTGGAACTGCAGAACAAAACACATACAGACATTGAGAGAGAGCCACTAACACACACCCAGATCATGAGCTGGGCTTTGCTGGGATTTGCTGGGGTTTGGTGCTGTGGGGGCAGCAGGGGCAGGCTCGGGGTGAGCTCTGGTGCAGCCCAGGCTGTGCCATGGCCCTGGTGGACACTGCTCAAGGGGACACTGTCCCAGCAGCATCCTCAGCCCCAGCCCTGGCCAGGCTGGGTGGGAGCTGCCAGCACCACTGCCTCGGGAGCTGCCAGCCAGCCAGATGCTCCTGCTGGAAAATCTGCCTTTGTGCCAGTTGCTGAAGGCACTGACAGGCTGTGATCTCCATCCAGGGAGAGAGGGGGATGGGAGCAGGAAGGACACTTTATCACTCAGCACTCAGGATAGACGTTTTGTTGTTATTATTATTATTTTGGTAAACAAAATTTGAAACAAATGACAAAATATCATGATGCCTCAAAAATAATCTCAAAAAAAATTTTTGAAGCATAAGGAGTTATTCACTTCTGCAGCTCAAGGTTTGGCCCCATTTCATGTGTTAAAATACTTGTTTCTCCCTGTTATTTTGCCACTAAAAATAGTTTTAAAGTCGTTCAACCCTGACACATAAGGACACATGCAATCTGTTTGGGCTGTATGAAATGAAGCGACCAGGAAGTCCAGAGCCAAGCAGGAGATATTTATGTGGAATTCCAAAGAGAATAACTATGTCATCAAGTGCAAAAAGGCTTTCTCTTCATTTTTTAGTAAAAAGGGGGAAAAATGGCTCACACTGAAAGAATAAACACACTTTTCAGAAGGAAAACAATAGGAGAGGAATGCAAGATTTTCCTTTCATTCCTAATGAATGTTCTGGACTCAGCAAACAGGGATTAAAAGAGATTCCAGGAGCACAGAAACATTGCTGAATAAATCAGCATTGTGCATCGGCTCTGCCACAGCAAGGGGGAGTTGCACAACTTTACAATCTGGTTGAACACTGAGCGAGTGGAGATGGAGAGGAATTTTGCCCATTAACTCCCCCCATCACCCCTTCCAGAAACCAACACAATCTATGACTGAATCACACCCTCCTTCTCCCAGGGATGCCCATGGCCAGCCCCAGCCATCCTCAGGAGCTGGGAAGATTTGACAGCCAGGATTGAGCAGGAGCAGCCAGCAAACCCCAGTGCTGGGCAGGGAGTGCTGACAGGAGTGTTAGAAATAAAAATCCATCTGCTCTGCTCAGTCAGAGCCTGCCATGGCCACAGAGGGTGAAATGTGTACACACGTGTGTAATTTTCTCATTCTGAACATTTTTTTCTAAGGTTCTAAAAAAAAATTTCCAAAAGCACCTGTCAGTGCATACATCCTTATTCATAGTTATAGATGTATCTGAAATGTAAACCACTATATCTGAATCTTGTTACACTGAAGGGGAAGTTCAATTTGCTTTAGAGGAAAAGCCTGGACACACCTAAATCTGCCTGTGTTCCACTGTGCCATCAAACTGCCTTTCTAAGTCTGGCCCCAGCTGCCATCCAGACAATGTGGTTTTTGAGAATTGATGAACTTAAACTCTGAGAACACTCCTAAAAATATGCTCTTTTAAATAATGCACCAGATATTTTTCCACACACCAGTGTGCTGGTGGAAGACAGTGTTGGCCAATTACTACTTCATTATTTATCCACATGTCTCTATAATTCATGGAATGCAATTTTGTGGTATTTCAGATAACAGCATGGCAAGGATTAGCCTTTTGACTGCAAACAATAGCAACACTGAAAGTCACACTTCCATGGATGAATTTCTGCAGTATTTCCATTATAAACATTGATGGCAAAATGTTGAAAAGCTTGCATTAAAACACCACAGCAGCCTAAAAAATTCAAGTGCAATTTACTTTTATAAACATTTGCAAAAACCATCAATTCCTTCCTGTAGCATCATTGGGGAAAAAAAGTATAATGTTCAAAATTCATATTCTGTTTCTTTAATTCCAGCATTTGAAGAAACACCCAGCAGGCTACTGGGCTCTAATATGGGGTCTAGATTTGAGAGCAAGAATTGCACTGATGGAGACAGCCTGGTTTTGGAGACCATTTCTGTCCTTCTTGTTAATTCTTTGAAATGTGTTGTCTGGTGCCCAGGAGTCCCTGTAACTTTTGACACAACCTCTTCGTCACCCACCCCAGATCTTGCTCCATCTGTGTGTGCCCAGCTGACAGATGTCTCTTTCCATAAACTCCTGTATTGAAACACTTCTCCCTACAAGGCAGATTTTGTGTGTGTGTGTGTTCTGCAGACACTCTCTTAGTGCCTCATAAAAAAAAGCCTACATAAATTCAGATAAACACAGAAAATATAATGGCTACAGTTGGGTAAATAGCAAATATTCTCAACAGTCTGTGTGCCAACACAGACACTGTTTTGGCCACAGAAGTATTTACAGTCCACACCATATATCCATGTTTGCTAAATTTCTGTGCTGCACAAGTCCCCAGACCTGTACTGGACAAGCAGAGGAATGTGCTGTATGTGTGTCTGTATGTAGCCAGGGCTACACAGCAATTATTGTACCCTCCTTAATGCTCAGCCCATCTAATCCTCTCTGTCTGTATGAATATGCTTCTTAAATCTTTGGGGGATGGCTTGAAAATAAATTGGAATAAGCAACCTGTGGGAACAATGTCTTGGAAAACAATCTTTTTTAATGTGAATCATATGCTATTCCTCAATCTGCTAATAAAAATACCCAATATAGACTCTGAGTGCATCTGAAACTATCCAATTAACTGCTAAAACTGCACATTGAGATGTTTCCCTCTTTTTTTTTTATTTTTTTTCTCCCATGTGAAAGAACTTTGTGACTTTGAAAGAGTGGAACTATTTGGACATCTCAGGAACATAATAAAGCCTCTGTGCTGGGAGAACTGGCAGGACTGGCACATACCTAAACCCAAGGTGGAGGAAATGCTTGCTGCCCAGTTTGGTCATTGCTTTCCTGGCCAAGTCATCCAAGTTTCTGGATCCTTCATCATTCACTGCGACCGACAGGATCATGCCATTTGCAACTCTGCCCAGATATTGAGCCAGGCGGACACTTTCCTCTTTTGCTCTGTAGGTATCAAACCTGAAACGGTCAAAAACCCCCATAAATATTTACTGCAGCAATCACCACACCTTTATGTACTGAAAAGCAAGTGCTGTAAAGAAAGTACTCTTTTGTATTGCTCACTGTAATGTTACACTGCTGCAAAAGCACTTGTCTAGCAGGGTGTCTGTTAAGCCAAATTGATTAAACTCTAATTGACAAACTGCAAGGTATAATAACACTGCTCACTCTGTGGTCTAGGAGGAATTGTACAGATGTGCAATTGCACCCATTTGAAAAAGATGCTGAAATGAGTGTGTTTGAGCTTGCTGAGATGCCTGCTCCCCCCGATCCTCACACCCAGGCAGCCAGAGGGTCACTCACCGATCAGAATGGACAACTGCCCCTGTCCTTGGGTCAATGACGTGGACAATGACACCCCGGTGGCCCCAGCTCCTCTCGAAGTAATATCCACCTTCTTCCATGCCACCAGGATGGAGAGTCTTGTTGAGGAAAGTCCAGGAGAGCTTTTTCTTTCCGTGGATCTCAAGGGTGCCGCCTTTGCTGACTCCAAGGTACTTCTGCCCAAAGTAAGGATCTGGCTGGCTGCCATCATCCACTCTGGAGCAGGAAAGGAGGAAAGGGACCAGGTTTGGGTTTGTTCTGAGTCAAGGAACCTCTCTCCTTGTGCTGCCATGACCCAAGGAGAGGTCTCAAAGTTTGCTGTGCATTTCTTTCAGGTATTCTAAGAATCAGGAGCTGCCCACGTTGTACAGAAAATAAATTATATTAAAAAATAGTAGCAGCTACCAAGGACTAAAAGCAATCTGGAACATAGCTTATACATGCTATATTAATTATATCCAGGCCAGAGGAGGCCTGGAGCCCAGACTGAATGGCATATCTGTGCTTTTGAATTCTGGAGGCAGGCAAGACCCTAATCAGGAGCTAAGAGGTCCAGTGATTGTTAAATGTTAATTTAGCATCCTTGAAATTTCAAGAGATCCTTTACCAATCTGCAAGACAAACGTATTATCCTACAGCTCACAATTCCCAGACCTAACGAAAGGAGGTTTAGGAAGGAGAACTTTCAGACAAAAACAACTCATCCAGTTTTAAGCCTATTCTGAAAAATCAGTCTGAGTTGTGGGAAGGTGCATGCTGATTCTCTAGCATGCCCAAACACCCCAGTGTTCATATCCCAGTAGAAGAGAAAAAAATCCCAAACCTGCATCAATTTTGTGGGCCATTTAAATTGTTTAAAAAGCTACTGAAGTTTCCACAGAGCACTGATGATAAGTATACCTGAGAACATGCAATTTTAAGGAACACTTTCATTCCCTGATGTGGAAGGGAGATGCCAGAAGGTTCTAAGGTAGTATTTTATCATGCATACATACCGCCCATATAAGATGATAACCACATTGCCTTGGTAGGGGCACAGCTCACTGCCAATGTGCAGCTCTCCATCATTTTCAATGAGGATGTGTCTTGTACGCAGAATGATGGGCTGCACATCATCTTTGATCACCAGTTTTCCTAAACAGAGAAGGTTATGACATTTGCTTTATCACCCAGCAGCTCATGTGATGTTGTGGTATCATTGTGCTAAACTGACATCTCAGTTTTTGAAGGTTTTCTCTTCTTACACCCCAAAACAGCTCTCAATACAATTCCTGAAAACATTGGTTTTTATTCAGTTCAGTTCTTGAAGAGTGCAAATAAAATTTACATGGAAGAGGACCAATTAAAAACTGAGAAATCTAGAGTTAAGATGAATGTAAGCTATTCATGCCAGCAACACTATGGCTCTGTCCTTGGAGACAAAGAGGGACATAAGCATCTACCCTGTCCTGAGGCCCTGATAACACAACTACTGCAGTGTGATGCTATCAGGCCTGCGCTTTGGTAAAAAAATGTTTTTGAAGCAAATTGCAGAAGTTACACTGAGATACTTGTATAAATTCTCCAGACGGGATAGAAATTAACCTGGTTACAATGGCTAAAGAATCTCAGCACCTCAGCTACCACCCAGCCCTGTACTGAGGTGTATTTGCCCAGTCACCACTCCCTTCTCAGCAAGAAGCTGTCCCAGCACGATCCCCAGTGATTTAAGCAGTCCCAGTGGAAAGCAGAGTGCAGGCAGCCTTGGAGCAGCAGGTTTTACCTCCATCAGTGATGTGGATGGAGTGCACGGTCGCAGAAGAAGAGAGCAGCACCTTCCTGCCATTGCGGATTTCAACGCGGTTTTCTTCGTTGTGCCCTGGGTTCCACACTTCCAACTCAGGCTCCCTGTCAGGACATGTGACAGCTGCTTCTGCTGGGCAAACATGGAGAGAGGGGACAGTCAGTGTTTGTTTGGAGGGGGACAGGAACCTGGGCATCTTTACAGTATCATTCAGCATCGGCCCCTGCCTGACTCCCTGGAGCACAGCAGTGCCTCAGTGCACCAGGGCACATGTGGGTCACCACCAAAAGAAAACAAACAACAGCTTAAACTGATGGTTTTCTGTTTTCTGGAAGAATGGAAAAACCCAATGCAAAGGAGCCTTGCAGGGGATGCAGTTTCTAGAAAACTACTGAAAAGGCACTTTCACTGAGCCCTTCGAGCAGTGACGTGTAGCTCTGTTCACACCATCTAGAGACAAAGCCCAGGGAAGGTGTTGATAAGAGGATAAAACTACTACCTTTAAAAAAACTACCAAAACCTGCTTTGTTTAATATAAAAATGTTAAAATATGTTTGCATTATATATTTTCATTTGAGATGGAAAGAGATCAAACTAACATGGAAACACCAAGCACCAAGCAATTAACAGTACATCCAGTAACAGAGAACAGCAGGAACCTCACAAGTGTGCCTGGCTTTGTGAGCTTTTCCAGGCAGAAGAAATAAGGATTCATTCACTTTGGGATCACACATCTGCAGTCTCCACACACCAATTTGATGATGGGCTGCTATGACGTGCTAGTCCGAACAGCTCTCCTACCACATGCAAGAGTCTCATGTTGCAACTATTTATTTCAGATAAAATATTTCCCTGGTACAATCTCAGTTGATATGTGAGCCTCTAATCAACAAATATGATATGTCTTACTGTAATCAACAAAGCTGTGAGTGAGAGTCTCAAGTGTGATGCATATTTTCTGAAGGTAGAACCTTTTCTAATCCCTGGAAGCTGAGGTCAGTGGAAGTTTGAACAATGAGCCCTTTGCCTTCAGAAAGGGCTGGGAGTTCTCACCAGCTCTATAGTTTTTATTCCTTAAAACAAAAACACCATGGAGAAAAGTACAGCACCAACAAATCCATGATGATGGGCATGGGATAAACACCTTGAGCTCAGCAGGGTTACGTCTCTGGAACTTGGTATGGTAAATTGGGTGGGTTTTGACCCACAGGTAATGGAAATGCCTCCAGGTAATGGAAAGGACAGTGATGTGAATCCAAGCAATGAAACATTTCCTGCTACTGGTGCAGTCAACAGGCAGCTGTTCTGTGCTGCCACTGTGGAACTTGAAGGACATCTGTAATTCCACTGCAACAAAAACAAAATCTGCCCATCTGCATTCAGTTTCCCCTCACATTCCTCCACCAGCTTCATATCTTAAGATAACAATAGAATTGGACCAGTCATGGCTTTAAAGACTCCAGAGCCCCAATAAATATCAGTTTTCAAGGTGAGTGAGGGATGTTTCCTGTGGGCTGGATAGACCTGTCTCTCTGCAAACTTTACCCATATACACGAAGAAAATCAGAGAGGGACAATAATCTACCAGGCAGCAAGTCAGATACAGACAAGCATTCAGGAGCTGATTTTGATACCACTGTGCCAGCTGGAAGCTGGAATTGCATTAATAATGTCAGAGGCACTCCCTCTGATTTACAGTAATTGAGAAAAATGAGGAGGTGTTTCTGGGTTCCTACCAGAAGCCACACAGAATTAATAAAAGTTAGAAAAGATAAATATTTCAGACAGGGAATAGGGCTTGCATTGTAAATAGATGTTCAAATATAACTGCAATACACACTGACAACAATTAAAAACAAAAAAAGATCTGTTATTTCCCTGAGAATAAGGATAGTAGAAAAAAATTGCTCTTGATGAGAAGTGATATAAACCAAGAGAATCAATTCAAATGTAAAGGTATAATGTAAAGGTATAATTTATCAATTATACCTTAATTAACCAATTCAAATGTAAAGGATAAAAATCTTGTTCATTTTTCCATTTGCTTGAATATGCTGCTATGCAAGGAGCTTCCTGCAGTCTCAAAAGATGGCTTGTGCCCCCAAACTCATTATTTTGAAACAGAGAGGCACACAGGGAAGACTAAGGGGAAATCAAGAGGAATTCAGGCTGCTGTTTGGGATGACAAACAGCAAAAGCCAACAAACCAGAAGCAGAGGACCCAAATTCCCAGTTTCATTAACCAATTTGTAGCAGGAACTTTGCACATCACCAGCATCTGCTGTGCCAATGGCACCATCAGGCTGAGCATCTTCTGCCAGCTGGTCCAGTTACCTTGACAGCTTGATTACTGCCTTCATTGTCATTTTTTAAATAAAAGTGCAAATTCTTCCCAGCACAAGGAATTAACTGAATGTTTGCTTCTTGACCAAAAGGGCCTGAGCATGACAATGAGAGGTTGCTCCATGCAGCTGCAGTGTTTGGGGCAAGACATATGGGCTCTTTGTTCCAAACAAATCCAAACCTCCAAACTAGCTGGATATAGAATATGTAAATCAAGCTCCCCTTTCCCCCTTCCCTAAAATGCTTGTTAAAAAACAGCTTGGAAGAGACAAAACCCAAGGGACAGGGATGTCCCAGGTCAGAGATTTTTGCTCTCCACATCTGGGCTGGAGGAATGCAGGAGAATGCTTGCCTTCACCTCCCTCAGCCACAGCTATTAGACCTGAGGTTTCTGTTGCTATTTCTTTGTGGCAGTTTGTTGGGTTTGTGTTTGGTTTAAGGATGTGTGGCAGAGTCTGAGGCATTGCTGACGGGACTTTCACCTGCTCAGAAATTTCAGTCCTTGCCACTCCAGCTGCCCTTGACTGGGTAAACTGGCACACCAGAAAACTGCTTTTCTCCTGAGTTTTTTCACTCTTCCCTTGACTCTTTTTATACAAAGAGGGAAAAGCTGATCAATTTAAACCTATTTAAAAAAGCATTACAAACCATACCCTTTTTCCCCATGGCAAGAAAACTTACCTGTGCTTATTGAAGAGACTACGAACAGGAAAAACCCCAAGCTTCCAGCCAGACACTTGGAGGTAGGTAGAGCCATTCTTCAGGATTTTCAATTCTCTGGATGGATAACTGTGAAAAAAGAATATCAAGAAAATGTCACTTTTTTTCTCCCCTTCAGCTCATTCTCAAAAAAAAAAAAATAGAAGAAGAAAAAGAGGTTAAATCCAGTTTTATGCCATACCACCTCCGCGCCTGTTCAGCTCAATGGCTGAAAACACCTTTGCACTGATTCAGGACCAGCCTGAGCGGAGCAAGGAGCCATGGGCAGCTCCTCACCCTTTGTTTGGTTTAGGATCAACCCACTCGGGAATCCAAATAGACACTGAGAGAGCAGCCACCAGCTGTAACCAAAAACGCCTCAGGAATGTGGCATAAACACATCCAGTGTCAGGGCTCTCTGGGGCTGCATATTCACATGTGCTAGAAAGTAATGAAACACAACAGAGAAGGCGTTTGCAGAGTGACAAATTTTCCTGGAGAAACCTTTCAGTGGCACCTCTCTCCCCCCCGAAATACCCACATATTTTTAGCAGTGGTGCTCTGTGTAACCCCCAGATAAACTGTACTCACACTTTCAACCTGAAGCATGCAGTTTCTTAGATTTCAGATCTAAGAAAATATTGTCTGTTTATTGTGCCAGCTCAGAATTTTCTTGCAAAAACCAAAAGCTGCTTTTGAAACCAGCCTACCTAATGTTGTTTTTGTTTCTTCCGTAGCCAACCCCCAGCAAAAACAAACAAGCAGTGTCATGAAAGTCAAAGTTAGAATTAATGTGATTCTCTCTGGTCTCCAGTGATTGATTCTGCAGCTCTGCCCCGGGCTCATGACAATTTATTGACATGTGTATTCACAGGGAGGCAAGGACACCCACTTCTGTATTCATAAGGCACTGTTTAAAATTCACATGTAGTCCTTGGAGTCTTTAGGTTTTATCATATAAGCCAGTGTCTGAGGAATATCAAAGACATTTATTTGTAGCTGTCATGTCACATCCCACTGCTGAAACCAGACAAATGTATGCATCACACAGTTTAGTTCAACACAAAAAAAGAACACTGAAAAAAAATTCCAGGGTACCCCAATTCCTTTAGGGCAAAAACAAATGTTGTTTTCCATATCACTTGTTAATATAAGCTAAACAACAACAAAAACACAAGACAAAGAATGAAAGAAGCCAAGATTTATTCTGGAGCAAATTTTGTGGTGTATATGTAAAACACATCTGTACCATTCATAAAGGTGCCACAGCTCAAAGTACAATGACAGGTTCAAAACACATGTAATCCAATGATTGCAGCAAAAACAGCTCTAGGACCAGATTTTACAGGAAATATTTTGCCAGGGAAATGTTTGTTTGCTTTGGTATAGTGTATTTGACAGCCCTGAGCTCTGGAAGCAGCATAGACTCAGGGCTTGGTGGAGTCTATCAGGTGCTGAAATGCTGTTAGAGAGCAGTGGAAGAGAGGAATGCACTTAGCAGTGCTATAACTTTGAATAATGCACATTATCAGAGAGCAGCGCCGTCGCCATGGAATTCGTGCCAGAGCCAGGCTGCACGTGTCTGACATTTTAACAGCATTCACCATCAGCTTTGGATAAGCCAGAGCTCTTTCAAAGAAACATTATTAGAGGTACACCCAAAGTACAGCAGTCACCATTAAAATGCCAGGATTTATTAGTGATTATTGCACAGCCTGATCTGCAGACCCAGTCATTAGGCTCTGTTGGAATGATTGAGGAAGAACTAAACAAGAGGCAATACCACAGGATGGTCATTGCAGATAAACAGCATTTCTCACAGTGTGGACACAACTGTGTGTTAGTGCTCCACAAAGCCAGATTCCCACCAGTGAGGTTTTGCCCATAAAATATTCTCAGATGATACAAGGTTTCACAGGAATAAAAAGAAGGGACTGGTTTTTTGACAGTGGCATGCATTTGCTCTCCTATTGCTGTGTAGGTAGCAAAGAAATGTTTTTGTTCTGGCTCATTAAAAGCTCAAAGGAGTTTTTTTTGAAACCTTACCTCTGAAACAGACCTGCAGCAAACTGGTAGGAAACTACATCAAAAAATTTCTCAGCCTTTGCTTTCTTTAGAGCCAGGAACTGCACAGTACTCACCATCAGGTTGTGGAAAATGGCTTCTGATTTTTTATCCCTTGTTGCTCACCAGGGACTGCTTCCCTGATTGCATCCATCTTCATCAGCAGAGCTCAAAACAAGCAATCAGACACTGGGAAGACATGTCATTTTCAGAGGCATCAGTTGTGTGCCAGGGCTCTGATGTTTTCACAGTGTCTGATCTGCCCCAGTCCACAGAATATCCTGCTTATTCTGTGACTGAGGCAGGGTGTTTGATTCTGAGTTCATTGCAGTGTTAGTATGAACTGGCACTTGCCTTGGAAAGGCTGGGAGCCAAGAGGGCCAAAAGGATCTGACTCCTCTGATTCAGCTCTGACTAACAGCGGGCTGGAAAAATGCTGCTCGGAGGATAATCTCAGGAATTTTCCTTCCAAACCTCTCCATTCAGCATCCTTCCCAAATACCGGGTCCAAGCATGTCTGGTTTGATTGTTCAGTATGAGAGGAGGAAGAGATAGTGACTGCCTGGTCCCTGAGGTGCAGGAGCAGGCTCAGGAGCAGATATCTCCTGCCAGGCAGTGCTTCCCTGGCTCAGCACTGGGAGCCCAGGGGATAGATACAACCACACATCCTTGAGCAGGCTCCAGCTCTGATGTAACCACCAGTGTCAAGCAATCTCCCTGCAGGCTCTCAGAGCACAAGGGCCATGCAAGTGGCTGCCTGAGCCTCACATCTCCAGCCTTCCTCAAATACCATCTGGGACTTCTCTCTTGGGCGAGAAAAGCTTTTCTATCTAGCCATTAAAAGCTGCCTGGCAATGGCAAGTGGGACTCATATCCTTGGATCTGGCAAGGCAGACTCTCTGAAATGATTCCCAGCTGCTGAACCTTTCCAAAAAAGTGAACAATAGCAGCAGACAATGCTAAAAGTAGATGCAGGAAACCATCAGTCCTCAGCTGGCTGCTACCAGGTGTCAGCAGCGATGCTGTACTGGAAAGCACACTGCAGAGAGGAATCCCTTCCACCACCCTTCCCATGGAGGCAACACACTGAGGACAATTCTGAGAACAAAACAGTGAAGAAAAGCTCTGAGGAAGCTGGATCCTCACATGGTGGGGTCACACAAACAACCTGAATATGAAGGGTCAGATCAGAGCTTTCCAGGGTCATTCAGAAACACACAGCCCCTTGCACAACTCTGGACCAGCCACCCAAACCTGGAAACAAAATTTTTTAAAGTTTCTCCCAATACTGGGAGAAGTACTGCTTTCTCCCAATACTGGTTTAGAAGTGCTTTCTAAGACTGACCTGACACTCTTTGGAGGATGCACCTTCAGCATCTGCTGGAGGCTGCTCCTTTCAGTATGTCAGGCAGGGCATAATGGGATCATTCACAAACCATTAAAAAATGAGGCAAGGACTGGAAAAAAGCAGCAGCTACCTGATCTCTCCTGAAAAGGATGTCAAACAGGGGCAGCAAACCATGTGGCCCCTGTTGCTGCTACTGCCCAGTGAAAAAGACCACCAAGCTGCATGGGGGCAAAGCGGGGATCCAGCACCATCCTCAGAGAGCAGGAAAAGCTCACAGGGAAAAGGAACCTTTTACCTGATGGGGAGCGAACTCCCAGCAGACACTAAAGTGCCCCGGGGGCCCCTCTGCAAGGAAGATGCTCTCAGAGACCCTGAGGGCTCAGTGCCAGGGCCACGGTGCACCAAGCCCAGAGCACTGATGCTGAGGCTGCAGCAGCTTCTGGTCTGAAGCCTTACTGCATCTTTCTTCATGCATATGCAGGGAGGCCAACATAGATTTGGAAGCTGCTCCCGAGAGAGGGAGGAGCTGTTGAATTAACGCCTCTGCTCCCTCCTTGCTGACACTGCAAGGCAGCAGGTCCCCTCGCCCCGCTCGTGGAATTCTGCATTTCAGCCCCAGCTGGGAAGATGGATTTGAGGTGCACGTTTGCTTTTCTGACCTGAGAACATGCCAGCCCTTGCTACAGTGACATACAGAGGGGATTTTCACACACCCAGCCACAGGCACAGCTAAAGCCTTCAGAAAATAAACACAGGAATTTCTGGGGATTGCTAATGGAAATGCTGTTCAGTCCCAGAGCATGGCAGAGCAAAGCTGCCTCTGCTCCACATCTTTTTCTTCTGCCTGCCACCCACACATCAGCTGCTCGTTTTTACTAGCAAGAGGAGGAGGATTAAACTCAGGAACAGACTTTAATTCTCAATGAATCAATACTGGAGTCAAAAGCAACATTCTGACTGTTTTCCCAGTGAACCTTGGTTTCTTATAAATTTATCTAATAACTTTCCCAACAAGAAGGTTCTGCTCACATATTCTGTATAAACATCGCTGCAAATTCCTTGGTTCCTAATGTCCATAAAAATAGATTCTGAATGAGGAGCAGGAGTTAGAGGAAACTTTTACAATTAATAAATTAAAGAAAAAGAAGGTGTTTGCTAATTTGTTGTAATATTGGCAAGCTATTTTGAGACAAATAAAAGGGGAAAAGTAAAGCTATACTTTTTTTGAAGAATTTACTTTTTTTAAAGCTATACTTTTCTGAAGAATTTACTTTTTTTTTCTCAGAGGCTTACAGACTTTGAAGAGGAAAGGAAGCAATTTTTGGCCATGTTTAAACAAAATCATTTGCAATTCCCATCACTCCACCCATCTGAGGCTGACTGAGTCCCAGTTTCACATGCTTTCGAAGCGCTCAGCATTTCACTGAATTAAACCCTCCTCCAGCACATGAAGTTTTCAAAGCACCAAAGCAGTGGGAAGCTGAGCCCCGTTTGCTGAGGCTCAGGGTGCACTGGCTCTGCTGTGCCTGCTGCCAGCCAAGCTTGTGCTGCTAGGGGATGCCAGAAATGCAGAAATGATCTGGGGATGACCAGAATGACCACACACCCTGAATGCTGGGATGTGCTGGACACACCTGGATTAGCTGTGAGTCCACAAGGACACACACACAGTCCCTGTGGACTGCAGCACAGTGTTTGGATATCCTCAGGAAACCCCAGGAGGAATAGCACAGCTTCCTTGCAACACAACAGCCATGCAGCACTTACCCCACAGCTTCATTCACACGGGCTCCTGGTGTGTGCCAAGTTAGCAGCAGCCTCTGGAAACATCCCCTTGGATGCCCCTGCAGTCCCTGGAGGAACAGTACCCTCTGCAGAGCGTCCCTGGTCACAGGGCTGTGTCCCTCCCAAGGTAAGGAAAGCGAGTGCTGTGGCTGGAGAGGATCACAGCATCCTGAATCCTCTTCAAACTGCTGCTTTTAACTACCCAAATAACTGCATCAGGATGTAAATATTTTTCTTTTTGCTTTTGTGGTACTTCAGTGTTTGCATCTGGCTCGCCACGACTCCACGCCTTCCTCCCCAGGACATTTGCCATTTGCTCTCCTTCTGGGGCGGGAGGAGGAATAGAGATTTTTCAGAGGTTTAGGCACATTCCTCTCCTTCCTTCACCAGGCTCTTCCTTTGCCAATTGTTTAGTCTCAGCCTGGGGTTAGAGCTCTGCAAAATTTTATTGGGATCCAGGGTCTGGACATGTCACAGATTATCAAATAAATCTCCCAGAAGCTAAAAGCTTGCTCTGTGAGTACTTGTTCCAGTGCTGGACTTATGCTTATGAGCCAAAAACATCTTGCTTTTTCCCCACTGTGCAGCATCAGAAATCACAACAATTAGGTATTAATAGGAGTTCCAAAGGACTTCAGGATCTCCCTAGAGGGTCAGTGCCAGCTGCTCAGGCTATTGTACCATTCTCAGCCCCACGATGTTCCATGCATCATGATTTCTCTTACCTTAACTGAGCAGGATCCCTGATTTCTTCACACTCTGGCAATCCAGGCAAACGCAATGCTCACCTCTCCCACCTGGTGTGGGGACGGAGCCACGGTTTCCTTTTCTGCCTGTAAACCTTCTAGCTGTCCTCTGAGCCCACATCCCAGGACCATGGCAGAATGGGTGTGATGGAGGCAAGTGTCCCATCCCCACTCAGAGGCACAAGTCAGCTGGCCAGCACATGGATGCCAGAGCAATCACTCACCAGGGAGCAGAAGTCTGGCCAACAAAACTCTAACCTTTCCCTGCAGCAACTTGTTTGGCCATTTCTGAGAATGCCAGAGAAACAACAGGACATCAGTTACACAGCCTTCACCCACCTGCTTGAGCAGCCCTTGTTATTCAATAATGATCTGAAATCACCTGTCCCTTCACTATTGTCACCAAGCATCATGTTCAAACCCAAGTGACTCTTTCATCATTTCAGAGTCACCTTGTGCCTAGCTGCAGTCAGTGAGACCATTGGTTTTTTCTCACTTTGCATATAAATCTCTTATTTTTGTTTTTACTTCAAACAGCTGCAGCATAAACATAAAGCAAAGAGAATTAACCAATAATAGTGACAATATTTCAGTCCTCAATGGGAGCCAAAAGTCAACACAAGCATTGCCTGAAAGGAACACAAAACTTTAAGCAGCACATACTTTATCCTGGGTTTTATTCCTGTAGGTCCTTAATTAAGTGTTCACATCAACTAGACAAACATCATTTGAGTAGTCATTAGCTTCAGACAGAAACACATTTGTAACTCCTTGTGCTCTGTGCTCAGTTTAATTAGAAGACATTGCCACAAGACCATTGCACACTGACCAAGCAGAGGTTGCTGAGTTCACCTAAGATGCAGCAGCAGATGAACATCTTTTGTAAAAAACATTAAAAAGACATTAATGGTTAAAAGCAGGAATAAAGGGAGAATTCCCTACCTCTGCTTATATTTCCCTGGAATTGCTAAATTTCCACACTAAATTTCATTTGTCGTCCCACAGTTACCACAGAGCAACTCTTGCCTTTAAAACTTACCTTTTGATCCCAAATCACAGATATTTTGAAACACTTCCCCCAGGGAAGGGCAGCCCACAGGCTGCTCCTGTTCTTCTCTGTAAGGCACAGATTGAAAAATAAAGCTCTACCCCAGAGGGCCAGGTGAGAATATATTTATTGGTTATAAAAGATACAAGCGAACACATGGGTTTGATACAATCCAGTAAGAACAGCAGGTTTTGGTGGTGCTGCTGCTGGGCTCTGCCTGGCTGGTGCTCCCCAGCAGTGCCCCAGGGCACCCCAGCCTTTGCAGGGATGTGCTCCAAGCAGGTCTGAGAAAAAGCAAATTTTAGCGGTTCAACAGCATTACCAGGACACTGATATTCTTACAGCTTCAAGGGAACATAATGGTGAAGAGAAGCAGCTTTCTGATAACCAGCATGATTAAAGACTTTAATCCAGGATGGCTTGGCTTGTCCTCTATGGCCAAGCCTGGCAAAACTCCCTGAAAAACAGACACAAGGAGAGGAGTGACCCTCTGTGTGTGGCAGTTCACTCACCAGCAGCACAGCCTGGGATCCCTCCACACATCGTGGACCTTTCTTAGCCCTTCTTTCACTTCTTGAATTAAAATTACAGAACATACAGGAGAGAGAAAGGAAGATGGAAGTGGGAATGAGCCTCAGTGAAATTGTAAACTTGCTGCCTCATGGATCTGCTGGAATTTCAACAAGCTAAGCCAGGTACCCAGATGTCAGTTAGCAAAAATATTGTTTTACTTTGTATTTTTAAATAACAGTGTTACTTCTACTTATTTGAGTACCTGAAAATGGTTAGACACTTTGAATCCTTCTTTTATTAGTTTGCATCTGTTTCATCCTGTTATGCCTTGACTATCCCTCACGTCAGCTCTGCTCTGGTCCTCTGCTGTCCCAAAGTACAAAGGCATTATGTATTCTTCCATTTTAATAATAATGTCTTGTGTTTATATTATGTTTTTCATTGCAAAGACTCCCAAGGCTATTTGCAGCTGGCTGGATCGAGACTATTCCTGTAAACACTCCTAATTTAAATAAAGTTTTGCAAAACCAGGAAACAAGACCCTAAATCCTGATCCCGCTAGGGTCAAGAGGATTGGGTTGGGTTTTTTTTGCATTATCCTTGGCAGAAGCAATGTGTGCTTGGGAGAAATGCTCCAGCCTGCCCTGAAATGCAGTCCTGGAGCTGTGAAGTCAAAATAGTCCAAATACCTGAAGCAGCAGGAGGAGGCTCATGAGCAGAACATGATTCCCCAGACTGGAAACCAGGGCAGGCACATGGGTGAGCACCCCTGCCCTTAGGAAAAGCAAAGCAGGGGCAGCTTGGGATCAGCCAGCAGCAGCTCAGCCCCACTGCCAGCACCAGTGTGCCACCAAGGTGGCAGGGACAGGACAAAACCCCACCAGTGTCCCCAGGGTGGTGCTGGCCCTGCCTGAACCAAGCTCCCAAAACAGCCAAGAGGGTGGCACAGGTGGTTCAGGGAACAAAGTTTGGCAAAGCAAACAAACAAACAAAAAAAGCAGATTCCTTTTTAATAAAAAAATTCCTTTCAAAAGTATTCAGGGCTTTGATGAAAGAATGAAACAATAATGTTTCAGGACAAAAGCAAAAAAGAAAACATCAAACTTTTGCTTTTCAAAGGATGAAAGAAGAAGCAGCTTCTCACGAATCAAACCTGAATCAAAATGAAATCACTGCCTCTGCTGTAAAGACTGTGCTGTTCTCCCTGGAATGCTCATAGCAATGAGCTTTGAAATTTCAACCAGAAATTGATATTAGTTTCAGTAAAGCATTGGGGGAAAAGTCCCCAACCCCTGCAACCAGCTCTCCTACCTCCATCCCAAAAAACAAGAAGCTGGAAATGCAGTCAATTTTCCATCTGATCTCTGAAATCTGCATCAAGTTAGGTGGCTGTTTTCTTGATTTCCTTATCACTCCCATTATTCATCCAAACCTGGACTCATTAGCCTCTACTTTTCCAGCAGGAAACCCAGCATGGATTTGCTGGACCAATGATACCAATGGATTTCCTGCAGCAATA
Source organism: Zonotrichia albicollis (assembly GCF_047830755.1). Lineage (NCBI taxonomy): Eukaryota > Metazoa > Chordata > Aves > Passeriformes > Passerellidae > Zonotrichia > Zonotrichia albicollis. Next base: position 8,512,644 of record NC_133829.1, on the reverse strand, counting down.
CAAGGTAAAATTACAATAAGGATTCTCCCAAACTATTGATTTGACCATCCTTCTATCCAAAACAATAAATAGCTCTTATTTCACTGCAGACTGCTTTCTCTTTCATCAACTTTTCAGGTAATGATTGTTTTTCCTCACAAAGAATTGGAACTTTCAAGATGGAATCTTTATCAAATGATTCTGTCTTAATTTTTTTGTTAGAAAATCAAGCTCCCTTTAGGATGGAAAATTTGCAGCATGCAACATCTCACTGGCAAAGTGGAGTAAAAATCCTGAGATAACTCTCCTCTTTCTCACACCCCTAAGCCGAGAGGCTTTCACTGGGTTACACTGGCATATTGTGGTGGGAAGGATATTGATAAGCACTGTATAACTGCTGTACATTTTTGGGTGGGATACACAGCATTAATTCTTCTGGGCTTTCCAACCTAATTAAAAGCCAAAGAAACATGAAAAGCAATAAAAAGCCAAAGAAACATGATAGAATAAATACATTTGCCTCCTTTGTGGAAGATAATAGGCTTTGCTGAAGCTAACCTGACAAAAACTGACATTTCAGACAAGCCCAGCAGGTCTGTGATATTTCTAGAGCACACAAGGATAAGTGATCTGAAAAGAAGGACAGTAATTACTGCATGATTGCAAAATATTCCTTCATTAAGGATCTTCAAGACCTTTAAGCTCCAATACAGAAAAGTATGTAGGAGCATGCTTGACTTTAAGAACACCTAAATCCCCTTAATTTCAATCCCATGAAAGCTCTCCCAAGTTTAAACCTCCATTTAAATGATTCTAGACTTAACCTGTGCCTCACATGGAATCAAAACAAGCCCAAATGATTGTGAGTGCATTTGTGAGTTATGGGAGTGCTGAGACTCTGAAACCATCTATATCCTGGCTCTGATTCTCAATCAACCTTCAATCTTTGGTCTCACAGATGTCCTTTCAGCCCCCAGTGAGTTGTTCCTGCAGGGAATGGAGTGGTTACATTTAGCTGAATGCCTCACTGCAAAATCTTACCAGGAAAACAAAGTGAATGTACAGACATTGCATGTGTCTGTGTCCCTTCATGCACATCTGAGACATGCACACACTCATAGGCAGAAATGCAGATGTAATAACTCAGCAGTGCTCAAATCTCTGGCCATGAACTGCTCAGAAATGCCTTGGACTGAAAATCTGTTTTCTGGCTACTTGACCTGCTTCTGCCAGCAGCCAAGAATATATCTGTCCATCTCTGTTGTTCCCTGTTTATGTGGCAGCAGAAAAACCACAAGGAATGTGGGACAGACATAAACAGGGATGGTCCAAGCCATTGCCAGGGCCCACACAAGGCAGGAGATCCAGCAGGCAGGCAGGACCAGTCACTGGCTCACCCAAGAAAATCACACTGGAAAATCTGGCACACCTATGGTTTTCATCTGTCACAGGAGACAAAAACAATCAGTAAGAATAAACAGAAATGGACTTGTTTCCAAAATGGAAAACTGAATCACTGGCTGCCAGGAAGTGGCTAGGCATGGGGATGGGTGCAAGTGTCATTGCAAGGATCTTATCTCTCCATGCTAGAAAATGAAGAAGAAGAAATTGCCAGTTTTCTAGAAAACCTTTTTGTCTGCTCTAATCTGTACAATCCTGAGAGAGAAATGCTGCTCGTCTTATCTGGCTGATGCTTGGGATTTGTGCATTTTAATTTGTGCCAGATTTCCTCAGAGCACGGGTTTGGTTACAAAATGACATCATTTTCCTTTCTTTGTCTATCAGCCACAGGTTGCTACACAAAGTGGGGTCTCGGCAGTTTTCTTACCTCTCTTTTATGGATGTCTGAACATTTTCAGTTGCTGCAAGGGCAGGGTTTTCACAGGTAACTGTGTCAAAGTGCTGCCTACCTGACTGCTCCTGAACATTCATCCATCACCACAAAGAATATCCCAGTGCTGGTGAGCAGGAGCACTGTGCCATTTACCTGCAATGAAAAAAGCAGAGGTAGGTTATATAGAAGCAGGCTGAGGAGCCTTAGACTGTGATCCTGCTCCTCCACAAGGGAGTTACAAGCCAGGAAAATATCTACATTTTAAAAATACCTATAATTTTAAATGTATCATTGGCGCAGATGAAGTGACATCATTGATTGTTGGTCAGTGGAAGGAGGAAGCAAAACCCCTTCTCAAAGGGGTACAAAACCATGAGCAATGAGGTCACCAGCATCTTCTGTGGATTAGTAAGACACATATAGGAAGCCAAGAATCCTGAGAGTAAAATGCTTAGTTCAGCCTTAATAGAATTTCCTTTCATGTGGGGAAAATTACTGTCAATGGGCAAAGCAGATTTGCCCATGGAGCAAGGGAGAGGTGCTGAGACAGCAGACAGGGGAATAGAAATTACACATGCTTTTTTTGTTGTTTTCCCTGAAAATGTAAATATCCAAACCAAACTATTCCTTCTTGGAAGGCCTGTCCCAGTGCCTCAAAATTGTAGCAGAAATAGCTCTTGCTCTTCTCCTACAGGAAGAACTCCTTCCCCAGGTTACACATCTCAAGATATGCCATGTTTTTTACTTTTAGAAATACCTGAGCAGCCTGGCACTGGTGTGTCCTCCCAACATCTTGGGGACAGCCCATGCTGAGAGAGCAGAACCTCCACCAAGGAGAGGAACAGCACAGCAAGGTCAGGCTGTCAGATCACTGAACCCAGGGTACACAAGACTGCAGTGCGCACAGTTTCCCAAAGCCTGCAGGCACCAGGAAGTTCACATCCCATCAATCTGAAACATGCATGTCTCCAGGGAATAGAAGGCCAGGCTAAATGTGGGAGCCAAATGTTAAAAAGTGACTTCTGCAAGATGTCAGAGGATGCTGAGTGCTATATGGGGTCAAGGGTAAGGGAAACACAAATGTCCAGGCCATGGGTGGGACCTGGGGCAGGGCACACCACAGCCAGCTCACTCAGCCCTTGGGGAAGCTTGGATCAGAAATGTAAAACATCTCTGACTTTTGCATTTCGTTCAGCAAAACAAGAACAAAACGCATCCTCCTTCATTTTCCAAATGTTCTGTGCCTTTCAAGATTTAGGGTAAGAATCCCCCTTTAGGCACTAACCTTTGCCATTTTCCCTTACCTTAGAAAAACAACACTTTGCATGAAAGCCTCAGAAAAGACAAGGAAGCTTTGAGGATTCCCCACCTGTGCCACGAGTGCTGCACACACAGGTGTCTGTGCTTCACCACGGGCAGGATGCTGCCTCCACTAACACCTGCTTGCTAATGGCTTGGAATACATTTTTGACTAGCAAGAAACCTTGGCTGCTCATGTTCCTTAAGGATGCTGTACCAGCTTTGCTTGGCATTTGTTAGCATTAATTATAATTCAGTAGCACGCAGGCGTGTGAGCCTTGGCAGTGTCCTTGCAAGAATAATTTCAGTCAGCCTTCTCTGTCTAGACAGATATAAGGGACAACCTGACAGTTCCAAACCTCTTTAGTAGTGAAATATAGTTATTTATATCTTTTAGTGCAATGCCAGCAGAGATAATCAGAAAAACAAACTTGTTTTTTCCCCCACATCCTTTGTAAACAATGGCTTCTAGTTTGCTTTTTCCTCCCCTTCCTCTACATTAGAGCAGTGGTGTTAATTCTTCTTCTGAGGTGATAAAAAGCCTTTTTTCCCCCCTAAGAGCTCAAATCCTCATCTGAATAGAATAGGAACTCCCAGTGACTTTAATTGAGTTAATTGTAAGGGAGAACAATGTACTTGCCCCTTCCAAGGGAACTTCCCATTTCCTTCTGCCAAGGCTCAGCAAGATTCTGCAGTGACTTTCCTTGGAGATAAAGCTTCCCCTATTTAACCTCTGCTTCAAATCCAGTAAGACACAAAATACCTTAATAAATGCAGATGTAAAGTGGGTTTGTATGTCTGTCCTGCCAAGAGACTGGATCTGGATCCTTATGTTCTCAACTAAGGGTGTGCTGCTGATAGCAACCTGAAATTACACCTGAGACAGCCTTAGAAATTGCCTTGCTAACTGGTTTTCATCAGCAAAACCACACTGGCTATCAATGCCCAGATATACATGATCCCACAAGTAAGAATCCTTCATTCAAATTGTGATCCTGATTCACATTTAAGTGTTCAATATCATTATTTATAAAAGGGCTGTTGCAGTGTGAGGGATCCTCTGATAAACACTCTGGCTTGAAGTAAGTTGAGCATGGATTTCACACATTTTGCCTGGCTATAAAATCAAGTGCAGATCTGTACAAGCCTGAGATACTTCTGCAGGATTTAGAGTGGGGTGAATTTACAGCAAATGAACAGAAAAGCTGCCTGTAGTTTCTCAGTTATTCCTGTTAACTGGAATTACTTGCTGGCTTGAAACACAGCAGCAATTCAAAGCTCATCTAAAATAAGCCCTCCCAAGAGTCCTTTCTGGTTTAAAAGAAAGGAATGAGGGGGATAGGTGCCATGAATGTGCACCCAGGTGGTCACTATGCCCCAGGCCTGGTGATATCCACCAGAGAAGGAGCAGCAGCTGTACTGAGGCTGTTGTGCAGGGGGACACAGATTTGCTTGGAGTTACCAGCACCAGCTCAGCCCAAACCATGCATGACAGAAGCTCCAGGGCAGCCAGGGCTTCTGGCCTTTGGAGCTCATTTTTATTTCCAACTGTTCCAAGTATGTGTTCAATCCTGTCCATTCTGCAATTCAGGCTGAGGAAATTGTATAAACAGCTCAGTTCAGCTCCAGGATCAAAAAGATACATGAGTTTTACAGGGATTCTTCCTTCTACCTCTTTTAAAACTAAATATTTTTTTCTATTTGTCTGGAAGAGAGACTGAGTAAGCTTGGTTCCTTTCCAAGGATCCAACATGTGGGGTTAAAAAAAGAAGGGGAAACATCCCACTCATCATGAAATAGTCTAAAAAACAACAACAGGAAAAGAAAAAAGCCAATCCCATAACTTCTGGACTCTGAAAGGCTGAAAAATAACTGCTGAACTGAAGAGAGAAGCAAAGTGCTGATACTGCCAGAATCGAGTCAGGTTAGACCCATCAGTCTGCATGTGCCAGCTCCAGATGGCTGCTGGCAGCTCAAGGCTCTCCCCCCACACGTGTGACCATTTTCCTGCTATTTAGTAGTAAACAACATGTTTACAGAATTTGGGCAACCTTTTTTTTTTTTTTTAAAAAGATTTAATTACCAAATTGGTGTTTCACAATTCCTGTGATGAGAGAGACCTGGCCATCATCAAGGAGCCTGGTGAGCAGGGAAGGCATTCCGGGATTCGATTGCTCATGTGTTATGGTTGAATGAATAAATATATCCCATCTTATTTTCAAATCTGGCAACTGTGGATTGATCCCTGAAGTAGCTGCTTAGTCAGGTGAAGCATCATGGGACTCATGGTTAAACCACAAAACACTTTTTTTCCTGCCTAACTATTTTAGCTGACTGAGAAACACAGTTTCGTAATATGTTTTTTTAACCAAAGGTGTCCTCAAGCCTCACAAAGACACTGCAAGAGTTTCAGGAGTCTTCATGCCTCCAAAATAAGTGCTTTGGTGCTCACCTTTTTTCACAAAATCTGATGTTTAGAATGGGATTCTTTTAGAAATCTCTTTTTGTGGGCATATGAGGAGGTTGAAGCTTCACAAACTGTGGCAATGTTGGTCTTTCTCATGGCCCTTTGGGGTACAATGGGTTTAAACAAATATTTACACCATGCTGCAATGTAAGCAGCAGGGATGCACAAGGAGCCCAGTCCAGCCTAGAAATCAGCCCTTTTCTGAGCAGCACTGCCAATCTCAGCTCAGGTACAGACACAGACCTACCCCAGGTACTCCAGCTTCTAAACCCTTTTTGGCCTGAAATCAGGGAGGAGATCATGCAAGGCAGACAGACCTGAATTTTACCTGTGAGAAGGAGAAAGGAGGAGCTGGGGTAAGAAAAAGACCCCGAGGGTTTGCTGCCCAGCCAGGGCACAGCAGGGCTCAGCCCTGTTGGGTGGAAGAGCCACTCACCAGTTCCATGTGCTGGACACTGGGCACTGTCCCTGTCCCCTGCTGGGACACCTGCCACCACCTGGACACAGCCTCCCTGGGATGGCAGAGGGTGACACACAGCCAGTGTCCCCTGGGATAACAGAGGGACACACAGCCAGTGTCCCCTGGGATGGCAGAGGGTGACACACAGCCAGTCTCCTCTGCTGACAAAAAGGGCAGGCAGGGGCAAAGGGAAAAAATGCACTTAAGGGCTTGAGTACAGAGAGATGGTCTGCAGCCAAGAGTACAGACTTCAGGGGAAAACAAAGAAATGTCCTCTGAGGTTCTCTTTCTGCTCTAAAAAAAAAACACAACAAATCCTCCAAGCCAAAGAAAATCAGATTTTTTTTTTTTTTTTTTTGCTTTGTCTGGAAACAACGGCTGCTTATTACAGAGGTCTGATCCAGGGACCCCGGGTGACCTCTGAGAACTTTGAGTCAGGTGCAAGCATGGCTTAAAACCAGGGATTTTCTCTTCCTTGCCCTGCAAGGCTGAGGTACAGCCAGTCACATACCCACTCTGTCTCAGTGCTGCAGGAGAGGGAACCAGCATCCAGCAGACATTTCTCCTGGGGCACAGATTCAGGAATTAGAAAAGTAATCTCCAACTTGAACCAGAGCCACAGTCTAAAGAGACCTGCTTCCTCCACTTTACAGTGAAGTTTATTATTATGGTTTCCATTTTCTCCCTGGCTGTTTCTTCAATGTCAGTTTAGAATAACTAAGGATAAAGTTAAATCATCTTTTAACTCCTGTTTCCCCAAATTTAGGCTTACACATTTACAGCAAAATTGCCCCTATGTCTTTCCTTCATCCTGTGGTTCCTATTTCCACCCTCTTTCAGATAAAAAAAAGGCTCCAAACTAGAAACCTTTGGTACAAGCCTCAGAGGCAAAGCTGCAGATACAGTGCAATTCTTTTATTGACAGAAAGGATCTCCCACAAAAGACCCCAACACCCATTCCTGTCAGAGAGGCACTTGTGCTGTGCAAAGCAGAAAGCCACAAGAAAAGAAAAACTAAACACCAAGATAATCAGCTTTTTGGGGTTTTTCTCCTTTTTCCCCTCTTAAGTGGCTCAGCATGTAACACCAAGGTGCCTGAGCCATGGTTTTCTTTCCTTGTGTCACCAAAACCTTCCAGGATTTAAATGCATTCTTTGAACTACCTGCATTCCTGGTAAAAATGGAAAATATAAATTTGGCTTAGAGAAAGGAAGCACCACCTTCATCATCTGCCTGCCTGCATTCTACAAAGCTCAGAATTTTTCCAGAGGATTCCCTGAAGTGACCCACCACCCATCTCTGCCTGCAAAGCAATAAATGAGGGGAAACCAGTTCATTGTGCTGAAATCAGGGGTCTGCATGCCTGGACCTTTACTCTGCTTTACACATGGACAGCAATAAAGGAAAGCTATTTTGGCCTTTTTCTGTTTTTTTCATCAAAACAAAACAAAGCTATCTACAGGATGGGAGAGGGGACAGGCTGTTCTAAAATAATAAATCAAAGCTACACAAAGACCCATCAGCTTAAGCCAGATACTGCCCTCTAGATTTTAACCAGCTCCAGCTGTGTCATAACACAGCACAGCTCAAAAAGGGATATATTTTCAGATGATCTGGCCTCTGACTAGAGGAAATGAAAGAAATGCACCAGAACCATATTCATGGAATATTTTTAGGATGGAGTCCCAGGACATTTGGCTGTTTCATAAGGGTGATTTGCATTGCCTTAGCACATTTCATCCCCTGAAGTCAGCGTCACAAAAAGAGCTTGTCACTCCCCCAGATGCTGGGAACCAGCTTTGGTGCTGTGCTACACTGGCTGCCACCCCCCTGAGGAATGAGAAGAGCATCAGAAAAGGAAACTTGAGGGTGAAAGAATTTTTAAAAATGAAAAAACCACAGCTGTGACCATCCTGAGCTGCCAGGTCATTTGGGAATAGGAGTGCTACAGTCCAGGGTGCAGGTGAGCAGGCTGAATGAAGCAATAAAATCAATTACCAGCATTGAAAAGATCAAATGAAAAGCACCTCATTTGGAGTTTGTGGAGGAAGAGATGGAAATAAAAACTGTCCCACCACAAAGGGCTTGGGAAGAGCTGAGAGAAAGCGAAGGTTTTAGAACTTTTCCTCTATGTAAACATTGGAACGATTAAAGGAGTTATTTTCTGTTTAAATTAGTGGTATTTAACAGTTTCCTATTTAGTTCTGCACTTCAGTTCTGTTTCTTGAGCTTGCACAAAACCCACAGTGAACACAGGAGCAGCAATCAGGCACAGGTTGGATGGGGCGTGGAGTCCAAAATAAAACAGATCCATGCATATCTTCATCTGCCCTGGCCAGAAATGGAAACACTGAATTCATGGGAGACCCCAAACTACAAATTCAAAGCAATCTCAGAGCCCTACCTGAAAGCTGGGGGAACATACATAACTTTAGATGCTTTTGTGCTTAAAAACCAGCACAAAGGAGACAAACACACTTAAAACACAAGGGATAGAAGTCAGGCTTGATAAATAAAATGCCAGCAGAACATTTTATTTATCACACAGGACCAGTTTTTGGTCTTCTACTTTCATTCTTAGGAGTTCTTTGCAGGAAAAACAAATTAAAATATTTTTAGGTAGAAAGTCTAACTTTCCAGTTTAAATAAAAGTCATACTTATATGTGTAGAAAATGAACTAACTTAAGCTATTTAAGGTATTTGCACCCCAAAACTAAGTAATTGTGTTCACAACCTTCTCTAGTGCAAAGGTTCATTTCATTTTATACATAAGGAACAGTCGTCTTTTTTTTCCATTCATGTTCCTAATCAGGCCAACATTTTTTTATGTTTTTACAAAAAAATTTGGAGTTTGAAGGAGGAATCCTTAATATAACTCACTAAAAGTCAGTGTTTAGTGGGTCTCAACAGTTTCAAACATTACTTTGAAAATTTTTGAGGATTTGCTGACACCAGACTGTATAAAACCTGACATTTCTGCCCCTCTATTACTGTCATTCAACAATCCCCACAGTGCACTTCATGCATTTTTACCATTGAGTTTATCCTGCTTATTTTCTTTTGGAAATGGATGGATGAAACAAACCCAAGAAGTCTTTGGGGTTTTTTCACCAAGATATTGGCATTTGCAGTTCTGGCTCTTTCAGGTAAAGCAAAAACCTCAGACAAAGTGTTGGAAAAGTTCTGTTTTGGCAATGAGCAGCCTTCCTGGGATAAGCAAAAGCATAAAGAGGACAAGGGAAAGGCAGAAAAGCAGGCGAGAGGTTTCCTGTTCTGTAACATGTGGCAGATAGAGATCTGCACGTACACACATCCATACCTCATTTACAGCCCTCAGAACACTCCTCCAGTTCAACCCTGAACTCTCAGGAGCAAAGACACCAGAGAAATGTGATCAGAAATGTGATCAAGCAGCAAAGCAGGGGAGACTGCCCCGAGTGGGGGGATGCAAGGCCAGTCACGTAACTTGGAGATGAGATTTGGCTGGGATAAAGACACAAAAAGTGCAAGTCTGGGGCTCTGACTGCCTGGGAGAGGATGAATAACACTTGTTCAGTATTGTGAGCAACACACAATATTGGCTACATCAGGTGCAGTGTGAGTCCTGGGCAAATGGGTTTCATCCATTTGGGGTTTCTTGTTATCCTGGAGGTCAGTCCTGGCTGTATTTTAGTAAAGGGGATCTCTAAGCTGATGAATGTTTTTCTAGAAAACAGCCCCAGCATGTTTATTGACGTGGTGTGTCACACAGCTGATGAACATGGAAGGGCACAGTCCAAATCCTGACCTCACTGATGAAAATCTGGGGTAAACTAACGAGGGAATGCCATGGAGTACAACTGAAAATTACATCTTTTTTTCCTTGGGCTTGAAAAAACAAGAGAGTTCCATCCAGTGAGTCAGTCTCCCCCAACTGTTATTACTCCTATTTAAAAACAACCCCTCTGACATTTTGGTCAACATCTACGTGAGCTGAACTTTCAAAGGGAGTGAGAGAATTGGGAATTTCAAACTTTCCTGTTCATAATATGGGAACCAGGCAGAAATCCCCACATGCTGCTTTGGTAAGTTTGTCTCTTACAGACTGAAGTTTAAACTTCAAAGGACCATAAAAAACGCTCAGCCCCTATTTAGCCTCCAAACCCATCCCAAGAATAAATCACAGGAGGTCAGTGCTTCTTGCTCTCACTCAGGATACAGCTGGTTTTTCTCTCACAAAAATTCTCCCAACAACTTGCCCAGCACTTGGCAGAATCCGCTCTGGCGCAAAACCTGCTTTCAGGACAGGCACCTCATCCTCAGCCTGGTGAGGAAGGAGGAGTGAGAGCTGCCCACACATCTCCCTGGTGCTGGGAGGAGCAGAGCAAGGGCTGAATGGCTCTGCCCATGGCTCTGCCCCTTTCTCCCTGCTCAAACTGTTTTCCTTGAGCCCCCATTCCCCACCAGCTCCCTGCAGCTGTCACTCACTCCTCTTTCCTTAGATTTTGCCTTTTTTTTTTAAGTTTTCTGCCTTCAGCTCAAGCCCAGTAAAAACATCCAACCTCCAAAATGACAAATATGGCTACTGAATGAACACCCAGCCAGTTTTCCCAGGCCCTTGTTAGCCTCTTCTGGAGGACTCCTTTTTGCAGGGACTGTAACAATTCAGGTGTGTGTTTAGCTAACTAGAGTCAGGCATGTTGAGATTTAAATGCGTTTCCTAAATACTACTATTTATTTTGATGGCTATTTAGGGAATGCCATTAAAAATTCAAAAGCATAGGCCTTATCTTAATACAAATTAAATTTTTTTAATCCACATCTCCTTAGGCAAAAGGAATGGATTTTGCTTTTGTGAAGCTCAACAAATTACAGGAGGGATCCTGCCCTGAGGTACAGATCTGCTGATCCTCATGAAACCCAGGTCTGACTCAGACAGCTTTTGGCTTGCAGACAAATGTATTCAAGCAAAAATAAGAACTTCCTGAATTTAAGCACAGTACATCATTTTATGATCTCTGTTCCCACCCTACATGTTTCATGGAGGAATCCCATGTCAGTTCAGTTCCTATCTCTTTAAAGTCTTCCCAAACTCTCTGTCACAGACTATTGTGTGTTTTGCATTTTCCTGCTGCTGTGCCTTGGGTGCACATGAGATGTTCCCTCAAGACCCCCAAGCCCAACTCCCTGGGCCAGGAGAAGGGTGAAAGCAAGGAAACCCCTCAGGTTTCGTGTGCCAAGATGCAAAGTGCCAAGCAGCCTGGTTTGCCACAGCACCTGGGGCTGTCTGATGCTCAGATTGCTCTAATTCCTGCTGCAATGTGACCATCTCAGGAAGGATGTATCTCCTCAGAGTCACCTTGTTAATCCCTTGGTAATTCAGAGGACAGAGACCAGCAAGGGAGGCAAGGAGGGAAAACCTCAGGGCTTTAGGATCACTTGGAGATGGCAATGCCAGCACAGGCTTCACCCAGCTGCACTGAGTGCTGCAATCTGCAGCCTGGTGTTCTGGCATGTGCTCTAGCTTCTTTCCAATTATAAAAACAAATGTATATAAATCTTGTGGCTTTCATCCATGGGTTGATCTGTGGGTAGTTTAAGGGATTTAAATAGACAGGAGGGAATTCAAATAGATCTGCTGACTTCTGTGTTGTGTGGGTGATTAACTCTGAATCACAGATGTTATCAGGAGGGGCAGGTTATGAAACCCAAGTAGCACTTTACTTTACTATTATTATTGGAAGTAGTGGTGGTGTTCCTTGTATTGCATCCAGATCTAGGGGATGGAGGGGTCAGAACTTGTGCATGTACAAGAACAAGAAAGCATTCACAGCCTTAAACTGTGAGCTCTGCTTTGAAATACTAATTATGCCTTCCTGAGCATTTGTCAATCTAGGAAGCAAGAGGAAAAGCTAATCTGAAAAAGAAACAATTTAGGAAATATCTCTAAACTGGGCAAGACTGCAACAAGCACATTCTAGCCTTGTCTTGTTATCTTTGTTTTTCTCCAGACCTTATCACTGCTAAGGAATTTAATCACAAAAATGACAAGTAGCTGAAAGTATGAATCAGACTGGCACTGAATAATCAGCCATAGGAAAAGATCTACCTACACAACCTTGGCAAATACAAATATAATGAGTCCCCCAGAGCCTGAGTGCAGACTTGGGCTGTGGAAGTTTCCCTGCACTGAAATCTCCATCTCTGGATGGGTTGCAGCCTCCTGGAGGCTTTGTGTTACCCAAAGTCAAAAAGGTCCAGGGTATTTAAAGAAAAGCTAAGACACAAGCTCATTCTGGGCTCTTGAATTTGCAGATAATTAAGATTGTTCACTGGTGAACATGATAAGCCCCTGCACAGGTTTTTAGCCCGTGAAATAGAGGAGCTGAGCAGTGAACCTGTGCCCATCCCTGCACAAACAGCACAGCAGGAGGAAGGCTGAACACATGCCCGGGCACTCACATGGGCATCTGCCCTCTTGTTTGCTGTTGACACAAAATTTGGCTCTCCCCTCTCTGATTTCTTTTATGAGTCTCTCATAAGGGTCCAACTGCTTCACCAAGGCACCAAAGGGCACTGTGCACCTCACTGTACACCTCCAGGCACATTTCCCTGGATTCTCCCTGTCAAACCATGGCAGAGAGCCCTAACAAGGGAGAATCCTTCCCTCTGAGCCTCAGCAGAGCACATGTGAAGGTATTTCCCTGTTCTCATTAAAAGCAAGGAATGCTTCATCTAACTGCCACTGCTTTCAGGCTGCCCCAACAACATGACTTATTACACTATACTTCAGATATGTGCTTTGAGGAGATATAATTCTTATCTTTAGATGTGCTGATAGCACAAAGAAGCCTGGCTGACTTACTGAACAGCCCTGTGCCTTTGATAATAGTATTTACCTTTGCTTAGAAAATTTGCACAGGCACAATGCCTGGGTCATTAAATTGAAGGATTAAATTTCTGACTTTGATTACTGTATGAAATACCAATCTTTGCACTGCTCTCCAGCACCCAAAAGAAGGCACTTACTGACAACCAATTAATGTTTTGCATCCTCTCCTCCAGGCTTACCAGCCTCTCCTCCATCTTCTAACAAGCCTGATGTTCCCTATGGACCTTTGTGCTTCAGGACAATAATTTTGAGGAAAGCCTTAATAAGTCTTACAGATAAGTCTCATACTTTTGTGAAGCAGAAAAAAATACCAACACCCCCCTCCCACCAAAAAAAATTTACCTCAAAAACCTCACAGCCAACACTGCCCTGCAAAATTAAAAAAAAAAAAAAAAAAAAAAAAAAAAGCAAACCAAATCAACCACCCAAGGAAAGGAAAAATACAAACAGCTTGGAGAGGGTGGAGCCATGGAAACCACTCCAACAAAAAGACAAAACCTTTGGAGATCTGAAGGTGCATAAAGGTTTTGCACACACTTTTTCTGCCCTGAAAGAAACCCTCAGCAGATCTGGACTGATTCTGGAGCACAATTCATTGCTGGGCATTAAAATTCCAGCCTGTGCTCTCCTGTTCACTTGCCAAAACATTCAGAGTTCCTTGCCCTGCACATCCCTTTGCAGAAGCATCAATACCCATCCTCCTTCTCATCCTCACATGGAAACTCCCAGGCATGAGGCAGACAAGTCTTATCTGCAGCTTCATCAGGCATTTCTGCTGAGCCTGCAATGTTCCCCAGCAGCCTGAAAACACAACCTGCAGGTCTCCACCAGGGCTTTGTGTTTGCCCATCAGTCAGTGAGAGACAGATTCTTCTGAGAGACACAAACCAGTCCCTCTCTCCCTGGGAACAACACTCGCAGGCATGGAGAAGCCTCTATGCAGCACGTGGAGACTCTGGAATTCTAGTTTGATGGAGGCAAAGAAAGTGCAGGATCACTCTAAAGTTGGTTTGAATCAGTGGGAGTGAGGCACAAGTACGGGAGGGAGGGAGGGAGGGAGGGAAGGAAGGAAGGAAGGAAGGAAGGAAGGAAGGAAGGAAGGAAGGAAGGAAGGAAGGAAGGAAGGAAGGAAGGAAGGAAGGAAGGAAGGAAGGAAGGAAGGAAGGAAGGAAGGAAGGAAGGAAGGAAGGAAGGAAGGAAGGAAGGAAGGAAGGAAGGAAGGAAGGAAGGAAGGAAGGAAGGAAGGAAGGAAGGAAGGAAGGAAGGAAGGAAGGAAGGAAGGAAGGAAGGAAGGAAGGAAGGAAGGAAGGAAGGAAGGAAGGATCTGCTGGCTGTGCTGTAGCTGGTGTCCTCCTCCTGATCAAACCCACCCCAGCAGTGCCTCTGAGCTCACTGGACAAGATTCCCAGCTCTCAGTGCTGCCAATTTCAGCTGAGTCATGTGAATTCATCCCCAGCAGCTCCTGCCCACCCCAGGAATCTGGGTGTTCCAGCCTTCTCACAGATGTCTGCACTGGCACAAGATCTGCTGGGTCTTTCTGCCATGCCTCAGATGCAGGGAAAGTGTTAATCATGCAAGCATCCAACATTAATGCTATCCAAATCCTGGTACACATCTTAAATAAATTAAATAAATAATTAATTAAATAAATTCTTTATTTCCCCTCTGGCCTGCCTTTAGCCAGCCCAGTGCAGATCACTCTGGAAGTGTGAGGGCAGCCTGCAAAGGCAGCATCCTGGACACAGCCATCCATCAGCTTACAGTGACAGGATTGAAAACACTTCAACTGGTAAGTCAGGTTATTTCTGAAATTATTAACCCTAGAAAATTGCTGTTAAAGTTCATCCAAATGTGATTTCATTTGCATCTCATGTTTGGCACGAATGCTACTATTTTAAGAGAACATTTTTTGGAGGTTATGCAGTATTTTGAATTTTAAAAGAACAGATAAAACATTAAGCCACTTGAGACAGGTAAAAGTCTGGTTTTCTATCTCTGATTACTCTGGACTCCACAATCTGAGATTTCTTTCATTCCAGAAATCATTGGAATACAATGCTTAGTAGAGTTCATACATGAAATTGCTTAGGCAGGCACTTACTTTCCTTCAAACTCCAAAAACCCCTTTTTATCCTTAATTCCTTCACCCTTCCACAGAAATCTCATTTTTCCATATTTTTCCATGCAGTCTGGAGATTTCACTATTGCAGCACCCTTAAGTCTCACACCAGTGAGCATCCAGCATACTTGAGTGTAGACAGAGCAGCCACTCAATTCATTCCCAATTATTTCTTAGCAAGATGCCCCAAATGAAATAAAGTCAAATTGTGGTTTTCCTTTGTTACAGTTTATTTCTTGCTTGTGATTCTTCAAAACAGCTACCTTGCCAACAATTTCTGGATCAGAAAACTCTACAAACCTTTGCCCAGCTCAAATATCTGGTTTTGTACAAGACAAAAGGAACCACAACCACATTGTGGTTTTCAAGAGTAAAATGTAGTTAAATGGATGCTTGAACAAGAGCTAAAGCTGAACTTTACCAAAGCCCTGCCTTCAAATTTAAATTCATGCCTGAAGATTGTGGGCCAAAGCTTTGGCAAGTGTGAGCTGGCCATCAATGACCTGGCAGAAGATTTAGTTCTGCAATAGCAAGGAGAGAGCTCACCATTTCAGACAGATAATAATTGCAGAACTGAGGTTGTCCATGAGCAACTAGTAGGTTTTCCTCTTCCTTAAAGTGCACAAAGATGTATTAATACAGATAAAAGTGATTTAATTCTGAAAATTCGCTGTGTGGAATTTTTGAGTGGCCAGACACTGACCATGCAAAATCATGGCTCTACTGCTACTACAGGTTTAAATCAAGAGTGCCAGGTGTGTGTCACTCTGGAATGGGCATGGATAAAGGGGAAACACTGCCCTTCTCAGGTGCATTCCCATGGGCCTTCATAATGGCATCAAAGGACAAGATCTTTAGATTTTTTTCAGCTCCAAAGTTCAGGGGAAATAAACAGAGCTCAGGCTTTGGCCAAAGCTCTCCTCCCCAAAGCCCCAGCAGGGACACTCTGCCAGAGGAGCAGGGATGGGTGTGGGTTTGGATCATACTGGAGGGACCTGGGAGCCCTCCAGGGTTTCCAGCAGAACGTGCTGCTTCACGTCCCCAGTGCCTCTGCTTCTTTCATGCCAACTATCTCAAACCTGCTCTGGCAACCCGAGCCTCTGTTGTGTGTAATCAGGTCAGGTTTCACTTGCAAACCTCTGGTTCTTTACCACAGTGTGTTTTTAACAATAACTGAGGGCTCAGACAAGCTGCAGAAGCCAAGGTGATGGCCAGGCTTTTTGTGGTGCTCATCCCTTGCAGCATCTCTGTGCTCCATGGCAGTGCCCACCCCTGCTGATCTCTCTCCTAACTGGAACCAGTGCAAAGCACAAGTAATTTCACTAAAGTAAGAACAGCACTAAAAACCATAAATGAAATCAAGCAAAATGAAGAAAATTACAAGGGAAAAAGCAGCATCTAAAATGGATATTCCTCATCTTTATACAATGCTAAGAAAAGAAAACATGGGAAATAAATACTGCACAGCCTGCAATCTTGCTGTGCTCAGACCTAACATTTTAAACCTGTTTTTCTAACACAATAATTCCAGTGTTGTTTGTATTACAGAAGATGCAAAGTTTTGTGCACATTCTGATGCATTTCTGCTCTTTATATATATGGGAGATAAATTATGTGAGCAGTGACTAGTACAAATAAATGAACCAGAGCCAGAGCTCTTCTGGAGGGATTTCAGGGACAGCAGGCCAGGACTGACTTGGATTCTATTTCAAAACTTTCTGGAAAGAGAAACCTCTCTGCACATCAGAAAAGCTGGACTAGAGTGAAAGCAGAAGCATCTCTGTGCATCAGTTAGTGTCAAAATTTAAAACCTTGCTTCCACATGCTCAGAAATTGCTGAGACCATCAAAAGGTCACTTATGAATATTTTGAGAAAATAATAAAGCTTTGCAAAACAGAACATTTTCTATCAACATAGGGCAGTACCTGTTGAAGTTGCTGGGGTCCAGGATGACATTTTCTGCCATTCCAGTGGAGGATTTAATCATGCTGGAGCAGGACAACAGGCTGGCACTGCTGGCACTCCCTGCAGCCACATGGGATGGGAAGGGAATGCTGCTCTGGCAGGGGCAAAGTCAGGATCCTGGGGCATCTGGCCTGGATGTAAAGCTGAGAGTGAAAGGAAAATGACAAACACGTCCATTAAACCAGCCAGGCACAGCCTAACATGTGCATTTGATCATGGCTGCCTGTAAATGGTTTCTGCCAATGAGGAGTTCAGAACACTTGGAAAGTCACTGAAATGTTTCCAGTTCAAGTCAAAAGGTAAACCAGAAATAGCATCTGCAGCCATCCACAGGGACACCGTGAAGTGAGATATGAGATGTACAGTGCCATAAAAATGCTCACTATTCAAAATCTTTAGGGAGAAGGGTAATCAAGGAAGCATCACAAAGTAACTCTTTTCTTATTAATTCAATAACTGCACTTTAAAACAGGCTGATTCCATTGAAAATAGAGAAAACTGAACTTATTTCAATGGACTTTGGACTAGGCCCAGTTATCTAATAGAATCCACATCTTTGCTCTCAAGTAGCACACTAGGCTGAAATTCTGGGGGCTAAAACTTGATGTCCTGACTGCATGACCTTATAGACTAAAATACCAAAGTCCAAGGCTTCAGCAAAGCTCTTCTTGCAGGGACCAAGAGATGCCTCTGACCTGTAGCTCAACTCTACAGAACAATTACAAATCCACATTCCAGGTTTGTGCTTTTTCTGCCCTACCATCACTCAAAGGCAACTTTCTGTGGCAAATGTTAGTTTTAAGGCTGAATTTATGACACTGCCCTGCTTTCCCCCATGTGAAATTCCAGTGCAAAAGGAGGATGCACAGCTAGTCATACAAATCTGTCTCTGCATGCAGGGCTGTTTCAGGCAGCTTGTCATGTTCCCTGAAGGGTTTCAGATGCACAAAGGACAGATGAGGACATCTATAATCCTGTTGCCTTCACTCTCCTACAGTGTAGAATAACACTCTTTGCATCAAGAACTTGAAACATCCAACATAGAAATCCATGGTAGCTCACAAATGTCTAAGCTTCCACATGAGCATCCATCCATCAAAATTATTTTTAAACTCAATTTGTGCCTTTGAGATAGATCTAAATGGAAGCAGGGTTTTTCATCAGATTTTGATTTCACAAGGATACAAGTGCAGCCAAGACTAGCAGAGAGGTTAAGATTCCATCTATCAGGATATCTGCCTGCTAATGCAGGGCACTCACATCTCCAGATCTGCTTATCCTCCTCTTGTTTGCAGAAACTGAAAGCTCTGCAAAACCACACTATCCCTCATTTGTTTGTATGTGGGGTTATTTTAGTTATGGATTCAAGTGAGTTCAGCCCTAGTTCCAGTTTCATGCTCAGAAGGATCTGGCCTGCTCTTGTGTTGATTTTGAGCTCCTAAGGATCTCCAATAGATGGACCACATTTGCCTACCCCTCCTGGATCCAGCAGCCTCGTGCTGAATGCTTAAATTAAACATTTGGGTCTCATGCCAAAGCAACAGTCCAAAAGTGGTTATGAAACTTTCTCAGATATTCAGTCCACTCCTCCTTTCACACCCTTACACTTCAGTGATGAGAAGCTATTCTGAGTGGTATCTGCAGTTACTGGAAGATTAAAGTGGATCCCAGAATAACATTAACATAATTTTTTCCTGATGCCTGAAACTATTGATCAAGTAATTCACTCCAAACATCATCTCTGGGCAGTAATGAATTTGCTCATTCTTGATGAATCAAGAAAGACTAAATTATTTTACAGTCTGATAAAAAAAAAGCCTTTTTATCTATGAAACCAAGAAGAAAAACCTATTTTGCATTCACATTCAAACCATGGTTGGAAAGCCAACAACACACAACACAATAAACCTCATTTCAATCTCACTTGGCCTGTCAGGATGGGATAGTGCTGAGGTCAGTGTGGGGGATCCATCAGGTACATTCAGACCTGAAATCCCATCAGTGTATTAATTGTTCTCACTCCAAACAGCATTTTCTAATGAAAACCAGTTGGAATGAACACTTATATTGCACTCACTACAAAATTAAATGCACCAATGAAAAGCCAAGAAAGGAAGGAGATGCACTCAATGGGTCCCAAAGATTCCTAGATTACAGGTTACCAAGGACAAAAGATTCCTTGTGTAAAGATTTAAAAAATAATGGAGAGAGCTATGCATGGCTTAAGCTGCTTGCTATTATGAATGAGCCCAAAGAAGTGTTGGAATAGTTTACACAATTCTTCAATAAGGTGATGAGCAAAGGAGGTCAGAGATTTGTTGGTAGCATTTTCCTCCAGTCACAGGACCAAGTCACAGGTCTGACATTAGGGATAATGATCACAGATGTTTGGAGAATTAAATGGTCATAATTAGAACAAGGAAAATGCCACATATGCATTATAGAAACCTTGAAAATTTACTTGTAAATGACTTGTAGAGTGTCATTTGGTGTCCTGCAGTGACAGTGACAGTGGCCACTGAGTGAATATTCCCCAGAAATGCAAAACAGCAAGAGTGTGATTTTCAGTCCCATAGAAATACAACAGTGTATCTGACAGATCCCTGAACATGTTTCCTACTAAAGGAGGTTGCAGCCCTCATCAAGAAATCCATATCCTATATGAAGAGACAGTTTTGCCCATGTGGAGCATCACTAAGTCAATAGGAATGAAAAATCCATCCACTTTCTAGAATGAAAAATCCACCTTCCTTAGAACCACCTCCATAATTTCTGGTTACTTCTATCAAAATCTTTAAAAGAAAATGGGTCACAAAGAGACTTTAAAAAAGAGAAATGGTAACAGATTAATGTGGTAGGAGAAGAAGAGCTGGTTAAAACATTATAAAATGTGAGGCTTCTAATTGCTTGGGTGGTTTAATGGACATTGTTGCCATTTTAGCTGCTTGACACTTCATGCTGAAGAGATGTGTCAGATTCCCCCATGCTTACATGGCAATTTTCCCAAGTAGATTGTGAAACTGAGAAGATAAGTTCTTTACAATTCAGGGGGATCTGCTATTCAGCTGGAGAGCAAGTATGAAGATAAGCAACATGCCAAGTATTGGAAATGACAATCTTGATTTCTGAGAAAAGGTTTTCTTGCTTTCTTGTTTCATTACTCTTGCTTTTGTCCTGTCATGCTGTCAGCTGTCATGTTGGGGCAAAAAACCTTAAAAATGAGAAGATCAAAACATACCTTCTCCCTTTCTGGTTGACTGACTGCTCAAAAAATGTTAATATCTCAGGGAAAAACATTTTCTCAGTGAAATTTCCAAGTGAAGGCTTTAAAATTCTTGCAGAAAGAAAAAAAAATGTAGCTCTCTTTCTCTAGGACATGCTGGAATGTCACTGGCATCGGGAAAACTACTTTGATTTTCAACTGATGTGCATCAGTTGAACTAAAACTCTTTATCCAAATAGAGACATCATGAACTGAAACACATCTCACAGGCTTTTCCTTCTTCCCAATGTGATAATCGTCAAGCACCACAGATATCCTAGGGCTGTGCAGTTTCCTGTGGCTGAAAAACCACTGCTTGCTACCTCCTCTTTTGCTTGCTTTAGATTTCAGAGCATCAATACCAAAGGCAGGCACAGAGGCACTGAGCCCACAGAACCAGCTGAAGATGTGAAACCCAGAGATGGAGGATCAGCACAAGTGCAAACATTCACTGCAAGGACAGAATTAACAAAAATGGAATAATTTCTACTTCAGCCAACAGCAATGGAGTGACTGAGTGAGCAGGTGTAAAATCAACAGCATTTCCTACAGTATTTTAGAATTGCAAGGCATCATTATTTTTTTTTTTAAATTCAGAACTGGCACTAATTTGGCTGTGTGGCAGGCTCTTATGACTGTCTAACACCTTTTTAAGCTTCTTAAAGAAAACAGCACATACTGCCAAAAACTCTGCTTATTTTAATAAAGACTAATACCAAGAAAGAGCAGTTTCAGCCTCCCCTGATGTGCTGTTGTGAAATCTGCAGGCAAACAGTGAATGCACAGCTTCAACTGCCCGGGGGGAACCAAGGCACCTGTCTTACAATTTATATAAAAATCAGAAAAGGTTTAGGAGTCTCATTTACATTGTAACAAGTACTGCAGGTGTGAAGGAGTCTCCAGTTCTGTGCCACTGGAAATCTCACACACCTGCATGGGGAGAACTATGAAGACTCTCTCTACATTTTTCTTTCTTTATTGGCCTTTACAACAGCTGGGAATCAGGTTAATGGGATGAAGTCTGAGTGACTCAGAGACTGCCAGAAGATGTGGTGCTGACAGGTCTTGTGATTTCCCTGTGACTTTCCCTCTATTTAGTGTTCCTCGTTTAAATGAGTCTTGCTTTATTTACATTACAACATGAGAGTTTCAGCTGTCATTAAAGAGCAAAAGAGTTGGTCCTGTTTGGACAACAACAACCCTACAGACTGCAGAACCAAACAGGGAGGACTAGAAGACCTGCTGGTTCCTTATGAAATTCCTTCCATGAATTTCATGATGTTAAGGTGGTCCCCAAACCAAACTAAGGCATTTCTGAGTGCTCCCTGCTGAAGGAAGCCCTTGGACACCACAGGGAAAATGAGATTTGATGCTCCTTGGAGACACTGAGGAGGCAGCACCATGAACCCACCACAGAGGGTGGGAATGTCAGCCTGAGCTGCCAGATTAGAACCCCCCAGGAAAGCCCATCCCCAGGATTTCTGGATCCAGAAACCCTGCCAGAGGAATTGTTTTTCCCCAGATGTTTCCTTTCTTGGGCGAATTACATCCAGGAGAAGAGGAGCATGAAATGGGACTGAAAGAAACCAAGCAGAAAGGAATTAACTGTACTCCAGGCACTTAGCTCAGAAAGGATTTGCCTGCAATGTTAGCTGAAGGACTTGGATCTGAGTTTTCCATGCCAAGTAGCCCATCCCTGGAGTGACTGTCTTGGGCTGCATTCAGCAGCCCAAGAACACAGGAAGAACAGGAACACAGGAGTCACTATTTCCTTCAGCTGAAGGGATATTTTCACCTGCTTGCACTAGGGGAGAATACAAGTTCTTGTCTGCCAGAGCTACTTGAAAAAGAACAGAAAAACAGATTTTGTAATAAAGTTGTTAAGATCAAAGCAAACCATCTTTCTCCATAATTGGATTCACTCTTTTGGGCTTTTGCTATGAAGTATGACAGTCAGAATTTAGCAGACAAACAAGCCACCAGTCAGAAAGGGTGCTGAGAATCAGAGTGAGGATGAAATATTCTAAGAGTTATCCTCTTCAAATTAATCAAACCCTGCAGCACGAGACCAATTTCTTCTACCCTGCACATACATATATTTCCCTCCCCAAAACCCATAAAGTGAAGCATTTAATATGACCTTTACTCATCCTGCTGGATGCTTTTTAGTTGAAAAATGCTGGTAAGTAATGGATCCCAGAGAAGTAAATGTTTATGCTTGCCTAAACCTAGCCAAGGAAATTTTCTATGGTGGAAAAACTGTCTCACCATGGAGAGTGCCATAACCAGGAGGATATTAATAGAAATAAAAATATAAATGCCTACTTGTTTGCAACTCTGAATTTAACTGTTAGGTTGCCAGAGCAGGGACAATTATTTCTCCAGAGACACAGAGCCAAATAAAGTGCCAAGGACAAAACCCTGTTTCAAAGGGACTATTTCATAGGAGCCCAATCCTGTTTCTGCCCAGCCAAAACACACCAGGGTTTTTAATTCCAGTGTTTAGATACTTAAATAGCAGCTCCTGCTCTCTGCTGTGCAGCTAAAGCAAATGCATCCAACTCTTTTAGCTTAAGGAGACATGAATACTCTGTGTTTGACTGTGACATTCACTGCTGGCAAGGGAATGTCAAGGATGCCAAGGCCATCTCTGAGCCTGTCATTTCTTCATGGGAAATGAGAAATTGGTGTGAGTTTGCATCTCAACCACCCTGAACACAAGTAGGATGTAGCAGAGAAGAAACACCTTCCATGACCGAAACCTGGTTCACCAGAACAATCCACTGGAGCCCCACAATAGAGTGGACAAATGCCTGGAACAAGAAAACACCAAACTTTCCCCAGCTGGATTTCAACTTGCAGCAGAATTATACAAAATTTACTGTTCACCCTTGGTGTGAGAAGCAGAATGCCTGGTGCAGGCTGGGCTGCCCCATTACCTGTGAGATTCCCAGGAGAGATTATCCCATTCCAGCAGGGTCTGCTCTGCCTCTGGGGGTGTCTGAATGCCCTCACCCAGCCATCCACACCATGGAAAATGCACATTTCCATTGCCACTGTTTCCCAACCACTGGCTTGGTTTGCAAAAAAACACTTCCAGTCCAACCTAGAGGAGAAAATAAGGTGAAAAATCATCGCTTAGCTCAAAGTAAGGATTCAACTTTGCAAAACTCTGTTTTGACAGTGATAGGGTTGGAACTAGGAAGCTCCATAGTCTGAGCAGGGTTTTGGTTTGCCTCTTCTATTTAGAAAATTTGCCAGCCATGTTGGTTCTCCCTCTCATTTCTTAATCCCAGGAGATATTTCCACAAAAATTAAATTTTGGTTCTTTGAAGTGCACCCACACCATCATGTGTTGTTTGAAATCACACAGCAATAAACTGAACAGTGGTAAAAGAAGAGGATGACTGAGAGTGTAGGAAAATATTGAATGATTATGAAAT
The DNA here is from genome assembly GCF_047830755.1 of Zonotrichia albicollis. NCBI lineage: Eukaryota > Metazoa > Chordata > Aves > Passeriformes > Passerellidae > Zonotrichia > Zonotrichia albicollis. Next base: position 8,488,944 of record NC_133829.1, on the reverse strand, counting down.
TTACTGAGGAATATCACAGCTGTTAATAAAGAAAGGAAAACCTAGCTATGTGGGGAATTTTCTCATATCTTTTCAATGTCCCTTTTAAGTGGTTCTGTCAGTGCCATTTTTTTTCTAATTGTTCTTCCTAAACCCCCATAAAACTTATAAAAGTTTTGAATTCTCAGAATTGGCTCTCATGCAAATTCTAATATATCCTATGATTTTTTAAAATATTTTTAGGAAAGAAAAATAACAGGAAGAAGCTTTATTCTCATTGTGCATAGCTCTGCTCTCAAGATTCTTCAGCAGCTAAGTAAAAATATCTGTCCTGATATGAAAATACATCAAAACAAGGAAACTGCAGATGTTCAGCAAAAAAAGTGTGGAATATTTTAATGTCTGCAGATGAAATTATTACAGGGTGTGAAGATTAAGTTCCGAAGTAATCAAGAAAATAATTACTCCAGGTCAAGCACTCTGAATGAATCTGCCGGCAATGAATATCAAAGCAGACAGCATAAATAACCACAGGAAAGTGCCAACCCAAAGGAGTGTCATTTGTTCCATTTACCCCAACTCATTTTAATTGGACTGTGCACATGAATAAGAATCAGGGTCAGCAGGATTAGGCTGAAAGTTTATTAAGGGCTTTAAAGGCTTTAGTTTAACAATAATAAACAGAAGGGCTTAGGAGAATAGGAGGGTTATTGTGACTCTGAGTTGGATGGGAAGTCCATCCCTTTAAAAAAACCCAAACACTGCAGCAACAACTACTTGCAGAATAAAAGTCTTTATGCCTTTAAAATGAAATTAAACCTAGAACCATTTTCTGCCGCCTTCTTTTCTAAGTATGAATCTCATAAACAAATACCTGAGGCAGTCTCCTTTAAAGGAGGCTCAAACACTTGGAAGTTTAAGGTGCAGTTCTGGGGTTTTTAAAATCTTTTCTCACTGCACTACAGGAAGTTTTCACCCAAAAAGCTACTTGGCCTTGGCCTAGGGGGATCCCAAAACTTATTGTGGGTTTTTTTTTTCCTTCATTTTAATTTATGAAAGATGAGATATTAAAAAATGTAAACACCTTGCAGCAGCTCATAACTCCTTTACAAATACTCAGTGATGGCACTCCTGGAGTTGCACATGAGAACAGGCCCTGCACTGGGGAGGAGAACAAAGCCAGCTGCACTTCAAACCAAACCAAGGCACGGCCAGTACATCCTACACTTGATCAGCACTCTCAGTGTTTCCATCCAGCAGCAGACACTTTGGGTGCTAATTTTATTCCTATCTCTAACATTCTCCTTTGAAAAGTCTGAAAGTCAGAATTGAAGTGGAAATTTTAATGAGCAGTGTCACTTCTTTTGCAAGCCTCAAGGTTACCTTACTTTGGTGCACTCTGGGACAGGAGGGCTACTGAGTTTGCAATTACAGCTGTGGCAGTGGTTTTTTATAATTTTTCCTAAGTGAGCACACAGGAACAGAGACTCTGCTCCTCAGGTTTGTTCACATGGAGCTAGAAGGGAGCTAGAAGAAGGTGCAGAGACAGGTCGTGTCTGGATACCACACTGCTATTCAGACACCTAATTTTCACTAGGTGTGGCCACCTCTGAGAGACATATATAAAGGATACTTGAGTTACCTGTCTGAAGCCTGACAGAGTTTGTAATCTCTTAAGAATGTGCTAACTCAACCTGTCCAAAGGCAGCACACCTACACACCTGCAGGGAACCCTGATGACTGCACTTTCTATTTTAAAAAACAATAAGGTGCTGGAAATCATTGCAATAATTAGTGACTTCTTGTAACACTCAAGTGTCTGCACAAGCTGCCAACGAAAGACATCTCACTATAACTTTAATAAAACCATTTTCATCCAGCAGGAATCTTCCTCTCATTTACCCCTCAAGGTCTCTGTCCCCATGGCTTTTCCTCTGCTAGAGTGATGCAAACCCTCTCCCTGCCAAGTCCCTTTGGTCAGGAGTCTCTTTAGGGCTGGGACTGGTTTTTTTCTGTTCTCTATCTCAGGAAATAACAGACTTCAGCTAACTGTCTGCTTTTCTTTTTCCCATCATGAGCTGTTTGCAAATGTGTGCTTTGACACAGAAACCCAGCACTAAAACAACACGGGCTAAACACAGCAAAGCCAACAAGAGGAGGTGCCCATCTCCCAGCTAGGCTGGCCTGCAGTCCCATGGGAGCTGCCAGTCCATAGCCAGGGGTCAGAGCAGCCCCTGAGAGCTCTCCTGGGCACCACAAACCCACCCTACACAGCCCACTGGGGTTTCTTTGGCAGCAATAACTCCTGAGATGAGGTAGGGTTGGCACAGGTATGGGATAGGATGCGATCCACCCTGAACTCCTGGCTGCAGGGACAAAGTGACCAGGGGGACGTTCAGCAGTGGGTGTGAGCTGGGACAATTTGGGAGTCCTGCACCTGTTGCAGGTGGTGGTTCCTGCTCCTCACCTCACCCTGTGCCTCAGAGGGACACAGGGGTGAATGGGTGGCTGCTTTGTGACTAAAAAGAGATATGTCAGCTCTTCTCAAGCAGTGGTGCACCAAGTGTGGGCATGGCTTGGTTCTGGGCTATGGCACCTTCCTTGGGCTCTCCAGGTCCCGCTGACTGACAGAGGTACAGGAGACCAAAGCCATCAGTGATCCCTCTGCTGGGCCACAGCCAACTGCTGCTCCCACTGCTCTGGAAGAACTTTTTGAAAGCATTCTTCTCAAAACAAACCAGCTCAGCAATAATATTGCAATGGATAAATGGATAGATAATATGTGAGATTCAGCTTTGTCAATGGATAGACAATTAGAATCCTTTGTGTGGAGTGTGATGTTTAGGTCTTCTGTTCTGCTTCACTGTTAGGCTGGAATTAAACAAGACCTGACTGGCTTTATTATTTTGTTGCCTAACCAATCTGCTGATTAGTCTGATTAATTACACAATTATCCTTCAGCATGACTAATAGTTTTGTCATCACTGTACAAGTTGCAGTAATGCTTAATTTCTTCTTAAAGAACAACAGTAAAATGATTGTACTTTAGGGAATTAGTACTTAGCCATCCTTTAAAAACTAATAAAATGGCTAATAAAACTAAGAAGCCTGGAGATGGAGAATTAATTAAAATGGTTGACAGGCTCTATCTTAACTAGGCAAAGATATATTACCCCATAGAGCAATAAGCAACAACAACAAAAACATAAACTGTGTGTGATCCTACAAGTGTAAAATCAGATGTAGCACATCTGGATTCAATCCACACAAAATAGAATCAAAGTGAAAATTGCTGGAATGCAAGTGCTTACAAACACACATGGCAAAGTACCAGCTTCAGAAGTTGATATTTTCTTGGAAACATATAAATAATAATTAATTATTATTAATAATTAAATTATTAAATAATTATTTAGATCATGTCATTAGGGTTTGTTTGGTTTTTTTGGTTTCTGGGGTTTTTTTTTGTAATAGGCTTACACTGCACTGGTTTAATTTGCTTTGCAGAATTATTTAGGAAATCTTCTGGACATTTTTACTTTGAAAACCTCAGATCCTGAAGGTGTTGCAGTACTGAACTGCCTCTCAAACAGACAATGCTGCACATCCAGCAGGCTCATTGGCCTCAGATGTTGTGACTGTATTAAAGAGTTGCATTTTCAGCCATTCAAGGTATAATCAACCCTTTTCCCAATATGTATAGATGTCACCTGTCTGACCATTCTGGTGAACAGTCCTACAGCCTTTGTGGAGGAAATTTTCCACTCTCTTCTACTTCACTGAGCAAACTCCTTTTCTCTAAGCTCCCCTGCCCTGTTCCATGTTCATTTTGTTGTTAATGTTCCCCGTGACCATCTTATAACCATTTCCCCAAGGGAACACATGAAGAAGGAACAGCAAATTACCCCTTACTCTTGTTCCAAATGTCCATAAAGCATCCAAGGCAATTAATATCTTCTCACCAAAATGCACAGACACCGTGTTTTTTACTTAGAGGAGCAGTCAAGTGACTGCCATCAATACCATCCTTTCATGAAATACCCCCTGGTTGTTGGTCTGAAGTGCACCAGAGAGGGGACAGATAAACCCTCTGGTTGCCAGAGGGAGTGATATTGGTCAATCTCAGAGCAATGGAAATTTTCCTCAAGGTAAAGCCAAACCTCAGGCCAAAGTTTCTGCAGTTCATGGACATCCCAACAACTATGGACCTCATCTGAAAAAACCTCAAGAGGTCCTGAATCCTGGAGAGAGCCAGGTGCAATCCATCATTTCCAAAGCCAAGCGTGCAGGGTCATGAACCCTACAGGAATCCAGGACAAGGACTGGAATTGCTCAGCATTCTCCAGCTTCTGCCAAGGCAGAGATACAGAGCCCCATTCTGTTGTCACAGCACAGGGGATGTCCCTGTTGCGCACAACAGGAATTTCACAGCTGAAATCTCAGAAACTGGGTCAGGGCTTTGCTTCTCAGTGCATTTGCTGTTTCTGTAGAGTTGTTTTGCAGTTTATTGGCTCCTGATATCTTCTGTGTGACCCTCTCAGCCTCTGAGACCAGGTCCTTAGCAGGTCCTCAACAGCTGGCAATGCTGCACTACCTGACTTGTGTTCTGGGTGTTCTGATTACAAACTGAAGCCTTTCTCCAATGCAGGTTTCTTTGTGTATGTCTGCCCAGGCATAGGATATCAAATGTTACTTGCTTATAAATAACCTTCATTACTAAGAAAGGGGTTTCAAAATTAATTGATGGCATTGCACCAATGTAACACACACGTCTGCCTGGAAATCCTGCTCTAGGATGGATCTCTCACCACTGTTAAAAACTTCAAAACCTATCACATCTAACAGCAAACATTTCTTCTTCTCTCCCACTTTTGTCCATCAGGATCTGTGACACATTGTTCTGGGGGCTGATCTTTCATGGGGGATTTTTCATGAAGAACCTTTCAGTATCTGTCAGCTTGCCATCCTGACAGACCCATCATAAATCTGGAATCCATGGACAGAGAATGTCCCAGGAGATTCAAATACAAGCACCTTGATGCTGCACCACTGAAGCACCACACAAGAGCCATTTGGCACCAGTCAGATTCCCTAATCCATTCTCCACTGACTAATACACCAAGGAGAAAACTAAATCAAACACATCCAGTCAAGAATGCTCTCAAGCTGCTGGCCTGCAGAGTAAGTTTATTTGGATGCTTATTATTTCTGGCCTGAACAATAATTTAAGCACCTGGTATAAATTACTCATTGGTAGCCACATTAATTCCTGGGGCTTTTCTTCTACCTTAAGCCAACGCCAAGAAGAAATGGCAGAAGAATAACTCACTTGTTTCTGGGCAGTGTTCTGTGTTCTCCATTTGCCCCTTTTCCCCAGTAGCTGTTTTGGCCTCTCTGGGAGCCAAAGTTGCTGCTTTCTCCAACAAAAATGGAATATGTAACCTCCAGGCTGGAGCTGCTGTCTGTTGGGAAAGTCCCATCACTGCAAGCAAAGAAACACTATGTAAATATGCAGTACAGCACACCAATTAATTAACACTTTTAATTGCACCTCAGACACAGTAGAATTTGTGTCTTTAATTTGGAAAAAGGTGCATGCAGCTCTATAAGAGCCTGCTCTAAAGCATGTTTAGAAACCAGTTAATTTCTAAACCAAGTTAGTGACAAGGCAGCTTTGAGTTTGAGCATCAGGACCTCCTGTCCAGGAGCTCCTGTTCAGCAGGAAATGTTCAGCAATTATCATGCATTCCCCAGGCATGCTGAGGCTAAGAGAATGAAAGGCTAAATTGCCCCTTGTATTTATGGCTGCCCAGGGAAGGGTTGATGTGGTCCAGAGGGGAAATGGAAGCTTTTCTCCTGTCTTACACTAATTAACAGGGGAATGTCTCAATTTCCATTCTTGAGCATGTTACACTGGGGGAAAAAATGGATAGAAGACCCATTTTAAGAAATTACCTTGCCAGAGTTAGTCCAATTCCATTGTCTGAAAACCTGGAACATAGGAAAGACAAGGGTGTAAATGATGAGCAATGTCTGCAGTGAATTTGGCCTACAGACCTATTTATGCCTGTTGTGGGGGGAATGATTTAACAGTAACCTACCCTCAGCTGCAGAAAATAATGTCACCATCCCTGGCCCAGGCCCTGTGATGATTTTTTTTTAAGAGCATTAAGACCATCAATCATGGCAGGAACTCGTGGCTTTTCAGGATCAGCATCTTGATGTGGGCAAACCTGAAGAAAGAATCTTGGTTAATGCACCACAAGGGACACAAGAATCAACTTCAGACAGAGGCAGAAATGCCCTGTAGATATTTTTGTCTTCCAGTTATTGGCATGATGGGTCTAAAGAGGTGATATGTCCTGAATCAGAGTCAGGATATTAGCCTGATTTCAATTTTGAGCTTTGGTGTAAAGCAGAAAACAAGAAACATTCATAAGGATGAAATTCTGGCCCAGGTGAAGGAGCAGTTGATTTCTCCCTAGACACCAATGGGCCCAGAGCTGCTCTTTAATTTGATTCAATGTGATTTAGAGGCATAGAAAACATTTTTCCCAAGTCACTCAGATCCTTTTGTGGATGTCCCTAGAGGGCTCATTGAGAATCCCGCTGTTGATGTTGGAAAATCAATTAGCCACTTTCAGGAATCTCATTCAGCAAAGCTAATAGAGTAATTGGAGCTGCTCTCCTTGCATGTACAGCCCAAACCCCCAAATGCTTTTGTGGCTGCTGAAAGCAAAAAGATTCTAGCTGGGAACTGGGTGCACCTAAATTGCTCACAGGGTGCATTCAAATTGCTATTTCTTGCCACAGTGGCTGTTAATGGTAGATTTGTGCTGTGTTTGGGGAAAAATGACCATTATTTTTTCTGAGTCTACCCTCACCTTCTGCCTCTCCCAGCTAAGGTACAAAGGCACATTTCTCCTTGGTGCACAAGGGGGTGGCCCTGGCAGGGAAGTATCACAAGGGACACACAGCCATCCTTTCCTTCCAGCCTTATGGGAACATTATATTGATAGGGTATGATGGAGGAGAGAAAAAGCCAAGGCTTGACCAGGAGCAGCTGATTTCTCTCAACTTCCTCACACAGACCCAAAATGGCCTTAATTTACCTGCTTCCACTCTGCAAAAACCTTTGAGGCTATTTATTTTCCTCATTAATCCCAGGCCAGTCTCAGCAGCCTCTCACATCACCTTTCAGATGTAAGTTCTCCTATGCAATTAGTGATAAATATTAGAGTTTACAAACCCACTAATGCACTAATGGGATCTGGATCCCCTTCCACATGCTTCGGTGCTTAGTCCTCACAACCCCAAGTGCATGGGTGTCCTTTTTGGCCAGCAATAACACAAACAGTCCAGTGCATGGCCATGGAATAGTTTACTCTGCACATCAGAGAAAGCTTGTGTGTTTTTTTCAGAGGCTCCAGCCGTAATGAGGCATTAATGATCTGCTAAATGCAGTGCAGGAGCCAAGATGCAGTACAACTATCCAAAACACTGAGCCATGCAGCGTGTGCTCACCTGGCACCATCCACAGTGAGATCCTCCCTGGGATCTTCAGGCTCTCGTTGTCTTTACTCCTTTTCCAATAAACAACCCGGCCTGGAAATGCACACGCCTCCGATTACTTGAACAGGGACCAAAGATGATGGATTTTATCAATGGCTGTGGGCAGGCAGGGCGTGCAGGCACAGGAGCAGCAGCAGCCAGGCTCTCCCTTCCCTCTGGGTCTCCTGGCACCGCTCAGCAGGACACGAGCACAGGATGTAGCACGCTGAATTCGGGACACAATGCCAGATGTTATCCATCAGCATCTTGGGCTCTCTTCTGACCCAAGCAAGGCTCTGAACTCCCACTCTCCCTCCCTCGCAGAAAGCAATGAGGGACCCTGCCAAGCTCTTGATAACTTTTTGGAAAAAGAGTGTTGTTAAGAATTAAGGCTTTAAATAAGGAGTGATGAGTCCCCCGACAGGCCAAAGAGAACATGAGCTGCTGCAGCCAACTCACAGGCTTTGGGCTACAGCAGCATGGACCAAGAGGTAAAACATACAAAGCACAGCAAACAAAACCAATTTTTATGGAGAATATTGAGAAATAAGTTTAAAATGCTTCTTATGCCTTACAGGTTATGTTTTCACATCAACAGTATGTTTGGGAGAAAGTGTTTTTCTTGGAACCACCCTTGAAATTTTGGTCTCATTTTCCAGAGGTGATGAGCAGTTGTTGGCACAAATGACTTTCCCTCATCCCCTTAGATCCTGGCATCACTGTGGCCAACAGCAGTGCTGAGAGTGCTGCCTGTCTGTCCTGAAATCTCACTTAGAGTAGGTGTGCCCATAGCCTGGGACATTCCCTCTAAAACAGCCACACAACTGAAGCTCCTGGAATGGGACCTGCACTCCCCTTAGCTCCCTCTTCAATATTTTGAACAAACAGGGCCCTCAAAAATTGATTGTGTCTTAATACAGTGTTAAAAAAATCAAAATGTGAGAGACCCACAAGCATCACAGAGCAGCACACACAGTCAATGCCATGCTATTATATTGACAGAGACATAAAAAACATCACTTGCCTTGAAAATCGAGTGGGCTCTGCTGTAGGGGATGTGTTCAGCCTGTCCCTCTGGATATTTTCCATCAGATTGCCTGGTGAGGACCCAGGGGAAGAGGCACCATATCCCAACATCCTAAAATACAGAAGGAGGTGTGAGGAATGGGGCACTGCCATCAGTGATACAGGCTGCCCTGGATGCAGCTTTCCACACTGTGCTGGCCAGATTTCCAACCTGAGCCTCCCAACTTGTGGCTCCTGGGGGACACCAGCAGCCACAGCTCCTGCTCCTCCCAGCTTAGCCTTTGCCATGCACAGTGCAGCCCCAGGGCACACACAAGGGTTATAAAATCATTTATTGTGGATGAAATTCAGGTGGTTTATAGAAAACAGTCAGGTCTGTACAGGTATATAAAGCGCAAACGTTTTGGGTAAACATAAGAGATAATATTAAGAGATAATAAGGAGAGCGTATGTATTCATATAGAAATATAAAATTTTATCATTAGTTAATAATTTAATAGTTATTTAATAGCTAATTAGTTAATAGTTAATAATTTAACTATTAACTACAAATAAAAATCAATATATTCTAAGAGATCTCACAGACCAGTTCCAGGTATAATTGTAAGAGAAATCAGTGGAGAAGTGTAGGCAAATATTTATTTTTAACAGAAACAAAGGGTGCAGAAATATATATCCAAATTCTATGTCTTAGTAAAAACATATTGCTCCCGACATCAATAAATAAATGTAGAATATTTGGGAAGTGGAGGCAAAGCACAGCTCTGCCATTAAATGGTTTACCTGAGCAGCAGCCACTGCATTCTCTATTAAGCTGTTGTTTGGATTTGCAATCCAGAATGTGCTGACAGCCCTGAAAAATCAAAATCAAAATGATCCTAAGCAGTTACCAAACAGGAAGGGATACATTTTCATAGCACTGCCCTGGACTTGAGCCACAACTCTCCTATTGACTTTAAAACTCCACACAACCTTTTAATGACACTCTTTAAGGAAAATAAACCATCTAGTAATGTCAGACATGGTCATTTATGGAGCCACATGCTGAACCTATTGTGAATTATATGGGAGCATTAACACAAAATCCAAGCTCTGTTCAATGCAGCTGAAGGAAATCCAAGGGTTGAGGGTTTTTTTTTAAAGTTAAGAAGCTTTGGAAAATGTCTGAAAATGAAACTTCTGGTCTGTTTTTTGAAACTTTAGGGGCAATGGCAGGAGTTAGGGATTCTCTATGAATTTATGAAGCTTCTACGTGAAAAAACAACCCAAATATCCTTGCAAGACTCAAGTGGCCCATTAAGAAGAAGATTAGGGAGATATAATGTTGATGTTTGTCCCAGTAAGGAGTTTTTCTTCAGAGGGAAGCTCAGTAGTGGTACACACAGAAGCCAAATATAACTATAAAAACATTTTCATCTGTTGTCTTACTTCATTGGATAGCATCTTTTGCAAGTAATTAATAAAGATCATGTATAAAAACACTGCTAACCCTCTATCACTGAGAGGTGTCTCCATCAGCCCTGGAGCTGACTGGAGCTACAGGCAGTGTGCATCAGTGTGCACTGATCTTAAAACTACTCTGAGGAAGATTACATGCATAATTAAGGGGAAATTGCAAAATACTGGATTTAAAAACACCCTCAGCTCTCAGAGAGAATATTTGATTCAGTGTCATAGAGTAAATATCAAAGATGCATAAAGATAAGTGTGTCTCCCATGATAAACCAACAAATCAGCATGGTTAATCTAGAAATTTTTATGACTGCAACATTTCCAAAATTAAATAAGATACTCTTTAAAATGCACCATGCAAAGTCATTTATATTAACGAGATTCACTTTCTCAGAAGGTACGGGGCCACTTCTTTCTTGTAATGATCATCTTGGGTAGAGATAGTATTTTACTATTTCAGTCTATTTAATATTAATTGACATGCCCAGGGATATTGCATTAAACCCTAATTTGACCAAAAGGGCTTAGCACAAGCCTCCTTTGATGTACAGTCTTATGAAGATAAATTCAGAAATCCTTCTTTTAAATGTAAATGCTAAATCAGGCTAGTTAAAATACCAGATATTTGTTACTAAATCTTCCAGAAACCTTAACTTTGTACTCAAATGATCCCTGTCAGCATTTACATTCCCTCTTCAGGCATACAAAATTCCTGTTGACGTCAGTGATGTCTGTGCAAGACTGCAAGATTAACTAATATTAACCTACTTGGTTATTTTTGTATACTGAGGGATACTTGAAAAAAAATCCATTTCGTGGAATCATATCCTGTAATTTCCCCTTGATGGGCTGCAACTCTACACAACATCTGGAGTCACAAACACTGCGGTCCCCATAGGTACAGCTCTGCTGGATTTCATTGTTTTCCTGGCAGTCACTCCTCAAACTTGTCATCTGCTGCTCTTGTTCCTGCCTCAGTGAGGTGTGCAAAAGAGAGTTAAACGTGAGGCACAACAAATTGAGGCACACAGGTACCCAGCTCCCCCTGACTGGCTGTTGGAAACCCAGCAGGACCCTACTGCACCTTGGAGTGAGCCGCAGGTTGGGTAACAGAGAGCTGACACTGAGCGTGTCCCTCCCAGCCAGCTGGGGCTTGGAATCACAAATTGGAAATGGATTTAGACAAAAATGCAAGCGTGCCTGCAGCCTGCTAAGATCAGTGAGCCTGGCCACTTCCAGCCTCCCAAATGATGGGCAGGGCAGGAGGAGGCCATGGAAGACTAACTGTGGACAGAAAAGCGCAGCAACAAACTGCTCATTGTTTCAAACAGCATTTCAGTTGTAGGGTTTCATTCTTCTGCATTTAGCTGCAGTTTGGCTAATTGTGCTTCAAAGGGCTTCATGAAAAGCCAGACTTGTATCCAAAACCAGATTTTAGCTTCAATTAATATGACCAGTCCCATCTTCAGGCTTGCAGGGCAGCCCTGCAAAGTCACACACACAAAACTGCAGAGGTCACTCTCGAGAGATCACTCTCGTGACCAGGACTAATGTGATTTAAAGATCACTTCCATTAGCACTCAGAGATAAAGGTCCATGCCATCAGAACAAAACCCCAATAACTGATCAATTCCAGCATATCACTGATAGAAAACCCAAGCCTGGAAAGGCACCCACCTGCAGCACTGTCACAGCGGCATTTCACTGTGTGTGCCAGCATGAGACACTGTCCCCAGCACCAGCGCTTCATGCTGGCACACGAACCACTGTGGCCAGCACCAGATGATGAAGGCACCTCCAAACACTGAATTATAAATAGTCCAGCAACACAATATTGGTGACCCTTCTGCCCTGCACATTGGCCAGGACAGGCTGCACACGCCTGACATGTGCCCAGCCCTGGCACAGCCCAGCCTGCTCCCAGCTCCCCAGGAACCCCAGCTGCTGCTGGCCTGCCAAGCCTGGCTCAGAGCAGCAGATGGAGAAGGGGAGTGCAGGCATGACCCACACACAGAGGAGCACAAACCACTCTGGCAACGTGCATCTAAAATTACATGCTCTAAAACCTCGAAATGGGAGGGGAAAACCTCCTCTCTGGTTCACTCTGCCTCAAGGGCTGGAATTTCATGATCTGATGCTGAAGCAGGTGCCTGTCTGTGTTATTTAACTGCCTTGCTCTGATACACATGCTGCTCTCTGGAACTGCAAATTATTTTAAATTCTTTTAAAGCAAAGCTGCTTATTACATTTTAACTACTCTTCATTTAAATGACTACAGATCAAAGCCACGTGAGTCTTTCAAAGAATCACATATTTAATCTTTACTATAAAATCTTCTCACTGATTCAAGTACTCCAAGCCCTCAGGGCCACATGACCAGGGCTGGATCTCACTTGGATTATTGATTGCTCAATTGTGCCCCACACATGCAGATAAACCCTTGAGTATCTACTCTGTTCTGATAAAGAGCAAGGCCATGCACCATTCTTCTAAGGACCATTATTAGCATAAAGCTTTTTTTTTTTTTTTCATCCCAGATACATTACTTCAATTCCAGAGCTTTAATACCCAAGCAGAAGAAAGCAAGTTAAACTACATCCCCACATACTGGACAAGCCTCCTAAGGACCTAAGGACTCTGTACACAAAATTAGGCTCTACAGATAGAAAATCACAAATATGGGAAGGCAATCAAAAATTGTGAGTGATATGAACAACACAAATCAAGTTTAGAATACATTAAGAGTGTTCCTGTGCTGTACAGGTTCTATATTGCATTTTCATGAATACATTCTTTCAGGGGACCCTTTCACATTTCTATTTTGTGTCTTACAAAGATTTTTCAGTCCTTACAGGACTGAGGAAAAGTTGCCAGGAAAACCACAGGAGGTCAGGGAGTGTCAGCCTGAGCACCCACCCAGCGAATGAGGAAATGCTCACAGACACCAAAATATCACTCAGGGTCCTGCAGAGCACACAGCAACTGCACATGCTGGGACTGGAGCAGGAATCTCTCTTTTCCAGCTGGGACATGTGTGGCTTTTGTTGTAACCATTTTTTCTAGGTTCAGAATGCCCTTGTGAGGATCTAGGTCAAAGCCAGGTTCCTGAGGACCTTCCTGGCACTTAAGTGACCATTTGGGTCTGTTCTGTTCATATTTCATTCTCTTTGTCACATGAACATTTTGGGATATATTTCATTTTATCCTGACTTGAACAAGCCCTGTCTTTTTTATCTCATTGCAAATTAAAGGTCCATTGCTTCAGTCAGCTCCATTAATACTTCACTTCTTTAATTTTAAATTAAAGTTCTCATTATCACAAACTGTCCAGAATTACCATGGCAAAGATTTCCCTGTATCTGATCACACTGTATCTATCTGATCATATTAATTAGGCTGTGCTGAGAACATGACATTTATTTCAAACAGCTGCACTGCCAGAGGAACAGTCCTACCTCAAACAGAGGTGAAATCAGGACATCTCTTGGGGAAAATATGCCTTATTTCAATATTCTGATTTATCTTTGTGTCACAGATGGCTCTTGCTATTTAGTCCTGGCTATGCAAAGAACTGAACTTGCTACTAATAAAATACATGTCTTACCACAAGGCCATGAGAAGCAGTGGTGATAGCCAGGTTATTGAGGTGCATTGGATGTTCATCTCCTCCTCTCTCATCCACATCCAGGTTATTGAGGTGCATTGGATGTTCACACCCTCCTCTCTCATCCACATCCTCAGCCAGGTGAAAATGCACAGGATAACTGCCCAGGACTTTTTGCCCCATGTTTTTCAATTCCACTCCTGACATGTGAACAGAGCCAAAATTCTTTAGGATCTGTTGAGACAAATGCAGACCCAGGTAAGGCATTACAATAGAAACACACACATAAAGAAAAACAGGTTTGGGCTTTTTTCCTCTCTCATTAGGCAATACTTTAGCAGAGTGAAGGCTGGTCCCAGGAGGAAGTGTGAGCTCCCTGCTTGCACCCAGAGCGGCTCAGGGCCTGCAGAGCCGTGTGCCAGCAGCTGCACCCCTCGGGCAGGGGCTGCCAGGGAGCAGCTGCCAGGCAGCATGTGCAGAGTTTAGCAGGAGCAGTGACAGACACGCTGCTCCTGCCAACTGCAGAGAGGGGGAGCGTTTGCCACCAGGCTGCATTTCCTGGCAGCTCCTGCTGCCGAGTGTTTTCAGCCCAGACCTGCACAGCTCCTCGGTTCCCACCACCTGGTGCAGGAGAAACTTTGCACAGAGCCCCTGCAGGAGCAGGGCTGCACCCAGGACACGTGAGACAACCGAGAGGCAAAGCACAGCAGGCTGAGAGCCAGCTCTTCTGCGAGCCAGGGTGGCAGCAGGTTTGCTCTGCAGGCGCCACAATTCCATCAGTGACAGCTCTGCATGGGCCCTACTGACAACAGTGCTGCCAAAGAATCCCCTCCGAGGGAATCCCCTAGGAGGGCATCTTTTTGAGACATAATGAGGAAAATGTCTCCTTGCAAGTTAGTTTTTAGGCCAACAAATTTCCCCCTTTTTCATAGACAAATACACTTTTTCACATACACACAATGGTAATTTGATGCTTTATATTGCTTTACAAACCAGGGGAGGAACTATCTGAAACCACCTACAAGGAAAAGTATTAAAAAGCACTCACTTTAATGCACCCTCCGAGTGTATCAAAAATTGGTGTTAATATTGTCCATTACAGGAATTTTGCATTTCTCCTTGAATAAATATGCTTCTGGTCAGAAAACCAACTTCTGCCCTCATATCAACAGCATCTATGACTTCTCCAATGTGAAGACAAAGTAGGCTGCCTGTAGAAACAAGAAAACTTATTGAACATATCATTTTTATTATTGAATTATTCTGGCCAAGTGCACACCTTTCCTTTAAGCAATCACCAAGTCTGGGGACATGCCAGTTGTTAGTATCTGATCCCAGAGGCTGCTACAAAGGACTGCTGCCTCTGCTACAACTTTCAAGCCCTAAAATAAAATTAGGGCCTTCATCTCTCTTATGTTTATGGGACAAAAACTACTTTAAAAGACAGGTAAATGTAGAATGTAAAAGACAAGACAAAATATATTTAATAAATATTTCATACCATCAATTTTCACCTGACCTTTTTTCCTTGGGCAAGGAAGGAGATTAAACTCTTCAGCCTGATGCATAAAATAATCTGTGCTGTCAGTGACAATGCCAGGTCACCAGGTAACCAACTTGTAACCTCATCCACCAGATGAAGAATTATTCCTTTGGACATTTCCACTTTAAATCCACTATGAGGCACACCTGAAAAATGAAGCAATCAATTATTTTTACAGCTGCACGTGGCAGAATCATGCAATTAGATGAAGAGCATGCTGATTTACTTTTGATCTAGATAACCCTTTGCATGATAGAAGTGCTCCAGCCATTAAATATCTTAGTGCCATCTCTTTGTAGAAAGTTAAAACTTTACTTTGAGAGAGTACTTCTGTTAGCTCAGTCAACATCCACATGAGCCAAAGACTATGGTATGATTATCATACCATATCATACTATTGTTCAGATTCATAGCAGCCACACAGGAAAAGCAGAGCAAAGCAACAGGAGATGAGCAGTTGTCAGGAAAGACTGAACCTTTTATCCATCCACTGAAAGCAGAAACAGTGAAACAGGTGCCGTCCTGTGTGAGGAAATCTCTTTGGGCGATGGCTAACCCTGTTCCACTCCTGTGATACTCCTGCTTATCTTCTGCTCTGGAAAGCTGATCCCTACCAGCGCCCAGGACTGCCTGAAGGAGACAGGGAAGGAGCAAACCGGTGACATTCCGAGCCCTCCACCCCGCAGAGAACTTGGGCAGGAGGGAGCGTGCAGCATGGCACAGCTCCCCTCCCTCTGGCACGGGCGGCCCGGTGCATATTCATCCCCCGGGTACCCTCCACATCCCCCCGGGTCCCCGCCGCCCCCCGCCCGTCCGGGCCCCGCTCCGCCCCGGGTCGGGCCGAGCCCCCGGCGTTGCGGAGCTGTCCATGGTGGCTCCGCTCCCGCCCCCGCCTCACCTGTAGCGCGGGCGGACGGTGCCGCTGCAGCCCCGGCGGTCCCGCAGCAGCAGCAGCCGCGTCTCCGGTGTGAGGCTGCGGGCGGCCGAGTGTCCCAGGGCTGCCGGCACCATCCTGCCGGGGCTGCGGGGCCAGGAAAGGGTTGAGCCCGGCCGCGAGTGGCTGTGGAAGCGCCCCCGCCTGCAGCCGTGCCGTGCCGCCGTCCAGGCTGAGCCCGCCGCTGCCCCAGCGCCTCTCGGGGCCGGCCGGGATGCAGAGTCCTGTCCGGGAGGGCCCGGGAGCGGCAGTGCCGGCCGTGCGGCTCCGGGATGCCGCTGGATTCACGCACACCGAATTCTGCCCGCAGCCCTCCGTGGCCGCCCCCTCGGTGGCCCGTGAGCCGCAGGGGCAGCGCTCCGAGGGCAGCGGTCCGGGCCGGTGCGCCGCTCCCGCCGTCGCGGATGCGGATGCAGCGGGCTGAAGGTGATGGGAGGCCCGTGGTGGCGGTCGGCGAGCCCCGGGACATCCCCGCAGCACCGGGCTCGGGGCTCCGCTCACCTCGGTGGCGGATGACGAGGGAGGGAAGGCGGCGGAGCCCTCGGGGCGCACGGCGAGCCACGGGCAGCCCGGCAGGTGTCGGAGGGGGGTGGCTGCGGGGCGAGGTGCGGGCGGCGTCCGAGCAGGGCCTGCAAGAAACGAGCGGCGGCAGCGGCGGCGGGGCCGGCGGGGCGAGGGGCGCGGAGGGCGCGGTACCGACCTGATGCTGCGGCCGAGCTCTGCTCCACGGCACGTCCCGCGGCGGCACCGGGTCCGGGTGCGGAGGAAGGGCAGGAGGAGCCGCGGCTCCCCGGGGCTCCCCCGGTCGGCGCATCCCGGGCGGTCCCGCAGCCGCTACCTGCAGCCCGGGGCGGCCGCAACACGTGCGCCGCGACTTTGCACGGAGCCGCCAAAAGACACATTTTGCTATGGATGTGTTTTGCTTTCGTTGTTTTGGGGTTTTTTCCTTCTTTTCCCCCTTCACTTAGCGTCGCAACGGCGAAAGCAGAGCCCCGTCCCCTCTCGGCGCAGCCCGGAGCGGCGAGCAGCGCACAGCGGCGCGGACAGAGGGAGCCGGAGCGGCACAAACCCAGCGGCCGCCCGACGAGCGGCTCCAAACTTCTCTGCACACACTTACCTGTCCCGACAGCGCCCACCGCGGACTCTGCCCGCAGCCGCTCGGAGCCGCCGCACCGGGCAGGGCAGGGCAGGCAGGCGCAGGCAGCTCCCGCTCCGCCGCTCCGGCTGCCTCCCCTCCGCCTCCCTTTTTATATCCATCTCCCAACCGCTGGCGGTGCCCGCACTGTTTACAGCGGCTCAGCCGCTGGCTCCTCCCAGCCGGGGACGTTCCCTCCAGGCTGGACGTATATCTACGAGCGGCGCCTGATGCCCCGCTGCAGCACAGAAAGGCTTTCCCAGCTCCGAGGGCAGCGGGCTCCTCGCCGGGCTCCCCCCGGGTCTGTGCGGAGCTCGGCCGGGCTCAACAGCCCGTGCAGAGAACGCGGCTGGGTGCCAGCTGTCTCTGCAAGGGCAGAGCGCTGAGGAGCACCCGTCCCGATGTCCTAAACCGGGGCTTGGCGTGCCTTGGTCCTTCTTGGGAGGCAGCTGACCCCTCTGGCACCTTCCCTCGGGGTGTTTCACCCTCTACTGTCCTGTGTCTGGCAGATCTACGGATGATGCTGTAACGCAGCAGCTGCAAAAGCTCCCCTGACAGTGAGTGAGCAGAGAGGTGTTGGCCACTTCACCACCCATCAACCTGTACTGAGCCTGCAGGGAGAGGAAGAGGCTGAGAAACTGCTCCGACAAGACACAGACACAAAACCCCCATGTGCTGGCACTGCCTTCCTGGCTTGGAAGGCTCCAGCCTCAGTGACCATGGCACTTGTCACACCTGGCATCAATCTCACCTGGCACTGACCGTCACACACTGCCTTGTTTTCCATGAACCACAACATCACGTTTTTCGTAGGCTCTAAAATACAGCACAACTGAGCTTCTGGATGACACATAAACACAGAGATCTGCTTTACTGCAGCCACAGCAGAGTTGTAATCCCTCACCTCCACTCCAGAGCCCAACATCCCGAGAGGACCAGCCAGAAGTGGGGAGGCAAAGGCTGCAGCCACTGCTGCTGCCCAGGGCCAAAGCCAAGGAGGTGCAGAGCCACAGGTGCTGTCGGTCTCAGAGACATTTGTGTGCCATCATCTGGTCAAACTGTTCCAATCTGTCACCTCTGAAATTTATTCTGGCGCAGGATTTCTTCTGACAGAGGGCACAAAGACGCCATAGTCATGTTAATAAGGAGCAAGTGCTGTCAGGCAAAATATGGGAACAGACTGGAAGCAGAGGGGGTGGGTGAGGGGCACAGCCATGCCCCCTGCTCCAGGCAGCAGCTCCAGTGAGGGAGTGACACTCACTTGTGCTAAACAAAACCCATCCCCTCTCTTACACCCGGTCCTGGGACCCAGAGAATTGCTGAACCTGAAGATAAGCCCAGAAAAACAAATCCAGATAACACTCCCTTGTTTCAATACTCCACAAACACAGGGAAATGCTAGAGCTGCCACCTTTGCTACCAGCTGTTCATCTGTCATTCAGTGCTGGCACTTCTATTCCTGTCTCAAATAGCTTTTGTCATTTTCCTTCCAAAAAAGCAGCATTAGTCAGCGTTGTGCCTCCCCCTTATCTGAAAATGACACATATGAATGCAGGTCATGGGAACACAGAGCTGTTACCAGAAGTATAGGAGGTTTCACTCCATTTTTAAGAAAAAATTTATCTACTGGTGGAAGTTTCAGGCAAGACAAGACAAATAAGAGTATTTTGTCTTAAAACACACTGAATTCTCTGAACTGAATGTTGGCAGAAGTGCAAAATTTGAAGAGGACCTGAACCTTTTAAATCTGCCAGGGCCCTAGAAATCTCACACATTGTTATTTAAAGTATTTACTTCATGCAAAAGATTTCACAAACTTGCAAGCTAAATAAGAGATATCAACTAATCCAATCAATTAATCTAACATGGTAATAGCTGAGGTAAGTGGAAAGCACTTGGTGAGTGCTAAGCTTTGTGCAGGCCTTACAGAACAATCAGCAAAGCCAAAGTCAGTCCTGCTTACCTGGGACTTTTCCTGAAAAAGCAACCAAAATCTTGAAGGTGTGAGCGCTGTTTAAATCCATTAAAGGCATTTTCTCTGGTGTAGCCAGAAATAGACTAGTTTGAATTTTTTTTTTCTTTTGAGAGAGAGAGAATTACTCTCAGATAAAATATTTCAGTGCCATTTCACCCAATATTAAGTTTTCACTGTCCTAAGGAATAAAATTTCAGAATAAAAGGGACTGAACATATCACCCTGTTTTCTAAAAATTGCTGTCTCTTGTCAAGGTAAACACAGAACCCCCATTACTATCTGTAGAGTGGTGCTTGGCAGCTAAGCTCTTTCCCTTTCACTCTTTAGATTCCATTTTCCCAAGCTGATTTCTGCTTTGCAGCAGCACCAGGATGAAGTTTACCCCGCAGCCCTCTGTTACAGGATGCATCCACAGCGTGAGAACACTCCCGAGCAACCTCACACCTGCACATGAGAAATCATGACTAACGCTCACTGCCTCCGACACACGCCTGGTGTAACTCTTCCTCACAAAAATAACCAACCTGATCCCTCCTCCGAGTGCTGCTGAGAGTTATAAACTGTGCTTACCCTCCTAACAAACAAAAATGGGTCATTTTCTGTAATGGGCTGCCAGGGATGAGACAACCTCGGCCGTCCTGTGTCTTGGCGTGTTGCAGTGCTTGTGATGCTTTGCCTACAAACACAGCTGGAGCGTTCAATACCAAATATCGATGGCTGAGATTTCCATGGTAAGGCCAGGGCGGAGAACCAAGCTAATCTGAGTGAGTGGTGTGCGGGAATTCACTCGCAGGGCACGGACATCCCTGCCCAGGGACTCAGCTCTGGCACACAAGTGCAGGGAGGCTCCTCCTGTGTGATTTTTTCCCGGGCACACTCCCTCGCTGGGCGGTTTCCTGTTTCCTTCGAGAAAGGAAGGAGGTACCGAGGCAGCATCCCCTGGGCAGCACCTCGTTCCCACGGAGCGCTGGGGGCCCCGAGGGATAACTCCGGCAGCGGGGGGCACGCCACAGTGTGCAAGCCAGGAGCCCCCAGGGACACGGATACCAGGGGGGACACACGGGGGGAACATGGGGGGGGACACAAGGGGGGAGGAATACAAGGGTGACACATGGAGGGCACGGGAACACACGGGGGGACACGGGCGCCGACCGTCCCTGCAGAGCCGCGGGTGGCCGGGAGGCGGCGCCCTTGCACAGCCGCTGCCCCGCGGCCCGGCCGGAGCCCGCGCGGCCACCGCGACCCTGCCCATCCTGCACTGACCCTGCCCATCCTTCACCGATCCTGCCCATCCTCTATCGATCCTGCCCATCCTGGA
This sequence comes from Zonotrichia albicollis, assembly GCF_047830755.1. Taxonomy (NCBI): domain Eukaryota; kingdom Metazoa; phylum Chordata; class Aves; order Passeriformes; family Passerellidae; genus Zonotrichia; species Zonotrichia albicollis. Next base: position 8,468,427 of record NC_133829.1, on the reverse strand, counting down.
CTGACCCTGCCCATCCTGCACTGACCCTGCCCATCCTTCAACAATCCTGCCCATCCTCTATCGATCCTGCCCATCCTGCACTGATCCTGCCCATCCTTCACCGATCCTGCCCATCCTCTATCGATCCTGCCCATCTTGCACTGATCCTGCCCATCCTTCACCGATCCTGCCCATCCTCTATCGATCCTGCCCATCCTTCACTGACCCTGCCCATCCTTCACCGATCCTGCCCATCCTCTATCGATCCTGCCCATCCTTCACCGATCCTGCCCATCCTTCACTGACCCTGCCCATCCTGCAGTGGTCCTGCCCATCCTGCAGGGTCCTGCCCATCCTTCACTGACCCTGCCCATCCTTCACTGACCCTGCCCATCCTGCAGGGGTCCTGCCCATCCTTCACTGATCTTGCCCATCCTGCAGCAGTCCCGGACATCCTTCACTGATCCTGCCCTTCCTCCAGTGGTTCTGGCTATATCTTTCACTGATCCTGGCCATCCTCCAGCGACACTGCCCATCCCTCACTGATCCTGGCTATCCTTCACTGGTCCTGCCCATCCTTCACTGGTCCTGGCCATCGTCCAGTGGTCCTACCCATCCCCTGGCAATCCTGCCCATCCTTCACTGACCCTGCCCATCCCACTATTGATTCCTGCCCATCTTTCCCTGACCTTGCCAAGCCCAGCTGTCTCTCAGCCCAGGCACTGAGTGCAGCTCCTGGCACAGCACAGGACCCACCCAAACCAGGCTGCACCCAGCAATGCCCACCCCTCACCTGCCCTGCTGTTCCTGTCAGCCAGCACCAGAAAGTGTTTGAGATACCAAATCCACATCTCCTCCTTGTGTACCTACCAGTTTGTTCCTCTTTGGGCTTTATTGGCATTTTTCTTGGTTTAAACATTTGCTTCTGGATCAGAGAGAAAGCTTGGACTGCTGGCATTGAGACAACACTCCCATATTCCTGAGGAGCTGGAGCATCTTGTATAGCAAGAACAGCTTCACCTTGTGCTGGATCACCTTGAGGGCACTGATATGAATTTTGAGTAGGTTGGCATTTTGATCACAGCTGCAAAACCAAGAGAGATTCCTAGGTCCAAAGGTATCCATAAAATATATCTGAAGGATTTAAGGAATACTTCACTGGACAAGCGCTTTTCTGGTGGCTTCTGGCCCAGGGTCTGACTTAGCAAACTTCTCCTGTGATAACTCAAGAGAGAGCTGCTTCTGACCAGGCTGGAGGGTTTATAAGGGCCCACAGTCCCAGGAAGGGTTTTCTTACTGGGCAACAGTCTTTCAAAATCCATGTCCCACAGAGAACTTCTGGGATTCGGGCTATGTTCTGAAATAATTATAAATACAGTGAACCTATTACACATAAACAATAAAGAATCCCAGAGAGTTTGTTTCCTCAGAAGATATGTGTACAAAACTACATTTATGGATGTTCTGCTGCAGTCCTGGATACAGATCTCTGCACCACTTTGACAAACAGTGAATATTTCAACAGGCCAAATCAAGAGATGTATGATAAATATGTTTTAGGTAATATGTTTTAGGTAATAAGTTTTAGGTAATGTAATAATGGTTATATATAATTTTTCATTTAAAGTACTCTTTTCTTTAATGCTCAGGAAAACTATCTTCATTATTAATACAAACCCTCAAAGACTGCACAGATTTCCCCTTCCCCCTCCCCAAAAAAACTTAACCCAATCACCAAAAGAAAATTTACTATTCCATATTAATTTTCTGAAAAATATTTTAAAAAGTTGTTCAAGATGCTGTTCTTGTTAAAGACTGTTTTACATTTGATTGAAAAAGGAAATTTCTATATTTGCACTGTTGGTCTAGTCCCAGGGTCCAGCACAGACTCTGTTTTTCCAACAGGTGTAACTTGGGTTTAAAGGCTCCATTTTGCTTTCTGGCTTCTCCTTGTCTCTGCCTGCTGATTAAAACCATTAGTCTGGTGTACCCAGGTGAAGCTGTTGCTGCTCAAAGGCCACAGCAACTTCATCCTGTTGATAAAAAGGTGCTGTAAGGGACAACTGGAACTCTATGGAGATTACATTTTCTTCTAAAGCAGTGCCCCTATCCAGCTCTCGTTCCTCCAGGCCGAGCCCAAAGGTTCAATTTACACTCTGGGAATGGATCAATAAAGCAATTACATGCAACATAAGTAGGCTGGGACTTCACGATAAGTAGGGCTGCAAACACAAAAGAAAGCTCTGATAATTAAAAGGGACAAGGAACCCAAAACTCAGCGGCATGCTGCCAAGAGTGTTTGAAATGGTGAATGTTTTAATGTAACTGCATCCTGCTGAAGGCTGGAGGTCATGTCCTGGGAGCCCTGGAATGTGCCTGAAGCCTTTCCTTTCATTTCTAAGCAGACAACAAAATTTTTTAGACTGTTTTTCTATATCCTAAAGGGGCATCCCAGATCAGCATGTTTGAGAAGCTTTAGGTTTGTTATTTATCTGATTCAAGATTAAAGTTATCAACTTTCAAGTAGTTGTGACTTAGGGTCCAGGGCATTGCTTGCCACTTGTAATTGTATTAGTTAAGCGTTCTATTGATATGTTGGAATTCCATGTATCAAAATGCACATTCACGGCTGTAACTCATCCCTGGAATATAATAGTGTATTACTTAGCTTAGTCCTAGCAGTTATATTTTACCATACAGAGGAGGACATTAGGCACTACTGCCATCCCACTGGTCCTGGTCTGAAGCAAAGATCCCAAGGGCAGATCCAAAGCATTCCTAATGGCACTGCAGCAGCAGAGTCACTTGAAATGTAAGCGATGTTAAATCTTTTAGCAACTCTGCAAGTTCCAAGAACAAACTGCCATGAAAAACGTCATTTAGGATAAGCAAAACTATGGATAGATGTCTTCTTAGTTAAAAGCAGCTCTTAAACTAATAAGGCCTAGAAACAAAAGGAGAAAATGAAGGAAGACCCACTGCATGCAGTCACCTCCAGAGGCACAGCAAACCAAGCCACCTATGTTTGCCTTGAGGTCCAAGTGTAATCCAGAGGAGTGTGCTCCTTCCGCTGCTTCTCCTGACAGAGCAAGCCTGGGATCCAGCGGCTCCGCGCTCCTCCTGTCCCCGGCAGCGCCCTCGCCCTCCGCCCACCAACATCACCATCACCGCCATCCGCAGGAGCAGCAGCGGGGCGGCCCCGCCGAGCCCTCCCCGCCCCGCTGGAGCAGCCTGGCCGGGCGCAGCGCAGCCCGAGCGCTGCTGGGCGCGGAGCGGGGAATTCCCAGGACACAACCAGGGCACGGCCCGGGACAGCGGGGATGCTCCGGCCTCCGGAGAGAGGGAAGGGCGGCCCCGTCCCACGCAGGGACAGCCAGCACACGGCTTCACTCCAGAAAGAGATGCAATGCACTCCCAGCCCCCAGCGCCCCCGAGGAAACCCAGACCAAAGCACTTTTACCCTTCCAGGAACCACAAGGTAATTTATAATTGACCTTCTAATGGTATAGGGGTCTTCTTGGAGTTTCTTTTTTTAAAGACAGCAGGCATGTTACCCTTACACTTCCTCCAAAATTAATTTGATTACTGCATAAACTCATCTGCAAAACTGCAGAGTCAAGGGAGAAGGGCTCACTCTCCTGCTGCAAGGACCAGCTCCTGCTTTTTACTGTGGTACCCAAGCTGTGAGACCCAAGTACAACCTCCTGCTTTGAAATTCACACCCATCTGACCTCAGTATTACCACTGGACTTGGAAAGCAACACGGACCCAGCAGGGAGTTTCTGTGCCTGACCTCATTCCCAACAGTGAAGTGCCCACCATCAAAGAGCCACCCCACCCTTATCCAGGGCTGGAGCACAAACGACTGCATTGGAGCTAAATTTCAGAGCTAAAATGTTTGGAGAGTTCCACATAGGACATAGAGAAATGAGTTAAATGGGCTTAACTGAGATCATTGGCTTGCTTTCACAGGAATAGACCTGGGGAAGAAAGTGTTTTCCAAGTGAGAACAATCGAGTTTTCCGGCTGAACGAATAACCAGAGGAAGCAAGTACATTGGGTCTCTACTTCTATGTTTAGCACCATTTAGAAAAAGCAAATGCAATACAGAGTTCATAGATGTGTACAATGCTAAGCATAAATACAGGTTTGGGTATTTGGAGTTCCAGGGTCAGCACCCCGAGCAGAGCTGGCACAAGTTACAGGAGTGACATGGAAGGACGAGGAACAAAACCGCAGCAGAGGCGACACAAGTAACAGGCCTCCAGGTGAGCACAAGTTAAATTTGTATCAGTTACATAAATTTTAGAACAATACATATCAGAGTCCTTGAAAAACCACACCTTTGAAGCTGTAACAAATATTCTCCTCCGGCTTTTCCAAAGCACAAACACGAGACAACTACTGAGAGTAAACAGATGTAGCACATCTTACCTTTCTGCAAACAAGCTGTACATCACCCGTGGCTGCACTACACGAACAAAAATGGTCAGTCACACAGGAAAAATGGACAGAGCATCCCCATCAACAACAAAATGTTAGTGATCATTCACACCTTTGGGAGACCCGTTGCATAATTTATCCAGGCACACAGAGCCATTTTTACAGTGACACCTTGATAGCTCTAAAATATGCATAACAAGTTCTTGTAAAGGCTCACATTATACATTTAAATTACATCATGTTAGCAGTTTGCTGGAACAGACTATTTTTTTAAGCCCAAAATTTGTTTTTCATAACCTCACATCATCCCCTTTCCTATAGTTTAAAAACTAAAGTATTTAAAAAATTTTTTAAAACATCTTTTTCTTTAAAATAATGAGGACCTGAAATTCACTGTCATGGATGAAAATGCATCTTCATGACTTGGCCACACTTTTTCAACTAATAGTTCCAAGGTTGACCAGCAGTCTTTTGAAATGCTTAAAACTTTGATACAAGTTTATAATACAAAGCAGCTCACTATCAGCATTTATTTTGTGCAGTGCATACATCAGAAAAAAAACAGAATTCATTTAAGAACTATTGGATGAGAAGAGGGTTATAAGGAAAATTATTTAAGGAAAGAAACAGGTAAACGAATTACTGAATTAGAAGAGAGGAAAGAAGATCCATACCAGTGGACCAATGATAGGTCATTAACATTTTAATTAAGAGCAAAACATCTGTGTTAGTTTAATGCAGATGAACTTCACAAACCAAACCAGACAATGCAGAAGCCAGAAGACTGAGGCCCCTCTGAGAATCAGTTAAGAAGGAATTCAGGTAAATAAAAGATAGTACAAGTGGAAATCCATGTTCAGCCAGGACATTGTGAGCTGCACCTGCAGCTGCAGAGAGCATGGGACATAAAAAAACCATACTGAATTCATATTCAGGGTTCTCATTAACAGAGCAATACTGGCAAAAAGCAAAGCAAATGCAAAGACAAGTCACAAAATTACTTCAGAAGTTGGAAAAGTATTAATCAAAAGAACAATTTATAGGGAACAGGTTAGAAATAGCAGTTTGTTAAAAGGTAGCTACAGACAGTCACAAGGAGAAGAAACATTGTAGACTGAGGTTTCAGAGCAACACAAAGTTCATTGTGGGTACCAAAAACCAGAGCTAATTAGGTAAAAATCCCCAGGTCACTACAGGGACAGGCTGACTCTTTCAACATTACCTTGAATACCTGTACCACACACAGCAGCTTGGTTTCACAGGGCTACAGTCCCAGGAACAACACATGTAGGAATGGAAGAAAATCACTGTGGATTTGTGAAGGTACAATAAATATATATAAAATCAGACAAGTATCTGAATATTTATTTAAAATACAGGAGGGAAGTGCTGAGCTTGAGGTGGGGATTAGGCAAAACCTGGCAATTTTGGCTGGCAAAGTCACCATGAGAACTGCTGGGGTCCCTGCTGCTTGGGACAGTTAAAAGTCACAACTAGACAACACTGATGCCCAAATCCAGTCTAAGGATCCTGGTGATGTGGCCCAGGATGCATGTCCTCATTTCACTGCAAGTGAAAATACAAGTTTTTCCTCTTTTGCAGTAATAGGGCCAAGGCAATAATCAAAGACAATGCACACTTGCACTGAAAATTAACTGCAGGCCTGTTGTAGGAATTCATAACAACTATGTTCAAATATTTCTTCCAGGCAATGAATCATGATTTTTCATCTCTTAGAACCAGCTGAACACCACTTAAACATAACCTCTTGCACATTGGATTTACATACCCAGCTTACTCTATCAAGTAATGCTGTTACACTTTCCTCATGTATGAAAATTATGCACCAAATAAGATTCCAAACTTGAGCAAGCTCTAATCCATGCATCCTTTATTCCATTACAATCACTGTGTTGCTCTCTAGCAACAGGACACAAACTGCAATCAATCGCAATCAATTTATACAACAATCTGAGGCTTACAGTACATTTAAGGCCTTTAAATTTGGAAAAATTAGACCTATCCTAGCAGTGTAACAATTTTTAAGTGTTTTGCATTTCTGATGCATAATCTGTGCGATTCCAGTGTCAAAGAATCAAATTACTCCTAAACTAAAAAGATCAGCTCAATGAAAATTTAGTTACATAATTCATCAAAACATAAATGTGTAAATTCTATTTTTTTTCTTGTCCTGGAAACTTTATAAAACTTTAATAGCAAAATAATATAGGGATAAAAACATATTTTAACAAAATGTATTCAATCATATACAAACCAGAATTTTGCAGTTTATTGTAACTAGACTTAAATTAAAACTACCAATTAAGAATCTATGCACAATGTAAATTCAAATATGTACAGTACTTTTAAAAAGTCTACAGGAATGCTTTACAGAAGGAAATGTCTGTTATGGCTATTATTCAGACAATCTGAATATTAAAATGAGTTTTCTAGTAGTAAATTTACACATTTATTTTTAAACAAAAGCAGTTTTGTCCCTAGATCCTTTAAGAATATTCCAGTTATGTTTATACAACTAATGGAGAGGTCGTTACAGAGTTTAGCCCCATATAGTAGTTTGTTTATTTTCAGGTAAAAGTATATTTAAATAATTTACTTGGGAAGATCAGTAAGTTAACAAAAGAACACTAGAAGGGAGGAGGGGGAACTTCATCACAATAACTTTCCAGTTACAATACCACAGCTAGAAACTTCACAGAGAAAGTACTCCCTTAGATTGAACCCATGATTGTTCAGAACAAGCTGTAGCTCATAACAGTTGTGTTCTCCACTCCGAGAACACAATGGGGAAAAAGTCTTTGTAGGACAGAATTATAAATGATCTGAAGTGAGACAGAGAAAACTGATCTTTGATTAATACAGCACTAGGTAAAAAGTGTCCCCATAAGCAGCTAGGATTCCCACTTCCTTCAGGGCAATGAAGCTAAAAATTGTTGGAATTACAGTAGTTGACCATATTTGTGTGCATTAGTAGAATCATTTCCAGATAGAAAAGACAAATTTCATCAGATGTTTGATTAGAACACCCCCAAGACAGGGTATTTCTTCATAGTATAAAGCTATTACAGCTATCCAGTTAAAGCATGTGCAAAACCAGGTAATTTCTTCCGTTCACAGTAACTGAGGTAAAATCAGGTAGGCTTCTTCAGGAGTTGGGAAGTTCATGAGATATGAACTGTTTTAGTCTCTCTAAGTACTGTGCATAAAGCTCTATGTCATTATGCCCAGCCCCTTCCACCCAGAGGGGCTCTACTGCTCGTGGACACCGCTCGTACATGGCCAGGCCATGGGAGAAATCGATCACCTCGTCCTCGGTACCGTGGATGACCAGCACAGGAGAGGTCACTTTAGAGATCTTGTCAATGCTGGGGGAAGGAAAAGAAAGACACAGCTCAGTTTGAGACTTTCAGTTTCACATAATTAGAGAAAGCAAGCTTAACTGTTGACAAACAACCCAGTTACCACACGATATTTTTAAATGGCTGCAGACCACTGGAATTGTGCACAAGTGAAATGGGACAAGGCTCATTCCCAAAACATAAGTGTGAAAAAGGAGCTTGCAATGCCACCACCACCATCCCACCAGTGTTAACAGGAACAAGCTTGAGTGGGCAGCATGCAAATAAAGTTTGGCACCCAAAAACCACCCACCAAAAGAGTTACTATCACATAAAGCACTGTGAGGCAAGTAAGATTCGATGGGACATCCTGCAAGCATGGACTCTTCTCACATGACACATTATCACCTTCCAATTTAACAGCTTAGGAACTAATTAAATACATTCCAGTCATAAGATTTCATTAACAACAACAACAAAAAAGGCTTTGGCTCATGGAGCTTAAACCTGTCTTTGAACCCCCAAATTAGGCAGATTCAGCAACAGGAAAACAATCTGTTCTATTGATTGTTTAAGTTCAATCAATGAAATAGAAAACTGTGGGAGAAGAGCAATACACAGGGATATTTAACTGCAAACCACAGAAATCACAATTTCCTTTATGTAACCAGCCTCCTTGCCAGCTGTGACTGCAAAGTGGCTTTAGAGTAACATTTTTCCTTTTGTCCAGCTACCTTTAGCGGACCAATATAGCTTGAGACTACCTGTCACAGGAAAATGGCTTCTGAGGGAACCAAAGAGTGACAAAGGCACATTCCCACTGAAGGGGTCAGGCCAGAAAACCCCAATTATGAAGCATCCTGGTAGCACATGAACTTGCAAGCAGTGAGGAGCAGCTTTCTCTGACTCTCCTCACACAGGCCCCAGCTTTTATTTCCAGCCAGCCATTTCATGCTGGTAATTACCAATGACTCCAAATCTGTGTAGAGACACCACTTGCTAATGAACTCTCAGCTTCCTACCCTGCTCCACTTCCATCAACAAATGCAGGAATGGAGAGAAATGAGTGCTGCTACTACTCAATTTTATGGAAGGATAAATCTATTTTTTTATGGTAGCAAATAAAAGGTGTTTGGATTCTCCAGCTCTTAAAGAACAAGAAGGCATGCAATTTTGGCATGACCATTGATTTTACAAAATGATCAAGACTGCTTAAAAGTATTTTAAAAATACAGATGCCAGCATACCCTGACTTAAAAACAGGTTCAAAAAAGTTTTATGAAAATATAATGCTAAGTAAAATATGTAAACTGAAGCACTAAGCACTTATAAACCTCAACATTCAGCATTCTAGAGAACTGCCATTGGTATTGAGTGTAAACACATCTCTGTCTCTGTCTCTATAGCTGTCAAAAAAACCCTCCAGGTTTCATGCCATTTAAGGTACTATTTAAAATTAAAATGCAGCCTTATTTCACTTTTCTTGTGTGGAACTTGAGCTGTGTGCAGCTACACTGAATAAAAAAAATCCCAACATAAAAGAGGCATCAGAATAATGCAGATTTTGTTTTTTCCCATAATTTAATCCAAAAATTAGTATCATAGTCAATGTAAATACTTTATGATCAATATGTTGCATAAACTGAAGTTTTAAGCCCATGAAAGGTCTGGTATAAAAGATCCATCAGCTAAAACAGCTACAGAGATATTTATGCATAATTTTTGTGACCAGACAGTAAGTTCTCATTTATTGTAGGAAATCCCTTTCACTTCAGTATTCATATAATGAAACTTTTTTTTTCACATATATTCACAGACCATTAAGCCAGATAATATTTATATTTTGCAGAAAACTGGAAGGCATCCCATTGCCAAGTCAGCGACTCATAAACCAGTATTTAAACTGCACATTAGCCTTACTTAGTATTCTCAGCCACACAGCTCTGCAGCTAGAAAAATCTACAGAGACCAAATTCTCATGGTGTCCCAACGTAAAATGCACATAATAGCAACTCACTGTAGGTGCACACAGAACTATTTTGTTTCCCACTGTGAAGACAGACAGTTGAGCTGCACACACTCATAAAGAGCACTGCTGTTTATTTTCACTGCTCCCAGTACCAGGGAAGTCAGACTGACAGCAATGAACAGCTCAGTAGGGCAAGAACAAAATACTCAAGTGCTACAGCACATCTGCTGTCACTGTTCCCCTTCCCACTTTTCTTTTTAAAGCTGTTGTTTGATTTGGCTTGTAACAGCTAATCACTGTTACTTCTGTAATCAGAGCTATGTTTTAAGGCTTTGTTTTTTCCTCTCTTGCAGAAGCATTTGTAAATATTGGATTTCAGGTTTGAGAATGATGAATGAGCTGGAGTTTAAGTGCTTCAAATTCAGTCTACACCTCCAACAAGTTAATTAATTAACTAATAATATGCTTGAAAGGATTCTAAACATGGGAACTGTGAGAGCCACTATTACTTCATCACCATTCTTTCTAGCTGTTCTGGCTTATGGATTTTTACCTATGGCCTCCCACATTTGCTAATTTTAATCTGTTGTAACAAAAAAAAAAAAAAACCACACAAAAATAACAAATTCTATGAATATTCCTTACTATACTTATCACAAGCATGACTTCGTGAAGTAAAGCCAAGTTTTGACCAAGACTTCAGTGAGTGTCTGTTTTATCTTCTCCCTTCCATGGACCACTAAGCTTTTTACTTGTGCTTCCCCCTGTCCTGCTCTAGAGACACTGGCTTCCCCTCTCATATTCTCCCATAACTTAAACTGGATCAAATGAGAAGTTCTAAAAGATTCCCAGAAAATCTGCTGCTCCCATGACCTCTACTATTCCCAAACAGTTGGGTACTCCAGGTCTGTTGCAATTGCTTTCCTGTGAGAACTAGACTATAAAAGCAAATGTTTTATCTCAAAACCAGTTGTATATAATTTTCTAGAGCTTCTTAAAACAAGCTTAATATCTTCTAAAAGATGAGACAGGGACTTTGTTTTGGCCACAAAATCAGGATCCTACAAGATCCCCCCCCTGCAGGGAGGACCAAATATAAGTCTCAGTATCTAGCCACACCACCAGTCCCTTTTAAACACAATGGTGAGCAGAGAACTCCCCTTGCAGCAGTGACACATACCTTGGGAAAGCATCAAAGCAGTAGGTTTTCCTGGTGTCAGGAAAAGCCACCCTTAAGCCAGACATCAGGGGAGAATGGAGGATCACAGCTGCACACTCGTACCGAGATGCCAGGTCTACTGTGGGGACAGTACCAATGCTCTGGCCATACAGGATAATGTTCTCAGGACTGACACCATACCTGTAGAGAAAAGAAAGATCCCTTTAAAACAAAAAAAAGCCAAAACACATCATATTTCACATCCATTGAATACAGAAAAGAACACATTTCCAGTAGAAAATAATTTGTGTAAAACATGTCTTTTTGACAGTCTACACCATCTACAGTGCTGTGGTCACTGCTGTAACAATGAAAAGCAAACCCTGCTATACCCCATGTACACCTGAAAGGTTTCAATTTCCTTACAAAGCTTGCAAGGTGTATAGCAGGCCTGGAGGATATTCAACTTTCAAGGAGCTAAATGATCTGGTATGTGCCAAACGAGACAGTAGAAGAAAGATCAATTAATAATTAAAATTAAGAATAATCCAGTACTAATCGTCCAATTACAGGCTGTCAGGACTGCCTTGTTTCATGATGAAGTATAACTAGACTGGATTGTGGCCTCTGTGAAACTGAAATTTTCTTAATATTTTTATACTGCTGAGCATAAGGGTGCTTTTGGCATCTACTATTATATGAATAAGCAACTGTATAAAAATATCTCTCAGGAGTAAAATTTTATCCTCTTGGTAACCAAGCAGCAGCTGATGCTGGCAGTCTGTCACCACAGCCACAGGCTGATGTTTTTAAAGAGATGTTGTGCAGCTTTTGTAGCAGATTTTTTTCTCTCTTAGTGTTAGCCGTGGTCCAGCACACAGCAGGGCCTGGCTGACTCGGTTAACAGGACCTTGGAACAAAATCTTGGCATCACAGACTTGGTTCCAGCTGCTGGGTGGGGAGGGCTGGAGGCATGCACCCCAAAGGCACCACATGCATCCAGCCCATCTGCCAGCTGTTGCAGCATATTAAACACAGGCAGAAATACAACAGCATCAGGGATACACAAGAAAACAGGACTGGAACATGATCACCCACATGGCATTTCAGTGGGCATGGAATGATATTAATGCTGGTAGGTTTTGCAACGCCACCCTGAACAGCAGTATCATGATAAATGTGAAGTTTCCTTTCTAAAAGGTTTACAATATAAGCAGAATGTGGAAACAGATGTTTGAATGAGAATCACAGGATAACAGGAAAGCATAGAGTGACAAGAGAATTCAACACATCCAATTGCCTTAGTATGGCAAATTTCTCCAACACTGATCAGCTTTAGACTCACTCCTTTTGATGTTATTTTGTTTCTGAAAACATCTCATATTGTAGGGGGAGAAACTTGCTGTTGTGGCAATAGGTACTCCAGAGAAAAAGATGTTTCACAGTATGCCAGGTAAAGTCAGATACAGTCTATAGCACCATTTAAAAAGCCCAGAGATACGTCTAAATTTAAAGTAGCCCTTCATCACTACAACTATTCCAACTCCACAGAAAGGAAGTGTGACAATCTGGACAAAATGAATAATTGTAAAAGGGTATTAAGACACTGAGTTAGTGCACTCTTAGCCTGTCATTACAGCAAATGTCTTCTGCTTTACAATCCTACTGACTAACAACTAAAAGAATCTCTGGGGCTGTTTTATTTAGGGACAGTTCCCCTTTACAAGACAGAAGAGTTACTGTAACAGATTTATCTTTTAAAGCCCTTTGCCATTAGGTCATCAAGGGAGACATGGTGCTTACAGCAAACATCAGCAGAAACTGCTACATGTAATATTTATTTATCCTGAGGCCAAAGGACACAGGACAACTCATGAGCAAAGGGCATGAATAATTGAGCTGGGCAAGGTCCTCAGAGCTGAGGGTTTGGCTCCATGATGCTCTCTGTTCTCACAAACACTGCCCAGTGGTGACTCAGCAAGCCCAGGTACAAACCCACCTGGGGGCTTTATCTTTAAAACACAGTTCTTAAAGCAGAGGCTGGGTCCCTCCCCCACTCTCTGCAAACTTCCTTGTGTTAGATCCTTGCACAACAGGGGCAGTGATACAGAAAGTGAAAGAGAAGAGGGGAAGGGCAGATATGGGTAAGAAGGCAGCAATGAAAGGGAAACTGGGTGACACAGAAAAAGGGAAAGAATATGGTAGAAAAAAGCAAAAGACACTCTGGAAAGGAGGAATCCTGTTACAGTCTGCTCTCCTATTAAGGAAGAAAGTCTTTCCACCAGCTAAACAGCAGCCCCTAAAAATAACTTCCTTGAAACACACAAGCTTTGGTCTCTGTGGAAACAGAGCTCCATCCGAGGGAGCAGGAGAGCCAAGGAAAATTTCTGGATATGCTTGGGCACTTCTCCTGTGGAGCCCCATCACAGAGTTCTAAACAAGCAGGGCAAGACAGCAATGTGGAAACCAGCCTTCAGCAAAGCCAAAGCAGGAAACAACTCAGTTACCATGGGCATATGCAAAACCCTGCTTTGACAAAGCGGGGGGAAAAGAGAAGAAAAAAGGGCAGGCATGCTTTTTTTCCAGAAGGGAACTCCATTACTGAGAACTGCAGCTACTGCTGTATAAATCATGCAAGCATTTCTGCTTCCCCTTTCCCATGAACAGAAGTGGGAAAGCTCGAAGTTCTCCAGCCTATTCCAGTCTCAATACATGGTGTGGCTTACACATTCCAGTTACCTCACAAGCAGTAAGCTCCCTGTACCTAGATCTTCAGTCCAGGTCTAGCTAAGGTCCCAAACACCCCACAGTCTATAATAACAGTAGTTTGGGGTTGGTTGGTTTTTTTTTTCCCTGTGTTTCTGCCTCAGTAAATGAGGTTTACCAGCATTTCTGGTCTCCCCATGCTAGCATGAAGTACGTGCACAGAAGCTGGTTATTAAGAATCCACACTCCAGACTCTTCTACTTATTCAGAGTAATAAGAGACCTCAGTCACGCCAGCAGATCCCCTGCTTGGCTGTATGGCTGTGCTCGGGCCATGTCCCTCCTCATTTTCCTCATACAACAGCGATGATGGCATCAACTGCCATGCAAAGTACCTCAGACTTCCTGGATGACAGCACTATGTGCAAACCATGTATTATCTCAAAGCATCTTTAATTATGAGCCTGAGATCCCGAATCCCTGCTCCCCCCAGGGCTCCAGCTTTGAGCCATAGCACTGGAAAGTCTACCATTGCTATTTTTACTCTCTCCTTGCTCAGTGCAGAGTGCCAGTGGAATGCTGCTGCAGGGACTCCAGAGTGTCACAGCTGAAACCCTGCAATGTTCACAGCCAAAGCTGCCAGTCCTCAAAAATGCCAAGTACATATTCATTAATGAGGCCAGTCCTTTTGCCAGGCTTACTGAATCCATGAAGTCAGCTTCACCTTGTATTTTCAGTTTGAATTTTTATGACATTTGCTGTCCCTTTGCCCCTTACCTGAACAGGAAAGCAGAGAGAGCAGCCTGTACTCAGTAACAGCAATAAATCAGTTTGCAGGAACTGTCCATGCAGGGAATTTTGATGACACAAACCCCACTCCATAATGCTATGAGACTTAGTGTTTAACTGCTGCTAAACTCAGGCAGGGAGTGATGGGCGAGTTCTTCCTTACAACACAAAATACATAAATTTACAAGGCCAGGAAAATGAGGTAACCAGCTCCTGCATTCTCACAAGGGGACTGAGTCTGAAACTGGGCACTCCCTTCTCCAGCAAACACCAATTAAATAAATCATTTTCAAGACACAAAGAAAATCCAGTGGACATCAGGAATAACACATATCATGCCCCAGTTTGGAGGAAATAGTGACTTCTAGAGTACCTTTACTAGAACATACACGTACTCAGCTCTTCATAACCTGTTCAAGTCTAGTTCTTCCTGTCTGCACAAACCCATTTGTCACAAAATACTATTTATCACCTTTTCGAAATGAATTATCTCTAAGCTTAATAATCCAGAGAAATTTAGATCACTTGCTAAGAACCACAGATAGGTATTTTCTAGCATCATTATACATTTCCATAAGGTATCCATATATATTTTCAGAAATAAGTGGCTATTTAATCCTGTATGAATCTAAAGAATCTAATTTCGGGGGTAGAAAGGAAAACAAAAATCCTCAGTTAGGTAAGTCACAGAGCAGATTGCATATATTATGATTTTATGCTGTGTGACTTTTACACTAAAATAAATCAACACTAGCAACTTAGTCAATAATGATTATTGCAAGAAATTTACAATATCAGATCAAAACACTGCATTTTGCATTGTGCTTCAGCAAGTACCACCCCAGCATGTCAGCCAAAATATTAGAGAAATTACAGCAGATTTTCAGTCTAAATGCCAACATGAATTTGAGAGGAAGGCATTAGATTAAGGATTTTTTGAGTTAACCGTAACAACTGTCAAATGAGAAAAATCAGATTTCAGGATTCACAGGAAACCCTGGCACACAAAAAGTGTCCCTGTGCCAGTTTCTCCAGTTTCCCTGAATTCACACAAACACAGGTCTAAAATTCTTCACTGTTTTACTGACACTGACACTTTAAATCATGAGATTTCCTCCTTCTCTACCTTGTTCCTCTCCAGACCTACAAGTGCTATGCAATTCAAGTTATGGTACACCGCACTCTATTTCACTTCACATTTTCATGAGCTAAAAGCCAAAACTGGGTTGTACTCTGGCTTATGAAGCTGCAAAAGAGAGAGACCAATTTTTCTGGCCTATGTCCCAGCACACTGTCACAGGAGCAAGTAATTCCACAAATGTGTTCACTCTCAAAATAATTTAAATGGCTGGCAGAGAAATTTAATCAAGGACTCCACCACAGTTTTATATCACTGTTACTTTTACTACCACACCAGAGTCATTTTTGATTATGCCATGGAGAAACCCCAGCGCTAACCAATATAAGCTGATAGTGGGATAACAGAATGAACCTTTGACTCTTGGAAATGCCCTCTTACAGGCAATTCTGGATGGTATTAGCAAATATCACACTCCTACAGGCTTGCTGGACTCTGTGACTGCAGCACTAATCCAGTGATGTACCCGCTCCTCTCTTCCTATCAATAATAAATGGATCAAGTAGAAGCAACTTCTAGGCACTTCTGAAGATGATCATTTGCCCTGCAGTAACTTAATTATACCAAAGCATAAAATCACTGCAGCTGGTTCTTGATTACAGTCCTGTGACAATCAGTGATCTGTTATCAAACACTGAGAACTGTGCTCACAGTTCAACCAAGTCCTGACAAGGATATTGAGTATCACTGGGAACTCAAGCATCCATGACAAAAGCGGGGATCTACACACTGCTGACTAGTGAAGCCACTGCAAGCTTGCCCTGAACAACCAGGGGAGGTAAATGGTATTTCATGGCATTCTCCAGTACAAACTGTAATGAGATTACATTTTAAATTAACTGAATTATGCTAATCTGCACTGAGTGGATTTGGAGTGACAGTTGGATGACTTGTTTTTTTAATCCAAACAACACTAGTTTGTCTAAAAATTGTTCCTTTTTGAAATACAGCCTTAAGTCCCATTTTGTTCATCTGCCTCAAACATGGGCTCCTGAAGTTGTCATGTTTCAAAGTGGGAAACACCTCTGACCAAAGTGAAACTGCTCAGGACTCAGAGCAAGCCAAGTGCTCTCAAACAGTAAATCCACACCTCCTTTTTTCACCCCAGCTTCACCCTTACCAGGAAGTTCCTTTTCCCCCAGGCAAAAAATAGGCAATCTGTGTTTGCACATCTATTTATGTTTTTAAGGAACTAACAAGTAAAACCTCCTTTGTTTTCTCTCGTACTGAGGACTCAACTGTATTTATAACATGACTTTTCTCCACCACAATAACCCAGGATAGTGATTTTGGTGTTTGGTTTATGATAGATTGCTCATTTGTCTAGCACATGAACTAGCAATTTTATGTATAAACAACAAACACCATTGCTTCTGCCTGACTGGGGGTTTTTGTGTTTGGTTTTTATTTCCCTAGATAGCAGGGAAGCAGGAAATAGAGTTTTCATTAAATGTGCACTGAAATTTAAGCAGGAACTTATGCCATGGGCATGCTGATGTAACAGAATAACTTAGCCCCTACAAGTATTAATTCTTTCATATTGAGTGAAAGCAAGAAGGCCACTGACAAGCAAGAAGGACTCTTGTAAAACATCCAAGAAAAATGAGCAATGATGTGGCTCAGGCATGTGTTGAAATCCCACCTTCACCATTGCACTGCTGTGTCAAAAAAGGAGAACACTCCAAACTCATTGCACACTCATGCAATGAGAGGGAGTGAGCACCTTCCTAAATTAATTCCTAAATAACCACTTCTAAATGCTGGGAATTGCTTTGTTTCTCTAATCACAGGGGCAAACATACACCAAACCCACTGTAAGTTGAAATACAAGAAGCTAATGGAAATAGGACCTAAATACATGGATATATTCAAACATAATTCCCACTGCCACCATTTTCTTTGCTTTAGCTCCCTTAAAACCAACTGGAGTTCTGCAGACAGCACTGGCACAAGATTATAGTTTTGAATTTGAACAAACATGGGAGCTCATGGTTTTCCTGCTTCTTCCAAAGTGCCTTCTTAGGCCAATCTTGATTGACACCATTTAGTCCCATGACACAACAGGTAAATGGCATATAAAATTAATTTTTTACTCCAATTATTTTAAAAATAGAGCACTGGAGTTAACTTTAATGAATGCAAAAGTATTTTGCATTTAATTAAGATGCTCTGTAACAAATAAACCTGGAATACAGAAAAGACTGGAAACTTTGGCTGGCTACTGAGCTTTATGACCACAGCATAAATAATTCACAAATACTCAGTCAGCTACTTCTAGTATATACTCTTTACTGCAAGCAGTGTACAAAACCTATACAGCCATTCTCTGAGGTACATTTAAATAAACTGAGACAGCAAAAAAATTCAGCTATTTTCACATAGCTGCTCAGTCTATAGTATCTTCTGAAGGAATCCACTATCTTCACCCTCAGTGTCAACCTCATCTCTCTCCTGCTGGGCTATTTTTACTGCAACTACACACACACAGCCCATGCTCTAATACAGCAGAGCTAAGATAGATCACTACACCTCACAACACTTGATGTGTCATTAAAACTCCAACCATCTTTTTACTGATGACAAAAGGCTGCACTTTTGGGTATCCTACACTCAAAACATGAAAAACAAGGTAAACTACTCCTTCTAATTGTGCACCTAGTAAGGGTTGTTATGAAAAACAAGGAAGATTTTATGATATCCACGTACATTAACACATTATCTTTACATTTAAAGACTGCAGTTAGAACAAGTATGTGTCAACTAACACAGAAATTGATTCTCTAGGAGACACTAAGCAAATATGAGTACAAATACTAATACTGGTTTTGCATTCCCACAAGTTTTGTGCTTTCATGGCTGTTTCTTCGATTTCATCTACTTCCAAACTGGAGAGCCCTGCCTTGCTCCTGAGGCTGAAACTGCACAGAGAGCCAATGCATTTTGGCCACCTCCCAAGCCCATCACATCACCCTCCTCACCAGCCTTGGCTCAGCACTGGGAAACTGAGGGTTTACAAGCCTGGAGGAAACAATCCTGCAGCTTTCCACAGTTCTCAAACCACTTTTGTTCAGGAGCACTGTCTTCTCCTTCAGGTATTTCCATCTGTTTATTGAAGCCCCTGTTGCACCTGTCTCCAGCACTGCTCTTGCCAGGACTCTTCACATCAAACACAACTCCTTGATTTATTTCCCTTGCCCCTACACACCTGAAGCTCCACACTGAGGTGAGGCCACCCTGCTGTGGCACTAATTGCCATGAGCTGCACCTGGGCAAGGCTCAAGCCTCTGACTCGTGAGCTGGGATTATTCCTGGCAGGAGCACAGTGGCTTTTGACCAGAGCTGCTGCTGCCTGTTCCACCCATCTCTGATATTTCACCCCTTCCAGCAGCTACAGCCCAGCTGCCCACAAAGCAGGGAATAACTGCTCCAGTGCACAAACCAGGACAGGGAAAACAAAAATAAATGGCTCCAGTTAAGTTTCCTTTCAATGTATCAGGCTGTAGTATCTGAAAATAGCTATCAATGTATAAGCACAGAATGAAATAAGAGTAAACCTAGCCTGCAATGGATCAAACTGCAAAGCTCACCAAAAATGTCTCACCAGAAGGTTTGCACAGCTGGTTAGTCACACACACTGTAACTTCATAAAAAAAAAGATATTCCTGACCTAAGGATATTAAACTAGAAGTAAATCTCTAAATTTGGCTGAAGGCAGTTAGTTGCCTGGACGCTATAGCAGCATTAAATGGTTTTCTCATATTTGGAGACTAATATTTGGAAGTTTAGGTGAAAAAAATTCAAAGCAGAGCACTCAGAAACTTATATCGGTAGAAACTGGCCCTTGAACTGCTCAGATAATGAATCCCACCACTCTTTGAATTCAAATATTTTCTTTTGTGTGTGGGGTTTCTGTTTTGTGGTTTGTCTGTTGTTTGTGCTTTTTTCCATTCTTGCCTTCCTTTTGCATGCTCTTTTATCTGTTTATTGTAATTTTGTTTATGCTTCAGTCTCAAAGTAAAAGCATTTCCCTTACAGGTTTTACTAAGATCTTCACATTCTCAAATATTAGCGCATTAAATTATTTGGTTTTGCTATGATTATTTGATATAGCTGACAAGCCATTAAATGTGAAATATGTGGCACTGATACAGCATTTTCCTTACATCACTTACAGACAAGTGTAGCTGTATATAAAACACAAGCTGGTAAAAAAAAAAATCCAAGTGTTACCTCCATAATGCTGACAGTGGAGAACAAAGAAAAAATTGAACTGTCTACACAAACAGCAGGTGCTCGTATCCAAAATCCTATTACAGCTGACATTTTCACACTGTTCTTCAAAGACCCCTGCAAATCTCAATGCTGTCTCTCCCACAGAGCAGCAGAGCTGGAGTCCAAGAGGATTACACAGGAGCTGGAATGGATAAGGCCTTGCAGGAATGCAAAGCAGACAAAGTGGATGCAGCATTTCTGCCATGCAGAAGCATTAGTGTGGCTCAGGCAGTGATTTGAG
The DNA here is from genome assembly GCF_047830755.1 of Zonotrichia albicollis. Lineage (NCBI taxonomy): Eukaryota > Metazoa > Chordata > Aves > Passeriformes > Passerellidae > Zonotrichia > Zonotrichia albicollis. The sequence goes on along the minus strand of NC_133829.1, from coordinate 8,448,373 downwards.
TCTCCAAGAGAAAAGAGATGAGATCAGAAAGGCAGGATGGAGGACAAGAATGGCACAGAGCTCCTGACACAAAAGTGATCCATCACAGCAAACTGGTCCAATGCTCCTAAAAAGAATCAACAGCAATGAAGGCATCTGTCCCCAGAACATGAGTCTTTTAGCAGCCAGCATTGTATGAAGGTGACTCAGCTGGCAGCAGAATTTCTCTCTCCTTTATAGACTCACACTAATATGCCCAAGCACTGTAGAAGAACCAAGTTATTAGGGAAGAATGAGCTCCTCTCAAAGAAATGCAGTAACTCACACACTGAAGGGCTCTGTAGAGAAGCCCAGTGCAGAAGTGTCCCAGTTTGTGTTATCCAGGAGGCCATACATCCTGCTTGGATAGCCCTCCTTCAATTCCCTGGAAACATTTTGTGTTTCTCTGACTTACTCTAACCATTTCCACAGCCTTGAAGAAAGACAGTATTTTCTTTTGATTTAAGAATCAAAACAATAGGCTCTTCCTCTGCAATGACATGTCTCGTGAATCATAAACAGGGAAAAATCCTACTTGGATAAATGACACTGTAACCTCTATTTTTCCCCACCCCATGGTAAGTGGAGAAAACACATACCAATTTTTTATTTGCTCAAAACACTGAGCTTTGTCACAGTGTGAATCTGCATATGTTTAAACATCTGCTTTCAAAAAGTGCCAAATTCACAGCCTTGCAGAAAAACACAACTCTCCTGATGCATCTCTCCTGTCTCTCTCAATTATCCATTTTCAAGTGGATTCATTAAATATTCCAGCAAATACCAAGAATGATAAGTGGCAAATGGAAGATGACAGTCATTTCATGAAAGCAATTTATTACCTGAAAAGATTAATCCAGTATCTTTTCAGAGACAAGAAAACCTCAGTGTTCTGGCTTTTTCTGTGCCGTTTTTATATTGGCACTCTTGACTTTTAAATCAGACTCATCTATTCCTTTCTTCCCAAGCATCCTCATCTTGCACATGCTCCTTTAATGAACTTTTAGCACAATCAATGTTCAACCCCCAGTAACAGTCAATATAAACCTAAGATGATTAAAAAAATATATAGCAATCACTAGGATTAACAGTACCATATGTTTTAGAACAGCAGACCACAGATAACTAGTTCAGAGCTTAAAAATCAAATTTCCTAGCCACAGCCTTTATCACCACAAACCCAGGGGCTAAATCCCTCTTCCCTTCTCTCAGTAAATACTACTTAGAATTCTGTACAATGAAATTTAGCACAGAGTCAGTTTCTCCTGTGTACTTCTGTTTGGTTGAAGTGCTTATAAAACCTGCCTTGTGCTCACTAAGAAACTGAAAAGATAGCACAAAAAAGTAATTTTTTACAGAAACATACACCTGCATTTAATGATATGTAGAAACATTACACATTAGTAAACTTAACCTGCCTTAAAGCAACAAATGTTATTTTAAAAATTTGGAAGAGTACATCTGTACATCCAGAAAAGTACAGACTTTTGAAACTCGGATGAGAAAATTCAGTCCTGAAACCAGGTGATATGTACTTGTTCAATTTATCCAGCTGTCTTATCTGGGATCATCAGAATCTACGGAGTAAAAGACATTTTGTCCACATTGTGTAAATCAAAAGGTTTGAAGAATGATCAAGCAGCACACTTGGAGACTTCATTTTCTGCCAACACACCTAGTTAACAGGGCCAATTGCTTTTGTAGTTTTTTAGTGAAAGATTTCTTGCTAGTCAAAACTTTTTCCTCTCTAAAAAGGATGCTTACCAAGCAATTACCAGCTATGCCACAAGAAACAGAAGTACCTCGAAGTGGATCAAGGACAATTGTTAATGTAATCACTTAAGGTCATTATTTCAGCTGATGCTAAAGGTAGAAACTGATCTGCAGCTGCATCTTTGAAATTTAAAAGAATTTAAAAGAGAAGAAGAGCAGCTTCTGGAAGTTATTCATGCCCCTATTTGCCTCTGTCTCTGATGCAGTCCTTGTAAAGCATGTAGGCTCCCTGCTTGACTGCATGCAGGATCACCACAGAACAACTGGTTATGCAGGAAAAAATGTTAGCAATTCCTGTCCATGCCACACCGGCACTTCACTGCCTCCCAATAAACCAGCACAGCATAAAGAAGTCTTGTACTGTTGGGGTTTCTATTTTTGAAATAAAAGATAACAGCACAGTGCTTGGAAAAGAAGTGTATTAATGTCTGTGTTACTACTCAAGTTGGCATTTGGCCATGTAGGTTTTTTGCAGTTCACCATTTCACAACATGGACACTTTCAGTTACAAGCTACTACTCCTTACTCCCCCAAAACACATTTTTCCTATTTAGCTCTGCATAGTTCCATTTTAGAGTTCCAACGGATATCGTGTTTCCCTTTCTCCTAATACCATAAAGCTTCCAAGAGAGAGGCTAAATAGGAATATGAAATGAGAATTTAGAAAAAAAAAATTAAGGAGGAAGTCTGACCAGTTCTACAGTGAAGAACAGGAAAGAACATAGCTCACAAGGCCCAGAAGGACCAGGAATATTGGAAAGATGAAAAAGAGAGTAACAGAAAACAAATGATACCTGCTAAATCCTCCTCTGCCCCTCAAAATTCCAGTAATTAAATGAACTAAGTTTAAGCTAACACCTTTATTTCAAATTAACACGCAAATTAATGTACTAAAAATAAAAATAGAAAATTGTTGTGAAAGTCAACCAAAGAAAATAATACTCTTTAGTGCAGCTCCTCCTGCTGCTGAAATGCAACAAATTTAGAACTACATCTAGGTAAGAAATATCCACAATACTTGGGATTCATGTTCTTTATTAGAAATATTAGAGTGGATTTTTGGATGGAAAGAGTAATTTCCTGAAATAATTGGAAGGTGCCAGATCCTATTTGTGTCAATAGTGTCTGTTCAATGCTCTACACAAAATGATCTACAGATCTTAGATGAGTTGACAGAAGGGCATCCAATTTGGAAGGGTGGGATATTTGGCACCAGATTCCTTCATCTCAGGATAAAAAAGAACTCAATAAATAAAGGAGGATTTACAACAACCCACTCGCTCTCTACAAAACTCTATGAACATTTGGGATTTATGACAATATTATCTTTCAAGATCTATCAAAAATTCAGATCCAAATTATCTTCAAGTATGTTCCATCACCTTCATTTTTTATTAATATAAATACAAATCACAGCAATTTCTTTTTCTAAAAGCCAACTTTGTGCCTTGTATTCCTTTACAGATAGTAATTTCTACATTATCAGATTGATTTTTAGTACAAATTTCAAAGAGAGGATAAAGAACTAATTGTACTGGGCCTATGCACAGCAGTCTTTAGAAGTGAACATCACATTACATGAATAATTAGCAAGAGTTCAGGGGAGAGGGCAGACGGTTTTGCTATCAGAGAAACAGAAGGTTGGAAGCTGGCAGAGACAGAGCAAATCAAAACCTTGTAGGCACACTGGACAGGCTTAAGGTTGAGACCCCACTTGATATCTTAAACTGCTGTAGTGACTCCTGAAAGGGTGCTGCTCACATCACAAAGTGCTGCCTGCAACACATGGGTAACTACCAGTGTATTTATTAACCAGTGTGAGCAAAGGTTACACCTTCATAAACCCCTACGCATAAAAATAGCAAAACTGAAGCTGAAACATTACCCCACCTCTTCCCACAACGCTGGTACTTTTACAGTTTGTTAAACTTGATGAGATGCTCACTCCCAGACTGAAACAGTAACTTTTTCTGTAACATTAACACACATTAAAGCCCATACTTTATCAGAAAAAGACAAGCTTTTTGCAGTAGGGAGCTACAACAAAATATACTACAAACAAAACGTGTAATACAACTTAAATACCCAAGTTGAGGTACATTTCTGTCTTAGTGGAAGAAGGAAACTGACTGGCTCTTGAGTAGCTGCCTCAAGGTAAGAATTGTCCAGGGAACACCTCCAAAGTAAATATTATATGAAATTAGCTACTTCTTTCAAAAATAATCCAAAACAACACTTAAAACTTACAAACACCTTTGTGAGAAATGAAGTTCTAAACAACAAATAGCATGCTGGAAAAAAACTTCTGTAATTTGCCCTGGAGAACACGCTCCAAATCCAAGAGTATTTTCTTGAAAGATGCCACTTTTCCCAGGCTGTCCTACAGCTAAAATCCCACTTAAATTCATCAGATGTTGGGGATGACTATACAAAGTTGGGACAATGATTAAGTTCTGCCCAAACTATTCCAGTGCTTAAGGCACCAAGTTAACCTCTCAAACTTTCCTTTAAAGTATAAATGGTTCTATACACCATTTTGGTTATAAGTGCTCAACAGAATTCACTTTTTATTGTTGTTGGCTTTTATATGTTGCATATTATTAAGGCTTGCAATATGTAGTGTAATAGACAAAATATCTTGTTTAATTTATGATAAAGAACTATTAAAATGCATGGAATAATGCCAAAATAATCTGAACTTAATCTCAGTTTATCTGCACACTGGGAAAAAACCAGCTGGTTTTGCATCTTTGCTGATGTTGAACACCATTTTTCCAGCTCTGTAAGGACATCCATAGCAAAGCTAACTAGAAGTTAGGAGGAATAGTTAGATTCTCTAATCTAGCAAAACCCATTGTAAACAACCTTATTAAAAGGGAAATATTTCAAGTCATACTATTTAAAGGTGCTTTCCTGAGAAAAGTGTTGAAGTTGGCCTCAGACCTTTCAGATTTATTGGCTCCCATGTTCCATTACTCCACTGTTGTTCTGCTGCACACAGAAAGAAATGGCCATGCCATAGAACAAAGTTAAAATTAACTGGTCTAACACACTGAGATCTTAAGAAATGTGGCAGTATCCTCTAAAATAATAATAATAAAGAGTATCTTAGAGCTTCTGGCTGGCACTGCATGCCTTGAGAAGGGTCACTTGCCAGACACTGAGCTATGCAGCTCAGTTAGCAGCATGCCTTGGCTGATAAATAAGGCTCCTATGAGTCAAAGTTCTTAAAGTAACATTTCTATATGTAAGCAGGATTTTTAATAAGGCATAGTAAAACTAATCTTCCTAAGAACATAGCTCAAACTGTCTAATGTTAAATCAATTCCTAATCAACAGCTGAAAATAGAATTTTCATCTTGAAGGTACACCTAGAAAGAACTTCAAGAGACTGTACCAATAAATAATATTAATGTCAGAAAAGCAGACAAAAAGCTCTTCTGACAAATTTGCAATACAAAATAAAAACCAAAGGCAATACTTTGAGATTACCTCTCATTTAAATTTTTCCCTCTAGACTTTGAGACAAGTATACTAACTTAAAACCTCATCTTCCACATCAACATCATTCTTCATTTATTAACCCACATGGAATTCCCCTTTTTGAAAGTCGAGAGGATACAGATTTATTTGATGATTATGGGGATTTTCCCAAAGACATGCATGTGCTTATCAAGAGACATGAAACCAAGGATGGGAAGGTGAGCGGGCATTGAGCCAGATTTTGCTGTTTAATCCAATTTTGTGCCTTTGTATTATTCGGTCTCATAGTCAGCAAATCCAACCACAATGTTTAATTCTAACAGGAGAACCTTCGTTCTGTAGAGCTAACATAGTGGTTAAAAATATAAAGATATGGATACAGATAATGCCAGTATAACTCTGTCATTATACAACTGACCTATGCCTGCACCTTTCTGTGATTGTTTGTGGGCAGCAGAGCTTAATGTGCAAATAACAGTAACCCATTTTTCTCAAATTAGCCCTCGGAATAAAGAATGCAAAGATGTTCCTCTGTCCTTAAGCTGACACTGTGCACTATTCATCCATCCCAATCTACATTCTTTGCCTTCTGTTAAAAGCATCTTTATTCCTCTGTGTTCACACAGCATTTCCTGGGTTTATAACCCCATTTCCCATTGCTCCCACAACCTGACACACTGAAAAAAACCACTGCCAACAAACCACTCAGTTTTAGTCAGGAATGAAATTGAGCTTCATCATCAGATGTCAGGCTGAGCATGCAAGACCAATGTAAGTCATTCATCTAAAAACTGGAAAGCAGGGCAGTCGAGATGAAGCAGCAGCAAATGGGTCACTGCAACATTCAATTCACCAGTGCTCATCTGCAGCAATCTCAATTATCCACCACCAACTGACACAGGAGATACAGGCAGATACTGTCTATTGGTTTGGTTTTGTATTTTAGGCCATACAAACCCAAGCTTTAAGAGTCAGACAAAAAACAATTCTTAATCATTTCAGACACCAAAGAGCCATCAGCACTCAAGACTGTAAAAGTATTTTTTTCCTAGATTCAGTTCCTCATCTTGTACACAGGTGGCCTTAATTTCTCTCAAGTTCAGTGACAACTGAAGCATCTCCTAATCCACAGGAAAAGATTTCTGATCTTCTTAGGGGCTACTTGGAAAAGCAAGCCTATATGTATACAAGCACATTAGATACAACAAATCTGCACCTTGTTTTATGACTCATTTCAACTGCTTCCAATGCAGCCTTGTAATTAATTTACATTTGTGAAGGAGGGCAGAAAGGATTCTTAGTTATTCATTAAATTTATTATCAGCTTTGAGAAAAAAAAAAACCAAAAAAACCAAAAAAACCAAACCTCTATGTTATTTGTTCATTTTCTTTACTAGTGCTGCATAATGTTGAGACTGTTGGCCTTTAAACCAACAGAGAATACAACTGTGGAACTCAGAAATAGGTTTGGGGCAGGGAAGAAAGTCAGTATAATCACACTGGCACATCACAGTACAAGGAAATAGGGAATTCAGACTTTAGTCCCAGCAGTGAGACTCCAAACAGCCAGTACTTGGCACTGCCCTTGTACTAGTCCATCTCCACATGAGGAAACATCACAGGACTGAAATACCCCAGAAAACTGAAAAGGGCCCGCTTTCTTCATTCAGTGTGGACACAGAAATATCCATTTGCTGACTGTCAGTTCTTCCCACAAAGCCAGTTGCCAGCAGATAACCCCTTGCATACCCTGAAATGGTTTCCACCTATCCATTCCCACAGCTACCTACAGTCCTGGACAGCACTGCTACTTTTTTTTTCTTTTGCTTTTTTTACTTATGTTCACAAGTAATGAACCAGTGTAAACTTAGCCCAGCACTTCAGAATGTTTCTAAGCAGCAGAGTAACATAGAGTAAAGAGTGAATTTTGGAGGTTTTTTTGGTTTTGAGGTTGTCATGGACTGGAGGCTGACCCTGGCTTCAGAGCAAAGCCACTGAGGAGAGTCCAGCTCAAACTCCCCTGTCAAGAACAAACTGAACAAATCCAAGAGCTACCAGCAACATGCACAGGTCAAACAGCCAGGGCAGAGCAACCACCAGCTCAGCTTCCAAAGGTGACATTCTGTACCTAGAGAGAGAGAGAAAAAGCTGCCTTTCCTCTGCACTTCATGTAATTTAGTGCTAAAAAGCAGACAGTTACTTCAGCATGGAGGGTTTAACAATATGTTCCTCTAGGAATCTTTTATGTTCAATGCTCTGATGATGTTGAGAACCAGGTCCTACAACCTCTGTACCAATATCTCCAGTTCAGGCAGTTGAATTTCAGGACTATCCACACTCAGGAGAGCATGTACTGTTAGCCAAAGGCTCTTTGGCAGCTTATTTTTCTTCCCAAAGAACACCAGTTGCAAAACATTCTTGACAGCAAAAAGTTTCCTTTTTTTTTTTTTCCTTTTTAAACAAGCTTTGATCTCGTAGTCCTGACAGAAACAGGGAAATATTTAACAAAACTACTTTAACTTCAGTGACTAGAAGATGTAATACAACACCAAAGCTCAGTAAACATTTTGAATAACTTTGAACATCAGAGCACCTGTTTTGAACAGTTGCTGGTATTTGTCCCAGGGACACTCATCATCTGAATTAATCTTTGCTCATTGCATAGACAGCAACAGCAGAGGATTGTGCATGCATCTATTTTTGCTCCAAGTTATAGGCAGCCTTTCTTGAAGAATTGACCATGGCAGGAAAAGTTTTAGAGGATAGTAGATTTAAGCAATCCTTTGGAGACATTGTAACAACATTATTGAAAAGAACAATCTACCAGCTGATGCTCCATGAAGAAAGAAAACTCTGTTACTCCAGGACTACTAACTGTGACTCTGCCCAGCACTGCCTTTTGACATGTCAGGATTTAGTTGGTAACTTTTGATAAAAACCTTTAAACATCCAATCTAGAGAACTTGGCTTAGATCATGTACAAAATATGGTGCAAGTGAAGCAAAGCAACATCTTTGCAAAATTCTGTTGCAAAGAAAATTAAAGTAGAAATTTACTATTTTGATTAGGAAAGGCAAACATCCCCTGAAGCTGCTATTCACCTGGAAAGCTGTAAGCACCTCTTCACATCAGAATGGAGACAAACTTAACTGACACAACCTCAGAAGATTAGTTATCACTCTGGCCTAATCCAATTAGGTGTGTTCCTGATTTTACTCAATGTAAGACTTCTCCACCAGCTCCTACACAGGAAACAGCAATAATCTCCAGATAATCAGCACCACAAAAAATAAAATTCCTGCATAATTAAAAGTTTGTGCATTTTTTAACATTAAATTTGGCAAAATAATTTTAAAAGCTACTTAAACATTTCATCTGCTAACCAGAGATCAAAGGCCTGTGGATTTTACTACACCATTTCACAATTCAATTCCTTTCATCACACCATATTGACCAAGAAGAATAGGGAAAACTAAAGTGAACCAAGGCTCTCCTATGGATTGAAAGACAAATTCAAATGCACCCATTTTGAGAATTAAGTACTTAAACATTACAATACCATCTATCATTTATTAAAAGCTTAAAAATACTTGCTTATATTGCGCACCATGAAAAACAAATTAAGCTGTATCTTGTTAAATGCAACAGGAACAGCTCTTCTAGGCTATTTATTAATTACATTTTCTTCACTTCCTTTCAGGATCCAAAAGATGGACTAACAGGTTCTGCTCTGATACTTTACTACAGAAACAGAGGCAGTGGGGCAGCAGAGCCTTCTTTCTTTTCACTGGGACTTTAAAATACTTCACCAACCTTCTTTAAATTTTTAGGGAACATACAAATTGATTTTAATATAAATAGCATGTGATTGACAAAGCAGCCATGGTTTTGTGCTTGAGCACTGAACCCAAGCCCTACATGTGCATCCTGTTTTTAAGTACTGTACATTGTCTTAATGTAAAAGTGTTAGAAAGTTCAACCTTCCCATGTGGGATTCAGGAAAAGGGGGGAAGAGGAGGACAATCAAGTCATTTTGCACAGATGTTGCATTAAGACAATCAGATATCAGGATAAGAGACACAGCTGAGCAAAAAGCAGCAACTTAAAACCACATGGACAATAAGACAGTCTGATATACATTCTCTTCAATTTGGTTCTGATTTTGAAACAAACAACAAAATCAGCCCAATCTGCCTAAAATAAAACACTTACAAAAATATATGTAACAATAAGACAGAAAATTCTTTCTGAGAAACATTAAGATACCAGATGGAAATTTGTAAATCAAGTGGAAAAAAATACATATAAAAGACCAAATTAACCACTGATCAATACTTGATAGTGGAATGAAAACAACCAATGCTACAATTACAGCCTCTGAAGAAAAATCTATAAAAATACATTCTAAGGGAACAAAACTATAGGTCAACATCTTTACTGGGCTGGAAGACAGTTAGAATTCAAAATTAGTAACATTATCCTTTAAGACAGAGTTTATTCATGAGAAGAAATACTAAATTCCTTTAAATTAAGGAAAATAAATTTCCTTTACAAAGACTAAAAGAATGGAGAATAGTTGAGACTGATGTTGCAAAGACAGGCTGATAATTGAAACTGAACAAAAGAATTTGATGATTTTGTTTTTTCATCCACTGTTTTCAGATAGCTTTATAATCATCTGTTATGCCAGGTTTGATTCCTAAACGTGTATGTGACAGCAAGATCCCTGTTTCAGGACCTTGAAAGAATACAGTCACAATCTGCAGCCATGATGGCAAAACAAACTGATGTCTTTAAAGGCTGACCTAGAACAGAGGCTAGACAGAGCTAAAGGATAAAGCAGGTATTTATTAAAAGGCCTTAGTGGATACACCTTAGGCAGTACAAGAGCCTGGCCAGGGCTATGCCCAGGATGAGCCCAAAATGTCACGAAATGGACAACTGGTTAGTAGGTCTCACACTTTTATAAGTTTTGGTCCATTTGCATATTGGAGTTGATTGTCCAATTATAGCCCCAGGTTATGAAGCTCCATCCTCAATGTTTTCTCTCTTCAATTCACCGTTGTTTATACTTTTTGGGCCTGGAGCTTGTAACAGTTGTCCTTGATCTCAAGCTGGAAAAGGATTGTTTTGACTACCTACCCTGTGAAGAGAACTTGCTAACACTTAATACGAAGCTCAGAGTTACACACTAAAGTGGCGCAGAATGTGAAAAATATGAAAGCTAAAACTTAAAGCATCACTGCCAGCTCACCATCATTTCTAGAATTTGAGAGCTTTCTCCAAGCACAGGGTTAATCCCCACCTTCCTCAAGGCAACTTGCAAAACATGCAGGTAAATTAATGATTGCCAGGTATCAGTGGTACTTCAGAGGCACAATTTAAAAGGAAGAGTCTCAGACTTCCAACATTTTAATGATTCTTTTCTGCTGCCAGGTGGAACGTCTGGTGGATTCAGAAGAGCAACAGCTTCCCACGGAACTTAGCACAGATGACTAAATGCTTTTGATGGCACAGTGAACCTCTATTTTAAGACTTCACTTTTAACTTTGCATTACAGTTCACTACCATATGACTGGAGGCCAAACGCCAGGAATTTGCATTAAGAATGAAAGCATACAAAATCTCCTGGAGCTACCGAGGAACTGCTGCAGCAGAAATGCTATAACATGACATTTTACCTCAAGAGGCATACTTGGATTTCTGCTGCAGAATATTTCACTAATTGTGAGCCACTTGGATTGAGGGCTAGCAAATGATCAGTCTTGTAAAGTTCACACTGTTACTCGGAGAATTCATCAGCAGAAAGGCTGATGGAAAGGTTTCACTCATACCTGTAACCAACACAGTCATCTGTTAATAGAATTTATTAACTTCCTATTGAAGGTTACACTTTACAGTGACCAACTTCTTTACTGGGCACCTAAAATACTGTAATCTTAAAATCACAGAACTGTTAACATTGGAAAAGATTTCAAAGAGCCCCGAGTCCAACCATGAACGCAGCACCACCATATTCCCAAGTGCCACATTCACATGCCCTTTGAACTGTTCTAAGGGTGGTGATCCCACTGCTTCCCTGGGCACCCAATTCCAATGGATTTTGGCTCCTAAAAACCTTACCAATGCTAACTACTCTAAAATACAGAATTAACAAACATGGCAAAGTAAGAGCTGGGAAATTTCAACCTCTCAATTAAAGGTGGAAAGCAGAGCCTAGATTTTGTATAAACCACTCAAGGGACACTAACAGAAAACTACAAACCTGTCCAGTCACAAATTTATTGAAGATCCTCTAAAAGCAAGCTGGGCATGTGGTGGAATCACCTACTGGGTCAGGTTTCTTAAAAGATTTAAGTGAAGGAACCCCTTGTTTCTGGGCCTATGTAGAACATAACCATATACTAAATGCCTGTCAGCACAGAAGCACCTCCAGGCAGATGTGAAAGCACTTTTTCAGACCTTGAGAAGGTTTAAATGAAACAATATCATCAACTAAACATCAAGTGAAAAACAAAAAAACACACATTAAGGAAGAGAGAAGGACCACCACTATCTAGGCTTGGTTTAGATGTAGCACTTTTCCTCCCTTGAATCTTATTTACATCACCCAGATGTGTTGTAGTGGCATTTAATAATTTATTATGCATACACCATATCAAAATCACTTCTTTACATAAGACCATGTTATTTATATTCAAGGAAACAAATCTTTTTTAAAGTCCTGGAAAACAAGCCCAGAATCTGGTTTGCTCACCAAGCAGACAGAACACACCTTTCTCCCTACACCTTTCTCCCCCCGCTCTTTGCTTGACTTAGGCAGAGCAATGTCAAAAGGCATTTGGACTCCACAACTAACCAATCCCTGGATTCTTGCAAAGCCAATTATCTAAATTAGTAACAACTCCTGTCACTATTTCTGAAGCTGGCACGTATCCCCAAGATAGACATTAAATACGCATTTCATGCAAGCCAAGTTTGTCTATGAATGCCAGAGCCAAGAACTAAAAACGTTCATCACTCTTTTCTCTTGGCCTACTACAATTTAAGCTTTTTAAAGCTCTTTCTTTCAGGACATGTTCTGTGAGGTCATACTTTAAGAACCACTTATGCAACAGCAAAAGGAGCTCATGGTTTCTGTGGACAGAAGTGGGAGGCCCAGGGACAGCCATCAGTCATAGCAAGGAGCCAGAGGCAGCAGTTCTGCTCAAGATTTTCTAGAAGCCAAGGGCTCACTGTTTCCACTCACCATGCTGCCTCTTGCCAGAGCCTTCTCACTGTTGCTCCATCCCTTTGGATGCCACATACCTTGGCATCTCCAGGCAGAAACCCCAGCTCTCCTTCCAGATGTCAACACTTTTTCCTTCCAGCCCACTACCATAAGCATCGGATAGCGTTGTTTGGAAGCCAAAATAGAAAGACTTCTATGTTGCAGGAGCTTGCACGAAACGCCAAACATGTCACACAACACCATCAGTTTCCTGGTAAGCCAAATTCAGGCAGAGCTTTGGCTCACCTGGGTTACCTCCAAGTGTAGACAGTGGCAGGCAAGGTTTATTGCACTCTGCAAGTTCAAACTGCAACCAATATGTCCTACTCAAGATGGAGATTTTCAATGGTGAAGCAATGGCTAACAAAAATTACAACCAAATAATCCTCTAAATCTAGAAAAAGCCAAAGGATGGAGGTTTGCCCATCGTTTTAGCAAATGAAGCCATCCAGTAAATCACACTGTAGCTGTTCATGGAACATCTGGTCAGGCCGCCAAAGTAACTGAAACCATTTACAAACCCTTCCCCTCCACTCAGCAAGGTTAACCGTGCAGACTTATTAGGATTAAAGGGAGATACAGAAATACCTTGTCCCCAATATCCATTTACCTTGTCCTGAGGGCCTGCCAGGCTGCATCAATGTCTGCATACAGGTTTTTCTCAGAGGGCTTGCCGGTGCTCACCCCGTAGCCAGAGTAGTCATAGGAGAAGACGTTGCAGTTGATGCGGGAGCCAAGGCCAATGTAGAAGCTGCACATCTGGCCCAGGTCCACAGCATTACCGTGCGAGAAGAGCAGCGTGTACCGGCCAGTGGGGGCACAGCGAACGAACATGCAGCCCAGGCGGTTATCTCGGGCCGTGCGGGAGAAGAACACTTCCACGGCATCCAGTTCCCGCTGGGAATACTGCCAGTCGGCCCGCTCGCTCAGGTGCAGGCTGCAGGTGCCCGATCCCGTGGGGGTGCCCGCCCCGGCCGCCGCCCCGGGCTCCTGCTGCTGCTCGGGCTGCAGCACGGTGTACGTGGGCTCCGGGGGCAGGAAGGCCAGCTTGGCAGCGATGCGGCTGGGGCAGGGCGGGCAGCAGAACAGCCAGCACAGCTCGCCCAGAGAGAAACCGTTCATTCTGGGGCCTTGTTCTGGCATCAGAGACGCCGGAGAAAAGCTAAACCTCTCCTGGAAAAGAAGTCACACGGAACCGACCCAGAGCCCTCCTCCGGCGCGACCTGCCGCCTTCCTGCGAGGCCACCAGCTGCCCTCCCAGAACGCAAACAATGGCAACCTTGGAAGAACTACAGTTCAGCAACAGCAATGCAGCTCTTCAAAGCCTGGAAACTGCTTATACAAACCCAAAACACAACCCCACGAAACACAGATGGGCTACAACCAGCCCTCAACCCCCCCGCCGCAACTAACGCTACAGCAAATGCAACTCTCTAAAACCCGACCCTAGACCCCCCTCACCGCACGTGAGCCACACGTACACATTTACAAAATGAATTCCCCGATACCACGGCTCAGAGCGGCGCACCGGCTCCCCGCAGGGAACATGCAGGATCCAGGGAAGCACCTTCCCGCACACAGCGCACCACGCGCGGCCCCACCCGCTCCGCCCCGGCCCCCGGGACGCCCCGCGAGGCAGCGAGGGGCCCCCGCAGCGCCACCGCCCCCGGCCCGGCCCCGGCAGCGTCCGAAGGAGGAGGAAAATGAGAAGGAAGAGCAGCACGAGGAGCAGGATGAGGAGGGTCGCAGGGAAGGGGAAGGCAAGGTCGAGGCTCAGCCGCGCGCGGCCGCGGGCAGGGCCATGCCGGCTGCGGCGCGCAGGCAGGAGCGGGCAGCGGCCATGTCCCGGCTCCCCCTCCGCGCCGCCGCAGCGCTTCCGGGTTACGGGCGCGGAGCGGCGCCGCCGCAGGTGCCGGGGCGGGTGCGGGGCTGTGCCGGGCCGCGCCCGCAGCGGCGCCGCTTGGGCGGGGCGCCGGGAGGTGCGGGAGCGGGTCCCGCAGCACCGGCCGGGATACAGGAACCACCGCCGGGCCCTTTAAGGGACCCCCCCCCAAACCCCTCCGCCGGCCGCCCACCCTTGCGCGTGCGCGGCGGGCCGGGGGCGAGGGGCGGCGCGCGCAGGGCCCATTTGGCGCTCTCTGAGGGGTCCGCGAGGGGAGCCCCTGCTCGGGTCAGCCTGGGCGCTCTGAGGGGTCTGTGAGGGCACCCCCGGTTCGGGTCACCCTGAGCGCTCACACCGGGATAGTGTCAGCCCTCAGAGCAGGGCCCGGCGGGGTGAGGGGCTCTCCATGGCCCTCAGCATCGCTCCTCAAATCACCCAAGCTGTGCAGCAATGCCAATGGAGCTGCTCCTCTGCAGTGCCCGGCGCTCCGCTCCCCAGCTGCCCAGCGAGCTGTGCCTCCAAAGCTTAAAAGCTTTGGAGGATCTCTGGATTTGCCAGCAGTTTCAAGAGATACCATGGAAAACTTAAAACGGTGCAATTGCAGAAGCCTCCTTTCCTTAGAAAATGAGGGTAATGATCCGTATCCCAAATAATTCATTGAATAAATTAGCAAATTGCTTAGAGCATATGGCAGACCCCATGGATAAGTGGTACAGCATCTCCAACGCGTGCTTCGACCATGAGAGCAGAGCACAAAGACTGTGGGCAAGTTTGTGTGTAACATTCTGTTGGTAACACAGGGTATAACTACAGTCCTTAATTAACCAGCATTGCATGCTTACTGAAAAAAAAAGTCACATAGCCAAAGTGAAAATATAAGGAAAATTACACCTGTGCAACTGCACTTACCCTGCAATTCTTATGCTTCCAACCAGTGTCCTGACTTGAGACGTGGTGAGCGTGTTCATCCCTTTGTGTTGCTCTCCTACTGTTGGCCATTACCTAAGTGCTACCTATGAGGAACAAAGTTTCAAAAATTCAGGGACTGGGGTCATTTAATAAGTTACAAACCTGAGATGCCCTTCCCTTTCATTTTCATTGGGTAACACTTGCAAACTCTAAGAAAACTCAGTTCAAAACGGGTGTGCAGAAAGTACACGTGGTTTTGGTCATGTGTGATACTCCTTTGTCTTTGGAACTGGAACGTCAAAAATGAGCTCAGCCCCCATCCACAGCAGCCTTTGGTTTTGCTAACAATGGGAATTTTAGAAATGCTAAAATCAGCCAGCAATAATTGTATCTATGCTGACTGTTAAGTGAGAAAATGAAAGGGAGAAATGTGTTATCTCCATCCAGCTTGAACTTGTGGCCTCTGGCATGGAGAGGCTGTTCCTCCAGAGGACAGAGAATACCCAGTTAATTACACATGTCCCACTGGGAGGGTGACAGGGTCCAGAGATCAGGCAGGGTAGTAAAACGTGTCCCACCTACTTGATGCTGTGTTCCTTTGGGTGTCAGAGACAGCCAAGGCACCCTGTATGGGTCAGGGAATGATGAAAAATACTCCTACTCCACAAACTGCGATAGGAAAACACAGAATAGATAAACGAGGGACCCTGTGAAATTCCTTGAGGATGACAAACACCCTCAAACTTCACCTCAGCTGTTACAAGAGACACTATTGATAATCTGTGGGAAGACTGATACAACCCTGCGAAAAACCTGACTATACCCTGAGAAGTGATTTGGCAGATGAGAGCTGTGAAGAGCCTGTCTAGTGCTGCCTCTATGTGTCCCTCTCCTTGCACACACACTGAAACTAAGATAAGAGCTGGAATCTGGGCATCAGCACCAATTGAAACCAACCTTCCTCAGAATCCTTCCAAAGGCTGTGTGACTCACCCAGAGCCAGACAGCAGAAGTTGTTATATTGTGAGTAGATTGCTACTCCAAAGAATAGGCAATTAAAAGGACAATATTTCCCATGTGCCACCCTGGCCCTTCCTTAGGTCATGCTTGCAGTAGTGAAATTAAAGATTTAAAGTGTCCTCTTTGAATCAAAGGGGAAGTGTTATGAATTTGCTCCTTGAGCTAACAGGGCTGTCTAAACCACATTTACTATCAGCCTTTAAGTAATTTTTGATGGACCAAGAAAGATGCCTCAGGTGAGCAGGGAAGATCTTCAAATAACTCCCAAAAAGGCAAATACAATAAACAGAACACACTGTGGTTGGTTATGTCTTGATTATTTCCATGTCCTGTAGCCTCACCATGCCTGTTTCAAGGGCAGAGCACTTCGCACCACACTTCCTTTTCCTGAACACGGGATAGACAAAAGAATAGGCCAGAAGACAGTGAGACTGTAGCCAAAGAAGACACCTGGCAGCAGCTCAGTGAAAATTATGTATCCTAAACATTAACTATGCCTGACTTCCTGCTGTCACAGCTGGAAAAACACTCCCCATACCTGCACACCTGCAACTACTGTTGGCTTCAGGACTGGTTACAGACACCAGGCTCAGACTAGGAAGTTCCTCAAAGCATTTCTTCCTATTTCCTGGACAAATTACTGCTAATGTAATTTAGTAACTGTGTATCCCAGGCCTGTTCCAGGATATGTTAAAGCAGTAGCAGAACTGACAAGCAATGGCTCTGTCAGCTGAAACAAAAGGCAGGAGATCACAGTGAAATCTATCAAACTCAGGTGCAGGGCAAATAATGAACCACTATTAATGAGCACACATGGCTGTGTTCTCATCAGCCACATCTCTGTCGAGTTCTTTGCAGTTTCTGGAAAAAGGTGTGCTTGAAGGAAGTATTTAAAATAGAAAAATTAATTTGCTTTGGGAATGGAAGACTGCCCCAAACACAAGAGAACCAAATATAGTGGGAGGTGGTGTGTCTGGAAAAGAATGCATGTGCAACAGAGGGTGGCATCAAGAACTTACTGGAGACATACCACTCTGGTGCTACTGAGAGGATGGATCATAGAATCAGAGAGTCATTCAGGCTGGAAAAGACCTTTAAGATCCCAGAGTCCAGCCATTAACCCAGGACTGCCAAGTCCATCCCTAAAGCATGTCCCTCAATGCCACGTCTACACATCCACTAAATACATGCAAGGATGGTGACTGAACCACTCCCCTGTCCCAGTGCTTGACAACCCAACCCCAGCAAAGAAATTTTTTCTAATATCCAATCTGAACAACTTCTGGAGCAACTTGAGGCCATTTCCTTGTCCTATCACTTGTTAGTTGAAAGAAGAGGCCAACCCCCACCCAGCTACAGCCTCCTGTCAGATAGCTGTAGAGAACAATAAGGTCACTCCTGAGCCTCCTTTTCTCCAGGCTCTGGTCTCTGTATAGCCAAAACTTGAAGATATAACACCTAAATTAATCACCCAGGGTAAGCAGGCTAAATACAGCCTTTGGTAGATGGCCCATACTTATGTTTTTTCTGTTGGGTGTATCCTTCCCTACACTGTGCCAGCAGAAAGAACTTGGATTACTTATTTCTCTTTCTGCACCTGAGCAAGACTGTAGCAATTTTCTGCCACATAAACCCGTGTAGCATTAAACTTACAGGTCTATATAGACAAAAATGTATCAATTGCTTTACCAGAATGAATAAAGAAATGGTTAAAATAGAAAACTCATGGAGCTTGAATGATCAATTTCTTCAGAAATATGAGTCCAAGACAAATTACACTCTTCAGGGTTTAAAATAGCTTTCTTCTAGGTCTGCAGGGTTTTAGTCAAGACTCAGCTATCCTCAGATTTGCTGTGAATACAGTATGAGAAGAATGTGGAAAGGAAAACAAAGATGTACAAGCATCAAAACTTATGGGAGGGATGGTGGGGGAAGGGAGAAGTGGCAGCTATGTGATAATATACAATGAGGGTTTAGAGTCTTGATTTGCAGTGACTGCACTTTATGCCTGTCACTGGCAAATTGACATTTTAAAGATATGTTCTTGACTGCTTTTTCATGTCAGTATCTTTGTTCAGGCTATATCTAGGTTGATGAAAGGAATTTCAATTAAGGATGAAATCTTTTCCATACTGTATTGAAATGCACAGGGTGGGAGCAGAGGGAGAATGGAGCAATGAAAGCTCTGTAGAGAGTTCTTTAAGGCATCTTGCTGACACAGGACAAGATAGTTTAGGAATGCCTGGGGCAGTGCACTCTGCAGTGGTTTACTGAGCCTTTACAAAGAAACAGTGTGCATTCACCTTAGTGCCTACTGCCTGAGGCCATATATCATTCAAACCGGGGACTAAGGGTTTAATAAATCCCAATCTAGTTTAGTCCTCAAGGGAATAGCAGTCTGGAGTCATTCAGGAGTGGCAGGGAAGGTGGCCACATAATGTGGCAGGAAAAGGCTGATTTTCACCCTGTGTATGTAAGCAGTATCCTGGGAAATGAAAGGAGTTATAAATCTGCATAGTGAAAGCCTTAGGGAAAAGAAGTGTGAAAAACAGTAAGACATGGATATGAAGACAGCTCATGAGACACAGAGAAAAAAAAAAAAAAAAAAGAGAAAGACAATAGGAAAGTGAGTGCTGTGGGGAAAAAAGGAATATTAATTGCACAAAACCACATCAAACCCACTTTATTCACCTACCTTGCAATTGCTTAATATTTGGGGTGAAATACAAACTAGCTCCCACTGAGCACTTTCACGGAGATGTATTTCGCTTTACATGTTTGTCCTTGTCCACCATTTTTCCAGCCTATGTCATGGTGAGAATTTTTAGTTGCTGATATATCCAGAATGCTCACCCAGCCCTTGCAGCTGGGCTCCAGCTGTCGTGGTGCCCTTCAGAGTGCAGCTGATGCACACTCCACTCCCACCCGTGCATTCAGAGTGGGTAACAAGTGCATTCCAAAGGCTCCTTAGGACCTCTGTGTGTACCTGTCAGTGGTGCCTTCATTCAGGTCTGAGTCTGGGCATTGAGGCGTTACTGCTCAACTAAATCTGGACAGAGGCAGAGCTCTGTGTCACTGTGGCCAGACCCATAATCAAGCTATCAATTAAAAGTCAATTTGTGTATGTCTACAGCATTACAGAGTCATTAATGTGACTGAGGCATAGACATACATTTAATTCACTACAATAATTCAGCTATTAAGATGATATGATTTATCAGCAAGAGCCAGAATGGCTGTTCACATGGTTTACCCATGTCCAGTTAGTCAGGGCTGAGGCTGTCATATATGAAATCCTGATCTGAGCATTTGCATACAACTGCCAAATCCCATGTATGTTACAGGAACTGAAGTGGAAAACTGCCAAATTCTCTGCAATAATGTGGGAGCTCTGATGGTATATCACACTATTCCCTGGAAAAAAATTTAAAACTAGACCAACTTGTTTTTATGTTTCCTCACTTTCCAGAAATCATCAGAAAACATATGCTTCATTTCATCATAAACCTCCAAGGCATTTTCAAGGTCAGTGGAGATGGAGTTCAGGCTCCCATTCAGGAGTACTGGTCATGTAATTAAAATAGAAAAAACATATTTTGGCTTCTGCATGCTACTGTGTGTCAGAAATCAGCAATGCTTTCTTGGAGTATGTGGGCTCTTCCAACTGCATGTCAGTCTTCACATGCAAAGTCTGAACCATATTCTTCAGCTGGAATAAACTTATGATAATTAGCTCCAGTTCAATTTTTAAAAAGCGCAAGCACAGAAGGGCCAATGGTGATTATTTAAAATCTGTGGAGGTCTATCAATTTTTTTTCTTTTTGACGTCACTTAAATTTGGGCTTCTGAAATCTTACAAACCAAAACCACCATTAGTCTGAGACCATTCCTGGACTTCCTGAGAGATGTAAATTTGAAAAGTAGGTCATGTTTTCACCTGAAACATGCATTTGAGACTGACAACCAGACAGTCCAACTCTCAAGCATTACCTACTCCTCCCTTCCTTCTCTTTAAGCTCTTACCTCCCCTATTCTCCCTAGAAATCCTGGATAAAGCCTGCTGTTCTGTTAACATGCTTTTATCAGTGCATGAGGAAGCAGAAAACTGAACTGTGGAATACATTCCCTCCTTGGTGGTGCCGCTGGGGGTTACTTTACCCGTCACTAGACCTTGGTGGCACTTTCTGCCTTCTATGGCAACAACAGCACAGCACCAAGAACTGCTGCCTGTCCCAAGTGTGATCTTCGATTTTGTGGCACTCATCTGGAATTCTCCACCCTGATGTTCTGAAAGCAAATAGAGGAAATTTTGAACAGATACCCTGTTACAGTGAATCTGGAGAGAAGAGGTGAAGTGACCAAAACTGCTGCAGTGAACCAGTGTATACTCCACATGCAGCACTGGCTCAGTGGACTGGGGCCAGTGGAAGCAGCAGGGTTAGAGACAGATGAGCAGAGATGCTCCTCTCTGTGAAAAGAGTGGTAGGAGGCAGCAGAAATGACACATTCTGGCTTCAGTCCTCACCTGCCTACAACTATTACCATTACTTGAAACCAAATATTTTTCCTTTTAGCTCAAGGACAAATTCTGAGAAGTGAAGAAGAGGAGATAGTGAGCTGAGAGTCCTCTGTGCTGTCTCAGAGTCATTTTGTGGGCAAACTCAATTTCTCCACATTGCCTTTTAGTCACTGTGGTTTCAAAAGGTCAGACCCTGATGTTAATTGTCTAGGGGGGAAATTTCCTAGAAAAGCTTGGTCCCTAATGTCTAAAAAAGCAGTGCAATTACATCCAACATCCCACAATCAACATTAAGAATAATTTCTTTTCCTCTTCACTGCAGTTATTTACATATTTATCATTGCCTCTGTTCTGTAATTTCTTCAGATTATTGCAGTTCCTTCTACTGTTTCCTTCTTCAATTTCTGAGTCATTCTTCTTCTTCATCTCTCTGAAGCTGACCCACAACTCCTCTCAAATGCCGCAGGCTGGATATGGTACTCAACTGTGGTCTTACTCATGGTGAGTAGAACAGTAGGATGAGCTCATAGCTTGTAGACTGCACTTTCACTGATCTACCCTAGTATGATATTTGCCTTTTTTTTTTCAAGTGCTCCATGACACTGCTGTTTACCATTGAGCCTGCAGTTCTCTCTCCCTCACCTTTCCAGCTAACTCCTGCTTGCTCTGTTGGCTCTTTACTCCATTTCTTTGCAATTGATTATTCCTACCAACACACAGACCATGGCAGTTGTCCTTATCAGGTTGCAGTTACACACCTCTAACACAGTCAACACATTCAGTACCTGCAGAGCTGCAAACAAACACAGTGCTGAGCACAGAGCCTTGGTCAGGTCACCCCAGCCTTTTTAGGAAGCAATTAATATTCTTATTTTCAGACCCCTTCTTCTCTACAGAGAACAAATGCTGCCATGGTTGGTGGCCAGGCAGGATGACTGGGAAGGTTTCCCTGGGAGCTCCTTACACTGCAACTACTGTGGGGCAAAGTGCCAGCCTTAGCCCAACCCATATCCCATGAGACAGCCCTCTGCTCCTGAGCTTTGAAACATGACAGGCAGGAGCAAATCTCACATTCCTCCAAAGAGAACATTTATTTTCTTTTTGACTCACAGTACCTGAAAATAAAAATCAAACCATAAAAACTATTTACCGTCTGATGAAAAAATAACTGTTTTCAATTTTTTTGCTGAACCTGTTATACATCTGCTGATATATATGGGGTACTTCAGGGCATATGTACTTACTCAAAAGACAGTTTTTTTCCTGGCGTGTATAAAGCTTTCCACAGATTTGTCCCCCATCTTCCAAAATCTCACACTGGTTTATATGTGATTATCAGACTGTACACATGTGAGTGCTGGCAATACAGAACAAGCCGTGTTGTTCTTCATACCTTTGTTTGACAGGGGTGTTTAAAGAGATGTGCTGCCAATCACTTTGTCTGCAGGAGTCAGGGTATGTAAGTACAAAGAGACTCAATACTTACTGGTGAAGCAGCAGCAATGAAATCCAGTGCCAGTGACGTGGAGGCTAGACCCACAAAGAGAAAATCCAAGCTACTGTGATAGCAGATTGATGTTAAGTAAGTAATTAGAGAAGGAAAAAAGAATGAAAAAGGAAACAGATGTAAAAGTGCTTAATAGTTATTTTGTATCTTCTTGCCAAACATATCTTGTTACAGTTCTGTTACTGCTGCTTTTAAATCTCTGCTAAACAAAATGTATCAGATATGGAGAGCTATGACATTTTCCTTCAGGGCTACAATGCCGGTGGTTCTGCCAAGCTCAGCTTATTGCATGAACCTGCCCGGGTAAATAGTTAATGAGGTAACAATTACTACAATTATAAGAAAGAAAAAAGGTAGATGGTCAGTTCCATTTGGTTGAAGTCTTTAGGTTTTAAGAATTAACACCAAGGCACTGACAAAATACATGGTAATTTCCTGAGGAAAGATTAGAGGCTTGTGCTGAAGATAAAACCCCCACAGCATATGTTTCCCTGCCTGGGCTTTCATGTATTAATCCTATATGGATTGATGGTGTAATTAGAACAATTCCGTGACAGTCACAATTTGATGAGCACCATCCTATAGCTAAGCACACATTCCTTACTCTCCCAAGACACAGGAATCTGAGTATCATACTGCTTTCACTTGTCCAGTATCAAAAAGAGTTTGGTGCTCATGTTTGTCAGCAGGTAATAAAGGATTCCACAAATGCCATAAGAGATGATGCCTTACAACCCTCCAGAGCTGTGACCAGGCTGACAGATCTTTGTGCACTGCTTATCAAGAGATGGCTCTTCCTTCCCACAGCTCTCAGCCTCGTTCACATCAGCAAGGCTTTCAGAGACTGCATTGATGACAGAGCTGCATCCTTGTGTGGGCTCTGATTTCTGCAGTGAAGGAACTATCATGAGGTGGTCCAACACTGGCTCATTGCTCTGTGTATCTGCTGGTCCAACAATCTCCTTTTAGTCTGACCATTCTTGGCTGGCAGGACAAGTATTGCAGAGCTGGAAAGCAGAGGAGGAAGGTCTGACAAGTTCAGGAAGACAGGAGGACTTGCCTTGTGAAACGCAGCGTTTTCCCCTTCCTGCACATTGGTCACTCAGGGAGAACAGAGGGAGAAAACCTTTTGTCTGAGTCATTCACACTATACCAAGAAAAGCACTTGGAACTGTTCTCCAGGGAGTAGCATTACACTAGGATATCGGAGTACTTGGGTGAAGTCAGGTTCTTTCATTTTACAGCAAATATCACGACCTGAACACTGTTGTTCATTTCCAGGCACTTTGGTGATTCAGCCAGGGAGGTGTCTATGTTCACAAATTGCAATAACGTCTATATTTCAAAAGGGAAATGGATACAATGCATTGCTTTAGTTCCACTGAAATGAGATTTTTTGTTTCCTTACAGAAATTGGATGAATTTTAGCTCTGATTAAGTACTTAATCTGGTGCTTAGCTTGAAACAGTTCAGTTTCCATTGACATGAATAAAATTGTCCACATCCAGCTAAGTAACTTTCCTGTTTTCTAGACTGTGTTCTTTTAGAATTGAACATTAGCTTAGTAAATACTAGTCTAAGCATAACTGTTGTCTGATCTAAAAAGAAAGGGTGTTTAAAAGGTAGATCCTTAGACTTCTGTAATTTTTGGTTTTTTTAAGAGAAAGTTTTCTGCCTCCCACTTTGGGCCAAAATGCAATTTTTTGAGGTATGGAATTCCACTCTCCTGGTTCAAATTTCAACAGTGATGGCAACATTTGCAGTTTTGTTTGCAGTAATTTCTAACAGAAGGATTACTTCTCCCTCTTGGATACATTTGTTTCTTGTAGCACTTGATGCAGTGCATCCATTTGGCAATAAAGCCCTCATTGGGGAATTACAGTCTGTTGGGTTTTTTCTGTCTGAAGTTTCTCATACCGAGTAAGTCCCAAGTTAAATTTATCTGGACCAACATAAGCATGATTCACACAGATGTTAAGGCACCAGTCCCTCCTTTTCCTCACAGCACCTCCCAGGTGTTCCTCCTACAGAAACCAATCATGACTGGTGAAATTGGGGTGAAAATGCAGCTTCACATGTCACCAAAAAGGCTCCTCTGTTAAGAAGGAGCTGAGGCAACCTCCTGCTGAAGCCTCAGTGTACATGATGGACAGTGACCCACTTCTCCAGCTTGGGAGGCTTGGCCAGTCTTCACAGAAATCAGTGAAACCAGGTCAATTAACCACAGTGAAAGAACTGGCCAAAGCAACAAACAGGATGGAAAGGGGATAAAGTGATAAAGGAGCTAAACACAGCTTGAGCTGAAACGTTCAGGGACCACAATTCATGTGGCCAGAGGATAAAGGTGAAGTTCAATGACAAGGTTCCCTGGATCCTCTTTTTTCCCCATCTGTGCATTCTTTAGTGTGACCCAGTTTCCCCTTGGCTGTTGGCACTGGGGAGAGCGTGGTCCATTCTGAGCAGGGTTTTATTTCTAACCCCACTGCACTGAAAGGAGGATCCCGATTTACACTGAGAAGGTAACTGGGCCCTTGGGGTTAGATAGGGGCTCAACACCCCCTTCCTCTTCCCAGCAGCAAATAGCTCAGCAGGAAAATGGTAAAACAATTGGCCGGGCTGACAGATGTTCAGTCTGAGTTCAGATGATGTAGGAAAGCCTGGATCTGCAGATGTTGATAGTTTTCTGATTGAAAATCCTTCACTGACATACAGATAGATTAAAAAAATAATTCTCTAAAAGCACAGCAAAACCTTGATTTATGTATGCACACAGAAGAGTTGTCACCAGCTTTGATATGCATTTCCTTCCCCAGAATCCCACCGACTGTGCAGGGCAGAGTGCAGCCTGTCCTCCACTGTCAGGGAAATGCTGGGATCTCATTACAGCTCTCAGGTCGGGGCATGGGGCACTGCCTGTCAGTCCCTTCTTCAGCACCCTGACAGGAACTGCACTGCTGAAACCCAAAGATGATTGAAATGTTAATTGCTTCCAGGACAGTGTCAGCAGCCTTGCCTGGCTGAAAGAAAAGCCCCAGGGCATTTACCTGAAGGCAGACGAAGACACTCCTTATGCCAGGTCAAAGCCGACCAACTCCATTAATTTCAGCCAAGTTTGGGCTTTTTCCCCTGGAAGAGTGAGAGCTCAGAATCTGTTCTCAGTTCATTAGTACAGCTTAACGTGGAGAAACCAGCTCTGCAAGATGAGAAGTTAGCCATGAAATACACTGTTAATACAAGTAAGGGAGCAATGACAGACACCAGAATTACTCTGCTATGCTTATGCTCTGAGAGAGGCAGAATCCCAGCAGATCATTAGCAGGGGGCAATGAAGAAGTCCTTGGGCAAAATTTTGCCATTGCTCCCAGTAATTGCCTTTTAAGCAACTGGGAGTTTTTAGGTGAAAGGTCTTGTGCAACTAGAATGAGCAGTTAGAGACTGAATTTTTCTGACTCATCAGAAATCAGAACCATGGAGACCCCAAATACTCATGGTTTTGCTAATGCTAACAGAGCAGCACAGACCTTCAGAGACTGCTTACCTTCATTTTGTTTTATGTTGTACATCCAATAGACAAATCACACTATCTTATTCCAAAGACATATTTTCTTACACACAGATGGTATTCAAAAACAACTCTGTATATAAATTGTCCAAATACACAATAAATTAGTTTTCTGTGCAATACTCCCAACAGGAAGCGACGCATGTCCAGTGACTAAAACCAATATTATTACTTGGTTAAATAGAGCAACGCATCCTGTTGTTGTGAAGGATCAGCTTTGATTGAAAAGGGCTGTTTTTGCAGCTTCAAATAATTCAAAACACTTTTTTTTTTTTTTTGAAAAAGAAAAAAGAAAGTTTAAAAAAGTTTTATTCACTTCTGAGCAGCAGCTCTTGGCATAATTCCTTACAGAAGACACTGTTGTGTCCGGCTATTACTCAACCACTAACATGAGAGACATTAAAGTTGCAGGAAACACAGTTCATCTTTTGCGTAGTTAGAAAGGAGTTGGCTTCCCAATTACCCTGGAAACTGGACTTGCTGCTGGGCAGAAAACCACAATTCACAGCGGAAAATAACAGTTGATATATGAATATCTACCTAAAGGCTAATCAGCAAAACAAACAACACACGAGGAAGATGACCCACATGACGTGGTTTGGAGGAAATTAGTAATCAGTATTCTCTAGCTTCCTTTTGTTTTAAAACAATCACTGCTCCTCACCAGTTTAGATAAGAATGGGTTAATACCATCTGTTGAGGATAAGAAATCAAGATGTTTTCAAGGGCCAGGCTGTATTTTACAATTGCCTGCTGTTGACCATGTGCCTGTCGACTTCCAAGGATCAGTGCTCCAGGCTAGTCTGTAATTCCAGATGTTACTCCACATCATGTGGTGCTAAGGGTCCTAGCAAGCATTGAAAGAAAGACATGAGAAACTGAGGGTAGAGTTGGATCAAGCTGGTGCATGGTCCCAACATATCTTCTGTGGTTTCCTGCTGGATTAAATGAGCACACCTTTAAAAATTTTCTTTTCTCTCACTTCACGGTATTTAGGGAGGATAACCAGCTAAACAGTGCAGTGAGATAAACCTCTCAGGATCTGAGGTAACTGCAGTGACTCTGATTTCCAGCTTAATTACACCAAGAGCACTGGTCCCTCTACAGCCAGCTGTGTGACGCAGAGGCAATAAAGGGAATGTTTGTCTCCTTCTCCACTGAGAATCCACGCACACAGCATTCCAGGAACCAACTACTATAGGACATGCTTACCAAACAGACCAAAAAAATGCCACAAGTCCATGACCCACTGATGTCAATGGAAGTTTTTGATGTTCATTTCACCTTGGCCAATGGTTTTCCTGTTCCCAGGCCACAGGCAAGACAGGACAGAGTGAAGCTGGTGCTTGGAGCTTCCTGGATGGTGTGACTTCTCCTTCAAGGTGGTTAACTCCTGTTTTCAAAAAAATAAACCTGCTCTGAGGCTGATAGCCCCTTTGCCACTTACATTTTAATTAGGCTCTAAAGTCTATCAAGTAAGCTTGAGTGCAGATGTCCATTTAAGATTTAACTAACACATTGCATTTACAGCTTTCTGGCCAAAAAAAGACCCAGACTCACCAGTGTTTCACCCTAGGCTTTGCCAGGTCAACATATAAGCTCTGGTGGCTTTAGGCAACTTTTCCCTATGTCCACTATAGTGCATGTGGCTCACACTGAACTGGAAACTGCTGCCAAAACAGTCCATTTTGATGTGTAAACCAGAAGAAAGGTCACTGTGCTGAGGAGCAGACAGGCACAAAGACCAGTGACGTGTGCAGGAGCTGGAAAAAGCATCAACCTCTGCGGGTGAACACGATGACAAGGCAGTCTGGAGCTGGGCCGCTTTGGCCAGTCTCACCCTCCACCCCGAACACTGCTCTGGGCTACCTGGTATGGGCAATCTGAGCAAAGAGCAACTCCGGCACAAATTCAGGGGTTGTCAACTGCTGGCTTTTGTTTTTATGTTTTTTAAAATTTAACTGTTTCAGTGAAAGAAAGAGAATAACCAAACAAAGAAAGACTCCTTAATCCAAATGCTAAAACTCTGTTTTAAAACTTTGAGAAAAACGCTACTTTCTTCCCAACCCCCACACCAGGAAATGACTCAGTTCTAGAGAAACATCCAAAACCAAAAAATCAGCTTGTCTGTTAGTGTAAAAATCAATTAAGAAACCCCAAAACATGATATGAGCAGCTGGCTTGGCTGAATGTGTCTCCTAGCTGTGGTCTTCCCTTGTCTTCCCTGTTTCTCCTTTGGCCTCCTATCCCACAGCTGTATCTGCTCTGTTCCCTCTCCTTCCAAGTGCTACTTCTTCTAACAAATCTGTGCTAGAGTCACAAAAAGGCCAGGCTCCTGCTCTTTCACCTCACCTCCTGCTGTCAGAAGCTCCTGTGGAGCTGCCTCTCCAAGCTCTCCTCCTCCTTCCCCACTCACAGCCCCTGGCACTGGACCCAAAGTCATCTCAGTCCTGCAGGAGTTCAGGACAGAGGCAGGGCTGCTGGGAACAGGATCTTCTTCCCAGTTTGTCCTGAGGCCATGATTTGCCTGTCCCAGCAGCTGGCTGTCTTAAGCAACTCCTTGCTGGTTGTATTCCATGGACAGTTCCTTTAAGCCCCATGATTTTCATGGCCTGATAAAAATGCAAATATTTTCTGTGATCACTACCCACCCAGTATTTTCAGCCTTCGCCATCCACCAGTCCCACACAAGCCTGAGCAGGATAACACCAGTGCCTATGGATCACCATGCTCACACTGTGCTGTGCTGTGGCTGGCTGTGCAGGGATAGCTGAGTGTAACTCATGGAGCCAGCTCTGCTCCACACGGCTCCCTTGGGAAGGGGCTGCCCCAGCCCAAAGGAGACCCCTGGGAGCAGGCTGGGCCCATGCCAAGTTTGGCAGCTGCCCCAGCAGCACATCAGGGTAATGGTCAGGGGTAATGGGCTCGTAGCAAAGTGTGAGTGTGCATCTGGTGAGGATCACAGGGCTGACTTCATTTCCTTCCTCCTGGCTCCCTTGCCGTGCTCTGCCCGGCCATGTGGCCCAGGCCTGGCTCTTATCCAGCCGGTACCTAGTTTCATCAGGGCAGAGCCACAGATAGCACTGGTTTCCCAAGGTGTGGGACTGCTACTAATCACTCCAGTGAGCCTTTGTGAGAATATTTTCTTTCTCAGGAGCCACCAGGTCTCCCCAATGGCATCTGGAGAACATCCAGAGCTGATGGAGCAGTGAACAGGCGCTTCCCTGTTATACCTGCCTGAACTGGCGACCACAACCAGTAAAACAGAGAAGAAGATTTCCAGTCCCTTGGCCCATGAGGCTCTCTTAAAAGCTGGAGACAGGAAACACTATCTGTAAAGCACTGATCAGTATTTGTATTGCAGTGGCTCTGGAGGCTCCCACTGACATCCTGCTCCTGTTATTCTGGGCACAGTCACCAGATTGAAAACAGTCCTGACTACAAAGCCTTTGCAGTTGAACTCACCTATGCGAATAAACCAGACCTGCCCTACAAACAGACCTGCAGCTAAGGGCTTGGCTCTTCCTTTAGAGCCAGGACCACCAGTGGTCTGTGGACCCTGCCCAGCCTACTCCAAGCCCAATGTACCCATCCCCAACCTGGAGGATGCTGAGTACCTGGAAGGACAACAGCAAAGCTGAAGGAAATGCAGTCACTTTCAGGCCTCCTTTTCCTCCCCAGTAGCTCCTCATTTGATGGATGGTTTCACTCTTAACCCTTAACCTTTAGCAATTCCCACAGGTAACAATGTGAGACAAACACCAGAGCTGGGAGAGAGACAAGGACCTTGACTCAAGGTCACAGCAGGCAGGTCCACAGCACAGCAAAGAGCTGTACCAGGTTATCTGAAACTCAACCCTGTGCCCAGTCAGCTGAGAAGCGCCACCTTTCATGCTTTTTCTCCTTATGTTTAAATGACAGAAAAATTGTTTCATCAAAGTAATTTCCTGGGGTTTTCAACTTGGAATAAGAAGCTTCCAAATGGTGCAGACCTGCCTACCTGGAACAGAGTGCTTCTTGTTCTTGAATGGTAAAGATGAACTTAATTGCCAGGAAATGGAAACTGTGCTTTAATATCTTGGCGAAAGCATATGTGATGAAGAGCTGTTTGTTCTGCTGGACTTGCAGTGTTAATAACACACATGTGTCTGCTGGACTCTGTGCCATCAGGAGTCAGCAGGAACTGGATGACCTGCGTGGTGTTGGATCAATCATTAATCAAAACCCAGCCAGGACGGTACAGTGAGGAGTTGGCTGGGACAGGCAGAGGGATGTGCAGAGGGATGTGCAGAAGGATTTGCACAGGGATATACAGAGGGACGTGCAGAGGGATATACAGAGGGATGTGCAGAAGGATTTGCACAGGGATATACAGAGGGATGTGCAGAAGGATATACTGAGGGATATGCAGAGGCTCTCCCCAACCCAAACGCTGCCTTCCATCCCTGCAGGCAGCATCAGTGTGAGGCAGATCCTGCACACACACAGACCTGGGACTGCCTGGATCTGGCATCCTCCTCTGGACTGAAGGAGGACACCAGGGCAGAAATACTTGACCTTGGGATCAGTCAAGTACATGCATCTTAATTAATAAATGTAACAAAGTGCTTATCAGTCCCTCATTAGTAAAGATTATTCTCCAATGTCTGCAGCACTTGCAAAACCTGGAACTGGCTGGGTTTGTTCCTCCCTTATTCTTCCCAGGAGGTATACGTGCAGTCAGCACTATTTAACCAATCCCAGGAAGAGATGAACTTTCCTGAAAGGAAATCAGTGTTTCATCTCCACCCAGAAAAATCAGCAGGACTGGATAAAACCCACAGTACTGTAAGTAAGCCCAGGGGCACAGCGAGTGAGCAAGGCTTGTACAAGCACTTTTGGTCCAGATGAAAGGTTCATGAAAAAAGACTTAAGCCTGTGAGTTTCCGTACTTCCAGTGTGAAACAGAGGACTCCCAGCCTGGTTCTGCTCCCCCTGATCTCTTTCTCTCCCCTTGGCTTCCTGCCATTGTCTTTGGCAGAGCTAGGATGGCTGTGGGAGTCCAGGGAAAGGGGGAGTTTTCTTCTCTTGCCCATCACAGCAATTATTTGTAGCCCTTTTAGGTATTTTCCAGCTCAAGAGAAGCTCAGGTGTCCATATACACACAGACCTATGTGTACACATTTTTATACATGCACACACACCTGCTTTAGATATATATTCCTGCTTGTGCACACATTTTTATGGTGATCTTGGTCCATCAGAAAGTGTGTCAGACTCATTTCTGCCATGCTCATGTAATTCCATCAGCAAGCATTCAGCTCCTAACGTTTTTCCTGCAAAATGATGACGCAGAAGGACAGGATGAACACACCATGGGAGTGTATCCAGACCAGTGCTGCCTTACACACTGACACCACAACATGGAACTGGGGGGCAATGGGTGGCCAAACTGGTTTGATGGTTGTGTAACACAGCTTGTCACAGCTCAGCTCCTCATGGCTGTCCCCATCCAGGAAGGACTTGGAACACCTACATGACTTTTGCAACAGTTGGCCTTTAGGCCAGGCTCTGGGCTCATCAGGGCTTTGCTTAGTGCACCTGAGTGCCCTGAAGCAGATTTCAGCACCTCACTCCCCTTCTGGCAAATCCTGGAAGAAGTTCAGCCCCTGGAAGCTGTTTCATTTTGTGGCAGCAGCTCCAGTCCCCTCCACTGCCTGTACACACCATGTTTTAATGTCACAAACACATGTCCTTCCTGGGCTTTTCTATTGCTTGGGACATGCTGGGTGCTGGAGCAGGTCCCTGTAACTGTAGATTTTTTATGCTGCTGAGGTTGGTTTTTCCTCCCTTTCCTATTCCTGGGACAGGCCAGGGCACCTGGATTTCATTAGTTTTGGTGCTCTGCTCTGGATGTGCAAAAGCAAATTCTAGTTTGAGAAGAACTTTTTTGCTTTTCACATCTTGCTTTGAAGAAACTACTGTTAAAAGAAAAATGTTTTCCCATCCAATGTCATCACGGGTAATGCTGAAAGGATGCTTTCAGCCTGCCGGAAAGTGGCCTCAGGGAGACCTCAACACCTGCTAAATCCTGTCCTGAGCTGAGGCCTCTGCAAAACTCCTCCACCACAGTCCTGGTCAGCAGAATTCAGAGCCAGCCCATCACCTCGGACAGCTTACAAGGCATCTCCTCCTCCAGCCCCTGTGAGAAACTCAGGTCTGAGGGACCGACCTGCAGCCTCACACAGCTGCCAACAGCTGCCTGCTCAGGACAGGGCTGCTGGAGCATCTCCTGGTGAGCCCAGCAGGATCCCATCTCACCTGCTCCATGAAGGGCTCCCTTCCCATGCTCCGCTCATCCTCACTCCTGGAGTGTGGGAGAGACCCAGAGCTGCCCACTCAGGGAGCAAAACACCTCTGCTGATGCACTGAGGCCAGGCAAGAGGTTAATTCACCCCATTGTTATCACTGTCAGCTCAAATCTCTGTACCTGGGGCAGGTACCACACTCAACACATCCACAGAGACATTTTCTCACCCACCGGGTGGGGTCACCCCATGGAGAGAAATCCAGCCCAGAGAGGGCTGGGGATGGGAAAGGGAAGGGCAAGGAAGAAGGGGGAAATCGTGGAAGCAATGGTCCCAGCAGGAAACCCTGATAAGAAATAAGTCATGAGAACTCCCTAGCCATGATTTGCTCTGTGAGAAATATCCGCTCTCGGCATTGCCAACCCGGGCGTTTTCTTTAACATCCAACACTCAAACTTTCTTCCTGCCTGTACCAGGCATTCCTCCTTCATTAGAACACCTGGAATTTCTGAATCATCTGTGATTTCTCTCCCTGTGACAGAGTGCCTTTTGATTTGTATTATCCACTGCCCAACACGATAGCATGAGTGGGGATTGCAGGCTCCAACACAAGCCCCCTTGAACAAAGAATAAAGTAATTCCTTATCAATGCTCAGAGCCCCAGCCCGAGATGAGCTGTGCTTTTTGCAGTGCTTGGCTCACTACTTACTGCTGTCATTCAGAGTCCAGCCCCAGAAAACCTCTGTGGACCTTGAAGACTGTCAGCCAAGTTTGCTGCAGGTGACACAGCAGGTGAATGTTCCTCTTTCCTGTTGTGACCATGCAGCACAGGAACAGTGCTGGATCTCCAGCCCTGCATGGGTCCATCTCCCTGGGGAACCTGGCTCTGCATGTAACTGCTGGAGAGGAACAGAGAAAGTACCCCTGATAAACACTCAGAAACAACGTGACACATATGTGAAAGCAAAGCCGAGAGCCAGAGGCTGCTCCTGTGGCAAAAGCATTCCCATCCTGTAGAGCAGAGTGTGGAGCAGTGGGATCAGGGAAATGCTGTCACTTAGCAACTGCATTAACACAAGAACCAGAAGCAAACTGAAGTGAGAAATGTCACTATTTTTTTGGTGCAGCTGTGCCCACATGCTGGAGCAAAGGGAAGGGATTTGAGGCCTAGGATGTTGGTGCCACCTACACAGCCAAGAGAAGGGTCCTTAACAGTGAACAAGGGAGCGAGTACAGCAGTGGTGTTCCTCTTAACATGTGAGTCCCACTACAAACTGAAACATTTTGTTAGAGGAATCAGCTCATTCAGGTTCTGAGGCACCTCACTTACTCAAACCCACTGCTTTTTATCCTCAGAGTGGTAGTAAGTGGCAACCCATTCTGTTTTTTCTAACAAAACCCAGCAGAAATTCATTGTATTGGATGCTGCTACAACTGTGTTTGGGAGGATGGGTCATATTAGTGTTAAATACATCCCTTGTTCTTCTGCACCCTGCAATGCACAGACAGAAAAGAGGCATTTTAATGAAAGAATAAAGATCACTTGTTGGGTGGCTGGCCATGTCCTACACCAGGCAAAGTTTTGTCTTGTCATAATACAGGCAGAATGAGAAAACACAACACTGAACATTGAGGGTGCTCAGACTCATTAACTGATAGTTTTGATTATTACAGCAATATATTTTTAAGCAGGGGTGGGTGGTCATCAGCTGAGGAAATCTCCTAAGGTGAAAAGAGGGGCCTTTCCTACCTGCCATGTGGACACCAATCCATCTGTCCCCAAAAGCAGCTCTCAAGTCAGGAACCAGGCTGGAAAGCAGAGTCTGGTAGAGAGGAAGAGACTCGCTGTTCCAGGGAAAATGAACTTGGTCATGTCACCCACAGCCCCAGACAGCAACATTTTCTCGAACACTTTTGTTTTTCATTTCCTTACTTTTTGTTTGTGAAAATATCATCCTAGAGGAGGGATTTAGGATTTGTGCTTACAAATAAAATAGACTATAACTTGCCTAATGGGAGCAGTTCAGTTTTACACAGTTGTCTCTTGACATGTTTACACAGCTGGCCAGATACCATTGAAGCATATTTTCTCAGGAGGCAGTGTGGTCTAGTGGAATGAGCATGGGCCTAGCAGTCAGGAACTCCCACGTTGCAATTTTGGGTCACCAGTGGTTTGTTTTGGTGCACAGAACCATCCAACCCCTGTGCATGTCAGTGTCCCAAAATGACACCTCATTTGGGAGTGTGGTGCTGAAGATCCACATGGGGATCTTTGGGAGAGGATCAGAGCCCTGATGTGGCACCCAGAGTGAGAAACACACAGTTAAAGACTCTGGAGTGATGGGCTGGAGATGCTTCTGCATCCTCACCTCTGGTGGGTTTGGCTTAGGCAGTCCCTGAGTCAGAAATGATGGATCTGACATGGTCCTGTGCAGGCTGTCCTGATCCAAACTGAGATCATCCATGAGCACCCATCCAAGAGCACTCTTCCCAGCCATAAGCACAACCTTCTTGGAGAGACCCCCAGAGCTTTGCAGACCCTTAGTGAAGTGAAAAAGTCAACAAGCAGCAGAGCTAACTTTTAGCTCAGGAATATGAATGGCTAAAAACCATCAATTTCCAAAAAGCCGATGAGCCTATCAAATATTACATCTGAACAGAAGCTTGCACAACAATAGGATTTTAAGTACCATGGAATGACTGGTTCTAGTTCTAGATCATGTGGTTAAAAATCAAATAAAACCTAAATTGATGTAATTGATAGTTCAATTATACTGAACTAGGGCCTACACTGTGACACCAATGAACTTACAGCCTTCTTTCTTAGATTCCTTCAATCCAGGATACTTTTGCCACAGCATCAAGATGACAGGGTAGCCTTCACATCTGTCCTACAAACTGCATGGACACCAATTCATAGCTCTGGGTGGTGATAATGGAATTAATTCTATGGGAAAACATTTTAGCTAAATTGTGATCTTACCCATTAAGGATCCTCCTTGTTTAATTCTCCCACTGGTCACATCTGGCCACTGCTATGTTTGTGCTTGACTGCTGTTAAAAAGGGTTTTATTTGATAGGATATTGGAGATTCTGAAGCAAAACAATGTTCCAAATCAGGCAACAGCTATTGTGCTACGTCAAGATGGTCTCTCTTTTCTCGGTGTCTCAGGGCCTGTAATAAGAAGTTGCTTGCAGAATTCAGGGACTGGCAATGCTGACAGACTCTCTCTGGGCTTTTGTCAGCAACCTCAGGGGACTTTTGTCAACAGCTTGAGTCATTTTAGAGGAGAACTGGTCTGCTCTTTAAAGGATGGGTGTGAGAACAGCTCAGCAGGAAGGTCTGACAGGTGATGTGGCACAGAGCACTTTCTCAGGGCTTGTGGACATGGGGAAAGGATGAGTCAGGGGGTGAGGAGGTGGTCACAGCCTGAGTCTCATGGCCATGGGTGTTCAGTCCTGGCCAGCTCTGCCTGCCTGAGGAGGCCACAGGGACCTTTCACGTGGCTCAGGGTCAGTGACCACATCTGGGTCTTTGTGCTTCTCTGCCGCTGTGGCTGTGCTGAGGGCTGGAGCTCACCCCACTGAACCCCAGGAGCACTGAAGGGCAGCCCCACAGGGACCTCCTGGGAAAGCAGGGCTCTCCCCAGCTTTCCAACCAAGCCTCTGTCTAGCCAAGGATGGAGACAGCAGGACCTTTCTCACAAACTCTCTGATAGATGTCCAACTTTCCTGTCCTGCACACTCACAGCTGTGCCTGCAAAGCCTTGCTGTGACCTGTGTGATTCAGCAACCAGACCTTCTCCTGCTCCACTGCCCAGCTCTGAGTCTGGTGAGGAAACAGAGGGAGCTGGGAACAATTTCAGCGGCATTTCTGGGCACAGGTGAGAAAAATACCATTTTTACCTCAATTTCATAGGTGACAGGGAATCAAATCAACAAATCTGACAAGCAGTATTTAGTTTCTCAGAGAAACATTTTCTCTTCTGGATGGCAGACTTAAACAGCAAAGAAATTCGTGCCTTCAGGGTATCTTTAACCCAATTTGAGAACCTCCTGGAAGTCAGAGCTATTAATGGACTTGTTGCTGGAAGCTCAGCTCCAGTGTTTTAAATGCTCCTGATGGGAGAACAAGCAAAAAACCAAGAGGAAACCAGGAATCTGTTATCTGATATTCCCACCCCTGCTCATAAAGTTCTCTTTTTCAATGCTGGAGTCTTGGCTGGTGTTAAAGAGAGTCTTGTAAAATTGCCTTGACACCTTATCAACATTAGTACAAAAATCCACCCACCCTGCACGACACGGTGGTGCAAGGGACAAAATGGGGATTTTACAAACCTGTCAAAGGAAATCTGCTTCCAGGACTTGACAGTTCTGCAATGAAGTGTTGTGTATCTATAGTGATCTATAAATACCAAACGTTACCTTTCACTGAATTCAGATTTTTGCCTTTTAGTAGCCTTATTTATATAATTGACACTTGCTTCAGTGGGTTTGCTCCAGTATTTCATTACCAGATGATATATCCAGGTCAGCCTTGGCAGGTTATTGCAGAACCCCATTCCCTCAGCAGGATCTGAAAATTTAGGTCAATTCACATAACTTTGATGAACCTCTAGAACTAAAATGATTAAAGTGACAACTTCCATTGATTCCCTGCTGAGGTCTCCGACCTTAAATCACAGAGGTCACAAAAAATATGTGAAGAATCTAAATAAACTCCTATTCAGAACTATCAGATTAAGCATCTCTGTGCAGTGGGGGGGATCAATATGGCTTAAAGGAAGTGCACAATGCTTTATAGTTTCTCAATAATTAAAACTTCTCATAGGAATTTCACAAATTTCACTGAATACTTTTTTTTCTCAACCTCACCAAATGAGTTTTTAAACAGGCAAAGATAAGCACTTCAAGTTACCAAAGTATTAATTCTGCAAATTTTTCACAAAACTGCAACCATCTACTTTCAGGGTTTCATAGATTAAAATTGTTCAGTCAGAAGGCTTGGTAGTTTTCCGTGCCATATCAGAATGGATGTAAACATTCAGTGATTGAGCTTTGTGGGTACAATGACAAAGATCCCTTCCTACATCACCAAATAAATCATCAGGCAGGAACTTCTCCTGACTACACAGGACAACCACGATGACACATGGGTTTGGTATTGAAGAGGCCATGACTCCTTGACACTGCACAAAATCACTGTCCCAGCCCAGCCTTTCTTTCACTATAGCATCATTTTTTCCATTTTGGAACAGAGGCTGAGCAGTGACACACTGGAGAGCACTGGGAGGAGGCCCAGGAATGCAATCCCACCTCTGCAAGCTGTGCCAAGGGGACACTGTGGGGAGGTGACAAGCTGGTGTTTCCAGGTACCTCTTAAGCAGGTGAGCTCCACATCACTCCCATTTCCCAGAGCAGAGCGTGCTGGAGCAAGCTGACTCCATCTGTCCCCACATCCAGGGACCAGCTCCAAATTTTCAGAGTACTCTGCACTCTCTTGGTGCCCGGAGAAGGCAGCAGCAGATAACTAAGCAGAAGAAGGATGGGACACATCCATTAACAGTCCCATTTTAAAATGAATTATAATTTAAATCAGCAGCAGGACTGTACAGTGTTGCCTCCTGATGACTTTTGCTCCAGATTATGTGAACCAGAAACAATGCAACATTTGTTTGAGTGTGATTTACATGAAGGAAGCTATCCCACAGCATTTACAATACCTCTGTGAGTCAGGCTTTGGTGTCCTTGGTCTGTCACATCCAGGAGGTGCTGAGGAGAGGGAAGGGCTGCTCCTGGGACAGTTCCACTGGAAAAACTCCTTCATTGAGTGGGCAGAATTATCACCCAGCCTTTGCCCCCTGCTACATGCCCTGCAGTGAAGGCAATAGGTTGTGTTTACAAGTGCCAAAGAACTTCTCTTGTGTTCATTTTAGCAAATTGGAGGCCTCACACAACAAAACAAACAGCTACTCAGGTCCCCAAAATCCTTGCTCCTCAGTGGCAATGGGCTGGCAGGCCAGTAATCCCAGTGCTAAATGGAAAATAACTATCCCGTGATTTTATTTTGTAGCTGAAGCCGCTTCCCATCAGGGCCACACACAGACCTGCACTGAGCTCCCTGGGCAGGGTCATCAGCCCCAGCACAGCCAGGGATAGGCAGCGACTGGGGAGGCTCTGAGAGACACCCAAAACATGTTTGGGATGACAGAGTGCACCAAAGTAGCTTAACCTTGCACTGCTTCTTGTTTTCAAAAATGTTCCAAGTATTTAAAAATTCACCTTCCTAACTGGAAAGAGGTGCTTGTTATTTTTAACAGGCAGCAGCAGGACATCAAATGTTGGGGGATCTCTAACAAGGGGTGTGTGACTGGAGAAAGCTCCAAATCCACAATGGGGCTGTCCTCTATCCCCAGGCTCTGTCTGCACAGCCGTCATTGCAGTGGTGTGGGTACAGCCCTTACCCTTTTTTCTGCAAAAGCCATGGCAATGCACTTCTGCACTTCTGCATTGTCCAGGGTGAGCCTAGCAGTGACATTTTTTTCAACTGGGTCTCAAATGGCACATTTTGTATATCAGTATTTAGTGCCAGTCTATAATTAGAAGATAATTTTTTCCAGAGCTAATGAAAAGATGCCCTAGCAACCCCTGGATATGATCCCAAGTCCATTAATACAGCTCAAGTGATTCCATTTCATTTTATGTGGGACAGACCACAAAGTTTGAAGAGAGATGCTGCCAAGTATTTTCAAGCAGGAATATGCTGAAACTTGGTAAAAAAGGATGGAAGAATTAATCCTGTATCTGTCCCTGTTATATACAACTTGGAGAGAAACTGGAAAAATTAAATGAGTAATACCTCCTGAACTATGATGGTATTTTGATAGAAATAAGGCCAAGAAATAGCCCTGATGGAAAAATTAAGGAAAATGTATTTCTATCACCATAATGAAGACTGGACCTGTTGTTATGATTCATTAGTGCCAGCTAATAGAGGCAAAGATGGTGAGTGTAGCAATACAATGAGCTTTAGCTGCATTTATCCCTGCATGCAGCCTGGATGGATTCCTACCACGGTGTCCTGCTGAGACCATCAGTGACCATCAGCCACCAAGCATGTGGCTCCATTTCACACCCAGCACCTCCAAACCCAGATTCCACACCAGAATCAGCACCTCCCAGCACTCCACACCCAGCTGTCACCACAGAAGTACACTTGATTGAGCACGTGAGAGCACAGCTAGTGATGACCCACATGAAAGGAGTGCTAGGAGGGATCCTAAAGCAGCCCAACCACACTGTACCCTGCCTGGCACGGGTGCAACACCATTCTGTGTGTGCCTTTCTGTTTGGATAATGTTCTTCAAAAGCAACTACAAGGCTATTAAACTGCACCAAAAAGCAGTTTAAAGAGCTGCCAGGAGGAAATGGCTGCACTCCTAAATGGGGCTCAAGGTCTGGCACATGCCTGCTCATCAGAGATGCTCACCAGCACCTGAGCAAATGCCAGGAGAACATCACTTCGTTGAAAACTCAATTTTCACAGCAAAACAGCACAAATGGCCCATTTTCACTGAGCAACCTGTGTCTCTGGGATGAGCACACAGTGAGCAGAGCCCAGCAGAGCAGGGGGGCTGGTGGCTGCCTCTGATTAATGCCATCCCAGTGCCCCAGTTCCCTGCCAGGCCCCAGCAGAGCCCTAAAAATGGAGTGTGAGCTGCGGAAACACCACCTACCCCATGCCAGGAATGCAGCCCCTGGAGCACAGTGTCCTCAGCTCCTGCCATGGCACAGGCACCAGGCTCCTGGATTCATGAGCAAGGTGAGTCCTGCTCACAAAGCATCAAGTAGACAAAGAAATGACAATATAAATGCAGTGAGGACCCACAGTGAAAGGCAAATGTGCCTTACATAGGCAATCTGAAAAGGTCACCAGAATGTTTGTGGCAAGGATACAAGTATTTTTTAACTCTGAACAATGAGACCAAAAGGTAGACAAGGAAACCACTGTGATACCACCCCAGGGAGTGAATAAATACTGCCCCAGACCATGAATTAGCTCCAAACCAATTGTGCTCTAATGAAATCCTCTACAATACAGCCACCAATTCACACACCTCAGCGTCATCAGTAGAACAGGCTGTTAATTAATGTTTTTCTGGAACACTTTTAAAAGTTGAGCTCTCAAACTATCATTCCTCTCCTGCTCCCTCTGGACAGCCTTTACAAGGCAGATAAAAGAGGAACATCCTGTCCCCAACCACACAGCACTGGAGGAGATTTCAAAGACAAAGATCAATGCCTCATCTTCTGATTTTTGGCATGGATCTTATAATTCAGGGTTATTTCTTACTTGACAATTCCCAAAAGCACATTTTGCTTATTTACAGAAAGACAGGAATTAACAACAGCTCATGACATTTTTATTTTAATGAAATTTAAAAAGGCAGTTATTAGTTATACATACACACAACTCATTCTGTACTTGTTAGTCATAAATATAGAACATTCAGAAGTACAAAATACACTTTATCCACAGCACAATTTCACATCAATATGAAGAGTTTAAACAGATACGTAACCAAGTGCCTAACAATGACAGAAGCCCATTTTTGGAGTTGTTTCCTTTTTTTTTTCCCCTTTCTTTTTAAAAGACCATTAATCTACACAAAGTAATCAGTGCCCACAGTAATCAGTTTCATGAAATGCACTCTGGTTTAGAGTAGCAGAAGTCTGACCTTTTAAAGACAATTAGATGCCATCACCTTTTCTTTGCTCCATTATCAGCAACAAGCCCAAGCCCACATTCTCTTCTTCTCACAGTTAACAACTGTGAAAAATGGGGCTCTGGCAAAAATCACCTGAAGCCAAACTTGAGCACTGCCAGGAAAAGTGAAAATATCTGAACTAGAAATTAGTCCACTCGATACCTTGCAAACAAAGAGCAACAGCAGTATGACACCAATAAGGCATTAATGACAAAATGGCTGTATTATTCTTGAAAAAAGAGTACACCTATGTATAAAAATATATGTCATAGCAATTGGGTAAATCCAACACTATTTAACACTGTGCCAAAAGTAATTAAGAGTTAAAAAGGCAGTTCTGCAAGAAGTATTTACAGTTTCATACTGTACTTCAAAAGAAAAGAAAAGGCAACAAAGCTACAAATGGAACTATCTGGTTAAAGCATCACTGTAGGTACTGCCAGTAGCACTTGTACAAGTAATGTGATGGAGTCTTGGATTGTTCTGAATAAATGAATATAAATATTTTAGTATCTAAAACTGTCTCAGTCTACATGTCTGCTCCTTGAAATAACTCACCCAGACCATCACTATTTGCAGTTTCCTGCTCCATGAGTTTAAAATCCAGAAAATTCAGTTTCAAGAAACACTGTGTTTGCAACAGTTCAATCAGAAATCACAGCTTTATTTCCAGCTTAGAAAAAAATCCACAAAAGGAATGAGAAATCCACCACCTATGAAATTCTGGAAATTGGAAGCCAAAGTGCCAACAAAGCTACACTGAGAGCACATAATAAAAACATCAGCATTCCCAATGCACCTTATAACTGCAGCTACAGGGTAAGCTAAGTAAGGAAACACAAGATACAGCACAGCCAAGGCTACACAGCTCTGTCAGCCACAGCACCTGGGGGCTCTTGGGGAGGAGCAGGCAGGACACAGAGGGGCAGGGCAGAGCCTCACCTGCAGCAAAGCCTCTCCTGCAGCAAAGCCTCTCCTGCAGCAGTTCTGCCTCAGAAGCACCAAGTTGCCAAACTCAAGGACTGCTCCCTCCTCGTGGCTGGGAATGGCAGCCCAACACCTCCCACCTGGGCTGGGGGAGATGGGGGGCCAGGAATGGCAGAGGAGCAGGGCAAGGGTGGAAATGCCAAGAGTAAAGAGCTGGCTCGGGATGGCACAACAGAAACAGCTGACAGGGAAAACCCAAAGCTGGCACTGCCCACACTGCCCTGGCTGGACAGAGCAGCCATCACCTTCCCCAACCAGGAAGGAGCCCACAAGGTGAGGAGCAGTCCATGCTCTGATCCCTCAGGCATACTGACTTCAAAAAAAACAAGAGAGATGTGCTTAAATTTCATCTAACAGTGCACTTTTAACTGCACAACCAAAATCTGCACATGGGAAGCCTTCTTCAGTAGTAAAAAACCCACAGCACACTGAGGAAGTTATCATTGCTGATGCCAGGAGAAAGAAAATGACTTTTAAAACCTTATTTTTAAATTGAATTCAGGAAGTAAAATAAACTATAAATATACTCAGAGCAGTTTGGTGGGTAAAATAAAACACAGGAACAGCACTTTTTAGCTGAATTCATTATTCACTTTATGGAAAAATTTATAAAAATTTCAGAAGAACTGACATTTATCATGCCAAGCATCTTCTGTGGAGAGACACAAACTGCTCACCTACTGCTCCTTCCCTCATAAGCAGCCCCTTTCAAAACCCTGCACAGAAAATGAGCACCTCATTACTGGTGCAGCACCCAGACACCTGTTAGAGACACCAGTGAACTTTACAGCAGAACTTCCTTTGCCTTTCCAATTCCATGAGCAGTCATTCATTTGAGCAGC
Source organism: Zonotrichia albicollis (assembly GCF_047830755.1). Classification (NCBI taxonomy): domain Eukaryota; kingdom Metazoa; phylum Chordata; class Aves; order Passeriformes; family Passerellidae; genus Zonotrichia; species Zonotrichia albicollis. The sequence goes on along the minus strand of NC_133829.1, from coordinate 8,405,546 downwards.
ATGAGGGGAAAGGGCTCCAAGAGAATAAACATCCATGTATTTAAAAGCAAAGTGCATAAGCACATGGCTTGCTCACCTAAGATGGTATTTTCCAGATCTCTGGGGGAGAAGAGATAGGAAGATTTTTGTTTGTTCTCAGTATGATTTGGCGAGGCAAGTGCAGACCAGGAGATCTGAGGCCTCTCCAGTACCTCATCTAGAGGTATACAAAACTGTCCTAAAAAAAAAAAGACTCCCTAGCCCCACTTGCTCATGGGGTAAGAGATTGGTCCCAGATTTAGTGAGAGAAATAGAAAGGAGGACTCTTCCTGGCTACTGAACACGACATGCTGATCTGGGAGAGGCTGGGACAGCCCCAGCAGTGCCAGCCCTGTCCCAGGCCAGGCTCACCTGAACCCTGCCTGGCCAGAGCAGGGCCTGCCTGCCCCCCAGGACCTCACCCCGAAATATGGACTGTGCTGATGAGCACCCTGTCCCCACTCAGACACACCCCAGAGTTTGAGAGGGGCTATGGGAAGGCAGAGCTCAATCCTGTGAAGTCTAAGAATGGCTGCACACACTGAGATCTTCTGGATCTGGGGCTGCTCTTCCCAGGTCCTTGATGGCCCCTGAATGTCCAAAAGCTGAGCGAAGCTGCCCCTTCCTCCTCTGCACCCAACCTCAGAGGTTATGAGCAACCTGCCTGCAGGAACTTGGGGCTTTGTGAGTGATTCTGTGTGCTCCCATCCCAGAAGAAATGATCAGCATAAAATCCTTACAATCCAACCTCTGTAACTCATCATGCACATGAAATACTGAACAAAAAGATTCCTACCACATCTCTCATGAAGATACATGGCAGGTGACTCGCCCAAGAGGAAGGTGATTAACTTACCTCTCTGGAAAAGCATACAGCATTCAGAGCAGTCAAGAGTCCTCAACAAACCTGGTATGCTGAAAATCCCATTTTTAACAGAACAGGGTTAAGAGAAGCATTTGCTTGGGAATCCAAGCAAAAATTCAAGTTATCACTGTGTATGCAGTGGACAACAGTCCAATCAATATCTATTACCAACTCACTTTAAAAAAATTATACACTACATAACCATCTCACTGCTTGCAGCAAATGAGCTTGAACGATTTCCTAGTAACAGGCCACCACCTTCCACTGTTAAAATGTGAGGTTTCACAGTATAAAAACTACTTCACAGAAAGGAAATGCAGCTAATATAGAAAATGAAATCTCAATGTGTTTACAGTCATCTTTTAAGAGGCAATATTTTTGGGAAAGCAAGAACAATAATAATTAAAGCAGCCAGTGAGAAATGTACAAGGTTATAGGCCTCAATTCAGTGCAAAACCAGACTAATAGCTTATGTAAGTAAATGTTTGTTCTGAATAGAGAACCACCTGAATTAAAGGCAAGAACACCTATGTGAAGTGATGGAGACTCCCACGATATTCAAACCCTTCACATACATCATCAACCTTTCCAGTACACTCCAGAATGGACCCTTTGTAAAGGCAAAAGAAACCAGTACAGGAAATCACTTCATACAGCACAAGATATACATAAAGTACCAAAATGTACACACATTCAAGTTTAAGTTAGAAAAGGCAGAGCTGAATCTTCTGGTAGAGAGAGGCCTACATTATGTTGCTTAATCTCAACATTTAAAGTGACCTAAAACCTACAAGAACCAAAGAAAACAGAATATTGTGTCTGCTTCCAGAAACTTAAGCTTAAAGCAAGGCATCGAAATTGAGCGGTAGGCACTGTAACGAGACATGACCTTACCTTTTCTCTGTTAGTCTTTGTTACTTTGTTATCTATTGAAAAATTACCATTCAAATGAAATATTATGCATCATTCACATTCAAATATTTGAGACTCAGAGATTTTTCTTTTTAAAAACAAGCAAAATTTTTATCTCTGAGGTAGATAACAATAAAAAAAAAATAAAAATGGAGCTGTCAATGAACACTAACAAGTGCTGGAGCTCCTCTGTTGGCACTGGTGCACCCCAAGGAGGAGAGAGCAAGCCCTACACCACTATTTGAAACGTGAGAAATGTGTCTTCTGGTTTAGTAGCTTCTACAGAAATGCAACACAGAAAAAGCAGCGCCAAAATTACACTGAAATGGCCTTGGAGAAGAAGAACTTCCATTTCTGCTTCGCAAGCTACTCAGAAAATGGTGGAAACATGCCCAGGTCAGCAAAATCTTCAATGTTGTAATTGCCAGTACCCTGTGTGGGATCCCCAGGCATCGGCAGCATGTCCTGCACGATAAGGAAAAATCAAAGTCAAGTCTCACTTGCCAACACGTTATCCAGACACAAACTGTTTCCTGTTCATCTTCCCAGTGTAAAACCAGAAAAGGCCAAGATTAGATAAACAAGGTGAAAACCAGACCTGTGCAAGAGGGCTGGGCTAAGGTTTATGTGCTACTTAGTTTGCTGGAGTGTTTCTGAACAAAAAGTGGGACTTCAGCAGGGCAGAAATTTTGCTCTTTTGAAATAAAACATCTTTTCCTCCCAGACTGAAATAACTCCCCTGGAATGGGAGCTACACATGGAGAGAAGCAAACTCTCCGGCTTCACTGCATGGGGAGTGTACAACATCTCACACACTGGAGCTGCAGCTGTGTCAGGATGGGTTTGGGCAAGGTCTCACTTCCCACCAGCACTCTCTAGGTGAACACTGCTCTGTGGAACACTCAGGACTAACATCACCCCAGGGAACAAGGTGCCCAAGCTGCCTTCATGGATGTACAGAGGCAGAGGGAATAGCAGGAACGTCTCAGGAGAAATGGGATTTCGTGGTAATTGCTCTCACGTGTCTTGAGCCAAGTGAGGTCTCTGCAGGAGGCTTCAAAAAACACTCAACCTTTCCTCTCAGCTGGAGACTGCAGCCACAGGGAGAAGATAGCCCTTGCTGGGAAAACCAGAGTTTACACTTGCCTTTCCTGTCAGTCTGTACAATAATAAACTCTTACCACAAAGCCAAGTCTTGCCAGGGATGGCTCAGTATCCTCACAATAAAACAAAACCAAAAAACAAGTAAGAAAGCTAAAGGGATCTGCTCTGTGAAAGAGCTGCTGCATACTGGGAAGTTCCTCCAAAATAAAAACTGATTAAAATCCATCCAAAATCTTCACAGCATCCTTGCCAATGTGGTGAGAGAGACTCTGAACATAGCTAGCAGTGTCTGAGCTGCCAGGGTCAGCCTTCGTCTTCTGACCAAAACTTGGACTTATCTGATGTTTTCCCACACTCTCTCCCAGCCAAAGGGAAGCTGTAGCTGCTCCCTCCTGTCTCCATTTCCATCTCTGAAGGCATTTCTGCTGCTGGGACCTCTGTGGCAAAGTCTCCTCAGGCACAGATGCAGCAAGGTCTCCTCTTGAGTCTGCCTCTCTCCCTAAGCCCAGCTAACCCAGGGCTGACTTTGGGCACAAGCCAAGCAACTTCTTGGCTTTAACTTCTCCTTTAAACTCATTCAAGTTTCTTATCCCATCCAGCTATTTCCCTAATTTCCTCCAAACACATGGTCACCTCCAAGAGCTCTGCAGATGAGCCCAGCTCTCCTTTTATCCCATGGTCTTCCTCTCCACTAATTGCATGAGAAGTTTGTTAAGAAACAAGCAAGACACTGCTTGAAGCCCCATGTCTCTGCTGGCCATCAAACCATGCTGCCATCAGCTCCACTGGAATTACCCTGAATATCCTCTTGGATAGCAATTAACCTCTGCTAACACAAAGAGATGCCACAGACCAATCTTGCCTGGTCCCTGGGCTAAGAGCACACAGACAGGCAGTTATTCCAGATGAAGGGCTGTTGTTTGATCTTGTGTGAAAGCAATGGTTCATCCACACAGGAATATTCTCACAGCTCTTCTGCAGCATTCTTGCACACGAGCCCAGTCTTGCAGGTGAATTCACTTTCCAAAAGACAAGGAGGTGCCCCACTTTTAAACCTTGCTTGGGGCTTGAACTGTCATTCCTGCATTTATCTGCATTGTTTTCTTGTAAACTGTCTCCTTCATCTAATTTAAAAACCAGTTATACAAGGACAGATGTGTTATTAGTCAACTTATGAAGTCCTACTCTATAGTAGGACTTCGCTATCTGTAGTCAAGACTCAGAATTATAGTTAATTAGATAGCTGAAGATTATTGTTTACCCCTTGTCTGATATCTGCCTGGGTTTAACCTTAAAAAAAATATTGTCCACTATCTTCTGTGCATTATCAGACTCCTTTCCTGCTTGAACTGTCAAAGAGAATGACATTGATATCTAATTGAACTTGAGATGCCAGAGGCAAGCACCACAATAAGAAAGACACTCCACTTGGGAATACTTCATGGGTTCTCTGCAAAAGATGGAAGCCCAAAGTATAGGGTGCAAAGAGAAGAGAAAGCAGCATTCTACATCAGCAAAGATGCTGCTGTGAGGCAGAAACCCAAACCCCCTCAGTGCTAAGGGCAGCTGGGAGCAGTGCACGGCTGTGGCAGCAGCAGGGAAGGGCTGCAGGCCCCGCTGCACCTGATCCTCAAGGGCCACAGCTCTAACTCAGACTGAGATGTGATCAGAGGGACCCTGGGCTCACCTGGAACACCTCGGTCTGGTTGGGCTGTGGGTGGGAGTGCTGGTCGCTGCTCTGCTGGTTGTGGTGCTGGCTCTGCCACTGCGACCACACCTCGGATGGTCTGCCCTGGAACTGCCCGCTGCTCTGGCCGCCTTCAGCTGCAAGAAAAGGCACAAGTCAGGGAGCAGCTCCTCCAAAACTCCTGCCTGCTCTGGGACAGCATCCACCACTGCTGGATTTGCAAAGGAGCCTTGGAGAAAGGCCCTGGGTGGCACCAGCCCTGCCAGGAGGAAGCTGGAGGGAGTTTCAGCTCCAGAGCAAAGCTCAGAGCCATGGCTGCACAGCCATGAACTGCCCAGGGCAAAATGCACAGTGAGCCAGGCACTGCAAGACAATTTTCAAGCATGCCCCATCATTTTTTAATCAATTAGGGCTATTTTTCATTTAACTTAAAAACCAAACTTCACCATCTGAATGCTGTTTCTCTTCAAAACACTGAATTCTTGTGGAGCAGTGGCTGCACATTTTGGTACTCATCTAAGAAGCATGTAAGCAGATCCAGGATTTTTTTAAGCAGATGTAGAAACAATATGATCAACAGACAACAGACTTGCTGATTAAATACAGGCATTGCTGGACTGTCCTGTCCTCCAGTGATACATCTGCAAAGTGATTTACTTAATATGCAATTCATAACAAATTATTATCCTGTCAATATGGTGATACTTTCCTAAAAGTCTCATGCCATTTACATTTGACAGAGTAGCATGAATAGTAAGGCTTCATTGTAAATACAGTTTAAATGATGATTTCAAGGAGATTAATTTCTTCTAAATGGTCCACCAGAAAAAAAGCATGTTGCCACACTTTAATTTGGTTACCTATTACACATACATTTTTCATGAGTACAGTAACACTTAAGCTGGACTCATTTTACCCTGCATTTCTACAGACCGCCACAGAATTATAATATTTTTGGATCATTTTCCATTCCTTAGTTACAGTATCTCCTTCTAAGAACTAGCATTTTAGGAAGCTTGCCACCAGGCTTATGCTTTTCCTCCAAATAGTTCTTCCTCTTTTTTTCTTGGTAATGTTTTTCTCTATAAGTGCTCCAGCTATTTTTGCCTGTTTCCCTCTCACAGCAGAGGATCAAGCTGTGCATGTCTGGTTCCTCCTGATCACCAGCATCCTCTGCTAAGGGTGCCAAATTTCCTGTGCCAAACTTCCACACCTGTGCTACGCCAAGACTTTGATAGCCAGGCTCAGTCATGTCAAATCAGCCACTACTCACAGTCATGACTTCAGAAAATACAGACACACATATTTAACCCAATCCCTCTGGCCACCATACTAAGCCATGCAAAACAGATAAAGGGAAGGTTTTACAGGAAAGTAAACAGGCTGCAGTGATGCATTTCTATCACAACTCAAGTAGATGATTACAGTTCTTCCCTCACTGACATTACCACAACCAGTAATTCAGCTGACTCTAAAACCCCTGCAGACATTTTAAGAGCCAAAATAAAATTCATCTAAGTTCCCCTTTAAAAGCAAGCTGCAAGTTTGTTTTGTTTTACTTCCCCTCAGAACAACACATTGAAATTAAGTGAGTGAAGCAAATGATGCCTCTTTTCAGCAGAGCAGCTCCTGCCAGCCGGCGCTCGAAGCCGCTCGTCTCCGTCAGGGCTGGGTTATTAATAGCACCCAAACTGATGTAGGTCAGGAGATGTTTCTCATTAAGTGAAAGGGTTCTTGCCAAGTAGCTTAAGCCTGAAATACAAGGCTGTCTCATAAACAAATGTACAATGCCTGGTGGAAATGGAAATGGAGGGAGGAATAAGCTGTGTGGGAAGAGCTCCATCCCAATGTTCTTTTTCTAGGCACAGGTCTGTGCTAGGTCTGTTCCCCAGGGACAGGAGCACTCAACACACATCAGCACACTGCCACCTGTGCCTTTTGGGATTGCGCATTATTATCACCCTCGGACATTTTTCATGGAATCCATGATATATTTTACTCTTGATTATTCTTCTGGTGGAGCGCAGAAACTTATCAAGGGGTTACCTACTGCGTCACGGTCTAAAAGCCACCAAATTAGCATGTATTAGGAAAAGAAAACTATTTCAAAATATGGTACCTACTCTGATTAGGTTGGTAGCACTGGGGGTACAAACTAAATCCCATTTTCAGCCAAACTACAACGTGCAATCTCAGTGCAAGGGGATACCACTATGACAAAGATAAAAAATTGAAAAAGAAGCAAATTTTACCAGTTGACCACAATTTGGGAGTATAGTTACTAGTCATATAAACAAATTTTGATTTTTTCTGGACACCATTTACTGGGGAAAAAAAAAAGTCCCCTCATACCATAAAATGACAATATTCTTAAGTGTGTTGGATGTAGAGGAGATGGAGCATGGAGGGAATAGGTCAGTTCTGTCCTCTCTACTCAGCAGCAGAAAGCAAAACCCTTTCACCACATGGGCTTCCCAACTGACCCACCAAAATAACAATAAAAACCAATTTTTACTGATTAAATATTGGAAGATGATTAACCATTAATAAAAGATGATAACCATTAATGAAGTTAATGGTTAGTGCTGAAGAGTTTCATTTCTACATGCATTTCTGCATTACACCATTTAAAACTCACCAAAGCCTGCCCCTCGGTTTGCCAAGCTGGAGTAGGCATTCCCACTTGGAGAAGAGGTGGCTGGGCTGGACAGGGGGCTGTAGGATGATGGGTCAGCTGGGTAGGTGTGACTTGTTCCAATGCCAAAGGGAGATGACTGAGCCTTGCCAGACTGAGATGGAATTTGCTGAGGAACAAAGCGTAAAAGGAGGAAAAGGTTTTATTGTTGGGGAACAGCACAGCAGAATCACTTTTTACAACATAAAGCAAAGACTAAATAAACCCTGTGGATGCCAATAGGGACATTTCTCCTGTCTCAGCTGTATTTCATTTCTGTCCAAGCCAGGTTACTGCTGCAGAAGGAATACAATAGACTATAAACCAACACCTACAGCTCTCCCGCTGATTAGCTCACAGGTACTCTGTATCAGGGCTATTTGGAAAACCAGGATTTCTTTTACTGCTATTATGAGGATTAATCTCAAACTCAAAGGTATGAAGAGTTCATCTTTATTTTCTAGGTGTGTTGATTTTGCAGTGCCACAGTGAAATCAGTTATCAGCATGGACACATGCAGGTCTCAGATGACCACAGTCTCCAGTGCTTGGGACTAAAGGCCAAAGAAGTTTCAAAGCTAATGCAGGGGAGCTGGGGGAGCAAAAGAGATCCCAACAGGCATATAACGTGTGGAAGATGCTATTAAGTCTTCAGTTCAGTTCCAAGCTAAGAAATTGTACATTTCTGAAGGTTTCCACAATGGCAGTGAGAGTTCAGTATGTCACTTTTGCAAGGCTTAGCTACATCTTACTTTATTTAAGATGAAGAAATAATTCCAGTTTCCTTACACTCACATCCAAACTCGGTTGACTTGGAGAGAATTTGTACAGTAAGAGGGATGAGTAATTTGTTTTAGTCATTTTCAGCACCTTCCATATCATTTGAAGAAATGTTGTGACAGGATTTCATTAACCAGGTGTGACACAGAACCATGACACTCTGGGGGCTGGGAATAATCAGTGATTAATGTGGAAACAATTCACTTATTGGAAATTCATTTAGTGATCACTCCAGCATGCCATTCCAGCCTGCCAAACAATGAGAACTCAAGAGGGATTAAGAGCAGCATTATTAAGATCAAATTAATCTAATATTATTTGTCTTTTGATAGAGTTTTGAACCATTTTTAACAGTTACACAGAACAAGAGGTGATTTTTGGGCGAAAGCATGGTGCATCTGATGGAGGTACGTGCTGTTTCCTCCAGCACACAGCAGTGTGAGCCACACTGAGCAGTGCTAACAGAGAGTCACCAGGCTGAGCAGCCTCTGCTCCCAATCCATGCCTGGGTTTGCACCTGCCCCTTCTGCCCACCCTGATAATGGTGGCTAACACTGCAAGGTGTTAGTTAATAGTGGGTGCAAGGTCCTGGCCCAAACAGATTAAATTCACAGGTTTAATACTACAGCAGAAGATCTGTCCTTCTTCCTTCATCCAGTGTACACACAAAACAAATGCAGGACAAGAACTTCCAGTGGGGTTTGGGTCAGTGCAGCCCCTGCCACCTCAGTGACCACCACCCCAAACCAAGAGCAGCTACTCACGGGGCTGCTCACACTGCCACACCTCCGCCCCAACCACAAAATAATTATCCTAAAATCATAAATGGGTTTACTAACACTTCTGTAAAAAGCACAGAGGGTGCCAAGGAAATAAAGGACCAGAATGAGTACCTGTCCTGGAAAGGGTGGGCGGTTTCCCGTCCAGGCCACCTGGCCCTGGTTGAGCTGCCGCGATATCTGCGTCAGGTTCTGCCCTGTTGAGGAGGAGGACTGGATGTCGTTGACACCAGGCACGTGCACCACAGATGAACTAAGGGTTCAAACACACACAGAGCCTCATTTGTAGGGCCTGGTCTCAATGCACAGATTGTATCTCAGATAAAGAAATACTGACAATACATTAAAGATAATTATTCAGTCTGTCTTGGTAAGAAAAATGAGTGAGAATTGTCACAAAACTATGAAACATACTGGCATTCTAAATGTCAGTCCTAATAGACACAGCAGGCAAAATTATTTTGAATTAGACTTCAGTAATCTCTTGGAAAGGGCTTCTAAGAAAAAATACAGTCCCACACATGGTGCATACACACTTAGCCTCACACCAATTTAACATTTAATGCACAAAAAATCTGGCTTGCAGAGAGTACTGCAGGTACTTCAGTACAATTTTGTGCTAAAAGTCAACAGTATTTAAGCATTTCCTCAAATGCCATTCTAAATTAAGATGGGCACAAAAGATGATACTTATAAGCACTTCCTTATTTGTTTCCTGTCTAGGAAATGAAGAATTATGTGCTACATATTAAAAATAGGGGCTTTTAATTCCGTTTTTCACCAACTGATGCTAAAGAAGAATAGGCAGTTATATACCCAAGCAAAACAATAATCAAGATGGAAGTTAAACTCATTTAGTAAATTTGGAACACTAATAATAATAAAAAATAGTATTTTTAAGGACCTTTTTTCTATGTTAGCTGTTTCCTACTTACTGAATTTCACTACAAAGAAATACCAGAAATTAATTATAAGAAAAATTATATGAAGCAAGTGCTCCAATTCACCATTTTATTTTCATGGAAGTCTTGAGCAATGGAATCTACACAACTACACATTGTGACTGTACTTTTATATATAAAACCATATTTTTTACATGTCATATATAAATGAATAGAAATGAAGACAGCACACAAAACCACTTTTGTGGATCCACTGAAACAGCTTGTTCTTTTCTCCAATCCCATCCCTATTGTTTATTTTCACAATCTTACAGAGAGAGAAGAACGCAGATTGGGAAAAGAAGTAAACAAGGCTGAGCAGAGAGAAAAGCAGGAATGTGAATCCTTGGAAAAGGCTGACAGAATCCCTCCCAGAGTGCAAGCAAAACGTGGCAGGCATGTGAATATGGGAGTTGTTATTCTGAATTTCTTACTGCCTAAAAGCAAAGTGTATGTTCAGAAATTCTTTGTAGAGTTTTCTAATTTCTAAAAAAAAAAAAAAATCTGTTTTATTTTTATTTTGTACTATCACAGAGTCTCCAAAGAGGGAAATGTAGACCAGAAAGTCCATCTAAATCTGGCTGGAGCACACAGCAGCTGCTGGGGAGGGCTGGCCCCACTGCCAACACCTCTCAGCTGGACTGGCAAGGCCCATCACCTAAGGAGCTTGGGCTGTATCTGGAACTGCACTTTGAAAGCAGATTTCTGCAGAGCAGTGCCTAGAGGCTGCTCAGGCTCAGTGACTGAATGTGCCAGGCTGGAGATTATACAGAGGACAGTGCACTGAGGGTGGAAGTGCTGGCAGAAATGCAAGCCATTACTTGGTGTAATAGAAGAGCAGTAGGAGAAAAGCTGCAGTTAAACATCAGGAATTAGCAAAGGAAATGAACAGAACACAAGCCAAACCCCCAGATGGTAAGTCAGTCACCCAGTAATACACAATATCCAATTAAAAGACATTTTAATTTACTCTCATATCTCCCCAAGTTATACTTGATTTTAATTTGACAAAACACACTCAAAGGGATCTTATTTCTCTTCACTGAGATTATTAGCAATTATGACTTTAAGAACACATTGGTTTAAATAAAATCAGTGTTTGCCAATGTTTTCCAGTTCGAGGAACTGGCAGGTTCTGAGTGGCTGCTCCTTCAGTTTCACAGCCTTGGCTGGCTTGAACAGGAGAATGGAACTCCAGTAAGACAGTGGTGATACCACAAGGCACTAAGGTCAACATGATTGCTGCTACCACACTCTCCAAAAACAACTGGACCCTCTATGGCCAGCTGGTAGGCAATGACACACACTTAGAAGAACTCAAAAATGCCTTGGAACATTCCAGACCACCACCTCACATGTATTTGGAAGCTGCCTTAGAAAAGTGTCGATGCCCCTGTCCCAGTCCTCACCTGGGACTATGGATGCAGCATCCCTCTGTTCCCTTTGGTACCCACATCAATGTCCTTCAGCAGGAGCAGTGACAACTGAAGTGCAAAACAAATCTTTGCCCTCCCAGCTTGGCTGAATGTTCCTCAGATTTCTCACCCTGTCCTGTCACCTCTCAGAGTTATTTCCCTCCAGAATTTGTTGCTGCTCCTTAGCTTTTTTCCAATTACAACATCCTACTTACCAGCCAATATTTTTAAGAGAGACACCCAAATCATCTCAGCTTGTAAGCCCAGCCAAAATGCTGAAAGACCACCAGCAGTGAAGTGTACACAAAGCAAAATTCATTCATGTAAAGGAAGCTCTTGCACCTTGGGCTGGTTTTGTTTCCACAGTGCTGCAGGGGACAGTTCCCCCTCTCAGACAGGGACTGACACATTCAGGATCTGCACCAAATACCTGAAAGTCTTTCCCGAGTGTCCTGGCTGAAATGGGCTTCCCTGGGAGTAAAGCTGCTGGTTCCCTGCTGTGGATGCAGAGGCCATCATTTTTTTATCTGCTGCAAGAGAAAAACACATCACAGAAAAATAATTAATTTAGGGGGTGAGATAAATGAAAGAAAAAATATTTAAAGACAATTGCAATGTATGCTTTCTTCCCTTCTTCAAGCTTCATGAAGAAGCCCTGTGGAACACATTAGCTCCAATGTCTGGTGGCACTGCCTGCTGATGTTGGGGTGACAACTTCCAACCCCACCTGCATCCCAGGTGACACTTTGCTCCTGAGTGTCACAAGACTTGCACACCTGAGCTATGGCAAGGCAAAACACAGGTCTATTGTGGAATTTGCTGTCCTCATGTGGCTTGGGGGAGTCATGAAATAGAATGGGGAGCCATGAAATAGAATGGGGAGCCATGCAATACAATGAGGAACCATGAAATAGAATGGGGAACAATGAAGTAGGATAGAAGTACCCCAGAGGGGTGGAAGACAAATGAGTGTAGTGAATAAATTGCACAAAGAGATGCCATTAACTTTTACAGTTTACCCTTAAAGTGGCAACTGGAGATCAATCTCTAACTGAATGAAACAAGACTGGGTGAACAGCACCATTTGGTCCCTTAATTTAATTTTCTGGTACTGGATAAGTCCAAAGCTCAGGGAAATCTTACTACTGCTTCCCTTAAAATAATTTACAGGTCTGCTACACCACCCTTTAATCACCTTCTCCATCTCCTCTCCAAGTGCAACTCACTGATGGTTTTGCACCCATATGTTGCCAGGTACTTGACAGGCCTAGAAATCAAGTCTGCCCCCTCATTTTCCTCTCTGCTCTTTGCAGATTCCCACTCATTTCACAAGATGCTCTCTCGGACAAAAGGCCCACTCAACTCACAAGTAACAAGTATTTTTTAGGTGTTTAAATTTTTTTTTAGCTTTCCCCAGCTTTTAGAGACCTCCTGAGTGTGACTCACCAAAGGCCTCCAACACACAGCAGCTCTTCCCTGTTACCTAAGTTGTTCTTACATTATGTTCCTAACAAGAACCTAAGCTTGCCTCTCAAAAGAAAAAAGTCACCTCAAATTCCCTCACAGGAACCTTGGAGTGTGGATGCCACTGATGCAAGCTAGCATTGCTTGTCTTTGTAATCTTTCTGCAGAAATCTGTAGAAATTCCTCCCTGGCTGTCTACTGCCCAGCACAGAAACCAAGGCTGGGCTGCAAAACTCTGCTCTCATATTTAAAAACAAGAACAGGGAGAAATGGGGACAAGATGTAGAGGAGGTTGTGCATATAGCAGGAAGAATTGAGAATGGATTGATATATCTCTGATAAGAAGGACAGATGAGTTTTTCTTTTTCTGCAGTAATGTCATTCTTGCATGAGAGAGATGCCCCATTTTCTAAGGCCACCATTTGCAGGGAAACCAAACTCTCAGGGCTGGAAGAGACTGAGCCAAAATCCTGCGGGTGCTTTAGATATTTGAGAACAACTCACCAGAAAAATTGAGAGTGCCCCAAATGAACTGGAATTCCTCAAGTGGAGCACAGTTGCCATGGCAGCTACCAGGGTCTGTGCCACAGGATGAGGCCAAGACAAAGGGAACAGCTAAACTAATAGCAAGCAGCTAATTCTCCTTCCTGAGTTACCCTGAATGCCCTTCAGCCTCTGAATCTGGCCCACATCTCTCCCAGCTGTATTCCTACCCAGGATTTTTCACACAATTCTCTGCTCTCACCTTTGATAGAGCACTGATTTTTTTTTTTTTTTTTGTGGTTGAGGTGTTTTTTTTGTGAATTTTACCTGTTTCTCTATAAACTCCATTGGTCAATGATGTCCCTTCCCACAGCAGGACCAGTATCTCCAATGTTTCTGCCTCTTAACTGAATCCCTCTCTAAGAACTGCATCATCCCATGCTTCAAATCACTTGCATGAATTGGTGAAGACAGGCTTCCTCTCCCAACCTTTGGATTTTTAATGAAATTTTAATAGCAGCACTCTCCCTGTGTCAGCCCATGTTCTTACAGGACAAGATCAGGTATCAACATAAGGCAAATGTCTGGCAGGCAGCACACAGGCTTGTCAATATTGGTTTTGGACAGGGTACCTCATCCCTGACTGGGAACCATCCTTTATCATTCAGAGGAGACCTTGATCACAGCTCCCATGAGAAATTCAGAGAGGCAGAATGTCCCAAAAAAAGCACAGCCTGTAAATTGATAAGAATGAAAGGAGAAATGGCATTTCCAAGAACATAACCTCCCAGCTACCTCACAGCTTGTGACACCCTTAACCCTCACCCCTCCCCACAAACAGCTGAGAGCTGCCTGAAGAGGAGCCAGTAAGGCAGCCAAAAAGCAAGATGCTGTTGCTTGGAAAAACATATTCTGGTGTTTAGGGTTGGAGTCTTGCTACCTTCTAATGGACCCCCTTTATGGCCCCAGCTGTTGACTCCGCTGTTCAAGCAAACAGAGAAGGATGAACAGGAACAGCAGAGCAGTCCTAGCAACAGGGGGACAGAGTATCAAGTATATATTGCAATTACAATGTCTTCTCCAACTGAAAAAGCCAATCCAGACATAAGAAACCAACAGCGAGGTCACCTTCCAACACCCCTGCAGTCAAACCCTGTGGGTTGTTTCCTCCCTGCACTGCATGATACTTGCACATTGATTTATTTAAAACAAATGTAAAAATTCCTCTTTTTCAGTGAGGACAGCTAAGAACAATAAACAATCAATGAGCTCTTCCAGAAGCCATGGCATTGGCTGGTTTCCTGCAGATATATTTCAGATGATGCCTTCAGCTGCAAGTCTTAGTGGTTTTCTGTCTGTTAGGGCACCAGGCAGCACAGGCTGGGGCTGCTTTGGGACAGCTCCGTCTGTCTGACTGACAATTTGGCTGTTACCTCTTACAACAGGCTGGGAAATCCTTCAGTGAGGGCACCAGTAAGGACTCTGTCCTCACAGTGATTTCCAAGAAATACAGAACAACAAATTGTTCCTGAGACTCCTAGCAATCTTAAAAGACCTTACTGAAAATTTTAAAAGTTGTGGGAAAAAGAGGAAGGACTCCTCACAACCAGGTAGCATGGCTGGAGATGCCTCAACTGACCAGAGAACAATTATATTGCTGGCAGCACATGACTCTGAAAACATTGATACAAAAGCTGGTGATTTGATAAAAAACTGCAGCCAATCTTAAGACTATATGGTAACTTTCTTGTCCATTTTAGAGAAATATGTCCCTATTTAGAGAAATGAATTTACCTATGCTGTTTAGGAAAGAAAATATACACTTAGAAATGGAATGTTCTGCTCAGTATATTTAACATCTGGGAGCACTGCCTAAGGTGTCCCTGTGAAAAGAAAAGAGAATCAAAACCAGGCAGCTCTGGTGACACTAAAGCCATCCTTACCTCTTTGAATTTACTCCACCATCTTTAGGGGAAACACCAACTAATGACAAATGCTAGGAAATGCCCCAAAGACTGAAGCTGCTTAGAAAATTCTCTGCCATGCAGCAGTTTCTCTCCTTTCTCTTGAAGCTGTGCTCTACACCATGTAACCAAGCTTATCACACAGTATTATAAATTAAACATCAGGGACATTCACTTACAAGCAGTTATTCCAGCAAACATCTCAGCAAATCTAGGATCTCTCTCTTGGGAGAAGATAGCATCAGGCTTTTCCACAGACTTTCCACCCTCATGAACATTAGCTGGTATACTTGGAACAGGCACCTGTTGAGATACAGAGAGGAAAGTGATTCCCTCTGCTGTATTTGACAAAAAGGAATTCAGAGACAGTCACAATGTGCTTTTAGTTTTGCCGAAATGTGCTGTTGTTTTACATCTTAAATGATCAGAGACACAAAAAGAAAAATCTGAGCAATTTCACCTGAGATAAGTCATAGGATGACAGCCCATCTCTTTGATGTACTTCGAGTTCTGCTTGCTGCTGCTGAAGTTGTCTGCAAGGGAGACAAAACGACTTTCTTACAAAAACCAATTAAGATACAAAAAGGAATAGTCATGGTCTCCTATTTTACACTTCCAGTGAAATGTGTCTCAGGTGATTTACTAAATCCTTTCCTGTGAGATCCATCTGTTTTTACAACTTTCTCATTGAGAAAATCTGCACCACAGGAATGCAACAGGGCACAGGAAGAGCTTTGCTGTGGTAGCACTGAAGTGTAGGTGGGTAAGTAATGGAGGATGGAACAAAATCTCCTTCTAAAAGATTTAAAAATTCACTATTCTTAATTCCTTGTCTTCCTCATGTTAATGATGAACACAGCGGACCCCCTCTCTGATTCTACTGAAGGAAACATTAAGCTTGCTCTCCAGGAAGATGCTTAATGACAGAACAACTCAGCAGCTGGGAAGTTATCCAGATGTTCTGCACCTCTGATTAACAGTTGCTTTCTATTGCTTGGTCACAACAAGCAAGAACACTTCTGGCCTGGAGATGCACAGGTTGAACACTCATCTTTGTGAGGCTCTTGGCTCAGTTAGCAAAGATATGAAACCCAAAATTATGCTAGAGCTCAGAGATTACAACAGGATTGGACTTAAACTGACAAAATACTTGGATTTGATACTTGTAAATGATCCTTGACAGTGCTTACAGTTCATGTATGTTTCTGGCTTCCTTCTGAAGGAAAAAACACCCCAAACCCAAAAAGGAATTATACACCATGCGTGTTTTTCCCCAGAGAGATGATGCTTGGGCAGGCAGGAATAGATGAGATTTGGCAAAATAGCAAGATCATGGATTTGAAATTCTGGGAAATTACAATGTATTTTTAGCCACAGGTTAAAATTTTAGATTTTCATCCAAATCTTCTTTTAAATTTTGAAATAAATTCAAATGCCAAGGGACTAAGAGACAAACTTGCAGACAAAGTCAAATGACAAATTAGACACAAACTCGTGGAAATGTGAGGAATCACTCAAACAAGCCACTGAAGTAAGTGACACATTTGCTATCCCTTGAAGCTTTTCCAGGAGACACTTTGGTCAGTTTTTATGCTCCATGGCAAAAATCTGAGTCCTGCAACAAACAGTGGGTCAGAATAAGTGGCCAAAAGCCTTCTGCAAGCCTTACAGTGTGAGAACACATAATACAGGGAATGACTTTTGTCCTAGCAGTAACATGCAAAAAAAGGCAGTCCTCCAAGCCATTAGAGGATTTTCCCTATTATTTTAGCAAACAGAAAATTCCTAAAAATTACCTCTGGAATGCAAAGGCATTCTTTGTTCACAAGCAGAAAATGCAAACTTCTCCAACAGAACTACAGGAGGCAATTGAATCGTGGGGAATCTATGGGGAAGTTTCTAAAACCCACCCCGTGGACAATAAACACCCATTAAACCCCGTCGTTAACGTGAAAGCTAATTACACTCTTTCATTTGTTTTTATTACCACCAACTCAGTGCATGTGTCAATAAACAGCACATTAGGCTCTCCTCTGTTCCTTATAAAGAATGTTTTCTTGATTCAGCCATATACATACAAATGAGCCAAACCAAACAGCACACACTCACTCGTTATTTGTTTTGTAGGCACTTCTCTAACTTAGTGCTCCTTCTCCCCTCTCTATCTTTCATCTCTAATACTCATTAAGCTGCACTACAATATAAACACCACACTGTGCTAACAGCACTG
The DNA here is from genome assembly GCF_047830755.1 of Zonotrichia albicollis. Taxonomy (NCBI): domain Eukaryota; kingdom Metazoa; phylum Chordata; class Aves; order Passeriformes; family Passerellidae; genus Zonotrichia; species Zonotrichia albicollis. The sequence goes on along the minus strand of NC_133829.1, from coordinate 8,388,231 downwards.
AACTTTGGGAACAACCACCCAAAATCCATTTCCTATAAAAACCAAATAGTTGGGTGTATCTTTACTGAACCCCGTGCAAGCTACGCTGCACTTAATTAAGATTGAAATGTAAAGCCAGGGTAGCATCTTATGTTGTTGTTGGCTGTTACTGCACAAATAGTTTAAATGGTGCTTGAAACTTTAAGAAAATGTGCAGCAATTCATGGAGCAGCCAACCAGGGAGAGCTCAGTGCTGCTGCTGTGGCTGCTTCAGACCCTGCCACCCCCTCTGGCAGCCAACAGGTCCCTTCAGCCACCCAACTGCTGGACAGTAACAATGAAACACAACAGTGGATTATCATCACTTTGGGCAAAACTCAAAGTTGCCTTCTAACTCTGAACCCAAAAATTGTCCTTGGTTTCACTTTCAGTTTCAGGGGTTCAAGGTGTCAATGAACAATTTCTTGGCTCTACAGTTTACCCAACACAGCAAGTGAGGCATTGACTGGGTCAGCAGTGGATTCTGTCTGTACTGACCCACAGGTTCAGTATGAAACTGGAAAAGCTCTTGGCTTGGACAAGAATGGTTCAGCAAATCTGAAGGTTTTGACAGTTACTTCAAATTTACTTCAGTAAATACACATGGAGGAAAAAGGAAGACTGTGGAAGATCTCCTGACATTTGAGAGGATGTTAAGCTCTCTCTACGAAAACTGAAGTCACTGGTTCCCTTTCCAGGCATGACAGTAAATAAAAATGATTTGAACTTTAAAATTAACAGGCTCTTTGGTGGAAGTGAAACAACAATCCTGCATCCCTACCAAGCTATTTTTATGTAATACAGGCACATGTGTTTCCTGTGTCTGGTTTGCACAAAAGCAGAGTAGTAAAAGCCTTGGGGCTGTGGTTGTAAAATCCTCTTTCAAGAATTCTCAGTATCTCCCTCTTCTAGCCTAGAGCTTCAGCTCAGCCCTGGGAAGGCTCTAACAGCAGTGTCAGACAGACCACAGATGACACCAGAGCACGAGAAAGTCTTTACCACCACCACCATCAACTGCAATTTTATCAGCATTGCTGATCTCTTTAGTGTTTTGGCCCAGGAGAAGCCAGAGCAGAAAGCATCTCTCCCACAGGCTGATTCATCCAGCAGTGACCTGGGCCAGCTCACTCCAACACAACAAATCCCGAGACTCAGGGCAACCACAGGACTCATAAATTCACACAGAGCAGCACAAGACCTGTGGCTTCCAAAAATGAAACATCAGATATTCCACACAGCCCACAAAAATGCATCTCTTCTTTATTTTGATGTATATACCTATCAATATATATACATATAAGACCTTTATATAACCTGTCACCACAACATTATTTGATTCAAACACTGCTCTGTCTGCATAATAAATAAATACTGATAACAATTATTTTTTCTCTTTGGAAATCAAACAGTCCCAACTACACAGGAAGACGTGGTCAAACAGGGGACTCTTCTTCACAGCCCAGCACAGCACAAATGTGAAATGTTAAATGCTTCATTTCTCCAGGAAGTTTCTCTTGGATGACTACACCCAAGTGAAACTGAGAGAAGTTTTCTTTTCTTTTTTTTTTTTTTGCAAAGAACTGAGTGAACATTTGAACCTAATTATTTCCTTATCCTTCTGTACCAAAAGCAAGTTTGGACATTTCACTATGTGAAGCTCCAAAGGAGTATCTTTATTTAAAAAAAGGGGCGGAAAAAAGAAGGAAAAAAGAAACAGAACAACCAAAACCAAGCCAACAAATAACAGTAAAAATCAATGAATTCCTGAACAACTGAAATCATCACTGCCCTCTACAGTCTTTTGGGAAAATGCTGTTCACTGACCAGCTTCAGCTATTATCAAGACACAGAGATCAGTTAAAAACTGACTTAAACTCCCTTTTTTTGGCTACATTGTCCTTATGATTTCATGCTGAATTTTTAACTACTTCAAGCCTGTTTTTTATGGGGCTGCCTAGATTACCAAAGTGATAGGAATATCAAATCTGTCTCTGTGGCCTCAGCTGGGCAGAGCAAGGCATGCCTGCCTGGTCTCCATGGGAAGCACCTTCCAGGACCATGTAAGGATGGCCACGCACAGCAGGGCTAGTGCCAAACCACCAGTCCCAGCAGCAGCTTAATGAGCAGCTGGAAATCACAGCTACACCATGACGTACAACTCTTCAGGGCAGCTAGGAAATCAGAAATCAAAACATGACCCCAAATGCAGAGGGAAAAAAATAGCCAGAAACAGGCAGGAACTGCTGTACTTTACAGTAAGTCCTCTTTGGAAATCTGAGAGCTGGGAGAGAATAAGGGGAAAACCAAAAACAGTGTAATAATGCATTCTTTCTACTATTCAAAAGCAGGAGTATAATGGGCTGTATCTTGCCCATTTCAGAACATTTTCAACATGACAGGAAAGAGGGAACATCCTCTGTCAAAGTAGCAGCAGGCAACTTCCATATTAGGTCAGCATTTCTGGGTTGTTATTCAAAGCTAGCAAGAGAGATGGAAGCAGAGCCAGGAGCTGGCACAGTGCTATTCATCACAGGGAGGGCTGTGGTGCCAAGCTCAACTGTACAGGGCAGGCTCACAAAAAGCATTCCCAGAGTCAACACAACATAAGCCTCCAGCCCCACTTTTTCATCCGTGGCCTCTGGGGAACAAAGCACAATTAAGCCAGCCTGGGACAAACCTCAGAAGATGTTTTTTACTTTGCAGGCCTGTTTTTTGCATATACAAATTATCTGAAAAAGTATTATGGGACAGCCGAAATGTGGAAATAGCTATTTTGATGCACAGTGCAGACAAGCTGTCTGATCTCAAGACACATTTGCCTGTTTTCAATGAGCTTAACTATTCAGTTTAAACCCAACTTTTTGGGTATGCAGAAAAACAAAAAGAGGAAAACAATTGTGATGCTGGGTTTCATGGAAGTGAATGCACAGCTCTTCCAGTCTAGGTATGTGCCAAGGCCAAAGAAGCAATACAAGGAATGCCCAGAGGCACTTGCAAACTCCAGTGCCAAAGCCCCAGGGGTTTGGTTTTGCAGTGGAGCTCTCAGCAGGCACCTCCAGCGGCAGACTGCTCGTGCAGCATTTCTGATATATGGTCTAAGGGTGAGATCTCAAACTCGGTAATTTCCTCCCAGCTAAAGACTTGGCAAAAAAAAAAAAAATCTCTGGTCAGACCAGAAGCAGATTTAGTTTTAAGAATAGATTAAGTTTATATTGGAAAGAAGAAACATTTATTAAAAAAACCCTCACAATATAAAACAATCAAGGCCAGATTAGGTTCTGCAGTTATTGGCTGAGAACTCAGCAGGCTCCAAAAGCATCTCTGCTCAGTCCACAGAGATCAACCTCCACCATACTCTGAGTGTGATTTCCCCCCAAGAGGCCATGAAATGAAAGATTTTTGAAAATATTAATTCCAAGGCAGGATGATTTCATTTTCCTCTTAAGATAAGGAGTTGGATCACCCCCATACTTGGGGATATTCTATCAAAGCTAAACTATCAGGAATCCTTCCCAATCAAACCTACTAGGAAATAATTCTGCCAGCTTCATTAGGTCGTAAAATAGACACAGCTGAAGCAGAAGAGCCCAGAATACAGAATGGTATGAACATGGACATGGAATTTTGTCTTGGCTCAGGAGTCAGGCTAACCTTCCTCCAGTACCAGGACAGCTGTTGTGCTGCTGGAAGCTCTGCATTAGTTCAAGGCAGCCTGGACTGAGATCAATGGCCTTGTCTAATGACATAACAGATAAGTGACGTTTCCCCCCAGTGCAGCCAGGCCCTGGAAGCACCACAGGATAATGACACAGAGAAACAGCTACACTGGGAGATCTCCTGATGCAGCAAAACCCTGTTACAGCCTGCGCTGTTAGAGAGAAGCAAACGGTATCTGTTAAAAACTGGGATGTGCTTTACATGGAAAAAGAATGGTTACAATTCCTTCAAACCCACGGAGGGGAGCACCCAGAAAGGCACATACTTGACATTAGTGTTGGTGCAGATGATGTATTCAATCTCGTCAGAGTAAGGGTTCTGAAAGGTGAAGCTGCTGGTTCTGATCAGCATCCACTCCCGGTTCTTGGTGCGGAACCGATACATCACAGACAGCACCTGACCCTTCAGCTTCACCACCTGCAAAGCCATTTGGAAAGGTTAGTAACAGGAGATTGCTATCTGCTGTGCAAATGAACAGTCGACAGCAGCAACTGGTGCATTTTAAACTTGAATTCCAGAAAGCTACAGGGACAGCAGAGGAATTTTTAATTTGGAGAGAATACGCAAAATCCTATCCATGTTTACAGCTATCTCCTTCAGGATGAAATCCTCATGCTTTGTCACATAACATGCCAATTTCCAGCCTGCTTAGAAAAAGAATACAGACTCTGGACAATCATCAGGTTGTACAGAAACTTTAGGAATGTTTTAATGCAAAACACTTATCAAGAGATTGACAGACACCAAACTGAGGATCTTTTAAATGTTTATCTGTAAACCATAAACCAATCACGGCAGCTAAACAGAAGCCTACAAGAAAAGCCATTTTGAGGTTGACTGCTTTACTGCTTGGATACCCAGCTATACCCAATTAATATATGTGAAAAATCAGCAGCAAAATTTAGGACAATGCTTAAATACAGTGGTGTTTATTTTTTGTTTTTCTAGAAACCACCAGGGGTTGGTTCCCTCCTACCTCAAACATATTGAAAGACTCTCCAGGATGGCAAATTGCTAACAAGAATCCCTTGCTTCTGGCTTAAAAGAGTGAGCCAGTGTTTGAATGGAGAGAACACTGATAAGCCACTGCCCATTTTAACAGTATAAATTCCTTGCTTGCACAGGCTATGTGTTTGTAACTAAGAATTCAAATGTCTGGGTTTGGTAATTGAAGTTTTGTTCAAGTCAACAGCTAGGCAACAAGTGAGGATTAAGAAGCAGCCAACTAAAGCACATTCAAACCAATCTGCTCATATTGGCCCTGCAACTGCATTTTGTGTGTTATCCAACAATCTGGGGTTAAGCCAGAAGAAAACTTTCATGGTTTCAAGTCATTCAGCTGGCACTTACCTGGCCTATCTCTGTTTATATTTTACAGCTTTTCCACCAGGCTATCTCAGGGTTGCCCCAAGGAAGGAAAGGGAAGGTCTACTGCAAATAAATGCCACATCTTGTGGATTCTTAATCATTAACATCTGGAATTTACTTTTTATTAGCTATCTGCAGCCTGTATTCTCTAAAAGTAGAAGTCCCACTATTTACCCTCTGTCTTAATTGACAAGCAATTAGATTAAGAAAAATGTTCCAATCCTGCTTTTTTCAGAGGTTTGCACTTCAAATTAATCAACTGGATATGCAACTAAATGGAAAGAATGCAAATAGAAGACAACAACCTTTAGCAAAGCCCAGGAAAGCTCAAAAACATATTGAAATAAATGACTTTTGGTTGGTTTTGTTGGGGGATTTTTAATGCTTTAACAGGGTTTTTCTGAGCTCACTGAGCAACATTCTTTTATCAGCAATTTTCTACTACCACACCCAGGGCAGAAACCACAGAGCTGGTGTAGAGTGTGCAATCTGAATAGTATTCTACTGGGTATCCAACAGCTGTATACTGGACCCTTTGATATTAACCTGTATTTGTTTGTCTTAGCCTTGAGACTATCTTATTCTGGCCTGATTTTTCCCACCCTGATGAATGAATTTATCTTCCCAAGGAAATAAAGCTCTGAGATAGATACTGGCAATTGACCAAAAATTGCAAAACCCACCCTCCCTCCCTCTTCTGTTATGCACCAGCCTGGTTCTGATACTGTCAGCAAAAAAGAAGTGTCACGCTTTCAGGTTTTAAGAAAAAAAAAATAGTTTATTTGGAATCACAGTTACCTTTTTAATTAAGAGATTTCTAAGTCCAAACTAACAATAATAAAACAAATGGCAGTGATCTATTACCCAGAAACCCTGATTAAGCAAACAGTAATTTTGTAATAATATATAAAGCAGAGAGATTGCTGGTGGGAAAATCCTGAACTGTCTTAAGTCAGAGCACACAAACAAACCAGCACAAAAAATCTGAAAGCTAATGATTAAACTTTATATACTTCAGAAATAAAAACCACCTGGTGCAAAGCTTAGCTGTTTACTTCAGTCTTTTATTGCATGATGGGAATAACAGCCCCAATCACACTGCTACTGTACTGAACAAAAATACACCCAAGAAGGCATTGCCTGCTAAGGAAACAACATACTATTTCCATAGATTGGACATAGATTGAGTGAGCAGGAACTTTAATTTCTAATTGCATTTTTTCCTGCTGTCTTTCTGTATGACCTTAAGCAAACCATGCAGGTCCCTGATGCAGCAAATCACTTCTGCACATGCCCAGCAGTGAGTGGTGACAGTGGAGTCCCCAGCAGCCGAGTTCAGGGGCACAGAGGCAGCCTGCCACAGCCTGATCTCCCTCGCAGTGAACACAGGCAGGACCAGGTCATTAACTGCAATGTTCATTAGCCAGCCCTGCTGAGGCCCAGGCAATCACTGCACGGATTCCCTGCAGAGGATGTTTGACAGCCCATTATCCAGCAGCTCTCTGTCACTGTCCCTTGGACAGATGAGTGGAATCAATCATTTGGGCACCGCTGAAAAACAGCATATGTGTTCTCACTGCTCCTGCGCCGCTGATGCTGTCAGGCAGCAGTGCAGGGAGCTGAACCAGCCCAAAGCTGGAGTTCCATGCAAAAGGAATTAAGGGCTCAGCCCTCCCAGCAATGCCAGCACCAAGGCAGCAGGAAGGTGGGGAGGAGGGCAGGCAGGAGAGAAGAGCTGGCTCCTGGTGACAGACCCCTATCAGGAGGATGCAGCTGCAGCATCACATCCCCATCCAAGCTGGGGCACAGGAGATGTTCTGGGTGTGGTGACCTGTTTAAAGCATTGAACTCTCACAGCCTGTGAATCAACATCTTGAATTTAAAAAGGCTGCTGTTTGCACTCAGTCTGTGCAAGGAACTGGAGGCACACTTGGCCATGGGGCTGATGGTCCCTGTTGAAGGGGGGATGGTGAGAAACAGCGCAGGAGGACGAATATCTGACACCATCTCCAACACTTCTGCAGAGACCATAACCTCAGTTTCACAATCTGTTCTAGGGACACAGCATTTCACTGTTTTTCCCCCAGAGGCTCTGTCTGTGCATGCCATGCCTGAACAAACAGTTGGCTATACAAATTACTTAGAAGTCATATCCACATTTCCCAGCTGAAAATACATCTCAGCATCCAATGCAAGATGGATCAACACAACTTGGTTGAGCTATTGGTTGTTTCAAGAAAATCTGGAACCACTTAGATCAACTGAGCCTCAGCAATACGTTAAACATCCTGTGCAGGGTGTTCTGGTGCAGCAGGAAAGGCACTGAAAAGCCCAGCAATAAGGAGACAGCTTGGGGAAAGCCCTGCTAATGCATGCCCCAGACCAAGCTGAAACAGCAAGCTCTGCAATGGAATAGATGTCACTGATTCAGCTGTAAATGTGGCCCGTGGTAAAAATAAATCCAAACCAGTAACTCTTCCTGTATGTTGTATTTCTTTTGTTACTTCCCTGCACATTTCAATTTCTAACAGAGAAAAAGGGACAAATTACATGTTGATGTAAACTGGCATAACTCCATTAAGGTACATGAAAAAGCAAATCATCTATGCTAGCAGAGAACTCAGTTACAAACAATCCAGCACCACAAAGGGATGTAACTACTTCCAAATCAACATCCCATCTTGGAAGGTAAATAATTTTAGTTACCACTTAACATAGGGGGATCAACACAGGTATCTCCAAAACAGTTCACCCTGTGCAGCAAAAAACCAAATATATAACGAAATTATTTATTTCTGAAAATACTGTCAACCCCTCCTTCCATTTATTATGCAGCTTAACCAATTGATAACTGACCAACAAATTGTTTTGTATGTTGCCACTTATTCTCCTGCATAAAAATAAAATAAAATAAAAACTACTGTGGACAAAATAATAAAGTGTGGAACAAAAGGAGCAGGACACAGCACCTGTTGGAAGCTCTCTCTCAAATGGCTTTGGTCTTCAGGATGGCAGAATTCTAAAATATCTTTCCCCAGAAGATCCTAGAATAAAACAAAGTTATGTAAAAAAACCCAAAATACAACACAAATCCACATGTAGACCTACAAGTCATTTTTGCAAACACAAGATCTATCACATTTAATGAGATTACTCAGTTAATCAGGGATGAACCACACAAACAAGGTTTGTAGGCATAATGCCCCATATTTTTACACAAAAGTTTAAGTTATTTTCTACTACCTCTGAAATGGTGTCTTGAAAAGACTGACACCTGCTACTACAGCTCGTTTTATGGTATTAATTTCTGTAAAAACACTTATTATAAAGCAATTTAAAATAAAAAAATATGAATAAGCAAATGAACTAGGAAGTCCTTTTGCCTCTAAATTGCAACTGCTGGGAGTTATTGGAGGAAGAGCTGTGGTTCATTTACTATTCTACTCAGTTCTGTACTAGCCTCCTGTTCAGAGGAGCAGATGTAGCCTAAAGGAAAATAGATGCTGTAAATTATGTTTGCTTACTGTTCAAGAGACTGGCAGAATCAAAGGTCTACAGGACTAAAACTCTCTCCAAGCACTGTTAACTTTCTGTCACAGAAATGTCTTCATTGGAAAGCTGTGCAAGGTTCAGAGCACTCTGCTGCTAGAATTTTAATCAGATCTAAAGGTATAAACAGATACCCCAGAGGCATGGACAGCAAAGAAAAACAAACAGCGTTCAGTGCCCGATGTATGAATTATCAGCTACAAATACTTCATGTTTTCAGATGGTATTTTCTGCATTAGCTCCACCCATTCTGCACATTCCCAGTGGCCACAGACCTGGGGCTGGTAGCCAATGACACTGATGCACCTTGGGTCCACAAAGGTGATGACTCCATCGGAGTTGTGCCGGGACAGGAACTCCGTGGGGACCGACATGCCGTTCATGTCCATGCACACAGGAGAACTGGTCACCTAGGGCCAGAGAGCCACACCAGTCACCTAGGGCCACATCTGACCCACAAATAAAGGACAGAATGTGCTGGCACACTGCTAGCAGCTGAAGGAAGTGAAATAAAACAACAGCACTGATAAATGGCAGAACGGCTTTGGTCTGGTTTGCAGGGCAAATATCTCACCCCATGGCATCTACTGAGGATTAACAGCACAGCAGAGAAACAAACACACCAGAGGTTCCCAGGAAGGGGGATATACTGAGGATGAAAGTCCAGCTGGACTCATCTCACTTTGCAGCACATCAGGCATCATGGATCCTATCTCTGTCAACCAAGAATGAATGACTTGCAGAGGACAGTGCAGTCCACTTATCTTAGGATAGGAAACCAACCCATTACCTAACCTTTCAGGTGACAGGAACCTCACCTGAAACACCTACAGAACCTGAACCAAGTCCTCCAGAGGCTGAGGTAGGGGATATTACACCAGCAAGTGGTTGCTCATAATGAAAAACACAGTTCTCTAAATACTTCTCAAATCTCACCAGAGGGAACTGTGTGTTTTCAGCTCTCTGCCTGAAATCTGTGCTATCAGGCCACTTCATATCCATTCTATTTTTCAGTCTGAAATCTGTGCTATCAGGCCACTTCATATCCATTCTTTCCCACTGAAGGTGCAAAGGAGACCACTGATTTTTTTACATCTTCCAGGGCTATCTCTGCCAACAATGCAAAATGAGCAAAATCTTTTTTTTTTTGCTAACTCAGAGCTGATTAGCCAGTTCACCATATGCAAGATTTCAACTTGCTGTTAGAGAACAAGAGTTTTTAATTTGTGCACGCTGACTCCTTTCTGACTTAACCCACCACAGAGCTTCCTCCTGCCTGCCCTCACACACCACAATGGTTCCTCTAATGTAACAGACATCTTGACATTACTTGGAAATAATTTTTCTTTGGAAGTTATAACACATGAATCCCCATAACTTCCTTCTTTCCATTAGTGGAATATATTACTCTTAATTATGAAAGCATTATAAACCTGAAACCCATGTTGCAGTATTTGTGTAGCTCTGCCATGGCCATGGAGAGCCACTTTGCAGATGTGCTAACATCTGCAGGCTGTTCACCTCGGGTAAATGGGTCTGGCCCCTGAAAGGGTCATTCCACCTGGTCAGGAGGAGTGATCTCCTCCTAGCAGATGGCAGTGAGTGCAGGGGATCATGCAAGAGGCTCAGATATGATCACCCATGGCAGGATTCCCAGACCAGGAAAATAAAAACTGTCCTCCCTGCTGAGGGGAAAGAGATTCATCATGGTTGCTTTAGCTCAGAGCTCTGAATTCTGCTCAGAAATGCACTACAACAATTGCAACCCTCTGCACAAAAGGAAGGAAAATTTTATTTTCCCAGTTCCTTCAGCTCACATCTCATCTGAATGCATAACACAATACACGCTGAGAATAAAGCTGATTTCTGGAGTGCCTCTTGACTGCTTTATCTTTACCATTTTCAGGATAGCTCCTGCAATCACAGTTTTTCAAGCAGTTGATTAGTCAGAGAGTGAATGACTGGAAAAATGGCAGGGAGCATATCACTGGTTCTGGGGGTCACTTTACCCCAGCACCTGCAGCACCTGCACTGCCACATTTCTCACCACCTCCAGCACCCCAGCCCTACACACCCTAAACAATGGCAGGTCCGTGCACACTCATCTTCAGGAACATCTCTGCTGCTGTTACCGGATTAAGTACACATATCCAGAACCAAAATCACAGTTTCATTTTGCTCTGCTGGTAGAAGTCACTGACTGCACAGACATCAAGGCACTTTATAAACTGGAGGCATGTTAAAAGTTACAATCTAGTAGGAAAACAGTGTGCAATTCTTTTATAACCACACCAGAACAATGATCATGCTTTCAGAAATAGTTTGTATATGGAAAAATTTGCATTACCTGAAGCCTTCCTATTGCCACGAGGCAGTATTTACTACCTTGTCCCACATCAGCATCTTCTTCTGGTATGGTCATTCCTGGAGTAAACAATGACAAAGACTGTTTTAATTAGGAAATTGGGATAAACAGAGATGCTGCTGTCCTGGCTCTGTACTTTCCTAGATGCTCTAAATCTTACAAAATAACCTCATTTTCTTCTCTATGATTCAGTCACTATTTCTGGGTTCAGATCAGACAATGTTTCTCAGTTGTTCTCAATGCTACATACCTCACGTGTATACACAGAACCCACAGCAGCAATTTTGGCTGCTGAAGACAAAGCAGATATTAAATTCCATTTTACACCAAGATGGACAGTAACATTTCCATGAGCTCCACCATCACGTTATGGAACCATGGCGTCACTTAACATGGTCAGTGAAGGCACGCTCTGTTCAGCTTTCTTTGTGAATAATATTTTATAATGAGCCTTAAAAACAAGGCACAGCCTAAATTAATCACTAATTCTGTGCTCACATTGAACAGCTGGTTTTACTTTTTTCTATAATGGCCTAAACCTGCGTGGTTACGCTGAAAGACTGAAAAAAATGCTGATGCTTTGCTAACACTGCTTGTTCCAGCTCTGTAACAGGAGTAACTACTATAAACACAGGAACAGCTTCCAAACATACATGTGTACTATTTTCCATCTCAGTGTTTCACAAATAGGAACATTCAGATTAGCACTGTTTACTTGCTTGCTGGCTAAGCCTTGAGCTAAGGCTATTTCCCAACTCCAGCACTGAGATACCAAATTCATATAAAACTCTTGAAAAAACGTCTTCCAGGAGTGACACCACTGACCTATTTTAAGTGATCTGTAAACTCTTTCACAAGGATTTTCAAGGAATTCGGTCATAACAGGCAGTGAATCATTTAAGAGGCACTTCAAAGCATTAACAAAATTAATTGCAAAGCAGCTACCATTTCAGAAACAACTTTATTTTGGAAATGTATAATCCCCAGTGTAAGCCAATCTTTGGACAGTCCAGATGATGACAGCACACCACTTTCGTAAATGACACCTCTGAAAAAGGACTAAAAATGCTGCTAAATGAACTGGAGTAATCTCTGAGGATGTTATCTTGTATCCAAACAGTTGAATCTTATCTGACCATCAGCTTTCAAACAGCATTTTACAGGTATGTCTTCACTGAACTATACAATAAAATAAAATACACCAAGTATGAAGGAAAAAAACCCCCATGTTTTTGTACAATATACTGAAACTTGTTCTGCAATAATCTCACAATCTGGGGTGCACAACATTATTTGCAGACCCCTACTGATAATAAGAATTTTATCAAGGGGAGCTTTAAAAAGGAGGAGCATTATCTCATCTAACAAGAGCAGTTTTAAGGACATAACTCTAAGCATTCCAGTTGGATAACCTTAACCAAAAGATCCCTTTCAAAAGGTGTTTTTCATTTGAGAAGGACACATTTGAAATATATTCCCTTGACCTCAAAAGCTTTTTCCAATCATTTCCTTAGTGGCAGAGAGTATTGCAAAGGACACCAAAGACACAGCTGGACAGCTTCCACTTTGCATAATCTTTTTTTTCTCTGTAGCTTTCAACGGTGATTACCATTTTAGGAACTTGGTCCATGCTTGCTACTGCTCAAATAAAATCAAAGTAACATCAACAACCTCCAAAATTAAACCTAGCTAAGAAACATTATTTCTGATGTCACTCTGTTGACAAAGGGAGGCTGTTCTAATTTTCATCTTTTTTTTTCCCCCCTCTTTTGCCCAAGATGGATTATATTTGGTCTGCACAGCAAAATGGAAAATGTCTTACTTGGGTTATGCCACAAGACCCTCTATGAATAAAAATCAATCTGCCTGGAATTAATCAATACATGACCCAGTGGATTATCAACCCCTTCCCAAAGTGCCTAGAGAAAAAATATGGTAAAAAGATTTTCAGCTTCTCTGCAATACAGGTGCTATTACTGGCAGCATTCCACAGAGAGAAATTATCTTCTTTATTCTTCAGTTGATATTTTCAAAGATTCGGCTCTGGGTGTCTTTATTTGTAGATGAAATTTACTTTTGCTTTAGCACATTTCCTATTGAACACACTCCAGTACGGACAGGTAAATAAAGATGTGCACTGCATTTTCTACCACTTTGTCCAGCTCTTAACACAATGCAGTATTGCTCCTTAGCAGCACCAAGTACCATCATTATCTCTAAAAAATGTTGTAAGAGCTTGGAGGAAAGCAGCCACGAAACTGACCTTTAGGGGGCATCAACAAAATAAACATCCTTCAATTATTCACATTGTTTATGTGTAATCCTGGGAGAGGGTTTATTTCTCAACACCAAATATACACCCCTCTCAAATAATAAATACAGTGCTGTGCTTGCCTGAGTTCACATCAACAACTGGCACAGCTAAGCTGCAAGTGAGCATCACAAATAGAATGCTGTGCCATCAGAGGTTATATTTAATTTCCAAGTGTCCTCTCTTCCAGCAGTTTCCCACAGCACAACAGTGTGTGTTGGTGTGGACAGAAAGAACTTTTTAGTTTTCCCAGTGAGCTTCCAGTTGGCTCTAACAACAGAAAAGCATATTCTGCTTTCTTCTGCATATTCATTTTCTGCTTTCTTTCTCTACCCTTCTGCCCCACATCTTCTGTGAGACACAGAACAGCGTTGGTGCGTTTATGGTTTTATTTCACTACACTAAAAAAGAAATTATTTATAACTCTTTAAAAAAAGATGGAATTTAAGTGTCCAGTGGTCGCTAGCAATCCCCTGATAATGCCTGTCTTCATTAGAATCACTTCAGATAGTTACTTGCTAGGGAAGGAACTACACTGTGTGACTTTATCTCTCACACAAAACAATGGAAAAAGGCTTTCACAAAAAAGGCTGTGGATAGCATACTAAGGATAAAATCTCGTGAAAAATCCCAATAAAAAATAAATTAACCACTCTTTAGAAAAATAAATAAAGCCTTAAAAGATGACAGCACTGCAAGGAATATTCAAGCAACTATTTTGTTTTGTATTGGAAGAGGGAGTACTTTGCACAAATGTCCAGATTCTGGCCAAAACTTTAAAATAACCTAACAGCTTTGGCATGCTGTGGTTAAGATGTTACCGTAAGTCTGACTTGGAAGACTAAAATGTTTCTTTTTTAACTAAAGAGAAAAAAAAATATTTCAACATTATCTGAATTTAACATTATTCTGTGACTCTTTATTTGAAGTTTCAAAATATCTCTTTGCCTCACTATGTGCTTTTGTGCAAGATGCTGGCTTTGGTTTCCAGAAAACTACCAAATTCCTGACAGACTTTATCTTCTCTCTACCAAATCTTATGCCACAAAAAGAAAGCAAAACAAATCTATTAGGAAAAAATCATATGGACCAGAGAAGACTCATTTCCTTCCAGGAATGAGATATTCAGAGGGGAAAAAAAGAGAAGAAAAGCAAATCTTGCTTAAGTTGAAAACAGGAACAAAACCCAGGAGAAGGTCAGCACTTCTCAGTTTTATGACTGGTTATGAACTTGAAGCACTGTGTAGGCTGAGGATCACAAGTTCCATCAGAACAGCTTCGCTGGGAACAGAGGGACAAAGGCTGGGATTGCTGCTCAGCCAGCCTCAAACCAGGGGTCCTTTTACCTCATTCCAAATAACCCAACCCCACACTGTCATTATTCAACCAAACATACATCATGACTGGCTGGAACATCTATCTGAGACATCTGACTGCTTTTTCCTTTGACTCCCACACCAAGTTTACACCTCATTTCTTGAGGCCAGCATATGGAGATACAAGTGTGTAGGTATCATATGCCTACTTTTGCACTTGATCTTAATTTTACTGGTCTTTTAAGTGGAGAAGAATGAACAGACCATTAACACACAGCCTGAACGGAGGCTGTTTTGTCTTCCCTTTCTCAGTGAAGAAGGGGCTGAAGACAGTGTGCCAGTACATGAGCCTTGCTGCTCCACACAAATGAGAAAAACCACAAAGGCAGGCTGGATGTGCCAGTGTTGTCATGCTGAACACAGACTTGAGCCATAACAAACCCAGCCCTTGAATTACACCACCAGCTGTCTGTAGCTTATTCATTTTCACCTGTTTGAAGTACTAAGATTACTCCAGATTTGCACAGATTCCTCCCTGCAGCAGCAGTGTCAGTCTATCCCACCAATAATGATTACAAAGCAGTTCTTCTCTTTATGCTTCTGTATCAACACTTATTTCTCAGTGTGGGACCAAAAAAACTGAACATTGGCCACAGACAACGCAATTCAACCCAGAAAGAGAAAATACCAAGAGCTAAACAAATGAGACTAAGTACAGATTAAAGGCATTTGATAATATTGGTTCTTTTGCTTGTGAAAGTAGACTTTGTACTGAATATTAGCTATATATGCACAAGCCACTCTGCATGCTTTGAAAGAAAAGGATCTGGAGTTTATACCAGTGTCCACTTGGCAACAGAAAAATAAATGAAAATTATCTTTTTGATCACTGAATTTTTAAACAGCTGTGATTTAGCACAAGGCCATTTATTCCCAAGAATCCAGAGACCATGCAGGGCTTGCTGATTTCAACAAAGTAATTTTATTACAGGGTAGGGAAGCCTTGGCAAATTCCATTACTGCTGTAGTTATCTCATTTGCTTTGCAGATTATGGTCGGATTACCACTGGAAATGAGAACAAATGCAGTGATGTTGTCACCTATTTACTCAAACATATAGGGGAACAATTCAGCCCGTGGATCTTCCCATCAACTTTGAAAGTCAATGGATACATGACAACCACCAACACAAAGTAGGGAAGAATGGGAAGGCAAATAAACCCTCATGAAAAAGGCCCTGATTCAATTCTGTGTGCCCTGGAAAAGGCACCCAGACATGACTAATAGAAGTAACAATTTGGACGGTAACATAAAAGACCAATGAAATTCCACATAAGGCTGTCAAAATCAAAAACATCCCCTTAGGATTAGTTTGGAGGCATTAACATTATGGAGGAGCACTGGGATATCATAAGGAGCACCATGTGATTTTGTGGAGTGGAGTAATAGAAATGGGATGACATCCAACATTACTAAATGCATAAGCATGCACTTGGGGAACAGTAACAGTCATAAGCTAAACCAACAGAAATAGGATGGAACTTGATATTACTAATTGAAACATCACACAATTCAAAGCAAGATTTGCAGCTGACAAGTGAGAAAAAGGCAACCTGGAAGACATAAGAATTTGTATCAGATGTCTTAGGATGCACCACACAAAAGAGAAGGATGCTGTGTCCTACACTGCCAGGCAAGATAGGAAATCTCGTTTGTGTTATCCATCACTACAATCTCATCTGAAATAAAAATGTGTAGTGCCAGTGACCTACATTTTGAGAAGTGAAGTGAAAACATGAAGAACTGCAGCGAAAAGCCACAAGGGTAAAGAGAATACACTCTGAGAATGGAAAGCAGAGGTGGCCTGGATTGTCTTTGCAAAGTCTAGGCTGACAGGATATAACCTCCCTTCTGGAAACACACCAGAACACTGGAGAGACACAGAGGCACTGGGCATGAAACTCCCACTCGACCTCCAGTGAAATAAAAACTTCTCATGAAGTAATAAGCAGCAAAGTTTTGGAAGCGTTGAGATGGGAAAAAAACCTCACTAATGCCAACTGGGATTTCCGATATGATTGACCCCTGGCCACTGGGCACTCAAGACCCAGAAGATCCTTTTAATCCCAAGCTGCTGTCCTGCAGAACTGATGGCTGAAGGGCACACACTGCCAAGATCAGGACCTAGTGCTGATGTGAGTTCATGCATCTGTAGTTCTGTTTCAGCACCCCAAAGAGTCAGATCTCCTTAAACATCCCATAACATGAGGCAAGATTCTCATTCAGGCTAAATAAAATCTTATTTGCCCTACACCTTCTTGAGGAGACACCTTGTGTATCAAGGCTGAATTCCATTGCATTTAGAATTACCAACAGAAAACTAAATCTTTTTGTAGAAGAAAACAAAACAGAAAAAACCATCAATTTTCAGAGCACTCTACAGACACTGTGCTCTCATATTTTTGAGAGAGAAGCAAAATTGGAACATCTTGACTCCTATTAAATCCTATTAGCAACAAGAGGGGCAGTTTTCCTCTGCTTCCAAAACCGCATTTCAGCAAAAAACAACAAGAAGTTCACATCTGCACGCTGCTGTCTGCACACCACTGCACACATTTGGTACAAACCACCTCTTAGGACTCATAATCCCTGGATCAACGTGTTTTATGGCCGTGGTGTACAGCCACAAAAGGGCAGGACAGCTCCTGGTTTGACTCTTTGACTCATGCCAGCAGGCGCTGTCACATCACAAACAACCTCTTCAACTCCTGCAAACGCCAAGGTCAGGTAACCCCACTCATCATGAGGTCTGGATGAGCTCCACTGTCTCCTCCTGGAATTTTTCAAAGGTAAATATTCCCATAGGTAACACTGAGTTCCAGCAGGTAAATGTTTTTCTCCGTAGATCAAAGCGGTATGCCAAGACTTGATTCCCAGAAAAACAGCCTCAAAACAGAATTTATCACAAATACTGAACATTCCCAAGTAACACCATTACTGAGAACTTCCATGTGTCTGAAGTGAAATTACACATTTTCATACAAAAGTGCTGGCAATTCAGTACTTAAGTATAAAAGCAGTAACTGCTGTTTTCTAGAGGTACACAATCCTTTGCCTCCACCTTCTTAAAATGAGACCATTTTTACATTGGTTTATCAACATAAGCTGAAAACTTTTGGCCCCAGTTTGTGGAATCCTGCATTACTGGCAATTCCTACAGGTCCTCTGTGACAACAAAATTGAGAAGGGTGTCACACAGAAAATGGGGATGCCCTGAGTGAGTAAAACAGCTGATTTATTCTTATTAAATGCTTCTCAAGGTGGGCTTTAATCAGCCACCCCACTAAAACTCTCCCTGTTTTTCTAGCAAGGAACCCTGAGCACGGTTTTCAGCTGTCCTAAGGACACTTTGGTGCACACTATCTTCTATAAAGGATACAAACCTGCTGGTGGCCAAGCCTTGATATAGCCAGTGCAATGGACAACAGCATATTGTGCTTCACCTTCTTTCACCGGGCCCAGGCCATTCCTGAATGAGCAAGAAACACAAAAACATCACATTGACAGGCAAAACAGCTTTATGCTTTCAAACTATGGCTACTAATGATTTACCAGTATTTGTAAGTTGTGCTGGAACACCCAAGAATCAACCTAGGGTTTTGTATTGTCAGGTCTGTTATGCTGCTATTCAAGCTGTACCTGTTTTCTGCAATATTTCTCTGAGAAAGATATTGAAGATTGATTCAGAGCCAGAGCTGGTGTAAGACAAAGAATCTGAGTGACACATGCAAGAGATGTGGTTTGCAAAAGGATGCAGTGTGTGCAGGTAACACTCCCAGAATGGGCATTAACCCAGTGAAAATGAGAGGGCTTAGGGCAACTACAGCTGCTCTTGGTAAATTAAGTAATAGTACCTGTATCTTTTCCTCATGGTGGTTATTCTGTTCAGAGGTAAATGATCCAGAGGAGCATTTCCACACCTAAAAATAAATGAATATTTTAAAGGGCTCAAAAATGAATATAAATACACATGATAAAAAGGCATTTTGAGATTCTTACTACATATATAAGAAGACAATAATAGATGTTCCTGGCAAAAAGTTGCATATTCATGTTTATGTAGGACATGCTGCTTCCACAGGCTGAGCTTTTTAGACGTGTTATAAAAATCTTCTTTATTTTAGAAAAATGAAAGAGATTAGAAAAAGATTCCTTTCCACACTCCTCCAGTTTAAAGACTGTTTGAAATTGATATCCCAGGGGTGGTTAAAGAATAGACACACTTCAAAATGCCATGAAACAGGGGTGAAAACTAGAGAAAAATATGTCAGGCCCCCAAATATCCACACAAACCAATCTCAGTGTTCCTGTGGCTTCCCTTGACAGAAAAATTCCACTGCCATACAGCAGCTACAATGTCTGTGGACATTAAGATAATGTTTGCAAAATCAAACTATTTACACTGTCAACTAACTTTGTTTAACACTTGTTCATGTGTATTTTGTGATATTTATAAGTATGCCTAACTGTAAAATTTCAACAATCCATCTGAAACTGAGTAAATAGTTTGAAGGGTAAAAGCAGTTCATTTTTAATGGAAAAATAATAACAACAATGAAAGAAGAAACCACAAGGAAGGTTCACATTATCTGAGGTCCATACTTCCCAGAAGGTTTTCTTTTTATTCCTTTAAATTTTTTTTCTTATCAGTCACTGCCAAGGAGAAGAAATGAACAACTAAAATAAGATTTAGAAATACAAAAACATTGGGGTTAGGAAAATGAGTAAAATCACTCTCATGCACTGGAGTTTACAGAATCAGGGTGCTAGGAAATGACTGCAATCTGAACTTTTTTGAAAGCTGGGGAATAACTGCAAACAGGACACTAGACCTGGTTTTCTTTGCACAAACAAGATGATGTGCATCTTGGGAGGAAGAAAAATCAGTGTTCTCAGTGCTGCTCTGCTGGGCTGTATTTCTTCCCTCCCAGTTAAGGGTGAAAAAGGTTCTATAGCTCTGAAGCCTGGTCTTGCAGGTATAAAGTCCATAAACACCCTACAAAAGCACCCAAGAGCCATACATTCAGCACCCTCACAGGACTGGAAAAAATCCACCACATTACCAAAGTACAGGCACCTGTATTTTAATGTGCTTTGTGTGTTTCATTCTGTAATGAATTTTGCAGTGCTGTTATCACCATTTATACTGGACATAGCCTACAGATACAATTATGTACTTTCCCCTCCTAACCACAGACAAAAATTTATTGCAATAGCAAAAAGCATTTTAGCCTGTTAGCACTAAAACAAGATAAGTGCTCACAAGCCCCCCCAAAAAAGCACTGGGCAGACAAATCTCTTTAAAGAAGCCCAAACAATGCAGGAGAAGTTGGAAAAACTGCAAATCAAAAAACCCTCTAACAATTACTCATTTATCTAGCATCAGCCAGCTGACATCTGGTTAATTCATACCAGGCTTAGGCTAATTCCTACATAGCTGGCAGGTTTGCAACTCAGTTCTTGTTTATCTTTAAGATTCTTTTAATATTCTTGGTTTGCTGAAAAAATACACAGAGCTGGGTGTTCATAACACTTGCGAAAGCTTCATTCCCAGGGCATCGATTTGAGTAACTTTACTAGAAAAGAATGACTGAAATTCCAGGGGTGAAGCTGTTCTCTGGAAAAAGGAACCTACAGCTCACACTCATAACTACAACAGAAATGAGGTGCTGTTTTGCTGGTTTGTCCATAAGGAAGACTAGTTTCAGTTTCACTCCAGTTCCTATTCTAGAAATACTTCATGGCAGCGTGTCATTACAGCTTTAGTTTGTAATCAAGGCCAGATTAGTGCAACAAAATGTTTTTCTGAGCTGAGACAGGACTGGAACCCTGATGGAACACATGGTAAATGCATACCTCATCCTGCAAATGAAGGAGCGCCTGGATCCCATGCACATTCTCATGGAGGACTGCTGGCCTTCCTTCTTTACTGTCCCTGTCTTCAAGTCCAGGATTCGTCCTAGAAAGGCCAGGGAGCGCAACTGGTGTTCAGTACATAAATTTAATTCCATTTATTAGAAACTAAGATAACAAGAAATCCATGAGGTGAATGCCATTAGGCCAGTTAGGGGAAAAAATACCAACAACAAAAAAATCTTGATCCTGGTCTCAGAGGGGAGGATCAGTTATGTGCTGGTTTAACTAAATATTTCAGCAAAGCTGACTCTGAGCCACAGGAGTGACGGCTCTTTTCTCAGCTGGCCCAAGACCAACTTCCAGGGCAGAGTCAAATGCCTGGAGGCAAACAAGGCAATGACAGCAGGCACAGCTTTTGACTTGATCTGCTTGCTCCACTCTTCACCAGAACTGTGGATAAAGCAACATTTATCAGTCTCCTGACAGCTGCTGCTTTTTCCCTGTGCTTGTGCCTATCCAGAACACTCTCACCACAGCACCACCTCAGTCACAGCTGTCAGGATGGTGAGATGCACAAAAGACCAAACTTTTCTCCTTGATGATGAGATACAGGATTTGTCACAACAGTCCTTGTGTTGGAGCCCTTTTAAAGCTGCTAAACACCTGACATGTCAAGAGCCTTTCTAAAGTTTATTTTCAGACAGATCAGCGAGATGATCTGATTCACTACGCAGAAACACAAGCATGTGCAAGGCCCAGGGCCAGACCCTGCTCCCTACAACCCTCAGAATCACACACCACAGGCACAGCCTGGCAAAGGGATGACAGCCACCAAATCAACTCAAGTGAGGACAGGAGGGAGGGAATGCATGCAAAGGTATGAAGGAGGTAACATATTATTTTTTTCATTTAAAACAGAAGATTGATTACCACAGACAGGTTCAGATCAGGGATTTGAGTATCAGGCAGAATCCTTCTGCTTATCTCCAAAGAACTCACAGAATGGATTTTCACATCTACAGCTCAAGTGCTAAGAAATGACTACAAAACCTAGCACAGACCAGAAATTAATCACTGGACCAGTTCCACAATGCTCAAGGGCTGGATGCAGCCACAGAAGTGACAGTGGGCCACAGAAATGCAGAGGAACAGCTGCCAGGCATTAGATGACAGCCACCAGTGCTGACAACACATGGCCATGAGCAGACCCACGTGTTTAAGGTGGGTATCCTTCAGTAACTGAAACTACACAAGCCTAAGCCTTCACTGTGGTGCAAATAGCCAGGTTTACACAATGTAAGGCACCTACTCTGTCTGTACTGAATTGAAGAAAACATGCAGAACACAGTCAAAGTCTCCCTCACCAGACTGACCTAAAAGTCTCTGTCCAAAAATGAAGTTCTGAAATAAACCTACTGCCAAACACTAAGTTCAGAATTACTCTACCTCTAAATATTTACTTCCATCCATCATTAGGAACAACACCATTACATAACAGTTTTAAGACAAGGAACTAGGCAGCAGTGTTTCAGTATTAAGGTATTCTCCAGGAAACTCCTTCTGGAGGAAAGCCACCCTGCCAACAGAAGGTCAGACCTCACTTGGTGTTAACTCCAAGGTATACCTAAGATGGTTAAGAAGTCAGCAAGCCTGGGGAACAACTCCTAAAGGTGCTTCAGTTTAAAGCACTGGGCTATGTATTAATCCTGGTCTGTGATTCAGGGGTGAACTGAGAAGAAATCACACCAATTTCCCAGCTCAGCTGTGCTGACCCCACGATGCAGGATGCTGAAATTTTAACACACCTCCCTCCCCTGCACTGGACAGTCTGT
The DNA here is from genome assembly GCF_047830755.1 of Zonotrichia albicollis. Classification (NCBI taxonomy): domain Eukaryota; kingdom Metazoa; phylum Chordata; class Aves; order Passeriformes; family Passerellidae; genus Zonotrichia; species Zonotrichia albicollis. The sequence goes on along the minus strand of NC_133829.1, from coordinate 8,365,839 downwards.
CACATTTTCCACAGCCAAAGTCACAGCCTGTTTTTCCCCATGCCACCAACTAATCAGACAGTTTGGAGAAATAAAATACCATCAAGCAGGAGGCAAACTCATTCACAAATGAAGGCAATATACAATAAAGAACATAAAGACAGGATATATGTGCAGGATCATTGGCTGTCCATGCCAACAGGCCAGTCAAATCAAATCACTAAAAGCAACATTCTCTTAGGGCAAAATAACTTTGTCATACATGCAAACAAAAGAAAAGTTGTCTTCTGTGCACTTTCTTTTTTCATTCCAATACAAATTCTTGAAGAGACACCAATATTAATCAAAAAGTACTGACAGTGAATGTAACTCAAGCAGCTAATAGAAATTTCTCTGGTTTTGTCATCCAAGAACATCTATAGCAAAAAAAAAAAAAAAAAAAAAAAAAAAGATATTTCACAATTACGTGGCCACTAAGCCTAAAATTGCTGACACATGTTCCTTTGGCATGTCTGGAACCCCCAACAACAAAAGCCAGAGATTTTAAATTTAGCTTTTTGCTTGGCAATGTCTTTGAAATATGTACCAGATAACAAATAGAGTTCTAAATTTTGCCCTGACTTACAAAATCACTGCAGGGGGTATGTGAGTCAGAGAAATGTTTGCTGTACTGATATTATGACAAAGCTCTCTCTGCAGCTTGTTTCAATAGTCCAGCATGCATATGTCAACCTTGCAGAGCTCTAACAACACACTACAGATTCTGAAATAGAACAAGCAGTTTGTGTCTCATCTGCCATTAGAATCTTATGATCAAATTATATTAAAAAGAGGAAGAATTATAGATTAATCGTAGCTAAATATCGATATATAGAATTATAAATAATTATAGATTAATAGACTAAATTAAGCAAACTGACATAAATTGCACCTTATACACACTGGCAGCTCAGCTGGCATGTCCTGATGATAGCTCTGTCACAGAATCATAAAGTATTTCTATCTCTGTTTGTTCCAGCATCCTTTGTGGTAAATGCTCATTTACGTTTCTCCATGGGACAAACACAAAGCACACGTGATGCTAAACTTGGAAATTATATTCTTATTAATAAGGAATATTTCAGGATGCTCTGACAACTTCTCTTAACTGAACAGTGCATGTGTGTATTTTTTTTTTAATTTCTCATTCTGGTTTCTTCAGAAGAGCCATTTAACAGCCCAGTGCCACCACCAGCTGGATCCTTTACGAGCTTCCCCATAAACTGTTAATTGCAGGTAGCTCATTTGGGCGCTAAACTTTTCCCCTCTCCAGCTCCAGACAGAACCCTGGGATGCAGCAAGTGCAGGAGCACTGCTGTGACTGACACTGCTGCCTTATTGCCCTTTGCAGCAGCTGCACAACCCAGGGGAAACCAGAGTTTGCTCTGCTGAGAAGGAGAAAGCAAACAAATGAGCACAATGCTGATTAAAATGGGCGCATAAATCTCTTTGGCTGGTCTGGGTATAGTTGATAATTTGTTGAAATCTCCCCACTACAGTCCCCATCCAGAAGGCAGTATTGCTTCAACTTGCAATAAAGCAGTTGTTCTCCAAGCAGGAAACCACAGTGTGATCCAGGAACCTGATGTCAGCTGCTGTGACAGGAAAGGGTTGGCACACGGAGCTGAGGACAATGGGCAAGGTCATTATTTGGGTAGAATTAGAGAAGCCACATAAAGCTCTTACCAGCAAAGAGATAACATATTCAAGTACTGAGGACACATGCCAGAAACATTTCCTGCAGGGTGTTTTTCAAAGATGCTCTAAAAACATTCTCATGATGATCAAGGGGCAAATGCTCACATTGGCACTGATGTGTCCCTTGAGTGTGCAAACAGTGACTGGATAATTCATAAACCTCCTCCTTTTGGGGCTCCAATTCCTACTGAAAATGTTCAAACTTGTTCTGTGCTTGCAATGTTCTGAGATGAACCTAAGCCAAGGATTGGCCTGAGCCTACTGAAGTTCATGGGGTTTCAAATCTGGGAATTTGGCTCAAATCCACTTTCACACAGTAGCACCAGCCTGTTAGAAAATTTTCCTCCATGTTTTTGCACTGTATGCTAAGGTTTATAGCCTGGTAATCAAGCACAGTCTGTTCTTTTTACATTTTTCAGGTTTGGTTGGGTTTTTTGTTTTTTTTTTTTTTGTTTTTTGTTTTTTTAAATTCAAAACTCCAGAAACTTCAACATCTAATTCTACCACAGATGCTTTTTTTTCTGCTGGATTCCCAGTTTCTAAGAATGCTGCAGTCTGTCACTAGAAAGAAGGGTTGTTACATAAGCACATTCTTCTGCTGAGATTTCAGTGCAAGTTGAAATGGTTTGGTCTAAAACAACCCTACAGTGCCCACATCCAGTCTGCAGCATGGAAAAACCCAGCTCATGGATCTCAGAAGAAATTTGGTTTGGCCTGACATGCACAGAAATACTGCTGGCAAAGCACATGATAAAATTTTCCATTTCCCTCTCACTCATCAGTAGATGGACTCCTGTCTTGCAGAGAATCTGATGGGGAAACAGTTTAAATTAATATATGGACTCTCACCTTGACTTCAATACCTTCAGCAACACAGCAAGTTTCACCTTTTAGATGATAATGTCTTGTCTTACAAAGAAGAAGTTAGATATTTCATAATTATTCTCAGCCACCGATTGTCCACATATTTCTTTCCAGGAAAAATAAAATAAAGGATAAACTAAGTTTGGTTTGGACAAGATAACAAAAGATGACTTTGTGTTCATCAAAAATACTCCACAGGCTTCTCAAGGAAGACAAACAGAACACAGGAATACTGCACCCAAAAATCCTTATAAAAACTAAAACCATCTTTATCTTACTATAAAAGCGGAAAAAGCAAGACCAGGATGGAGGAAATAATTAAAAATAAAAACAAAGTGATGGTCAAGGTACTGTTGCTGCTGAACACAGCTCCAAATGTAAGCTCACCCTCAAAATGAAAGGTCAGAGAACAAAGGATTTCCGTGGTGACGTTCTGTATTAGTACATCAAGTCCTTAGAAATTAGCAGAAAAGATCTGCTTAAAAATTTTTGACTGCTCTATAGTTTCTAGAGAATCAAGATCCAGGTCACTGTTTGAGACAAAAAAGTTAAAGAAGACAGGGTGAAACTCTTCTTGAACCTGCCATTTATCAGTTTACACACATGCACTGACTACAGCTGAGCATTCAGCTTTACACAACTGAGGTGCTCAGCTGACAGAGCTCTTCTTCAAAACAACAGATCCATTACAAATGCATAAACAGAACATCTCCAGTAAGACTAAATAGCCTAAATTTGATCAATTTATATTAAATTACTCTTGATAAGCTTATGGCAGAGAAATTCTTCTGCATTAATTCAACAATTAAAAAAAAAATTTACAATGTACGCCTCACAACTGTAAGGGATACAATTTTATCTCGTGTTTAGTGCAGCTCAGCAAGTCCTTTAAGCTCTATTAAGTGTAATAAATATACATCCACCCTGTGGATTTGAATATTAAAAAAATTACAGAACACATTAAGAATCACAACTGCTTTGCAAACACAGCATTTGAAGACTCTCCTTCCGGGAACTCAAATTTACATAAACCAGATGAAGTCTGTAATATACAAATAAAACAACATACAAATTTCAAAAACTCCTAAATATGAACAGCCTCTTTTCAGCATTCTGGGGTTTATTATTTACATAAAGGCAAGGCTCATAAAAATACTTACCTATCACACACATACCCACCAACAAAGCAATCCTAATAGAACTGCACTGACAAAAAGTGCATCCGTCTGCCCCCTCATCGAGAGGAAAGCAAACCTATGAGCAACAGGAACAGCATCAATACTCAAAACACAGGTGAACTTAAGATCATCTTAACTTAAAATGCCAAACTAAGGGCAGAAGCACCAGACTATTTACATGCAGTAGTAGCCTCTGGATATATCAGTATAAAACAAATTAGCCCAAAGGCCATGAAGATGCTCAGAGGGCAGGAGCACCTTTGCTATGAAGAGAGGCTGCTGTCCAGCCATCAGAAGAGAAGGCTCTGGGGTGGCCTTAGAGCCCCTTCCAGTGCCTGAAGGGAGCCTCCAAGACAGATGGAGAGAGATTTTCTACAAGTACATGGAGTAAAAGGACAATGATAAATGGCCGTAGGCTGAAGAAGGGCAGGTTTAGATTAGACATGAGGAATAAACTCTTCACTCTGAGGGTGACAAGGGCCTGGCACAGGTTGCCCAGAGAAGCTGTGGATGCCCCTTCCCTGGATGTGCCGGATGGAGCTCTGAGAAACTTGGTCTAGGGGAAGGTGACCCAGCCCATGGCAGGGGGGAGCGTGGAATGAGATTTCAAGGTCCTTTCCAACCAAAACTATTCCATGGTTATAAATATAAACCATCAAAGCTTGCTCTCCTCACTGGCCTAGCTTCTCAGGGGGATTACTTGAACCTCTCTAAATATGTTAAGGTTTACATCATCTAATTGCAAAAGGCGTTGTATAAGCATTAGAGTCAAGTTATGACATTCCTACAATAGAATGAAGAGTTGAACCAATCAACAGCAAAGTTAAAAAAAATAAAAAATAAGTAATGCAGTTGAAATGCACCTATTTTTAAATATCTGTCTGGTCCCTACTTACCAACTGGAGACACTGACCCACAAGGGGGAAACTGAAAAGCTTTCTCACCCCTTCCTGTTTTTCAATAAGAAGCCCCTCATGCTACACAGTTGTTTGCTTAATACAACTTGTTATTACAAAAGCTCACGAGGCTGAAAGGTCCCTGCTGTGCCTGCCTTCATGTTTGACTAACCAGTCTGCATCATGTCTTTCTCCACAGTGTTGGGCAAATATGCATCATTTTAATTAAATTAAAAAGGAAACTATGTGGGCTTTTGGAGCCTTGCTCTTCAGTTAATTTTCAGGGACTATCTGAAGGGATAGTGTTACAGATCACATGCAAGTCCCTTTGCTGATGGACCTGGAAAAACTGGACTTGAAACTGGAGCAAATAATTCAAAGCATATGTTGAAAGTTAAGTTATAACACCAAAAGAAAACCCTCAAAAAACCAACCCATAAAACACTTTAACCAAATGTATTTTGACCTCTCAAGAATGGTTACTGAAAGTATGGGGCACATTCAGAATATTAAGTAAAATAGCTTACTGAAGCTCATACAGATCTGCAGACATAAATACACAGCACCTATCTGTGATCTCTGCAGGTGTTTTCATTCCCAAAACAAGTACCTATGGCAAAGTTCATGGCTCCATGATCTGGGCAGTCAGGGTAGCCCTTCTGTGACAAATATCAGATGTACCTGAAGGAAAGACTGAGCTGGAGAAAACTATCACAGTAACACCTGTACAAACAGCTCCTCAAAAGACAGCTGGACTCTCTAGAAAAAGGGATGGAAACCCCAGAAACTCCAAAGCACCATCAGCAGATACTCCCAGGGCAGAACAGCTATCCAAAACAACACTGAAATACATGATTTATTCTTTTACCATTCACAGCTGCATAATAAATCAATACACAAACGTTGTAAGTAGCTTCTAAACTAATCTATTTGCTTCACTTGGAGGCTCAACAAGAAGCTTTACTGAAAAGCCCTTTTGCCAAAAAAGCTTCAGCTCCTGGCATTCTATATTATTTGTACTTCATTATCAAACTCAAGGAACTGGGATTTATGCTTTGTTAGTAAATTCTAGGATTGTCTGAAATCTGGCTGTGGTGACACACTATTAGAGGAAACAATGACCACAAGATGACCTTGTAAGATACACTGCTGTGGACAGAATTAAATTTAAACACTTGAGAAGGGAAAGAGAGGGAGGAGAAAAGGCTCAAGGATGCTGTCTGGTTGCTTTTGCAACTACTTCTCTAGTTCAATTAAAATAAGGTGTGTGTGGCAAAACATCCATAATAGGTTTTAATTTTCTTTTTGAAGACTCCAGACACTTAAAAATCACAAGCAAAAGTCTCCACACTATGAAAATAGAAAGCAGAATATTTGGAGACATAAGTTCACATCTCAGGGACTGCAATAAAACACATCAAACTAAAGAACTCTGCCCATGGACCATGCTCCTACTAGTTGTGAGCTGCCACATGGGAGGCTTTTCCCTCCACACAGCTCCAAGCAGGGCACCAGAGAGGAGCCAGTGGGAGCTGGAGTGGGAGGCCAGGCAAGGACCAAAGACCAAGAAATGCTGTCTTTGCTGCCACAGAGCTGAGCCTCAGCTAAGGATGGAGAGATGACAGCAGCACGGGATAAACCAATTTTATAGGTGGAATATTCTACACACTAGGCACCCCTCATCCCCACGCCTCCCTAGGCTGCTGCTACAGCTCATCACCAATAGTAAAATATTTCAGTGCCTTGTATTGACGTCACTGAGACAACACAACAGTGGAAGCTCCTGTTCCACCAGGCAGATGGTAAAGCTGCATTCTCCCAGCAGCTGCTGCCATCAAAGCACTGAAGAACCTCAGAGGTTTGCAGGTTTGCCAGTGCCAAAACCCTCCAGGCACACTTGGACTGTTTTACTGCCAATGTGTTAACCAAGGAAGTTGTTCAGGTATTTGTAAAACTCCAGTATTTTTGAAAGGGGGGAAATCCCACTAACTCCATATATCTCATCGTGTTTAACAAAACAGTGGAGGCTGAACAAATATTGAACATTAAAGAAGTACCCACCACCCTTGAAACGCAGCAAGTGAAAGTGATCCAGTCCAACATCTGTGATAACAGACCCAAGAATGCAGCAGTTTCCAAGTCAGAAATTCAAGGTGAAGACTGAATAGAAACAGCAACCACAAAACCCACTTGCATGTGCATGTCCAAACATCTGAAAATTCACCCTAAAAGCATTCCCTAATGCTAATCAGGTGTAGCAAGTTTGTCTCAGGAGTACTAGGCTAAAGCTGTTTCCTTGTTTTGGTAAAAGCATGTACTGACCTCTTTAAACCACCATTATGATTACCAAAGTAATTTTTAAAAAATGCAATTTATTATCACTGGTTTTTCTTCCAGTACTATCCACCCAAATGGAATGTGTCAGCAGCAGGGAGACCACTGGGTCACTGTGTTTGTGTAAGAGTTGCTTTTGAACTGCTTTATACATAGTTGGCTTCTCCCAGCATCTGGGATTTTTTCCTTCCCCCCCAGAAACAGTCCTAAAGACCAAAGGGAAACAAAATTATCTTGGAATGTCTGAGAGATTAAATGTACCATACATTTAAAATATGATCATTTGAAAGTACCATTTTTTTTGAGAGCAGACTGTTTCCTCTTATTTCTGTGTTACACTCTAGTGTGCCAAAGGGCAGGAATGGCACTCTAGGATGCCCTACAGTCACAACTTCCTCTTTTCCTGCCCTAAATCATTTACTTGCAAACAAAACGGGGATGGAAGAAGCAGGACATTCATTTCCTCCGTCCTGCATGTAAAAATCCTGCGGGCTAAACAGACTGAAGCTGAAAATCCACAAATTCCTATGCTTGGCACTGCCCAAGCTCTAAGGCCATCTCTGGCTGGCACTGTGGCCTTCCTGCCATGAGAACAAGCAGTCCACAAAAATATGGGCAGGTCTTTTTCTCTGGAACAACAGCACAGCAATGGGCTGCTGTGGGTGGAAAGTCTCACATCTGAAACATCCTCTTCACTCTCAGCAATGCCAGTGGGACCACATAACTCCACTGAAAAACAGGTATCACATGATGATTTGGTAGTTGTCAACTACAAGGCAAATCTCTTTCCAGATTTCACACTTAAAAGACAAAAAGATGCCTTGCCAAAATGGGCTTTTTCTACAGTAAAAACAGACTGGAACCCGAAATATGCTGTTCACATCAGCCACTCATATACATTCTATACATGGCAGTATGTTTCAAGAATTGTTCCTTCTTTTTCAGGGCAACCACAGTGTTGAAGCATCTATTTTCAGAAATCTGTTACCTTCCACTGCAGGTACAATAATCCTGACACAGCTGTCTCCAGCCTCCAACCCTCCAAGGAATAAAGTGGGGGCTGTGTGGGTATGTGTGGGTGGGTGGAAAATCCCATAAAAAACTGAGTCAAGTCTTGGACAGTTCTGCAGAGACATAAAAGAATTCAGGACATATCATGTCTATGGAAACTTTCCTCCCCATCCCACCAGCTCTGGTGTGTTGTTTACTGGGTGCCTGCTTGTCTTCCCTCTACAGGCTGTGATGCTTCATGGACATTCAGTGAAAACCTCCTTGTATCCTGGGATAAAAAGCACAAGTAGCTATTAACTCTCTATAAACAAAATAATATACAACTCATTCCCTACCTGCCCAGAGGCAACAGTCTTACTAGGTCAGTCACCCTGTACTAAGATGTTAAAATCAAAAATGCAGGGATCTGGTTTTAATTCTCTGTTCTCCAACTTTCCAATCTGCTGGGCTGGGCACGTTTCACAGACAGATGGTTCTTTAGGGTTCATGTACTTAAAAGAGCTCACAGACAGAAGTAAAAAATAAATAAAGAAAGAAAGAAAGAAAGAAAGAAAGAAAGAAAGAAAGAAATCAAGTGCTGTCAGTTGAAACAGCCCTTCACACGCAGAGTACCTTTCTGATGCATAAACCTCTGACAAATGTGCTCTTCAGAACCAAAGGCTACAGAACAAAGTCCCAAGGGAGCTCTACAACAGCTTCTTGTTTAGTCAACTGTCTCAGCAAAAATATGCTTCCCCAAAAAAAAGGATTTTTTATTTCTTTTCAGTTTTTTTTTCCAGAGAGTATAAAGAGCTCTGAGTCTCTGAGCAGAAAAGTATCAATCTTTGAGAAGTATCTTAATGTCTACAAAAGACAGACCTTCTGACAATATATTTTTGGTATAGAACTTTTGGCACAAATACCTGCAATAGACATTTTTACCCCATTTTTTTTTTTTTAAGTAAATAGGCCGATCCAATATTAAAGTGGATGTGGAGAAACTAATACAGTAGTTTGCCAATAGAGTGCAGAACTCAACCCATACATTGTTCTGATAATATATTACTTTTCCATTAAATATGAGTTTTACTATTACTGATGATGACGTTTAAGGCAGAACTGGATTGTATTTGCCAGGACTGTGTTTCTTGTCATGGCTCAACTCAGTCTTTGAATTTCTTTGGAGAATTTTATATGTGAAGCCAAATGGGAGTCTCATCCAGCTCTTCTCTGTATCAGCTGGAGTTCTAAATAATTCATGGAAAGTCAGAGTTCAAAACAGATTTGCATTCACTTGGCTGGCTGTCAATATGAGAACCGTCCTCTTCCTTCTAAGAAAGATCATGCAGAAATCAGAGCTGGAAAACAGACATGGCAGCATAAGGCAGCTCACACCACAAAAAACCCTGCACTGATTTTCAGTCAGATTATGTGCTGAGGAGAAAAGTTATCCCCAATTTTCTCTTTCACACGGTTATTTATCATCTGTTCAGTGCTGAGGAATGCCTTACTCTGCCTCTCCACTGGTGAGCCCCTGGTCTCTGGCCCTTCCCTCTTTCGAGCTGAACAGTTTTCTCATTTTTACAATTTTACTCTATTTGCAACATCTGGATTTTGTGGCTGTGTCTACAAACTGCTTGGTAACAAGGGTTTGCAGCTGGACAGAAAAATCATCACTGCAAGACAACATGCTATTAGAAGGCTCTGTGAGACAGGCTCCCCAGACCAAATCTGTGCTTGTATAGCATGGAGTGATACTTCCATAATATACATGAATCACAGAAAATGGTCACACAATGCTTTTTTCTTCTCAAGAGATGCCTATCAGCTCAAGTTTTGCTGTGGTCAGTCACCATTTCCATCATCAAGTTCTACTTTGTTGCACTTAAAAAATATGGCAATAAAAGATCTTGCCAAGACTAAACTTGGCATACAAGTTCTGTCCAGAAGTAACCTCAACTAATCTTTGTCAGCTAGCAAGTGAAGTGACTTAGCCATTTTTAAATCACTTGAAAATGAAAGCTGTAGAGGTTCTGGTTCTCATAATTTTCACTGCTCTGCACTTTCAGCACCCCTTAACAGTTCGGCAAGGACTCCTGGGGAACCCAACTGTCCTGGGGAGCCTTTGTGTCATGGGTGGGATGGCAAGTGCTGCTCCCTGCCTCTCCAGGCACAGAGGCTGGGGTTGAAGGGAGATTTTACAGCTGATTTCTACGTGCTGTGCTGCCTGCAGCCCAGGACTGAAGGTAACAAACCTGGGTGCTTCCCATTTGCACCACTGGAGATGCTGGGTGCAGGAACAGGGATCTTACATCTCAAACACATCATGGAATCACTGGGAATATTTCCAGGCAACCATAGAGAGTTGTCTGTGCTCATCACTCTCTTCTTTCATGAACTACTTATGGAGAATAAGATTTGTAGAAATCAGTCTTGCAAAGTGCTCTGGAGCACTGCATTTTAACAGAAGACAGTCTACTACAATACTCGCTCAGTCATTTTTTGGAAAGCTAATGTAGCAGAGGAATTCTTCAAAAGTGGCTTTGCTCTACACTTAATTCTAAGCTCTGTCTGTTTCCTGTACCATTAGATATTTGCTGTCTGCAGCTGAGAGGGTCTCACTTGCACTGGGACTGAGCCTGCACCTGAACCCAACATGCCCCAAGTCCCACCAGTGCACCCTGACCACAAAGAGCTCTTTGCTAATGGATCCTCCCGTGGGATCTGATCTTCATCATATTTGAAGTGATTTATTTTGACATCTGCAGATTTTCAAGAACAAAGAGGGAAAATGAATTATCACTCTGAATATCTGCCCCATTCTGATTAATCATGCACATGACGCACATAAAAAAATTGGGAGCTCAATTTTTTGCCATCATCACGGCTCAGCTGCTCTTTTCTAGATAATTTCTAACTGTTCATACACTGCACAGTTCAGCTTTCCTGTTGCTACAATGTGTTAGCAATTAATGCACAATAAACAAGCAGACAATTGTTCTATTTCCAGGGAATAAAGTCTCCAAGGACACAAAATTAAATACAAACTATCCATCCTTCCCCATATCCTAAAATTTCAAGGAAGAGCAAGCAATTAACTCCCCAAACACACCACGTGGTTGAGGTCATGGTTAACAGACACTACAATTTAACACATATTTTACAGCTCCTGAAGTCCTGTCTTCTAACTATTCACTTTCTGCTTCTCCTTGGTGTTAGCACTCAAGAGTTTGAGAAATCCCATGATCAGGTGGGTCAAAGAGTTGTCTCTACCAAAACCAAGGGGTTTTAGCTGAGTTTAGCTTTCAGCAGGTCAACCCCTTGATGTGACTCATACGTAAGTACCACAGAAATGCCAAAGGAGGAGAGGGTGAAATGAGGTGAGGATTGCATAAGCTGTGTGACTGCCAAAGAAATGCTCATGTGAGCACAGCCCCAGTCCCAGCCTTATTCCTGGGGGCAGAAATGTGAGCAGGAGCCTGCTTCCTCCACGGGCTTGTTCTCTGTCCCTCCCCATTGGCATGGGCAGCCTCCCAAGTTCTCAGGGTCTGGAACAGCATCTCTGGGTAGCAGGACTGCTAAGAGGTGCTGGGAAAATCCCAGCAACACCACACTAATGATCAGCACTTGTAACAAGACAATTACAACCAAAAGACACTGCTTGGATCTGCTGCAGGGCAAGTGAAGCTTCTCCTGAGTCAAAATGCTGTCACTGCTTTCCCAGCTCAAGGGCTGAAGGGGGAGGTTCGAGCATTGAGAAAATGAACCCTGAGAAAATGAGGAAGAGAGCAAAATTAAAAATTAGAACTTTCACTTGAAAATCTTTTTCCTAAGCAGATTCTGTGCTCAACAGCCAGACAAGATGAGGATGTTCCTACTGCCTGAAATGAACTTCAGACTGAGCAAAAAACACTCTAGATGCAGCTTGTGGTTTCCATCACTTTCAAGCTCTACACTGCCCTTTGTTCTGCACGAAGCATGCCTTTGGAAAGCCAAGGAAAACTTGGTTTAATAAACACCAAATTAGAGGAAATGCATTTGCCTCCTTGACATCTTTTAAAATGTCACTAAGACACATATTATTTCAGGTCACTGCAAGATTTCATTCAGTACTTGTTACAAAGCTTCTGCTCTCCATATGGCCTGTGCTACATCAAGAGAAGTGAAACTGGCTGAATGGACTCTAGAATCACCTTTCTCCTAGAAAGGTATCTCAAAGGAGCAAGAATGATGGTGCCTGATGTTAACAAACAAATTGAGCCTGGACTGCCAGTCCTTATAGAAGACTGCTTCTCTGTGGAGTGGAGGAAATACAAGTTTAAAATAACAAATCTAGAACTTTCTGGCGGTCTGTATGCTCCACAAACTGACAGAACTACTTGTAAACAAAATTACTGTACTTCACCAGCCACACCTTTAAAACAAAAGTATTTAAAAAGCTGAGCAGGCAACCCTGCTTTGCTCATGCTGGGCAAATGTTCAGTTGTCCATGTACACCAGATTTACAGGCCTTCTGTGTCAATCTGACAACTCCACAAGATTCAGGCAGGGAAAAGATTTAGCTCTATAAATACTATTGAACTTCTCTTTCCACTGGCAACAGATCAATCCAGTGCAGAAGAAAAGCCCATAGCTAAGGCTGGAAAAAGTACAGAGTTGGGTTTTCAGAAGTGCTCTGCATTTGCCTAGTCCAGCTCTGGTTTGAGCAGGTTAAGTCCCATAACTGAGCACTTTTGGAAGTCAAAACATGACTGTTCACTGAGGCACTGGAGTAATTGCTTCTTGGACAAGATGGTATGAATGTTAAAATGTATTACAGGCTACATAATAAAAACAGAGGTTGTGCTCTTTTGCAAGTCTCGTGGCATGAAACTCAGCTGTTTTGCCCTGCACAGGTTCCCCTAACTGCTCACTTGGTTTCTTTCCATCTGGAGTTTCACCACAGAATTTTGCTTTGAGCTTCCCATTTGAATACACGAAAGCTCTGCCAAAACCACATCACATTCAAACCACAGGAAATCATGAATTTGGCACTGTTTTGACATGGAAGCTGTAAACAGTGTGCAGGTTCACTCAAAACTGGATCGCTGTCTTTTGAGTTATGAAACACAACAAAACTTCCAGCAAACCAGGTCAGAAATCTTAACTACTAAAACAAAGAGAAATTATGTGACTTCTGCAGGGATCAGGGGTTTTTTGAATATTATCCCCTACCTTTTTTCCTTCAGCTATAAACATAATATGTGAAGAATAAAAAGAGAAGTTTCCTCCTTTCCAAGTTTGAGTTACAACACAATTTAGCTAATTCTCACAGCTCTACCATACACATATCCTATTAAAGACAAGGTAGGTTCCTATTGGCAGCTTTGTGCATGAATAACTGTAGAAGTCAGAGTTGTAGATATGAGTATGATTTAGTTTTATGTGCAACATGATAGGTAATCAACTTTCAGGTAACTTACACTACCGCACAGGAGGCCCATGATTAAAATCCAGTATATTTTTAGTTGCCAAACACTGGATTTTTTCCCTTCAAGATTCCAATTAGCAAACCACAAGGAACTTGTATGAAAACAGAAAAGCCTGAAGTATGATTTTTGACTTCAAGTTAAACACTGCCCCAAAGAAACACATACTTGTCAAGAAGTCACAAGTTCATTGAGGATGAAATGAAAACAATCTAGATTTCCAGACAAAGTCTGAGAACAATCTAGATTCCAAACCAGAGTTTGAATGCAGAGCTACATGAAGGTGGTTTGACTGAAGTCAATGAATAGGAAGCAAAATGCAGTCACTCAAAAGAAGATTTATATTACTGTGCTGCCTGCAAGAAAACACAATGTAATGTAGCCAAGTTTCACTTCAACCAGATTTTTACACCTGGCACTCTGACTGTCAGGAAAAGCTCTCCAGGGATCCTGAACACCCAGAAGCACTCATCAGCCACTTCTGACCTGTCATGGAGTTTTCAGATGTACACAGTTGCTCCCGCAGCTTTTCCACATCATCTGGGTGAACCTGCTCGTACAAAGTGCTGCCAAACCACTCCGACTGCGGCTGGTTCAGCACGGGAGTCACCGAGTCCGACACGTAAATCACTCTGCCCGTCTCAGCTGCAACCACAAACAGGAACCCATCTGCAGCCTCCAGGATAAGGTGTTTCAGTTCCTTCCAAAGAAAGGATTTGATTAGAATGCCAGCAAGGAAAGGAAATTAAATATAACATCAGTCACTGTCAGAAAATATTGTTTTCTTGTGGTCTTACAAGCTGATCAAAACTGAGACAAAAATTTTCACTATACAACCAAACTTGCAGCAAGGCATAACTTGCCTATCTCAATAACAAACAACGTTTTATTTTCTGTTATTGCCTTTCCTCTGGTGATCTCCATGCACTTAAGGAAAATAAACAACTAATACTCACTGCATAATCTGTGACAGACATCTAACATTAAAAAATAAAAAGATATTTCAGAGTACAAACAGAGGAAATGAACAGCTCTAACTCATGGCAAATTCATCCCTTAATTAAAAGTTCTGAATAATTTAGTTGGAAGGAAAGCAATAAGACTTTCTAGTTTGCTTCTCCCCGGCCCTGCTCAGGATGAGCTCTGTTTGTAAATTAAACAGTCAAGAGATAAAAGGCAGAAAGTGTAATTAGAATGAGGAAAGAATCCCCAGCCTCTTCTTCCATTAAGGGCCCTGAGCCTCTACACAAGAAGGTTCTGGAGGTTTTCCAGCTGTGAGTGTGAAGCCTCAGCATCACCCGGAAATACTCCCTTTGCTTAACAGAGCTTGAAAACCTCTCATGGCAAAGGATGACAACTACCACTCCAATTCCTGCAAAAGAAGCTGGAACAGCCTTTGGTGGCTCCAGTGACCACCAGAGCTTGTTAAGATCCTGCACCTGGAACTCAAACACCGAGTCTTATTCCAGGTGGGATGTCTCAGCAGGGTTAGTGTGCCAGTGGTAGGTATTAGCTAATTAAGGTGAGGATAAAAATCTGGCTAACTATTAAGAAATGAATAACTCATCTCAAGAAACACTCAACAGATTGTCAACTTCTGCTGCTTTGTTATAGAGAAAGCACATTGATCCTGAACTACTGACTGAACAAAAAACCTCATAGTACAGCTGGCCACACTATATTGAAGATAGTATAATCAGCTTTCCACATTATTAAGAAAGATGAAAGCAAACTCTGTAATTCTGCTAAGATTTAAAAAAAGAAAAAATTGCAATGAGAAGTGACTAGGGTGTGCCACCAGCAGAATGGCACAGTCCCTTCAGAAACACACTCCAGGAGAGCTGGAATAAGCAGTCATGAGCACTGAGGGGTCAGCAGCAGCGGCTGTTTACCTAAGAGAAAGAAGTATTGCCTCCAGCCACAACTTCCATGTGTAAGTGCTTAAATCACTTCAGACCACAAAAATGAACACTACACCCATAGGACTTTGCAAACAATGGAGGTGGTAGGAATTTTCAATGTGTTCAGTGAACACAGTTTTCCTTCAAGCACTGGGTGCATCTTCCCTCTTCCATCAAAAATGCAACCAAGAAGCACCTCAGCCAGGAGAGATTCATCTCTGCCCAGTTCAGCTGCTGGGAACTCCAATATTAAGACTAAATGATGTTTTCAACTTTCCTCTAATCCCCAGAGAGAGAGTCAGGTCTTTCCAGACTAATTTTTACTTATTTTAGAGAATCTCTGTTTGGATGGGAAGAAGTCAGATCTGGAGGTGAAAATTCCTTTCTGTGAGGCAATGAATGACTTGTTTTTCAGATGGACATATCTCAATGGTAAGAATGCCAATTTGCTTCTCCAAAAAGAAAGATCTGTCATGGTGTTAAGATCAAGTCCAAACAGTCACAAAAACCTGTCTGTATTCACACCTTGGATACGTAACTGGTATCAGCTGCTACACTACAGTGAAGGACCAAGCTGAGGCTCTACACCTTTTAACACCAAAAAAACCAGGGGAAACCAACACTTTCGTAAATTCTACCTGTTCTGTAAGAAAGGAAGGCTTGTAAGCTCCATCAGTAGATTTGTTTCCAGTGCCCCTCATGGATTTCATGTGGGAAACAGCCATGCGAAGGATGGTCAGCTTGTCAGGCTTGCGAGCCAGGGCGCTGCACGTGGGCACCATGTCCGACAGCTCCGTGATGTACTGGGTCATCTTGTTCCTCCTGCGCCTCTCAATCTCACTGTGATTCTCCCTGAGCATTTAAAGGAACACCAAAGCAACAGGAAAGAGACGTGAGCAGTGTAAGAATCTCAATTGGAGGTAATGAATCATAATGCTTCGCACTTGTTTTGCTGTTTGCACCCCGGGAGAGCAAAGTGTTTTACAAAGCCAACCCTGTTATCCTTCCATTTACAGACAGAAAATCCAGGCCACAGACAGATAAATATGATTTCCCCATAGCTGTGAAAAGAACCTGTATTTCTATTTATTGGCTTGCGGCCTTAATCTCTTAACCAGTTTAATCTCCTTTGGTTTAAGGACAAAAATGAAGTAGAAATATGTGAGGAGCTAACATCTGCCAACTCCAGTCAAACTCCCAGATTTGCTGTGATGCATCTCTCAGATGCTCCTAAAAGGTGTCCTTTAGAGGAAACCTCTCACTAACAACTGGATCAGGTCAGCAGGAAACGTCAGCACTGACTTATGAAAAAAGCCCACTCAGTGACAACACAGATGCCAAACAATGCTGTTTGGAACACCCCACATCCCTGCAGGGAGTCACTACATGCCTGCAGGATCAGACTGCAGCATTGGGACTATATATGGGATAACAGTACATACAAAAAAAAATAAAATCCCAATAAATAAATAAAATAAGTACGAAAGACAGCAAGTAAACATCTGGCTTGTCAGACACAGACTGGAATTTATGTTCAGGGACAATTTAGCACAGCAGGGAAGCAACAATGACAGTACTTGATGCTGCCCCAAGTTGGGCTAGGCTGCAATGTTCTCATCCTTTAGAGCAATCATATGGCTGAGGTGGTGAGTCAAATTTGAGAAATCCCCAAATGGACACCCACCAGAATCTTTCAGAAATAAACATCTCAGAGTTCAGCTTTCCCATTCTGGAAATCACCATTGCTTGATCAGCATTAAGGAATCACACCAATATATACATCTGAAATGGTCCAAATGGACCTAGAATGCTTCAGTGCCCAGCACTCATTCTTCTCATACTGTACCTGTCAGGTGGCAGCTAAATACAAGTACACGACAGGTAGATGATGCTTCAGTTGTCAAAGCAGCATCTTCCACTGATTTCAATGAGCTGTGCATGGCATTGTCTTGTGGGATCGCTGGCTGATCCAACAAGATGTGAGAGGTGATCACTTGGAGAGTCCACCAGCATTGACTGATGTGATAACACAACATTAAAAGAAACTGCAACAATCTCTGGAGCTGACTGTTGTGAAGACTGACATGAAAGCAGAATCTAGGCTTGGCACACTTTTTGGATACTCTCTGGAATTAAGCCTTTTCTTAAAATGCAGGAAAGAATTGTATGCTGCTTCCTGAAATCGAGGAATGCAAGTGCTTGCCCTGCTTTGGGTATCCTGCCCCTGCACATACAGGTGTTACATGCATGAGGGCACAGTCTGCAGAAACAACATTTGTTAGGGCTACATGCACAATTATTATTCCTATGCTTACTGTGTGATATACAGAAAATCCAGCTACGCTCCGTAAATTACAGCCAAGCCTTGCCTGGGGTCACAGTCCAGGACACTGTAATAGTGAACCTTTCATTTCACCTGGCTGAGGAACAGCCCTGGTGTGGGTCTGAACAGATGTAGGAGGGAACAGGGGGAGCTGGGTCACACACACAGCTGGTGTGACACTGCACATGTACACAGAGCACACGTGTGTACATGCCAGCTGGTACATGCAGATAAATATGGACACAGGGAAGATAAAAGCATTTTTACATGATGAAAGCTTGCTCTAAATTCAGCATTTTCACAGAAGCGGTGGTTAAGAAAAAAAGAGAGAGAGACAAAGAACAGACATTCAACATACATTTCACACTTATAGGTACATAATACATTGTCTACCACTCAAGTATTTTAGTACTTCTGGGCACTGAAAACAACCATTATAGAGACTAAACAAAGAGACTCTAAAACTTCCTGAGAGAAAAGGAGTATCCCAATAGTCCACTTCATTTATGATCTTAAAAGCTAGAAAGTAATAGCAAGTTAATCTACTGGCTGTGGAAATGTTCAAGCAGACAATACCCCAAAAGTTTCCTGAAACAAGTTCAAATTTAAAGCCTTAAAAGAAAAAGAGGGGCTGTGCTTCTCTTCCAAAGTGTGTGTGTCCTAAGACCCATGGCATTCACAAACTTGTACAGAATGGTGTCCTAATTCTGTCATTTCTGACTTTGTTTTTATACAGAAATTATGAAGGGACATTAAATTTTGGGATACAGGGGAACTGATCCAAAACCACTATGGGTTTGTACTTCAAGCAGTTTTGGAACAGCCAAAAGATCAGTATGAACAGCATCATATAAAAGAAAAATGGGGGCAAACCATATTTGACTTCTCTTTTTCCTACCTTTCCCTTCTGGTTTAGCACTACTTTGATCATCATCCCACCTAAAACAGAGTAACCATCTCTCTAAGCTAAGGGACACGTACTGAGATTTTTTGGACACGAACATCCCCCTCTTTTCTCTCAGCAGAAGAGCTCTACAGGACACGCCTACCTTGCAAACTTTTCCTTATCACCAGTGATTTGATCACCATCATACCTAGAAACAAAAGATAGTACATCAATCAACAGGGGTTATGGATTGTGTGATAGCCAACACACAGCAGAAAGCAAAGAAATTTACAAGTGCAAACCATTACAAATAACAGAAAAAAACCCAAGGTAATAAGAATGATACAGCAAAGAAAACACAGAGCTTGATCCAAGCCATGCCAATCCAGAAACTTCATTTGTATATTAAAAAAAATACAAGACACATTTCAGTGGATTTAAGCAAACACTTTGACATACACTGATTTCTTGGGAAACTTAACAAGCAGCACCAGTACAGAAAACACCAGTGGGCTTTTATCCACAGCAGGCCATTAAATATTCATTGCTGTGCTGGAAGTGAAGGGGATGTGTCTGTTCCAGCTTGCAACCACAGCTCCCTCCATTCAGCAGAGGGCACTGATGGTCTACAGATAACTCAGGAGGGCAGAGACATGGCTGAAGGGCGATGCCTTATGTAAGGGAAAAATTCTGTAGTACAGACACTGCACTGACTGTCGTGGAGGCTGGCAACAGGCAGGCAGACAGGTGAAACTGCTGGGTAAACAAGAAGTGAAATTTAAACTGGCTTAATTCCCTAGAAGTAAACAGGCACCTCATTCCTACTCAAATCAACAGAAGTTGGATGCCCAGGCAGGGATGTGTGGTGTTTGAGCAGCACCTTTATGGAGGAAACCCAGACCAATGGGACTTTTGTCCTGTGGAACTAAAGCTTCACTGTTTCTGAAGCATTGTCCCAAAGACAGGCAGCAATGTGACATTTCAGTAAAAAATGACATGCTGCTCCTCTTTCTCTTTGCTAAAAATGCACTAATCATTTGAAGTTGAATTTTGCTAGCATAGTTATGGAAAGACATTTGTTTGAAATGAAACTGCTATTTCCAAAACACAAAATGTATGTTTTGGAAAACACAAAAATAAGGTAATGGCTTTTCTAGAAGTGAAGACTATAACTGCTCAAGAACAGTTCAATGAGAATTTTATTAACATTACATCGCTCCAAAATGATGTAATTTGTTACAACAGACAGCCTATGAAGGTCCTATGTATTAGCTGAAAAAGTAATACAGCCTAAATAAGCATGCTTTCCTCTTCTAACAAATCAATAATGAAATTTTACTTTTTTTCTGTCTGAAATTAATTAAAACTAATTTTAGGGAATCCACCTATGCCAGTTCCTCATTCAAACAGTGATGACAAAGCTTAAGCAAATCTTGAGCTGTATTTCTTTATGCTGTGTTGAACACCAGCACCCTCAGAAGATTCAAGTGACAACACCACTCTATTCCTCTTGACTCGGCCTGGAGAACAGACTGAGGCCAAGTAATTTTGAGCAAAAAGACCAATTGAATGAGGAATGGGCACATTGCAGGGGAAGCACATGCACAGGCTCTGTGTGAGGTGGGGTGTCATGCAGGGATACCTGAGCTGAGCTGGAAGCCCTGAGCAGCAGCAGAGTGTGTCACCTGCCACGGGGCACTGTGCTAACACCACTGCTCCTGCGCTCCCACCAGCCTGGGCCTTGCCCACCCACCCTGCTCTGCAATAACTGAGGATGTTACAGCCTCCAACTACTGGTTTACCCTTCCAGCCTCCCAGCTGACCTCTGCACAAGTGCTTCTTCAGGCGCTTCAGTCAAAGCCAGCTGGGTTAGCCTCAACATTTAAACAGCAGCTCTTTGACAACTAAATAATTTTGACTGAAACAAGCTAGGTCATGTGAGCAATCTGGAGAAGGGAACAACTTGAAGAGGATGTCTGAATGTAGCCCTGGGTGTCTCTGCATGCTTTTTCTGTACTCTAAAACCAGAACAATCTGGGCTCTATGCAGAATTTAAGACTTAGATTTTGATCTGACACCAAAAACCAACTGAGTCTAAGCACAGCACAGCATACCTCTCCATTAAAAGCAATGGAATTACTGGCACAACCCACCACCAAATTTTGAAAAGTCAAAACCAGAATGGGGAAGGATCAACACACGGGGTATCAGCGTGCCCAGAAACCCTGATGCTTGTGCAGGCACAGATCAGGTCCCATTCCTCACAAATGTTGTTCCCTTAACATGTGTCTTCTAGCAAATATTACAACTAAGCCCTCAAATCACCAGTTTTAACACCAGGGACTGGTTCTGTAAATGACATCAACCAAACAAAAGCACTGCTGGTCTTGTCCAGTAAATGATGATATGGTGTCACAGTGGATCTTCAGCACACTTCTCTTTCAGACTGGAATGACCCTGTTAAACCCTACAGTGACAGCTGTGCTGCAACATGGCTGCTGCTACAGAGCTGCAATTACAATTTGGATAATCAGCAGTTACCCACAGGCCTCAAAGTATCTACACCCCTCAGTGCAGCTGCTTGGTTTCTAATGAAAAAATGCAGTGTGACCAGGAAAAAAAAAGGAAAAGTGAAAAAATGGCAATGAGGCATTACTGTTTATTTCTAGCTTTGAATATTCCATGTGAATTAACATTTTTTTGTCAATTTTTACTATTCAGTTACACCTAATGGTATACAATGTAAATCTCACTAACTTTTAAAAAAAACAATCCACTTCTATGATCTGTCAAATTGTCTTAATAAGCAATTAACATCTGAAATAAATTAGAAATGAAATTTCCTTTTCAGTGGCCAAAAGACAACTTCAGCAATGTCAAATAACTGAAGTCCATCTACAGCAGTTGAAATAATAAGCTAAAAATCACAAGTTTTCTCATTTGATATAGCTCCAGAGTGAAATTGTGACACACAGGCTGTCAGCTTTATAAGCCAATAACTACATCAGGCAGGTTTCTGCCAAAATTCCTCTGATTTTCAGAGGAAGTTGATAAAAAGAGTAACTAATATTTGGGTTGAGCTGTTGGCAAGCTCTTCACCTGTATTTATATTGATTTTCAAACATCAGTAATGAGACAGCTGTCTTTCCCCACTGAAAGAAATCAGTGATTTGGTCAACTCTTGTAAATGCTCACCTTGAAAATTTGCTGGGCCCTTCCCCATCTTCATCATCAAAGTCCATTCTGTAAAAGCAAGATTTCCAAATCAGCAATCAAGGCGTTGGCAATGGTGGCATGAGCATTCAAGCCAGCTGTTCTCAGTGTTGTTAGATTTGTGTTTTGCCAGGAGGTGTTGAGGGCTGAGGATTCCAGTCCTGCTCATCCCCTCCAGAGCTAGGAGGAGCTCATCAGCTGATTTGTGTCCCAGACCTTCTCAAGGCCGTGGAAGAGCTGAGTTCTTCCTTGGGCCAAATCCCAGCCTGCCAGTTTGGCTCCTCCAAGGAACCACAAAAAGCAGAAACCTGTTTCTTCACTTCTTACACAAACAGACTAGGAAGACTATCTTCCTAATTTAGACATCTAAATTAGATTTCTATAGTAGGCAGTGTGAGTGTATCATAGATATTATCACTATAGTTATACAATAATATCATTTACAAAGCATTTTAGACATTTTTATACCTCTAAAAAGAGGTGGATAAATATTTATATCCCCAAATATAAGGATGTAACTCTGCCATTAAAGTAGACAGTCAAGCTAATATAAAACTATCATAAACAATTATATTAGCTTATTTATTTTAATAAAAAATACATTAGTATAATATACAGACCTTGATCAATCACTCTTAATTTGTGTAGATAGGAAAATAGTTTTATATACAGTATGCAAACGTTTTCTCAGATTTCTTTAACACTTTAAGCTTTATAGCCTTTCAGTGTAGTAAAACTTCATACAACTAGAGATTCCATGTCTCTAATACAGTTCATATTAACAGGCATAAGTCCTATTAAGGGCAAAAAACCTTCAAAGTGACAATCATATTTATCCCAATATTAAAATGATTCCTACCAATTAAAAAATGAGATTTGCATGTCCAGAGTCTGGGAACAGAGATGCAAAAACAGTCCCTAAAACTACATCAGCATAGAGAAGTGCCAGTCAGGCACTGCTGTCCTAAATTCTTCTTAAATTCTGACAACCAAGAGATTCTGGCCCATAAAAGATGTGTTTGAGTCACAGCAACCTCTGTACAAATGGAATGAGGGCAGCAAGTCAGCACAGGAATTGGACATGGCACTAGAAAAGCTACAATAATATTTTCCAGATGGTAACAGCGATTATTCATTTCTGGAGGAAGCAAAGAGAAAACCATTTTCCCCAAAGAGCTTTAAGAAAAGCTGTGTATTTAACTTGCTTAGCTTTGATGCAATCGTCATTTTCACTATAAATTACATCTTTGCTCACCTAATTAGCACCAAATCCGGTTCCAAGGTCCGTGATGATCCCTCAGCTGCCTCATGCAGAACAGCACTGACCCCCAGTGGCCTCAGCTCTGCCACAGGGCTGCAGCTAAGCCAGGACCCAGCTGCTGTGGCACCCCAAATGTGGCACCAGCAGCCTGTATCCCCCTTGATTCCCTTGCAGCATTCCCATAAATTTAACATTTACACATGTGGTATAGCCCAGGGTCTCCTCTCACCTACCTGCTTCCTCCCCACATGCAATAATGTGACATTCCAGAAAAACCTTCCATTTATAGGAATTGGAATGTTTCTACCTGCACTGAAAATGCAGAGGTCAATGTTAAGGAGAGTTGTTTGTTTACAAGGGGAGGGCAGCACTGGAATGGCTCTCACAAAAGCATCACACCCTTACCTGGGTTTCACTGGCAGCTGAAACACATCTGAGAGAAACACCCAGTTTCAAAGTGGGGGAAAAGGACTGCAGAAAACATTACACACCTGTGGGGGAAAGCCTTTTCTTCAGGGATTTTATGAGACACTGCTTTAATCTGGGACAGATTAATTTTGTTGCTCTTTTCCTTCCTCTCCAGTACACTGAGATCACATGCCGTGGTGGATATGATTCTATGATTTATTTAGCTTCCAGCCAAATACTCCAGCGGAGTGCTAAGGGATGGGTTTTCTCCAAAATCAAATATTAGCTGTACTGCATTTAATCTAGTTTATTATTACTGGAATACAATGCAGGGAATTAGAGGAGATGATAACAGTTTAAGGCTTGATCCTGCTACCAGCACTCTGAGGGAGTGAGGACGACTAACACACCTATTTATGATGGTTGGATATCAGCTTCTTCCTTTAGGAGATTCTTGATGGGTTAATATCCTCAGGTAACACCTCCCACATTTACTGTGGGCTCATCACAGCACAATCTGAATGCATAGGGTATAACACCAGTCTGCACAAGACTAAGTCTTTAAATAATGACTTTGCTTTGTTAAACTACCCAAGCCCTTTATTTCATATAAAAATTGAACATAAATTTCATATAAAATATCAACACTTTAAAAAAATGCATCAGCAAATGTATCTCTGTTCCATCTTTGGTAATAACACATTTCCTAATTTCACTGTGCAAAGTGAAAAAACTTTAAAACCTTAAAAAAACCCCTCAGACATAGTCATTGATTCCAGTGTCCTGCCTGATCCACTATGCTTTACAGCAAGGCAGAAGGAAAGGCAGTCAATCAGTTGTAACCTTTAGTAGAACACAGCAGAACATGTAAAAATAATATTCCATCAACCTCCTCATACCCTGACAGATAAGATCTTCTGTTTAGATAGAATATACTGCACATTAGCAAAACAGTAGAAGCAGCCTCCCAGAAGACAAATGACATCATTTCAGAAGATTCAGAAAGACTATCTTTTATCTTCATTTAAGATTCCCATTAAAAAGAGGCTTTAAAAAAGAGCTGCACTATGCTCTTTTGTTTTGAAGAGACAGCATAAATCTTGTTTTCCTCTTTCATACTGTTCACATCAATCGTGAAAAGGCCTGATGCATGAGGTACTTATTAAAATGTATTTTCCTTAGAAGATGTGTGGCTACCATAAATACAGCAATAAAAATACTTTAAAAAATTAATTATTCTCAATTAGAAACATTTTCATAAAAAACACCCTACAAACCAAAATGCCTCCAACAAGGTCGACCTGCACAGGTTAAAAAAATTGACATGCAAGAGGATTGCAACACTGCAACACAATTACTATGTAAAATTCCCAAGAAATGTCAAAAGATGCTTGCCATGATTACACAGTGTGCGGAGAAGGCAGGCAGGAATGGTCAGGAGCAAATGAAGCTGGGAAGCAGATGAGGATCTGTATTACAGCCTTATATTCTGCACAAAATTGAGGGGCAGAATGACGAAGTGAGGTCTCTTTTCCCCAGATTTTGATAGTTTTGGTTCAGAGAAAAGGCAAGACTACACCATGAACCAAAACAAAACCAATGCAACTGAAACCAGCTCATCCAAAAAACCCCAACCCTCCCTGCCCAAGTACAGACAGCCCAGGAAGGTGAAAGAACCCCTTATCCTCTAATACAGCGAAGCCTCAATTAAAACCACATTAAACAAAGAACTGAGGGTGCATTAATCTAAGATAGTCACTGACCACTGCAGTGCATTATCTTATGCTGTCACTTTTTTCTCTGAAGTAGCTGGTATAATTTATAGAAAGGAAAACTATTTTTCCAAGCTGTCAATGAAGCCAAATGACGACACGGCAGAAACACTTTCTGGACAGCCAATGAGTTTAAACTGATCTACATTCAAGTCCACACAGCAATTATTCTGCCAGCTTGCCTCAGCAATTATGAAAAAAGAAACAATTTTCAGAGATAACCAAAACTGGGAAAGCTGGCTGTGTATGCTTGCTCCACTCCTTTATGTTTGACACAGAACACTCCTAAAATGCCCAAGGACTGAGGTTTACCAAGATGTATCACCAGAACAGCACTGAAAGGAACAAATGTTCGTTGCAACTTTGTTCAAAAAGAAGCTCAGAGGAATTAGACACAGCAGGCATTCTTTCCCTCAAGGTCTGAATAAACACAGAGGGAACATTAAAGAATATTACAAAAATAATAATAATTAAAAAAAAAAAGCACTCTCAGCTCAGGCTTGGAGAAAGGCAATTAGTTCAGAGCTATGGTGCACAGATGAAATAACATGATCCAGGTAAAAATGTGAATCTATACTAATTTACTCAGTGAATTAACATGTTAAAGACATTTAAAATAATTTGATTTTATGTTCCTCCCACCCTCCCCTCACTTCACCTTCTACAAATAAAAGACAATACTTAAAATGCAACAGTTAAAGCATTTCAATTAATATCAAGTCAGTATTTAATATCAGAATATTTCACAGTCAGCAGCATCAAACCTTGTCAACAGTAAATTGCAAACTGATTTTCAGAGCTGACATGGTTTATGATCAAAAAAGAGATCAAATATCCTGCAACTCAAGTACAAAACCTTATCTGCATTAGGTAGCAATGAAAAGATGTTAATGCTTTGTCTTTTCTTTTGAGTGCAAGCTTAAAAAGATTTTCTCATTGAGCAGCTTGAAAATAAAAATGTGAGACCTGTCAAAGAGATTTTAGGAGTTTCTCAAACCAGTTTCATACAGTTAGCTCAGCATAAGAAGGGCACTCAGTTGGGGGAGATATTCAAACTGTTCTGCCCAAAGGAACATCCCTCAGAGCAACCATCCAGAGTGTTCCATCACACCAACCTCACTCTGCATTCGAGGCAAGGTCAACCTTCCCCCTTGTTAATTCACTCCCAGACTGGGACTCCAGCCCTGTTAGTGGAGCAGACACACAGAACTGGCAACATACCTTGGTGAACAATCCCTAGAGCAGCTCTTGCAAGGAATAATATCCTCCTTAGGTGATCACCAGGGAAGATTTCACTCACACTGTTGATCCTGTTAAGCCCCACCACTGTCTGACTTAGGACTAAACATAAGACTAATCAATCTCTTTTGAAGAGACTCTCAGATCAGTTATCTCTGAGAAAGCATCATCCAAAGATCATTACTATTTGTGATCAACCTTTGGTAAAAACAGGAGGGAGTTGTTAACGCTAGAGAATAGTTTTCTGTTCTTCTCAAGCTCTTGCTACACTTTTCTTCCTTCTAACACAGAGAGTTACTATGAGTTGCCACAGAGCAATGTGATGTGGGAGACTACCCCTATACCATATCAGCCTCTGATGCTAGATAAAACAAACCTTCTTCTTTAGCAGAGCCCTCAAGCTTGTCTAAGGGCTGGATTTGATTCAGTTCCCTCTCCCAGAAGAAGGCTGGGCTGCTTCCAGTGAGACCTAGAATATTGCTGTCCACAGTCTCTGAAGAGTGAGCTCTCATGCTATCTCTGTACCTGGAACTATAAAGAAAACGTCTTTAACAGGCCTCTCTTTAAGAGCTTCCAAGGGTAACCTTCAGATGAAGTTGAGGAAGTCCTCATGTGCAATATTGCTACCTTTTTTCACTTGATAAATCACTGTGAGATTAAACAGGTATAGGCAATATGCATTCATTATATCTACAAGAGCCACAGGATCCAAATTCCTTTCTGGATGCTTTGCCAAACCTGAAAATCTTCTGAAACAAGCCAAACAACAAACCATATACTTATCAGCAAGTTTGATCTTGCAGGAAGAACAGATGCATTGAAGAGAAAAACAAAACATCAGTGACTAATGTCATAATGCAGCTTACATAAATATAACATTACATAATGAACACACACATGTATTCAGGTGAATTTTGAGTTTTCCAATGCAGGTAATTTCCAATTTCAGACCTGAAGAAAAGGAGATGGCTTACCCAGAGCGACGCTTTCCTCCTCTCGAAGGCATGGATCCTGCCATCCTCACTTGTCCACTCGCCATGGGAGCCACGGGCAAGGCCACCGAGCCAGGAATATCTGAGGCCATTTCTGCAAGGCACAGGTAGGGGAAGAGGTGGGGGAAACCCCTTAATGCATTACCTTCAACGAGAAACCTCTGCTGATAACATTAGAGACAGGCCCTTCCCAAAACAAACAGAGAAAGCTTTCCTTTTCATTTCTAAGGAAAAGTAAAGCTGTCCTACTAAAACCCAGCAGATTCACAGATCCTTTACAAAAAGCCCAGGTAGGTCAACAGACATTTTAGTGCCTGGGAGACAGAGAGAATTGCAGGTAGGTATCTCTGTAATTCCACTGACCCGATGGTTCTCATTTTAAGTCTCAAAGAGGCTGTCAGATGAAGGCCAACAACCTTCTACAACAGTTAAAGCCTTGTACAGAAATGCAGAGCTGAATCCCCAAGGGAAATGAAGCTGCAGATCATGGTGCCAGGGTACCAAGAAAAATAAAAGTTCAAATACTCAGTTTGCCAGAGAGGCCAAGAGCTGAGAGCAGAGAAGAATTATCAGGTGATACTGGTTTTTATTATTTATATTCTGGAGGCATTCAGAGGGCCAGACTGAACTTGGAAAAGTTCAAAGGGTTCCTGCATTTCTATGTGTCTTGCAGAGCAGAATTGAGCCCAAAATCCAGGCTGATGTTCATCCCTCTGCCAGGGCTTGAGGTATAGCCACAGGTTTAATCAAACCTCAAAACTCTGATGTGAGAAACTGCAAAAGCTCACCTTATGCAATGGTATTCAGACTTCTAATGGCAAATACTTCTAAAGTCTATTAATAACAGTTCATTACACTTCAAAAAAGAAAAGTGGAATATAACATTTATACCTTTCTCTTCTATCCCATATTAAGCATGGGATTAAGAATGTTTTTCGTCTGTCTAACTCTTATAAACTATATGAGCAATTAAAACTTTTTTCTAATGCACATATACTTTATTCACTCTGGAGGAAAAATCTACAGTCAAAACATTTAATTATCTTGAAAGAAAATGCATCTTCCTTCCAACTTAAAAAAAAAAAACAACTTGGCAAGGTATCTGGAGCTACAGCTAAATATAATTACTAATGGAAAGCAAATCTGTTTAAAAAATCCTGCTATTTTTTCCCCAACAGATAAGTATGAAATAACTTCAATTATGGAAACAGGAATCCATGTTCTTTCATTATGTCTGGAGAGCACTTCCATCTCTGCCACACTTTATACACATCCATTATACAACATTATGCATTTCAAATAATAACATTTTATCTGTTCACTGATTTCATGGATTTCTTCTAGTACATTTAGTTTTATTAACTCCTTTTCAACTAAAAAGCAACAGAGCAATCCAATATTTTTTAACAAAGTGTGCAAGGCCAAACAATGAAACTGCTGCCTATGCCCCCACACCACAGAAAGTTCCACAGTGGCAAAAGCTGCAGCTATGTGGAAACACAACATTTATGCACATTAGCATATCTGCAGACAAATAAAAGCATCAGCATGCAAACAACCGGTAAATCACTATTTCCAGAATAAGTACCCTTAGCTGTCTCATGCCCATAATTCACTCAGAACATTCTAACTCATCTCTCATGGGTAGAACCGAAGGGCATTCAGAAATGCTCTGCTCGCTCATTTTTAAAGCAGATGGTAAAAACCACAATAAATCTACCTGCAAAGTGTCCCTGTCACTCAGAAACACATTTCAGTATAGATCATCAAGGAGATCAGATTTTTTTAAAGTAGTAACTGTAAGACAATTTCAGATGATCTCTGAGCAATATTTTAAGAGTAAGAACAATACTGTACTGTGATGAGAAACCTCATTTTCCTCAATCTAAACCAAAGATGATGAAAAACCACACCAAGGGTTGCATCCAAAAGCCAAAACTAATTGTTTAAGGTAAATTTACAGCTCACCAAAAAAAAGGAAACAAAGCCCCATTGCTCTCCTTTATGCATTCCATGCTTAGAGGTGCATCCAAAGCAGGCTGAGCAAATCTCTCTCTGTAGAGCCCTTGCTCTCACCCCTGACAAGTCAGGGAGACCGAGACAGATAGTTTTGATAATCATCCAATTTATGTGGTTGTAGATAGGCAGAATGAGTTGTTTTTCTGCACTTATTTTCAGCCATACATGTATGAAAATATAAGAGGCAAGGGCAGCTATCAAGATTCAAGTAGGAAGGACAAACAGAACTGTGTATTTTTTAGAAAGAGGGGAAAAAAGAGTAAAAGGAATGGCCAAACCAGAGGTTCAGTTATGCCAGTGTCCAAAAACACGTGAAAGAAACAACAGAGAAAAAGACGTGAAAGAACAAACAGATCCTGTGTATATCTTCCTATAAGCTGAAGAATTACTGTGTAGTTAGCTTTATTCTAGAGAACTGCACATCAAAGAAAGTAACCTCTTAGACAAATCAGCCTTCAGATATGTCTTCACAGTCCTGGGAGAATGAAACCAAGTTCACTGTGCCCTAGAAGGAGGTCTTAAAAAGTTTCCATTTCCAAGACATGAGCACAAGAAGAAAAAAAAAAATTCATCATTGACACTCATCCGCATGAAAGCTCAGCTAAGAGGGAGGAAAGGCTCAAGCCCTTCAAATCACAAGACCTTCCATTCTGCAGCACTGTACTGAAGATGTGACAGATCTGCACATGTATCAGTGTGTAAGACACCCAATTTACCCTTCCTTTTCAGAGCCTCCCATGTCAGAGACATCACCCACGGTGTGAGCTACTGCAGCTCTCATGAGGTGCTCGAGGTGCACAGACACTGCTGAGAAAAGCAGTCAGCTTTCCAGGCTCTCTCTCCTGACACAACAATTAAGAGTTCTGCTGATGGAGAAGCCAAGAGGCTTTGGTCTCTGTTAAGCCACACAGCAAAGAAAGCAACTCTGAGGGAACGGCACCATGGAGCAGGGAACACCCTGAACCTGACACACCAGGGCAGCAGTGGAGCTCCACACACCACCCTGGTGTTCCAACAGTGACACCAGAGGACAAGAGGACTCCAGGGAAAGAGATGACAAAGTGATCTCAGTGCTCAGCTGGATATCAGGAGCTCTAAGTTGGATGGCTATGCAGAAATGTAAACAATAGATCGTGGCTGGAAGAACTTAACTCACAAGAGCTGAAGGCTGAAGAACATATGGATAGAAGAAGGAATGGATCTGAACTGCTTCCCAAATTACTTTCAGCACTACTCATTCATGAGAATATAAAAAAAGAAGCAGATCTTGATGATATTTTTACATTTATAAAATATGCCTGGTGAGAAAAGTAAAAACGTTGACATCTTATCTCAAAAACAAGAGCCAACCTGGGATGGCAGAGCCAAAAGCAAAATCTGATGGAACAATCAGCTGCTTCTCTGACTAAACATCTGTGAAGTTACCTGTCTATGGATGCTCTGGGAAGAAAACAAGAGAGAGAAGAAAAAATGGCACTCATAAACTGGAGTCTCAGGTAGAAATACTGTGGCAGAGAAGCATTCCAAGAAGCCTACTAGCATAAACAAAACAAAAAAAGGAGCATGCATCAGACACAGACCAAAAGAAAAAAATATCATAACAAAGTCTTAAGAGTAGCTCGCAATTCTTTAGAGTCACATACATTTAGGGCAGTCCCAGTCAATTCTGTTGGAGCATAAATTAGTATAGAAGCCCAGACCTGCAGCATCAAGTTGGTTACAGGTATATATAAAAACCAACTAAACAAAACCTACACAAAATCCATGCTGAGTCAACAATCATAAAGATCATGTTTTCAGGCTTATCTAAACCCATGTCCAGATACACATTATCACTGATGCTCACAGAAGTGTTTCATCAGCAACAAGTGTTGGGAAACAATGTGTTCTCTTTCTGAAATTAAATTTTCAAAGAATGGGCTTCCTTTCTGCCAATGGAAATAAAACAAGTGTTGCTTACTCTACCCAAAAATAAAGCACAAACATAACAGTACAATTCTCAGGAAGTGAAACAAGGTCAAGTTGAACATTCATGAAAATCATCTGTAACCATCAAGGCAGAGTTCTGAACAAATTGCTTTATAATCTTAAAAAGGTGGTTCTTAGTGTCAAATAGAATTTTTTTTTTTTTTGCTGAAAAAATGCATGCAGTATTTCATTTGAAGGTTAGAGAGTTTGTAGAGATCTGCCAAAGAACACAGAAATCTTATTAGAACAATACCCAGCACAACACTGGCAATCTTTAGTGAACATTCCTCCAGCTGGACAACACTTAGCAGCTCTTGTCTTATCACTGTCATGTCTGGGAGCAGGCCAGATCCTGCCACTAATATTTATGTTCATCTTGGGGATCCCTGAGGAGCCACATTAATCCAGGAACAATGCAAAAGCAGAATTAGTCCCTCCATTTCTGTCCAGACTTAATTCCACTGCTGGACATTCAAAGTTTGGGCATTACACTTTATTTCAGTGCTGCATTTAGGTCGACCCCAAAATATTCATGGATGTTTCTGAAATAAAAGGTAACCTGCAAATGCACATTAAAATAGTGGGATAAAACACAGGGATTTATTTCCCCAAAAACCCACATTTGTCTCAAGCTCTTACATAGATCTGAAAAAGAAATAGCTGCTGTGCACTTCACAAAGCAAAGTACAAAGAGCAAGCTAAATGCTACACAAGGATACCATCAAAGTGCATGAGAACCTCAATCAGAGCAAGAATTACTGAAAAGTGCAGCATGTCAGGATAAACTGGACTTCCCTTTTTTGCTAGGAAATTATTAAACCACAGCTCTCAAGCCCAAACTTTAAATCTTGAGCCCCACCCCAGATCCACTGCCTGAAATGCAGCTCTGTCTTTCTCTGACACAGATTTGTGACCTGCTGAGGTATCCCCAGAGCAGGGCAGCTCTTGGCCAGGTGTCCTCACAGGGAGCATCACACAGCTCTGGAGATGGTGCTCCTGCTCTGCTCCTCTCCACAAGCCACAGCCATGCATCCTGCTGGGCAGCTTTGAAATGCTGCGCATGACAAGACTTCTTAAGTGTATCCTACAAAAGGTCCTGTTAATTACACTATTTTCAGCTATACTCCCTTGCCTAAATACAGCAGACATGGACAGGGCCAGGTTTAAACCCAAAGTCTCCTGGAGAAATGGTTCTGCTAACTCGCAGAGACTTTGAATCCCTGACATTAGCTGGGAGGACCAGCTCCAGGTTTGCTATTCCGTGCCAGGGACCACTGAGCATGCTCTCCACAAGGCTCCTTTATCCTTCAGCATCTACTGTAAAAAACACAACTAAAGTCAGGTACCAACATCTGACTAAACGAGAGGAAATTCTACTTTTATCAATACAAATGCGACAGATTTCCAGCCACTAATCCACAGAATGGCTGAGATGTCAATCACTCCAAGTAAATGTGGATCTAAGGCTAAACATAGAATTATGAATGCTCCCAATCCCATCAACAGCATCGTACACAGTGATTTCAAAATGTTCTTTTAAATATTCTCAGAAAGCAAATTTCAAAAACTTCTTTAGAAACTGTATTTTTCATCACCCTGAAGTCATACGGGAGTTAGATGCATCTCAGCTAAATGGTTTTGATTGCAGTCAATTGCAAGGGGGATTTTCTGCCTAACACAGAGACATTTAAGAATAAACTATATCATAGCTCTTACTTTAGAATATGCCAACAAAAATACGAAGCCATCATGAAGTCAAAAATATTTCACAGAAACACTAATGCTAAAAATCTAGCTGTATATTTAGTCATTGCTTTTATGTATTAACTACAGAGATTATAAAACAGAGCTCACTCTCAAAGAACATAAAAAAGAAACCCCATTTTCATTGTTCCTGATAACTCTGTTAATACTGTTTTACTTGCATTCCATTGCCAGACACTTTAAATAGACTCCACATCAAAAACATCTACTGTACAGAGAGGATATGCAGAAAAGCAAAAACATTCCTTGCCATGCTCTCGACAGAATTACGATTACAAATAAATCACAAAATACAAGAAATCCCACCTTTCAGGAAGACTCTTACAAAGATGTTATTTCTTTGCTGTGAACAAAACCTTCTTGGAGAGAAATTTTATCCGCATATAAGAAGAGTCAGAAACCTCTGGGAAGAAATGTAGCAGCATTGGTATTCTGCTCAGAAAATGTCATCACAGATCTGTTTACCTTAACTGTGGACCATGATTCAGCCGGTGACAACCGTCTTGCATACTGATCAATTTATTTGCAGCAAAATTACTAACATTTTCTACTTTAACCATTTAGGTTCTGGAAAGAGCTACTGAGACAGGAATAATATAAAAATCCTAATTAACTAAAAACTTTCCCCTCCACCACAATGCCCTTGTGCTTTGGGGTGTGAGGGGGGCCCACCCCTAATCTTGAAGATAAATTAGGGCATATGGTGAGCAGTTGCTAGAGAAACGTTCTCTTTTTCAAAATGAAGATCAGAGCTTTATCCTCTGCCTGCATCACAGGTGAATGTTAAGCACATTCAGAGGGGGGGGATGATGAGATGGAACTGCTCAGTTGAAGGGGCACTGTCTGCTCAGCAGAGACTGGGACCAAGCATTTTAGAGAGTGACCTAACATATTCCAGAGGCCAAATCCAGTTACCTCATTCCCTGCCCTCTCTGCTGTGACTCTGCAGGAGATGCAGGGTCAGTGACGCACCTAAATAGACTGGAAGAGCAAGTTTTGAAGTCAAAGACTGGTACCATATGCCCCACCAGTAGACTGGAAGAGCAAGTTTTGAAGTCAAAGAGGTGAAACCCTCTATGGTACCTCCACACTTGACTGCTGTGTTCACACAAGCCATCCATGTGGGATGTCCTGGGATCTCACTGCAATCCACACCCTTCTGTGTGCCCCACACCACCTGGATGTGCAAAAGAAGGTGGGATGCAGACAAAGAATTGGAAATAAGCTGTGACAAAATAGACCTTTGGTCTACTTTAGGGGAATTCTTGCTGCAAGTGCTCAGCTTGAGGGACAATGTGAGACCAATCACTGCAGGATGAGCAGCCAACACTCAAAACCAGGATCCTCTGAAGCATCCAAAATATGCCATGCACAAACCACAGTACCCAAAAACCCCACTGTAGAAACATCAATCTTATCATCTGTAAAACTAAAAAAATATTTCATACATTACCAGCTGATTTTGAATGTTATTTTGACAGCACTTCTTATTTTAATTTCCAATTTTCATGTTAATCACCTTATTACCATGTTGGTAATTCCATTCATCCATATCCACCCTGTGGTCAAGGCACAACAATTTACATTGTGGAGTAAGAAAAGGATCAGGACCACATTCCTATTCACTGCCTACATGACCAACACATATAAATGAATAAACTCAGAATCAATCAGCACTATCCAAAAGAAGACAGGAGTCACACCTCTGCACCTACTGCAGAGGATGTTATGGACTAAAATTGAACTGGAAGCAACAGACAGAAGATGCACTTGCCAACTTAAAGTTAGGCTGGGAAGAAGAGAAAAGGTAGCTGCTTCTTCATTCCTCCTATCTTCCTGACAAATGACATTGCACCTTATGCCCCTGCATTTTCCCCTGGCTATTTTTCCACTTCTTATTAATAATTCCGTGTTATCTCTTCTTGACCTATTCAGCCTCTGACTGAGGTGAACTATTCCTTGTACTCTCTTTAATAAGCCAATGCATCCAACTGCTGACAAGTCCTGCCAAACTATGACCATTTACCTCAAAAGAGGTTGCTGAAATTCAGAACAGGGAGCAAAGGTTAAAAAAGAAGCCTTAATGGCTCCTGTTCTGAAACCATGTCTCTAGTCTTGGAAAAACAAGAAACCCTCTCAGAATTAAAACAAGGCTTGGATCTGCAGTGCAGAATGAAGGTGAAAACTGGCCTGAACCTAAGCACTTGGCCTGCCTCTAAAATGTGATAATCCTTCCCCTTGCAGAAGTGGGACTCTAACTCAAGCAGAAGAGCACCCAGGTCTCCACCATGATTATGCTGGACTGACACATTAGAAGAAAAGTGCTTCTTACATCTAGAGTCTGGAAGTGCATGAAGGAGTGAACCAGAAACAAACCCAAGGACCTGAGGTAGACTCACACTGATAACACAACCTGAGCCTCCAACACTTGGCAAATGTCTCAGATATAAATAGTTACAAGTGGGAAAGTGCACATGCAAATTGGGCAGGGAAGTAGGGCAGCTACTAAAAGACCAGTTTACAGGGAGGATGAAAATCTGACTTGGAAAGGCTGCTCCAGGATTGATGTAAACATCATTAAAAGAAGAGAGGCAGGTGCTTAGATTACATGAAAGGTCACGTAAAACAGCAGACAACAGCAGCAGGACCATTTAAGGTGTCTGAATGTGACCCTACCTGGTCTTCAGCAGCTACAGACGTGATAATGCAATCATACAACACAATTCCACACTTAATTGTCTCTGAATTAATGTGCCCTGGTTTTATTGACGTTATTTTGGCTGATCTTACTGACATGTGGCAAAAGTGTCAAGCAAATCACCAAAAAACAAGGCTCCCCAAACTATGCATCATTTCCATTTGAAATGAATGGTGATGCTCCCTGCTTCTCTGACATTTTGTATTTGCCAAAAGTAACTGCATAATTATAAGTTATGTGCAAGAAACAGAAGGTAACATTCAGTGTTATTTTCCATACTTTTTACTGAGCATCAGACCTAGCAAATAACATATATGGCTGTTCTGTTATGAAAAACTGCCCACAGCTGACCCATTAATGAACTCAAACTGTGCAAGCACATACCCAGCCTGGGCAAACAAACATGAGGAAAAAAATAATAAGCTCCAAGGACTTTCTTTCAAGTTTCTCAGACACAGATCATGCTCAGTCCATTAATTCTTCATTTAACAAGTCTGTTTCATTTATCTTGTTTTGGTTGGCACTCAATTAGAAATTCATGTACAGGACAATTTTTTCCCTTTTTAAAATAGAACACTTGCTGTATTTTATCCAGTAAAACATCAGGAGGTAAAGTGGAAGCTGCAAGACCAGCTAAAGGCACAACAATCCTGAATTAGGCAAAACGCCTGCATACAGCCCTGTCCACAGAATTATCACTAATTGTTAAAAGGGCCTAGTAAAATTTGTTACTTAGTAAAAATGAAAAGAGAACAATCTGAGACTTACCCACTCAGCAAATGCAAGTTAAAAAGATAAAAACCCACATGGCCATACTATAAGCTTTACTGCAATTTTAGCTATGGATGTGTTTTGTCATATCTGCCTCTATATTTTTAAAATTTATTGAGATTGGACTTCTGCCTACAAAGAAAGAAAAGCCCTCTCATCCAAACACTCCTCATCTCCTGCCTTGCACACCAAACAATTTTTGCTGGCCTCTCTTATGACCACATACAGAGAGATATAGATGTATGTACACACATATATACATGTGTATACACACATAGATAAATATAAAATATAAATATAAATACATAAACACCAGAAGAGTTAAGCCTGGATTCCTTCTCCCACTGCATTGCTTGCCCCCTCTTGGGTGCCACCCCAAGCCAGTGCACTCCTCAAAGGCAATGTCAAAGCATTTCAGCCACTGTCACACCATCCCACAACTTCCCCCTTCTCATCTTTCTTACCTTCCCTCACCCTTTACTGTTTTTGCAAAGCCTTCCTGACCAATCACAACCATCTCTGGATGCCCCAAACTCCCTACAATGGGCAGCTGTGGATGCCAAAAAAATACTCTATAGGATTTATGTAGTGCCTATCTAAAACTGTGGAAAATAAATAAACATCACTGGCTGGCTGGAAGGTGGGACAGTAGCCAGGGAAGCACCACACATGCTTAGTCTGATTTTATACTCCTTCAAGCACCTGCTTTTGGTCCGTGCTAGAAAAGATATGCTGCGCTTGAAAAATTCTACTTTCAGGACAAAACAGCATATTTTCACATCAGGAGCAGCAGAAGTAGCATTTCTTAAGTGAGTTTCTTCTACAAAGGTACAAAAGACAGGAAATTACTGCTATTACTTTATTTCACTAACAATAAAACCAAGCATTTTCCACTGTATGCCCTTACTCCGGATCACTGATTATTAGTTTTATACCATCATTGCTATTTGTTCTTTCTTAAGCTCATCTTGTTTCCTTTCCCTCTTCTATAATCGTCAAAAAAATATTTCAAGCAAATTTCCTTTTATAAATTCCTACGTAACTGTTTTATGATAAAGAAATAATAGCAGTAACTGCTCAATAGTTTATTTGCACTATGTCATCCTTTGAGGCTTCATTTTTGTTCATTCACCTTCAAACTATTTATTTAAAAATAATATTTCCACAATCCTCTATCAGGTAGTCTGGCTTCTTACTATCTATCTAGCAATTATTTTCCAGCAACAGAAGCTGGTTTAGATTTCAAGCATTTTCAGTGCTCGATCACAAATCTATTTTGTTCATGTACAGGTTCAACTGCCAAATTGTGGAAATTATTTTGAAGCTTCTATTAAAATACTTGTAATGGTATACATAAGAAATAAAACTGACTGAGATCAATACCGTGGCTCTCCAGAGTTTACAACATAACAAGATGACAGCACTTTAAACTTCTATCAACTAAATAAAATGTAGTCAATAGCTGTATAAATGCAAAGAAATAAAGCTAATTGCTAATAAATCTGTCCAGATTTATTCACCAAAATGGATTTTAACTAAATGCAGATCAAGGGTAGCCTAGCTTCCCCAAGAATCCAATGTCTTTTCTCAGCTATTTAATTTTTTCCTCTAACCAGAAATGCACAGAATTCACACGAAAGTCATTGCCAACATCACCTGTCTGTATTTTCTGTTAATTACAGAAATCAGGTATCAGATCTCATGAGCATGAGAGGCAGTATTTATGACTATAACTTTTGGTTCACATTCAAAGAAATTCGACAACATATTTCTTAAATAATGAGCGGAAACGTTCAAGTGAACTAATAAATTCTCGCTCTCCTCTTATAATTATTTAATAGAAATATTCTTATAACTCATTTTCACTGAGCACTAAGTTCACAGGTGCAAGCAGTTATATAATTTATCCTAAATGCAGAAATTTGAAAATGCTTGGAGACAGACCAAAACAGAAGTGTTATCCCTGCCTACAACAGAGAAATCCCCAGCAGGAATCTGCAGTCACCCAGGGATGGTGAGGAAGACCACGAAGGCTTTGTGCATCCTCCTTCTGAGGAATTGGTGCCATCCCACCGAACCCAGCACGGGGTGGCCCAAGATCTGCCCTGCAAGCCCCACTGTGGTCACAGGCTGAGATCTTTGTGCTGCTCCCACCACACCAGGCTGAGACGTCCACTCCCCATCAGCTGCAGAGAGCTTGGGAGAAACACAGCCACATGAAAAAGGTGTAAAATGTGGATCACTCTGATTCAAATTATCCACCGAAAATTACTGACTTCAAATGCCTTTATTATTTATTACAGAGATTTTTAAGTGTGCCTCAGAAGGGTCTGTTAATTTTAAATTTCATTCAGAACAGCAACTTGGGTTACCAAATACTTAATTATCAGTAAATTTACAGTGTCCTTGGGCACTGTTGGGTAATCAGAATGCTATTGTTTTCATTAAACAGCATCCTATTGATAGCACTAATGACTTCAGTTCTGCCTGATCAACAAGCAAATGATGCTTATTTGATGTTATGATAATTAATTAGCCTTTCAGGTGTTTTCACACCCCAATTCATTACCAAGAATAAGAATTTTTATGTGAAACACCTCAAAAAGAATATCAGTATATAAAAAACACATTTTAAAAATAGGGTGTGGTTCAGTACTTTTTTCTTTTCTCGTGATTTCTAATACAATATTCTCTGCCTAAAAACTGCAGGGGAAAAACCCCACATTTAACTCCTTTCAAAAACTCAGCCTGAGCATTGTAAATACTCAGTTCATTTTATGCCTGTCTGAAATGCCTCTAAGTCAAAGGAGATTTTCTGATTAAAATTTCTTTTATTTTTTTTTCTCTAAAGACTGAAGAAAACAGCCAACCTCACTTTCCCATAGGAGCAAGTAGGATGAAAAAACATGACTCAAACAGGGTATACAAGTGAACAGCCATTATTTCCCCTCGCTCAGTTTACAAAATACTGTAGTCCAGCCTTCAGAACATGGAAGAGGGCTATGGCTAAGAAAATTCCAGATTCAAACTGAACTGAATCTCGAAAACCAACCTGAAAAGAGTGCACCAGTGATCCCACAATGTTCACCTGTCACCAATCTGGATGTGTTCAGTTTAACCTCCCAATAAGGACAACCTTCAGAACATCTGATGTCTTACCTTATCTGATACAACAACCCACATTAGCAGTCACCCTCCTCCTTGCAGATGAGTTTCCCAAACCCTGAATTTTTCTGCAAGCAAAAAACCCACATTATTTCAAATAAAGATTTTAGTGATTTTTTTACTTTTCTCTGCCCCTTCACTTCTCTAAATGTTTTTTAAAACATCCCTCCTTTTAGGTAATTTCACATGTTATATCTCTCATGTCTGCAAATTAAAAAAAAAAAAAATAAAAAAAAAATTCACAAGCTTTTGGGTGCTCAAAACAGCATTTCCTGTTGTTGCTGCTTTCTAGAATTTTTCATTCCTACAAATATTCCAAATGGCACACCCCAATGTTATGGCATAAGGGAAGCCTTCATAGGGATGTAGAAAATACTAAATACTACAAAGATCTGCTGTAAAATGTTCCTTAGTGTTACTTCAAGTTTCCTACACTCCCAATAATTTCTTATGAATTTTGGAACACTTTTTTTCTGCTTAACTTCTTCCCAGAGCTACTTCCTGAACATATTTCATAAAACTGAATCTCATGCTTTCTTTTTAAAATCATCAGTTTTAACATAAGAGAAATGCTGTTTCCAGGTAGGCTGTGCTGGACTTTCTGAAGTGATCAGCAGTAACAGCCATGCTCTTGCTTGCTTTTTCAGAATTACAGAATACAACATTTGCTGGATATTCTACCAGTGAACCACAAAACAATAAAAAAAAAGCATATAACAACAAAGCATTATTTTTCTATGTCCCCATATTCACATTAAACATGATTTGACATCCATTACAAGCCACTTGTTCCCAAAAGCATACAGACAGTTCTGTGCATACATCAAATGCAGAAGTAAGGAATGATACTGAAAAAACCCTCACTGTAAACAAACTGGATGTTTGTCAAAAAACAAGCTGATTGTTTGTCTGCAAATATTGACCAAAGTAAGGTTTTAGCTTTGCTATTTGCTGACTGAAGAGCAGCACAGGCAAGTACACAGGACACACAAGATTATTCTGAATTCCAAGCCTGGCAATCAGGTTCCAGCTACTACAGGGACTCCACGCAGCAAAGCAAACAACCAGTGGCAGCCACATGCATTTACCAGGAAATCACTGCAAATACTTTATCCTTACATTTCAACATTAGAAAGAACCATGATTTCATTTCTGAAAATGTATTTACTTCCAGGGACAGCTCACTGATTTGATTTAAAGATCAGTTTGAGTTAACCCACTAACCAAATACCCTCATATAATACATTGTCCTGCTTTTAAATTTAACTTGCAAATGCACAACGAACACTTGAAAACTATCTCATAATTCTCACTCAGTGCAAGTATGTTTTTCATATAGTTTGATCATCTCTTTGGTGTATGAAGCAATGTACATTTTGCTCTCGATCTTAATACAAACTGTAACAGGATAAGAATAAACTAATGCATTTTCAAATGCAAATTTAAGTGTCAAAAGCAACCATAAGACAACATGATGCAAGCTGTAAAACCTATATTAATACTTTAAAGCCAGTGGATTGTTGCTAGTTCAGCACTGAAATAACAATCTATCATGTGTATATTCTGCCAATACACTTAAAAAGCACATTATCCAAATATCCTACCTACTTTGTAAAGAAAATACAAATTAATGGTTATTCATGTGCCTGGCATAAATAATAACTGCCATTTCCAGAGAGAAAAGAAGTTGTATATTTTCCTCTTTCTCTCTCTGTTTCTTCCCAAAGGGAGGAAAATTTTTCGCTAATCCAACATAAAAGTGGTTGAAATAAAAATCTATTAATAAAACATTATCAATTAGTACATCAAAATGAAACACATTCTCTGCTTGTCCACGCATAGGCATCTTACAAATATGTCATTTTTACAACTGATATATATGAAAAAAGCATCTCAAATTATGCAGTCTTACAAACAGGACTTGCAAACCGGTGGTAAGATAAATGAAAACAAAAGTCAGATGACTTAATTGTGGCATGTGAATGTTATTTGTCAGTGATTCAGTAGAAAGCCTGTAGCGAACTTGAACCCTGTCCAGGGCTGTACCACGAGCCTGCCTTTTTGCCCTGGTCAATTCTCTGACATGGGGCAGCCAGTGATACATGAGAAATGTGCAGCCAAGGTGAAGCAGCCAGGAATCTTCCTGCACAGTGACAATCTACTGGTCTCTGAAATTCTTATTCCTAATTACCATATTCATTTTAAATTTAGCAAAGATGAAAGAGTATTTTGTCCTTAGGACCATCCTGAAAAATCCAGGGAGGGGCGTGGGTGGAGACACCATGAACTCAGAGCTGAGCTTGGATTAACCATCATTAACTCCACTGAAACACTCAGAGATGGAGCCAAGGCTCCTCAAACCCTGCACCATGTACCACATGCGTGCCCTTCCTAGAGCAAAGTGAGGATTGGCATGCTGCCCGTGTCTCACTCAGCTCTGCCAAGGGCAGAAAGGCTTTTGCACATCAGTAGATGAGGCAGAACCAATTCCTTAATGTCATATCAACCTTTTCATCAAAGTCGTCAGATACTACTTTAGAGGAGGAATAAAGAGGCATGTGCCAGCTATGAGACTAATGAATGCCTTTCCTCCAGCAAAACATAATTCAGCATGAACTCCACGTTACTGTTCTTCCCACCCACTCACACATCTCCAGCTGATAGTACTCAACCAAAATGCCAACAAGTAAAACCACACACCTTTTAATTCAGCTACTGAACACCAGCACTAAAATTTCATTCCATCCTAGAGCTGCCTAACCTCAAACATTATTTACATATTTATGTGCCTCCTTTTTTTAAAATATGTATGGAACCTGGAGAGAGAAATACAGGTGACAAAAAGGAACACTTTGGAGAGCAAAGATATTGAGACTGGCAGCTTCCCCTAAAACATTAAAGACCATTATAATCCTCACCTCAGTCCCATTTACAGTTCAGAACCAAAGAGCTCTGAAGCAGAAGGAGAACACCACTAAAACAAAATATGATTAAGTCTTGAGTCAGGAAACACTTAGGAAATGTATATGTTAGCTTGTCTGAAAAGTGAAAGAGTACCAAGATATATTTAAGCAAAAGACTAATACATCTCAGCAAGGCACATGTTCATTGAGTGTATCAGAAACAGCTCAGAGAGTACAGAAAGTCCAGGAACACTCGGGTTTTACTTAGAAGAAAAACAACCCAACATCTGTGATCATTCAAGAACCAAGTCTCAAGTATGAATAAAACACAAGGAGCCCAAAGACTCGTATACACCCAAGCACTTCACAGAGATCAGCAACAACAAAGAAGGAAGAAAATTCCCTATTGCAGTCTCATTCTGTAAGTATCCATAATGGAAATTTTATACTTAATTTTATTGTGTCTGTAATCAGCTATTTTTGGTAGAGTTTCCATGTAGTCTGATCTAGAACACTTTGCTGTTAGTAAGAATCCAGTTCCAGATAAATAGTTTCACTTGGACCAACCCTAACTCACAGATGGCAGAGAATTCACAGAGACATTACACATTTTTAAGAACTTGTTTCAGAAAACTGGGAAATTTGGATCCTGTAGGCCTCAACACTTGGCATTTGGGGAAGATTGCTATGTTCACTTAAGATATTCTTAATTTCAGCAGTCCACTGTCCCTTTGCTGGAGATGCAGCTAGAAAATGAAGGCAATTTTCCAGTCCTCATAAGAGTGTTTGAGAAGGCTCCTATGTTTTTCATAGTGATCACTCATTTATTTCAGTTTCAACAATGAAAATGCATATTTCAAACCTTCACTAGAGTAAGCAAAAAAAACCCCACAACTGCTGTTCCCACAAACCTTATTGCACACCATATAAACTTACTTTTTCTTTCTTTCCCTTAAACCAGAAATATTTTAGATGAAAACATAAAAAACATAGCAGAGGAACCTTTATCTCTGAAACACTGAACATAGTACCAATAATTTGTCATTATATTCCTACACTGAAAATCTCATTACAACAAAAGGAAGATTTAATTATACAGCCTTTTTTCTATTGGTCAAACCACTACTTATTTACAGAAAGTGCAAAACATTTTCAGGGTGAGACATCTAGATGTGGGGGGCCAGGGTATCTCTTAAAGATGCTTTAAAATAAATTAAATCCAAGGAAGACACTGATGTGCCATATACTGTGATAGAAATATGACTCACAGGAGTAGCCAACAGACTGACCAGAGATCAACCTCCATGGACTGATGCCAAATGAGCCACCTCTCAGTGACTGGGAAC
This sequence comes from Zonotrichia albicollis, assembly GCF_047830755.1. NCBI lineage: Eukaryota > Metazoa > Chordata > Aves > Passeriformes > Passerellidae > Zonotrichia > Zonotrichia albicollis. The sequence continues at coordinate 8,321,764 of NC_133829.1, read as the reverse complement.
ACAAGAATTTATCATTGCAAACCATGATTTTCTAGCTATCACTACTTGAAGTGTTTAAAGCTGGGCTCAAAACTGAGCTAGGAAATTTGCTAGCAACTTCACTGGACACAACACAATGGAAATCCAGCTCAGCCATGGCCTGGCAGTACTAACAGCAACACAACTTTTTGTCCATGAAGGGATGGAATATGATGCAGAGGGCAGTGACACACAGTAGCTAGTGCCTTTTTGTAGCTAATTTTATGGCTATAATCCACTTCCCACAGCTACTGTTACAATCAGCACCTCATTTCAGGGGCTGACTTCTGCCACATGTGAGGGTCACCGTGTGCTGGGCTGATTCACCACTTCCCATGTGGCAGAAGCTCAGCAAATTAAAATACCAGCCCCATACTCACAGGCTGGGCACAGCAAACTTGCCATTAACTTCAGCAGCCTGGCCCTCCTCAGGACACTACTGGATGAGCTGCAGACATTCCAGACACAGCCTGGTTTTACTTATTGCAATAGGATGTGGAGGTTGGGGATGCACTCTGCAAAGCACAGTCCAGAAAGGAGGAAACAATCTCTGTTCTCAAAAGAATTTACCACTAAATTGAAAAAAAAATCTGAGACTACTGCACAAGCTATTTTAACTCTTCTTGCATTCAAAATAATTAGTTATATCCCAAGTTCTAAAAGCACTTCCAGTTCAGTTCAAATTTTCCATCCAGATATTACAAGCAATACAGTTTTAAAATATATGCATTTCAAGGGCATTTAACAGCACCCAGATGTCCACCTAGCTTCACTAATAGAAACAGCCAGCAGTAAACAAGTTCCTAAAACTACCTACTTGCATGGAATTGTGCTCTGGGTTAGTACTGGGAAAGTATTAGGGATAATTTTTCAAAATCAGGCCTGCAGGTTCCTTTGCTTTTACCTCTGAGGAATACAAATATGCAGTGTTTTTGTTCTTTGCAGCTCAGTGATTTACTGGCATGCCTCTTCCCATAAAATATTTGCATATATCTGAGAGTCAAACTGTTCTGATACATTCTGTGTTTGCCAGGAAGTGAACGCTTCACTTCAGTGTAACTGAACATTTAAAGAACGACAGGCACCAGGACAAATGGCAGCATAATTAACATACCAATGAAGAGCCAGTTGTTAATTACTATCCATTTTAGGCATTTTGTATGAGCAACTTACCTGAAAAGCCTTTCCATCTGCATGCTGGCAAAGCCAGTAATTAAACAATTCAACACCCCTTTTGCTTGATTAGAGAAAAAATTACAATTATTTTATATTATTCTACTTGTCACATGCAGTTGACATTTAGATGAGAAAAACCTGCAGCAGCCCAGATCTAAGCATTTGAAATTAATACTATGAGCTGTCCTTGAACAAAACAACAACACCCATCCAGGGCAGATGCAAGCTAATAGAGGCTCCTAATTTGTCACAGCTGATTACACCTCCCAGTACCTGCTGGGCTGCAGGGAGGCAGCACAGAAAAAGTACCACTTTTCTCTAAGGGGGACTTGAGATGCTCCCCACAGAACAAATCTGAATTCATAAGCTGTTGAAAGACTTGGGAGTAGCACCAGCACAATGCCAGGATTCATTTACATTTCAACAACACTGAGAAGTCAATACAAAGCTGAGCACAGAGAAAATACAGGAGTTACAGGAGTTGTGAGAAAGGTAGAGACACCTAAGTGTGAAAAGCAGGATGGAAACCACGGGACAGAAATAGCAAAGATAAGCAAAATGGAAACAAACGCTCACAAGAAAGAAAAATGAAGCAGAAAGTTTAGAAGCATTCATCAATATGTAGAGTACCCAAAAGAAAGGATTTCTCTTTCTCCCTGTGCAGATGGCTCTGCTCAAGGAAGACCAGCGTGCTTTGGGTACAAAAAAAAGGAAATTACATCTATCTTGAAAACAGCTTCTAATTCATCACACATCGCATGACTACGGCCACTAATCCATGCCAACAATAAAACTGAGATCCATTTGAAATTTTGACTATCCAAAATAAACTCTGAATCAGCTCTTGCTAAAAAACTGTCATTCTCCGTTTCATCCTGCTTTTTCAAACCACGTAATTTCTGCACATTAAAGGCCAGATCTTGCCAAAATCCTGTAACATTTTGTGACAAAGTAGTTCTTCTCAGAACAGACAGAAAGTGCACGGTCCATGGGGGTTTATTCCATCTATTCATTTTCATGTGGATTTTTATTTGAAACAATGGAAGATGTTGAAGGATTATTTTTCTCAAGTTCTTTCTTTGCATCTATCTTACTTGAGTTATAATCAGAAGGCAAATAAAATGTACAAATGCAGCCTCATAAAATTTTTCTCTTCCTCCTTGACAGAATGATTGATACAAATGGGGTGACAGGAAATGCTTTAGAGCTGAACAAAGAAAACACTGTTAGCAAGAAGTAAACTGTACCAATGGTTTCTAGAGCAAGCACCCACCCACAATGTCTGGAATGTCACATTTTTGCCTGTGTTGTCCAGCAAATGCAATGTTTTGCATGAAATAAGTTGCAGAATGGTGAAAGAGCAGCTCTGACTTTGCTGATTTCTTTCCCACATCACCTTTATTGAGCACAGCCCTCCAGCCAGAGGCAGCTGGGGTTGGTATCTGCACACATCCCTGCTCTGCCCAGAGCTGGCCAGACACAACAGCTCATCCTGAGCTGATTCATCCATCCCCAAACACTGCTGGCCAGCCAAAGACACTTTGCTAGACTGGAAAATCTGCCAGAGATCTTCACCAAGAGCTGCGATCTAAATCCCCATCTCTTAAACTCCAGACCCCTCTTTCTCTTTCCTACTGCAAATTTTAATAACATTGTAATTTCTGCAGGTAGCACTGAATTAACACATTTTCCATTCCTGCTTGTCAGTTCTGAAGCAGTAAGCCCCCCAAAATTACTCTGAGCGACACACATATCTGATCTTCACAACCATTTAAGCATAATCTCTGAATACATCTTCATAATGACAGCCCCATTTCTGTCCTCTTAATAACAATAATCACTACATCAACAGGGTTATTTTGCCTTGACTATTTTGAAAAGGCTATTTTTTTTTTCTTTTCTACCTAATCTCTATTGCAATTTTCCTTACTGCCAAGAAATATCAGCAACACCACATGGTATTACAGAAATCAGCAATATCTCTTTTGTTTTGCATTTTTATTAGAGGAATGGGAAAACATTATTTTATTGAAAAACATATCTGGAACTAACCACAAGCTACATATGCAAATTTCAAATAACTATTTTGTGATAAAAGAGATTAAATCTTTTGTATGACCTATACCTATACCTCAGAAATATAAAAATAAAATGGCATTTCTTCAATGCCAGTTACTGTTCAGTACACAGTCCTGAAGGACAAAACATTATCACAGAACAATTCAAGAGGCATTGGCATCTCATATCACAGTTTCACTGAATTAAGGGCCAATTCTGCAGTACCAGAGCTATGAAAACACAAGAAGAAAAAGATCTGCAGTGTAAACCTCCCATTAGCTAATGAGTATTCTAATTTTGAAACCCTTTTTTTAAACTTTGTCCTAGAATGATGACTACTTTTTTGCATACCAGAAGCATCAGAGTTCATTATAACCTCCATCACTACAACACTCCATTTACTCCCCAGGATGCTGTTAAATTGATTTTTTAGTTTGCTGGATAGTCTTGTAATGAAGGGCTGAGCAGCAGCAATAAAACACAACTTTTGGGCTTGGAGTTGAATGATTTTGAAATCTAAAACACTGATGTAGATTCTTTTTTTTTAATCATCAATTTCAAAGCTGTTTGAAATCTAAAGAAAAGAATGGCCAGATTGCCAGAAAGCCAGTTCCTTTTGGGAATATGAGCTGGGCACCATCAAAAAAATTCTTTCACAGTACTTAATATCTTAGTAACTTCAGCTCAAATGTAGGACTGGGTAACAAATGATTTGGTTCTCAGAATATCTAGTTCAAATAGAAGAATGATTTCTGTCCACTTAACTCTCAAGTCAACAAACACATAAACCCCAAAAGCACCTCCCAGAACCCAATGCACTGACCTAAACCAAGAGCCCAGATGCAGGGCTTAGAAGTCTTCATGAATATGACAGAAAATTTGCTGTTAGCTCATTACAAACTGAAAGCAAAGAGAGCTTCTTTAATAGTATTTCTTATAAGCCATTTTTTTATATTTTGGATTAGCCGTGGGCTGAAAGGACCCCTCATGAGCTGCTGTGGTTGCAGTAATGTCCTAAGCCCCAGCAGCTCCCTTCTCTCCTGTCACAACATCTCTCTCTACACATTTCTAGTAGATGCCTTTTGGAGGACATACCTTTGTATTTGGGGCTCTCTGCTTAAAAAGAAATCACTAAAAGGAGCTCTAAGGATTACATGAACAATTCAGTTACTTTTTTTTCAATTAAATATAAAAATACAACCCTAAGGATTTATAAAATTGTAAAACATCACCAAAAATGCATCCTGTGGGATCTTCATTCTACAGTAACTCTAGATAAACTGCAAAATCTCATGATTTCTCTTGACTTGACTTTTGAGTTGGTGGCATTTTGGCAATACATCTGTACTACCTTCCATTCAGGGGTACCTCAGTGGGAAGAACTGAGAGGATGCCTTTCAGTTCATTTCTCATCACCTGACCACAGCAGAAATTTGCTGCTCACCCATCAGACTGAGCAAGACTGGAACTCATCACCCCAAAACCAGCTGATGTCTCAGGAAAAAAAGTGCCTACACTCATGAAGAATTTTATGTTTTCATCCCACCCTGGATAATACAAGAATCACCACTTCAACTTAAGTAAAATCTGGACCCAAAGCAGAACAGTTACTGACAAAGTTTGCATTCCAAAAATAACACATTTCAAACAGACATGGCACTAAGTTGCTGTGCTGCAAGCAGTAATATACAAAATGCTTGTAACACCTCCACAGCTTTTTTGTTCTTAAATCCCATTTAATATGCCAATCTTATTTCAGGAGGAAATAAATTAACTGTGATGCTTTGTGCCAATGCAGATGAGCTTCCCACACACCTGTATTGTTTCACACTTCAGTTTGTCACCCAGAGTACGAGAAACCAACCCAGCACTCCCAGCCAGACCCGTTCCAAGGCTGAGCAAGAGGAAGCAGCTTCTCCCACACAGCCCCTCAGCTGTGCCAGGGTGATGCTCAGCTGCAGATATGCACCCTCACCAAAAAGAGCCATCAGTGAACATCTCACACAGCCCAGGGAGCCCACAGAGCTTCCAAATCTGAGCCACCACAAATTGGTCCCTGACACTGCAGTTCCCGTGAGCCTCAGGTGGGAAAGGATGCAAACTGCTCCCAGTTCTATGAACTTCCCTAACTGAAACTCTCCATTAAAAAGATCTGTGGGGAAAAAGGATAAATCTGCACCTCACACAACAGAGATGATGCTACTACAGCACTACATGGGTCTGCAGCAGGAGATCCCAAACTGAAACACTTTCACACAGTTAGAGAACACCCAGCTCTTCTCTCTCTGCTAATCCCCATTCCACTATCTAGAATATGACTAAAACCACATGTATTTGTATTGTGGTAGCTGCAAGTTAATGTCCTGCCTAAATTACCAACTGTTATTAGAGCCCCAGACAATTGCTTAATAAAAATGTAATCATATTGTAATTTCTAATCATCATTAAAGATGCTTAACAAGTTAATCCTCTATTGTGCTCCCCTAACATTGCAGATCAGAAAGTCAACGGGCACAAGGTGGCACAGCTCCACCAATACTAATAGGGCTACTTTCATCTTACTCCAGCTGAGGATCTGTCCCCAAGGGAAAACAACAGGATTAAAATCATTCTGCTACAGATTTTGGCTGTTTCTCTGCATTGCTTTGCAGTTATTAAAAAAAAAAAAAAAAAAAAAAAAAAAAAAAAAAAAAGAACAGTGACAAATTATGATTTTAAACAGTTTTTTACAAGTGGAGGTATTTCCCACAGCTCTATCTTCTGCTGTCCGTGGTAGAGCAAAGGCAGCACTGTGCTACAGATTGAAGATCTCCTTTCCTTACATCTCCCCACTTTGACTTCACCTCAGTGTCTGACAACAACACTTCTCATGCTCAGAAAATGTGGGAGGATCATTAATAAATTTGTCTTTCAGCTCAGACCTGCTCCAGCTGCCCAGACAGGAGCAGAATGATGCTCTGTAACCTCAGCCTTGCAGAAGGGATCTTGGTTCCCTTCAGGAAACCAACACCTTTCCGTAACCTTCCCATGGACCAGCAATCTGTGCTTCCGAGGGTTTGAGGACCACGCTGCAGATCAACTTTCACCGTGTCACATACACAGAGATGCACACAGGCAATACACTTGGCCCTTCCTTCCTCTTTTCATTTCCTCAATAATCCCATTACAATCCCTCAATTCAACAAGCGGTCACAGGAGAACAATGGTGAAGCCCAACTCAGTTAGGAGCAGTCCATGTAGACTGTACCTCCTGCAACCACATCTTTTTGTGGGTTCAGCCTCAGGCAGGTGGGTACAGAGAGCGGGAAAGGCTGGTGCCAAAGGGGCTCTGCTGTAACTCAGCAGTTTCAGCACTGGCCTCTAAGCGGACAGGGCTGTTCCTTCAGTGTGTAGCTTGGAAAGCAGACAGGAGGATGGCAAACCAAACCCAAGGCAAAAAATGCTGTTTGTAACCCCTTCTGACTGCAAAACTGATTGCACTGAGAGCACTCAGTGAAACTCTCTTTTATGATCTCAACATGGTACCCTGAAAGCGAAATGATATTAATTTCATAACCTTCCCTTAATTATTAATTTTCATTTAATATGCAGAATTCTGATACTAAAACCTACTCTGACTGACAAATATCAATTTCTGCTTACTGTACTGGCACTTATTGAACCAAATTCATTGTTTATATCATAATATTTACTTTCAGCATGACAACCGCACTACCAACTACAGCAGGATTTAATCTAATGAACAAGTTTTAAACATTAGTTGGCATTTACTCAAGCAAGCCTTTAATTGTCAGAACTCAATCTGACTCTACAAAAAATGACATAATGCAAGCACAAATTAAAACAAGTAATACTGAAATTGACCTTTAATAGCAATATTCTTCCTTAGTACTGAACCCAGTGCAAGATTCATCATCCCAATTATTTTCAGTGTCAGATACTTGTTGATCCACACCAAGTTGACCCAAGTCCATCTCCAAAATACTACCCTGGCCTTTCAGCCAAATTCACTTTATTCCATCGGCCATTGAACAAAACAGATGTTACATCTCACAGACACACAACAAAACGTCGGGGAATGCCTTCTCTCACGAAAAAACTGAATGGGAAAATGCTTGTAAGTTTCTTTAGTCAATAACTCTAGTACTAACAGCAAATATTTACTGCATCCTTCCGAAAGGAAACAAACATAGGGCACATGCCGAGGTGCCCTTGGTCAGTTTCAGCACCGTTTCGGCTCCACGAGCCGACAATGAAGCTGCCAAACCAGAGGCAGGGAAAGCCAATGTTCCTACTCGTGCCCAGGGCAGGCACGGCTCCGCACTGCCCGTCCCCGCTGCTCCATGCCCGGAATGCTTATGCACCACTGTTCGTGTCTGCAGCGCTGCACCGAGCCCGACAGCCACAGGGGCCACAGGGGCGGCGTGTCCCGCGGAACCCCACGGGCTCCCGGCTCCGCTGGCCCGGCTCTGCCCGGCCCGGGGCCCCGCGGGAGGAGCGGCGGGACCGCCCCGGGGCTGCGGGCACCGCGCCGGGCCGGGCGGGGGGAGCCGGCGGCGGGGGCGTGTTGTGCGGCGGGGCCACTTGGGGCGAGACGGCAGCTACTCACCGGGAGGGTTTACCGCCGCCGGCGTTGCCATCTTGTCTCTGAGAAGAATTAAGACAAATGCAAGAGGGGCGGAGGGATGCTCAGAGCAGCCCGGGGGAAGCGCGGGAGGGGCAGGCAGCCGGCGCCAGGGCGGGCGGGCCGGGCGGCGCGGGGGCGGCGGCTGCTCCCGCCCCGGGACCGGCGGCGCTGCCCGCTCCGTGCGGGGCGGCCCAAGATGTCCGATGGCCCCGCGCCGCCTCTGCTCATGCGCCGCGCTCAGTGAGCATGTGCCGGGCGGCCGCACATGTGCGCTGGGCCCGCGGTCGCCGCTGCCCGGCCGGGACCCCCCGCAAGAACCGGCGGGAGCCGCCCCCGACACGGCCCCGGAACGGCCGCCCCCCTCGGGGCTCGAACCCGCGGCCCCAGGGCGCGAACTTCCCTGAGCCGGGGGCAGCCAGCGCAATCCGCGGGCAAGGGTGCGGCCCAACGGCCCCAAAACCAGCGGGGAGTGGGCGCTGACCTCCGGCTCTGAGGGGGAGGCTGGGGTGCTCTGTGTCGCCCTTAAATTGAGGGAGGAGCTTGGGTTGCTGACTTCCAGCACTGAGTGGGAAGGTTGGGGTGCTCTGTGTCACTCTTAAATGGAGGGAGGAGGTTGGGGTCTGTCCATGACCTCCGGCACTGAGCAGGAGGGCTGGGGTGCTCTGTGTCACCCTTAAATTGAAGGAGGAGTGTGGGGTGCTGTGTGTCAATCTTAAATTGAAGGAGGAGGTTGGGGTGCCATCCATGTCTTCCTAAACTTAAGGGGAAGATCGAGGTGCAGGTCACCACCACCCATGAGCGGATGCCGTAGAACGACATTACTGCCATTGATGTTGTCCCCAGATAATGACATCCCTCTTCCCCTGAGGTGGCAAGATCCTCTTGAAGATGGGCGACAGAGCCCCATGAGTTCACACTCATCAAGTGTACAAAAGTAGGCAGGAATTCAGGCATTCTATGCCCGTCCAGGTGGAGTGTATGAATGGTACCATATTCCTCTAAAAACCTTGCTTTGGGTCGCACTGCACTTGCTTTCACGCTAAGTAGTGATAACTGAACAGATCCTTTGTAACTCAGCTCACATTTCCTGGCTTTGCATTGCAAACACAAGGACAAAAAATACACTTTCAATGAAATTGGAGATTCTTTTCATAATCTCCTAAGTCAGGTCTTCAAGGGGAAAACCCCCCACTATCACAGAATTAAACTGCAAGATTTCTGAAAAGCCACTGGGTGTAATAACTGCAGCAGTCACGTGTAATGTGTGTGAAATACTGGGGGAAAAATAATAAATTTTGATGGCTTTGTCATCCCCCTGGAATGCTGCAAAAGCCTGTTAATCTTTAAATGCCTGCCCATGGCTGTGCTCAGTTGCCCTGAACAGCCCTGCACAAGTTGGTGGGAGCAGCCAAGATGAAAAGTTGCAAATCAATCCCTTGCTTTGCCAAATGAGTGACCTGAACCAGTTTATCCATTAAGATGTAAATTGGCAGAAAGGCAGGGAAAGCATGGAGGCTGTGTTGACTCATTTCCTGTAGAGGAGTTTAATCAGAACGGCACTAAATGCTTCTGGTTATCTAGAAAGTTTGCTCTATCTTTGATTTATTGTGCTTTTCCCTATCAGATGTGGAGCCGTTTTCCCAAGCATCTTACTGCTTTAATGCCTGCTGATGCTGTAGGGTTTTGGATGCTCAGCAGGCAATCTTCATTCTTATCTCAAGGCATTTACCCTGCTAATACTAGACTCTTAATATCAGCAATTTTGATAATGCAACTTATTTCTGTTCAGATAAAACATTGTGATTTGAGGTAGTCTTGGTCACAGTTTTTCTAGACCCTTACCTTTTATGAGGAAGGCAAAATTTGGAGTGACTTACCCTGCTGCAGAGTCATAACTCGATTCCTTCAGGTTTCTGCAAAGTCTGGTGTTCAGATTGCACAGGTAGTGCTGGTCATGAAAGCTTTTCCATGAGCCTCCATTATGTCAGGTTACATATGTGTATAAAGGTTAAAAGGTCAAGTTCCTAATAGTCTAATGATAGTAAAAAACCTTATAAAGCCGAAATTTATTGCATTAGGCACTTTTGAAGTGTCCTCTGAAGACCTTTACAAGTGTTCAGAGGTTAAACCTTATCTCTCTCTTACCAGAAACTCACTAATATTTCTTATTTCGTTCCTATTTTAGAGATAAGGAAGCCACCCTAAAAAACTGGAGAGATCTGACAGAGCACTGTCGCAGCTTTCAACAGACAGATGGAATAAATCCTACAAAGACTGAATATAAACCAAGGAAACCACTCAACTGCCTGTGCTGTCCCCTTGCCTGATATCCTGTGAGATGTTAGATTAGCCCAGAAAAAACACATTACAGGGTATTTGATATTGTGCTCTGCCTAAATAAGACCTTGGGGCTTAGAATGGAGCAGGTTCTGTCAAATCTTCAGTGATTCAGACACAATTATGCAAAATAAAGCTGCTTTTCTTTTTTTGTTTGGTGTGAGCTTTGTTGACACGCTCTGTTCAGTTTCACACGCAATTCTTTGTTCACTTAAATAGATTGAGAAATGAATTGATTTTCTCTCCTCCCCATCTTCCCTATCTTAATAGCCAGTATTAGCAGAGTCTTTCAGAATCCCTGAAACAATCCATAAATGAATGGAATTATTCTGTTTATCTGTAATACATTCCTTCCTTGCTATCTCGTCCTGAGCCTTTCCAGATCTGTGGGGAGATCCGTAACACTGGCAACTGCTGCTCATAAAATTGTGTTCTGCTTGTGGTATGCATGCTCTGTGTTTTACTTGCTCTGTAATTTAAGGAACATGTACACAGCAAAGCAAGAAATCAATTTTGTTACAGAATGAATTCATGTTTTGTTAAGTCCGTGCTGAGCTATGTACCTTGAAAGCCTAAATCCTGTGGAATGGGGCTTAACAAAAGCAGAGACAGAGCTGGACTCTACCCTGGCACTTGCAGAGAGATTAAGCAGGGCTGTATCAATAGCAAGCACAAAATACGATGGATGTGTAAGATAGCAAAATGCAAACTTTTAACTGTTCCTGCATCGCAACAGGGGGTGCATCACCATTTTAATAAAATTACAAACAAGTGTTGACATCATGTGTAGCAACAGGAAAATAAACGAATTAAGAAAAGTGATTTTTATCTCAATCTTGTTATTACGTACCAGAGAATGTCTGTTAGGTGTCTTTACAGTGATTGTTTCCAATTTAAAGGGCTATTACCACTGATAGCAGTGCTCAGCATTCATGTCTATTCTGTTTCTTGGCTGGAGAGGCAGAAATAGATCAGCTGAGCATTGCAGCACACAGAAACTGCTCCCCATTAACAGCTTTCCTTGGAAAGCTCAGCACTGCTCTGCCAGTTGGAAAAAACTGGACTTCTTACCTTTCTATGTGTTCGTCTCATTCATGTGTTCTTATTTCTTTTAAATAGAGGGAAAGTAGGGGGTTTTATTATTATTTCCTTTGAAAAACTGAAATCTTTCCAAGATGGATGTGATTGAGTAAAAGTCGGAAACAAAATTCACAGATGAACAAGGAAATAAATTGAAGCAAATGAGATTATATATTCAGTGTCAGAAATGAACAAAAAAGATCTTTTGTGTTTTTTATCAGTTTATGAAAAGTCTTCTTTAATAACAACACTGTCAAACAGGTTCTGAAACTGTGAACTTACAGTTACCTGGCAGAATTTTCTTTTCTGGGGACATGAAGAAGTTAAGTGAAATTTCAGACACTTTAATCCAGCATAATCAAAACCAGTGACATTTTAATGAAGTCTCATACTTTAATAAGACCTCCCAGCTACATTCTTTGATCTGTGTTTCCATTGTAATTGAGTTAATATATTGCACCCAATTCATCCAAAGGTCTTTGATAGCTTGGAACAGTATGATATATGTATATTAAAGCAACCCCATCCACCCAAGTACTTGAAACTGGAACATTATGTGCCCTTTTTAATTTGTTTCGTCACGTATGGGTGGCCACACTTGCCTAAATAAGCTATAGAGACAATGGTGAAATTTAAAACACGAACTATCATAGGAAGGTCTTAAAAGCATTTGTTAAGGAAATTACAACCTTGTTCTTTAAACTATCCCATATAATTTAAGAGAAAATTGTATTCTTCCTATAAAATGCAATAAAATACCTCAATAGGAATGTGTAAGTTATATTAATCTCTATTCAGTCCTGCAGGTATAGAAATGTAATTTCTATGATGTTCTCTACAGCTATTGCTGTTAAATTCTGCAGTGGTTTTCCTTTAGGGAAAATGACATTGAGTATTAGAGAAAGCCTTCTAAAAGTGAAATGTGTGTGGCAGATGTCTCTTACCTAAGAAATTCAACTTAGATCAGACAATTGTTCATATGCTAGTGGAAGTATGGACTAGGAGCCAAACACCTGACAGACATCTTTTAGCTCTTAATTTCATCTCTATCATTTTGAGCTTCTTCAAAGCTTGTATCAATTTAACCATGTATGAACAATCAAAATTTAAACAACAAAACTTGAAAATGAAGCCTCAGAGAGGAAAAGGTGGTGCAAGCACATTAACACATAACCTGTTTTCTTTGCAGTGTTTACTAAGCAGATTTTATTTTATTTCCTGACATTAACCTCACTCGCTGGCAGCAGCACTGCCAACAGTAGGCATCATTAAGCTGAGAGAGGCTGTTGGTGGTTACCTCAGGCAGAACTGCCCAAAAAGCATCTGGGAATACACTTTTCACACTGCTTACCTAATTATATCCCTGAAACCATTCTGTAAAGCAAATGGGTAAAAAACCAAAATGGTATAGAGAGTACTGGTCTACTTACCTAAGCCCAAGACACGAGCAAGAAGATATATCCCAGGAACAGCACTGAATCAGCAACTGAGATCAGAACTATGCAAGTCAAGCCTTTTTTCCCCAAATGCCATATATCTCACGTTGAACTAAAAGCTTTTTCTTTTGAAGGGGTGTGTTGCTGGCATACTTTAATCAGGATATAATGATTTAAAGTATGGAGACCTGTTGGATTGGAGACACAGAAATGGAGTTCCAGTAGAGAGTCTTGAACATCTTTATCTCTTTTGATCTTCAGAAATAAGAAACTGTATTCTGCAGAAATAAAAACATTGCACACCACTAGTAGCTCCAATAAGGTGAAGGCTTTTTCTTCAACAATTTTGTGTGACATCACCTTGCTCACTAGTGTTATAATACCAGCTGGAGTAAAAGATCAGTCAATTTAGTAAAAGCAAGCAATAAAACCAGAGCTGGGCTTTTGCAGGGAAAAGAGCCTTTTTCTCTCACTACTCAATGTTGGACCAAATTGCCTTTTTCCCAGATTCCTGCTGCCCTATCTGCTCTATTGCAAAGTCTGCAAATGTAGTAAAGTCTAAAGATGCAAGTAATGCAACATCCACACTACACATCTTGAAAAAAGTTTTCATTTTTTCATCTCTTGGTTTGTGATTTCTAGTTTTTTAATATTTCTAGACTATTGACCTATTTGTAACCAACAAAAGATTGATCTGTTCTGACATACAATAAAACCACTGGTAGGATAACAGATTTACATTTATGGCAAAGCTGTTTGAAAAACATACTTTAAGAACATGGTACATTAGAAAAATACTGCTGCTAACTTATGGGACACCTGTGCCTTGTTTGAAATGAGAATTTATGAAGAGTGTTTCAGTAAGTTTTATAAACAACATTCTATCATCTTTACAGGGTTTTCTTTTTGTCATCAGAGAGATCTAATGAGTATCATAAGCTGCAAAGAGACTACAATGGCAGAAAATCTCTCACAGCTAATTGCAGCAAAACCATCTGAGTCCCATGAGACATAGAAAGCAACCTCTGTCCTAAGGAAAATAAGAAATTCTGAGGAATGTGGAGCATGCTGTGCTATTTCAGTTGAGCTCAGGACAGCTAGAGAAAACAAATATGTGAAGGAAGTGACTGTCTGATATTTTCCCCCGTCCTAATGCTAATGCTATTCTAATTCTTCTTTGTTTTCTTTAGCCCCTTTTTCTCCAGCTACACAAGATAATGATTTTAAAGAACCATAAAAGAGAACAGAAACACATGCATTTTATTGTCTTATAAATTGAATTACGATTTATGACGGTTTTTACATTTCACAAGTAAGATATTATGCAAATTTTCAGCAGACCCTTTTATTTAAAGAGCTTGCACAAAATATTTTTGAGAGCTTGCTACTTGATTTTATTTCTGAAACAGAAAAACTGAGCACATGTACCTGTGTCTCAAAGACCAGGCAGTACACACTTAATTATGTTCAAAAATCTAATCCCTGAATTATGGAATGCAGCATAATTAATTTCTGCATTAGCTGAAAGGTTCTTTAAAAGTGATGGAGCGTCCCTTACCATATGCTTTATGGTTCTTGCAGTTGCATTAACAAGAAGGAACAACTGGATATACAGCCATAGATAATTTTTCTTTCCTGTCTATTCTTCCAGATCACCTTGAATATAATAAAATTCTTCTACCATATCTGCTAACATATATAAATAAGATTGTGTCAGTATATACTTATATTAAAAACAGTTGTCAAGATATAAAAACTAATCAAACCAAAGATACAGCTGGTTGAGCATTTTGTTTCTGACAAAAATAACTCTGCAACAATTGAAAAAAGAAGGCAGAGACAAGGCAAATACTGAGCTATACTTCCCTCTGCTGTACTCTTGCAGCTTCCAGCAAACTGCAACTACAAGAATTCATGCAGTAGGGGGTTTCATTTGCAAAATAAATGCACTCTGAGCATTAGCTTAGTGCTCTGAATTTATTGTGAAATGCCACATCGATTAATTTCTATCCATCCAGGCCAGATCATGTATTGATTCCCCTCAAAGAGGAGGCTGAGTGTCAGGATTTTAAACAGTGGAGTGATAGAGTTGGCACACAGATTCCTGTTTGGTAGCTGCATCTTTTGGGGTAGGAAGTAATAGTACAGTGCAAATAGCACTGCAAGGCAGCTGAGATGAATGCTTATAAAGAAAAGACTGTGGAATAGCAATGCCTGAGGTGTATGCTTTGAATTGGACAAAAGAGTGAAAAAATTTGTCACTAAATATGCTGGGTATCCAGAGGTTGAAATGCATTTTTACTGTGTTCGTCTCATCTGAATTCACAGTGTCAGTGTTCACAGGCACAGAGTTTTGAGGATAAGGCTCCCAGACAATATTAGGCAAATGAATTTTGCGTGTTTGGAAGTTGGAAAATCAGCGTCTTCTTTTCCTACTTATCCTGGTCTAAGAGAACAAGAATAAAAAGTAGAAAACAAGAATAAAAAGTAGTAAGCTGTTTCACAATTGTCTCCATATTTCAAAATGGAGTGTGATGAGGGTTGGGATATTATGTTGGGCTTCTCGTGTTTGGCTCATGGAACAATTCACACTTCTGAAGAGCCACTTACTGCCACTCTAGAGCAACATTTTTCCCTGAGTGCCCATGGATTTCACTGCAGGGCTGCATGCTCACAGCTAACTTGGAAAGGACATAGCTTTTAGGGGGTAAGCAGGACACTGGTTTTTCACACTGCCTCTTTCATGGTGTGTTTTATTCTGCCCATTGGTGTGGGGCAGAAAGACAAAAGCCAAAAAGAGCAGAAGAATGGTGGGCTGGGGCCTGATTCCTCAGAGGCTGAGCTACCCTTTTGTAATGTGAGGTTTCCATGTTTTGTCAGGGATTTCCCATTCCAAGCACGTTGTGCTTCATCTCAAAGTTCCCATCTATCAATTAGAGTATTGAACGGTGGCGGGAGGCAAAATCAGAGAACAGGATTTTCCAGAAATGCCCTTGGTGCATTGGAGCTGCAGAGGAGCGCAGAGATTATGCAAATTCCCAGCCCCCAGGAGGGAGGATGTTGTCTGTCTGTCTGTCTGCCACAGGTTTCCCCCCTTGTTCCAATTACATGGGCAGAGTCCATGGCAGTGACTGTGCACGATGGAGACAGAGCAGAGCACTGAGCAGGTGCAGGGGGAGCTGTGAAATGTGGTTAGTCAGGGCATAAGCCATAACATGGGATCACAGCAACATAATTCTCCAGTGCTTCCAGCTGGAATGGTGCTGGTCCTGGTCTAAATTCACCTTTAATCATGCTCAGCATCAGTCTAATATTTCCTTCTGTTTCTCATGTTGCCTGGAACAGATTATTTCCACAGAGAGCAGTGAGACTTCCCAGTTGTTATCTGACTGCCTGAAAGCTGCTGAATGGATAGAGGCACGTGGCTAGTCACCTCTGGAATGGTCAAGGTCTGGGAAGGAGAAAGTTGGTTTAGGCATTTTCCAAGGCCAAAATGTGGATTGGGTAAATTCTTTCCCCCCATTGTTCCTCAGACACCTTACTGAATTTATGATCTTCAAAAGACCTGAGCAAATCAGGTCTTTGAGAATCTCCTCCTGAGATGAAAGACAGCCATTAAAAATAGGACTGAATACTCTGTGTCTCATTCCCAATGAACACATTCTTCAGTATGTGTTTGAGATATTTCTTGTACCTCTCATTGCCTTACCCCTGAGCAGAAGTGACTGAATAGCAGGAATGTGTCCTGAAGACCAGAATCTGCAAAGTGCATCTTTTCATACAGTATTTCCCATGGAAAAAATATTGACACAATGTTTTCAAACTACCATGACTAATATCAAGTGCTGTTCTCAGACATTTTTCAAATATTAAAAAAAAAAAAAAAAGAAATGTACTTCTATTACTACCATATGGAATCAGATTAGCCCTGCTGTTAAGGTATTCACAAAGGCAAATCCTTCTATTTTCTCCTGCCCAAAGCAATAGCAAAATAGAAATAAGCTGTGTGATTTCCAGTCTGTGGGTGATGGAATTCAAGGTCAAGTTGTGTTACTAATATGTAAACATCACTTGTTGCACATGCAAAGCCAACTCTGCTGAGTTGTGCTACAACACCATGGAGTAACACAGAAGAAAAAGAATTTCTTTAAATACCAATGATTTTTCTGGCACTCACACTATATGTACCCCACATTTTTATCTACAGATTAACTTTAAATGTTCTGTTTTTCTGTATTGTATCTTCAGAAACAAAACTCTGCCACAGTCAAATGAAATTCTAGGTATCCACAATTTAAAGGCATGATTCAGTGTTTTTAAATTAAGTGTGATGCTATGGGTCATGTCACAGGATTTAAATAGAGGAGAACTCATTAGTAACTGCTCATTTATTCCTGTCTTCACTGCCAGGCAGCAGCAATAATACTCAGAAAATTCCTGTCTTTCCCTCACCACGGGATCACATGGGGTTGGAGCTTTGCTCCCAAATCACCTGACATCCATTGCCAAGCTCATCAGCATCATCATTTTCATCCCCAGGAGCGCAGGAACATGTTCCCTACCCACCTGGGCTTTCTGCTAATGCTTGGGGCTGGTACAGTCTAAGATTAATGAACTCTGAGCTGCTGTTCTACCAGGATTTGGATGTTACACATGTGCCACTTGCTAGCCAGGTGTGACCATTTATAGGAACGGATTTAAGAGACTCCTTTAGCATCCAGTCCTGCAAAGAGCTGCCCTGGGTTCATCACTTTTCAGGCTTGCATGCTCACATAAAGAATGAGAATTTGAGTGCCAATTAACAGCTAATATCAAGTACTTGGCGTGATGCCACAGACATCCTACAGTGATAGAGTTCTAGTGTTTTCCAAAATTAATTTCCCTTTAAAAAATGTATCACTGGTCCTTCTTGATTACAAGTGCTAGCTTTTGTATTCATTAAATTACCTGAATGAGCCCCAAGATAGAGGTGGATGACATTCCTTCAATGCAGCAGCTCTTTCCAGAATCTGCAGTTTCATCACAGTATTCCTTTGGAACATTCTGCCTTTTTTTTTTTCTTTTTTCCTCCCAAAAAAAAAGGTTTTTGCAAAAAGGTGGAAGCATTTTTGACTCACAAATTTTACTTCAGTCCTATCAAAATCATTAATTTCAAAAGTCAGCATCCATCCTGTTAAATGAAGTCTATGAAGCTTTCTGGACTTGAATGCATTATTGCCACGGCAGCCATCCACCTAAAAGTTAGGGGTTTTAAACTGATACCAAGGAAAGTCCTGGAACTGGAGTCCTAAGGAACTGCAATTTTATTTTATGATCAGCTTTTTGAAAGTAATACTTTGGCTATCTTTCCAAATGCCTGTATTTGGAATTGATAGCATTATTGAATTGTTGACAGTATTGACATTTTTAATTAGTGCCATTAGGTTTCAGAGTAAACAATTAAATTGCTGTTATTTTCAACAGGTTTACCTGGCTGCTCTGTTTGTCCAATGGTCCCAAGTGCCTCCAAACTCTAATTGCAGAGAAACAACAGACATTCCTGAGACAATAGATAAAGGATCTACAGAAATTAACAATACAAAGACTTGAACAGTAATGAGATGCTGAGATTGTGGCAATGGCAGTAAAAGATTAAAAAAGTAAAAAGAAAGTAAATACAAGTGCAGTATATGTATTACATCATTCATCTGCATTCAGTGAGATTCTCAGTGTTAAATATATATTAAGATACTGCACAATTTCCTCTTTACCAGAGCAGATTGTGAAAGAACATCTAAATTCTTCCACAAAATTTATGTTTTATTCTGCTGCAGAGCACAAAGTGCTGTAATGCAGAGCACACAAATTGTCATGTTCTTGTCTGGGAACAGCCTTGAACTCATTAGTCAGTTTGCCAGCATAAGGAACATAACACAGAGCCTGTGAGATGCATATGGTAACAACTTAGAGTCCTATGACCAATCTGGGTTTTGTAACAGTTTGTGAATACCTCTAAAGTAAATTAGATCTATCTGATTTTGGATATGTTTTAAATCTCATGTCAAATGAGTTTTTTTGCAGATTTGGATGTTTTCCATTTTAAACGTATGTGCTGTGATAAGAATTACCAGAGTGATAGGGATCATTAAAAAAACATTTATCATCTTAAACTGTTATTGTTGGGTTTGGTGCATATCTAGCCATTTTAATGGGTTCTCCTTAAAGAGAAATGAATTAATTTTCCTGGGATAATCCAGTCTGGCTTTGAAAAACCCTTGCTTCAAGGTTGCCTATGCTGCCTGCTTGGCTCTCATAGTGCTTGTTCTTGCTGTGTTTGCTGTGGCAGTGTCCATCTCCAGGAAGCAAGGTTTGCCTCTGGAAGAAGTCTGACACGTGGCACACTGCAGGGATATGTGCACCTTGCCAGGAAGGTCGAGTCCCACAAGGAAAATTGTTTATGTAAAAGTGTGCAGCACAGCTTTCCTTTGCTCTAATTAAAGCATAAATGTCATTGTTCTCAGGTTCTTTAAATTAGGTTTATTAAGGTTTATGCCACATTTTGGAATGCAATTAATGTGTGCCTAAGCTTTCCATTTCCTTTAATGTCACAGGGGATGTATTTGATATAATAATGTTATTTAATATTTTAACAGAAGCTAAAGAAACTGAGATTAGGCTAGTTTGTTATAAATTAAAAGCTAAATAGAACTCAGTGAATCAATCTTATTTCTGGCAAGAGTAATTTCTTCTGCATGTTATATTCCTTCTATATATAACTTACATTTCAGAATGCTATCCCTGACATCAAGGATTTATACACAGTTCACTCGCTTTATGGGCAAGATAATTTTTGTTGGTAATTACATAAACTCTAGCATTTCCACAAGGGTCATGGGAGGTAATTTACATTATACAAGTGCCATACAGATGTAAATGAATGGCCAGATACTGCTTTCATTGTGCAGGCTAGGCTGTGTGATAGTGCATGAGCACTTGAATGGGGGTTACTCTCAACACAAGGTGTAAATGCTTAAGTAAAGAATCAGGTACCAGAAAATTGCATAAATTTGCCATTTTAAAGGGCTAACTAAGAAGACTTCATAGACCAGTTGTAAAGCAGGTTAGCACAAGTGCTTGCAGGATCCCATGCCATGAAATGCTTTCATTAAAATAAAGTGTAAGGATGAAATGCCAAACTGGACCATGCCATGCTGGGGTGTGGCTCTCCCAAAATTCACACTCACCTGTGGGCAGCAGCAGGATGGAACTGGAGTTCATGGAAGCACTGGACAGACTCCAAGCCCCTCTCTGGTGTGAACAAGGAGGCAGGAGCAGCTCCTTTGGACCTCCAAGAGTTCTGAGAAAAGATAACATTACATCAATTTTTGTACCCTTGGTACAAAGGATGGATACAAGGCAAATAAAAGAACTAAGAGGCAAAGGTAAATACAGTCCCAGTGCCAAGATTTGTCACTGATCACTAATTCATATTTGCAATGAAAGAGTTTTGGATCCACTAAAGTAAATTCTGGCATTGGTTATGTCACCTCTCATATGCTTCTTGGAGACAAATATCAGCCTGTGAGTAAGAGCTTGCTGAGCCAGTGATCCCTAAATATGAGGAAGGCACAGACAGTGGTATTGTTTTATCACTGTCTTATCTGGAAGAAGAAAGAAATAATGTCTACCCAGATGTGAATTTGGCTTTGACACGCAACTGCAAAAAGACAAAAAATATTTTTTTTCAGTCCAGTGGAATTACATCTGACCAGCATTTCCAGAAATTCCTCCTAAAAATCCCCTAATAAACTCAGTGGGTTATGAAGTTGGCTAGTGGACACAGAACAGCAAGAACTAATAATATACTTTGTTGGATTTATTTACTTATCACACAAGATTACTGAAATATTTGCTGGGAGAGGAAAAGGCAGGGACAGATACAGAGACACTGTTTCCTGTGGATCATGTTAGAACAATTTGGGGATAAAACATGGAGCCAGATTGTCAAAATAGTGTAAGTGGATGAAAGCAATTGCTTTCTGTGAGTACCTTCTTTGAGAATGATTGTCAGGAGACAGAGCAAATAGAGTTTTACCTTGATATTCAGTGCCTGTATTATTAGATAACTGTGTGAAAAGATATTTCAGAATTTCATGGGAGATCCTTCCATAGGACGGACTTCCCTCTGTCCCGCAGTAAAATTAGAGATCAAAATGAAATTTTTATTTCATACATATCAAGGTACTGTGTTTAGTGAGGGACAAAAACATAAAGGTGGACTGTCCTGTCTGTCTCCTGGACAAAATATTGTTCCTTTTGCCAAAGTCTAAAATTAATTTTTTGAGTGGATTGAGAGTCTTAAATATCTTCAGCAAGCTGTTTTGAAGTTCCTGATAACTCATCCTACCTATTTAAGCATATTACTATTATTTTATCTATTCAGATAATTATTTAACCTTTAATTCCGTCTCCCATATTCTAGAATATGTCACTTTTCAACAAAGCACAGATGAAAAAAAATATATATTTAAACATAATGCATAATTTCCTGTCCTTTATTCAGCTATAAATGATACCAGTGTCAATGGAAAGATTCCTAATGACATCAGTCAGAGATGCTGAGCATTTTTTGATGATTAAGAATGTTTCATTATTTATTTGTAATTCCTTTTTTTTCGAAGGAAGAAGGTGGTCAGTTTGAACAATTCATTGCATGTGAAAATGAAACACAATGCTTGGTCCTGTTATGCAGAATAAGAGTAGGAAAAAAGCAAGAGGATTCATGGGAAAGAGTCAAGAGCTGGAGCCAAAGCAAAATTTCAGCAGCAATTGCAATTGCAATTGCAGCAGAAATCCTGAAAATCACTATGGATAGAACCCAATGAGCTGCCCTGAAACCAGATGTGCTGCTCCCAGTTCCACACCCTTGGGCTGGCACCCACAGGTGCTGCAGAGGACATTCCCCTGTTTGCATTCCCTGCACAAATGTCTGAACTCGTGGGGAAAGGTCCCTGAGCCTCAAGGCTGCTTCAGGGCATTTGAGAATTAAGGTACCAAAGCCACAGGTGAGTTCACAGCCCAGCCCACTCCCTGCACACACTGGGCTCTGCCAGAGAAGGCTCTCTCTGGGTCCTTTGCAGAACCACAACCATTAACACCATCTCCTTTTTTCAGTCATGCTTCAAGGCTCACTTTTTCCAAGCCTGCGTTTCTTCCAGCCAGGATCCTGTTGAGTAAGGAGTCAAAGCAGTAAATCTGTGATGATTTAAGGGCTGGCCTTCCCATGGGATTCAGGAGGCTGTCAGTGCCTCTGCAGTGATGGCAGTTTCTTGGGAGCAGCCTCTGAGCCTTCCTTTCCCTGCCTTGGGCTGAGAACATGCTTGGCCTTTAGCCAGGGTGCAGAGACTTGCTCAGGTGGATGTTAATTCTGAGGAGGCTGATGAGCAAGGATAATGCATTGCTCTGAAAGCTCAGTGGCACAGGATTTCTGATAGACTTCCTAATCCCCTGCTGCACCACTGCATCGTTTTACCTCCAGTGGAAAAACTAAGCTAGCTCACTACAGAGATGGGAAAACCCAAGCTCCTGCCCTGCTCAGTATTCCATGCTGACATAAATCCATAAACCCATAGTGGCACAAGCTGGGGCAGATGTTTGGCTCTAACACAACATGAATTCCACGGAGGAGAGGGGAATTGACTCAGCTGCACCATAAGGGCCTGCGGGCAGCTGCAGAGCAAACCGGGCTGTTGGCAAGAATAGCCACTGGCACAGTGAAGAATTTGAATCCACTGGCAGAATTTGAAGCACCCATGAAAATACAAATTTTCTTCCAATATTCATCAAATATTCAATAGGAAATGCTGCTCATCTGACACAGTTTAGCAGCATAACATGGAAGTCACTATCTGGTAGCCCCCATTCTGCTGTGGGCTATGGCTGTTTACTGCAGAGGAATTTCCTCTCAGAAAATTCCTGAAGATCTGAACGAGAAATTCCAAATTCAAAAGCAATAACTCAATACTTAAGTGAATACCACTTGGATGAGCTGTTATTATTGTTTTATAGCAAATATTTTTGTAGCATGTGGTGGGTAACT
Organism: Zonotrichia albicollis; assembly: GCF_047830755.1. Lineage (NCBI taxonomy): Eukaryota > Metazoa > Chordata > Aves > Passeriformes > Passerellidae > Zonotrichia > Zonotrichia albicollis. The sequence goes on along the minus strand of NC_133829.1, from coordinate 8,298,954 downwards.
CATTGAAACATGAAGATAATGACAATCCATGGAGCCTGGAGCTTGGCTGACAAGCCAGAGCAGATAGACAACACAAATCTGTGGGATGGGGTGGGAGGCAGGCACGATGGGATTTCAAAAAAATCCCAAACAAACCCCAGTCAGGGAAACAGCTTCCAAAATATTTATTAAGGTTTTCAAGGCTTCAAAGATAAAAGAGTCATTCCAAACATAAACTCTCATCCCACACAGACAGTGCTTGTAGTCACATGCTGTTGTCTCAACAAGCTTTTGTTTTCAGTAGAAAACCTTATTGTTTCTAAATATAATTGCCAGGAGATGAATTTGGAGATGTGACACTGATTTCAGAGAAGTGCAGCACGTGGATGATCACAATTTACCAAAGGGCTGAGTGTGCCCTGTCTTGCCCTGTATGGCACAGGAGCAGTGTTAGAGGAAGGAAAGAAGGAAAAAGAGGAAAAGGGAGGAGAAAACAATGTGTGTCACAATCATGTTCAAACAAAATGTGTTATCCAGAGAAGCTCAGCTCAAAGGCATTCACTTCCTAGACAGTTTCAATGAAATGTATTATTTTACTTAGTTAATTTAAGCGTATCTTGAAGATATTTGTTTTTCCAATAATGGATAGAAACACCAGTTATTACTGCACCTCAGCCAACACGTGGTGGTTGATGAACATTCCTTGATGAACAAAGATATGAGACTCTACAGATCCTTTTCAGTAGACAAGAAATCTCCCCACCATGTGGAAGGAGCAGTCTTGCTTGCTCAGTGAAATATTAGCACAAAAATACAAGGGAATTTCAGTTCCAGTTTTAGTCTGGACTAAACTTCCAGTGAAAATCAAACTCCACCAAACCTCAGGTTATCAGTGCAAATCCCCATGGTAATCAGGTATTTCTGGTCACTGTGTGCCCAGGTGTGCTAGGGCTTACTTCCCCCTGCTGCTGAGATAAATTCTCTGCAGGAGTGAGGTTTCAGCCCACATTTTCCCTGTCTGTTCAGTTATCTGCATCTTTGGGTTCAGCTGCATTCCCTTCCTTTTCCAGACTCTTCCTCTCATCCCCAGGCAGATGCTTACTCCTCCCTTCCTTGTTCCAACACAATCCTTTTGAGATTCATATTCTTTTTGATCTCCAGGCTCTCAGACTTGGCAAGCCAGCTATGTAACTGCCTGGGGCCTGGAAAACAGCATTTTCCCAACTGATTGCTGGATTATTGTTATTTTAACTCCCTTGAAGTTGTTTACCCCAGGTATCATGTCTCGATCTCTGTTTTGCTGCCCATTGGTTTCCATCTTCTCCCAGACTAAACAGCTTTCTTGGCCTTAACTCCATAAATAATCTTCACATGCACAGGCTGAAGCACATAAACTCTTCATGAAAGCAGTACACTTAATTCCCCTGGTTCTCCAAACCTCAGGAGTTAGGATTAGCTATCTAGAATGTTATACTAACAATTCCCAGGTTAGGTCAGCAGTGGAAAAGATTTCTGTGCTGCAGTGTCTGACTGCTGAATTTGCTCTCCTTTGTAGGTTTTCTCAGCTATTCACATGAATAGTGAGGTGAAGGAGTAGGTGAGTTGCCACCTGAGGTATTGTATGAACAAGTATCTCCCTTCCAAAAATTCCTAGCAACCACATCTTTCATGCTTTGTACATTCACTTCCTAAAATTATCCCTTTGTTTAATATTTTCTAGTTTTCCAACACATCTGTTTCCTTATCTTTCTTTTCTGCTCCCCTCTAACTCATATTTTCATACCACTTATTTTTATAAACCATTTGATACAAAGAATGTTTTTTGCAATATAGCCTGAGGTTTCTTAATCTGTTTGTATTCCTTTTAAAAACTGGTGGGGACTCCTGAGAGAAAATGGAAAATATTTTTCAAGACTTCCTAAAATAACTGTTTGTGGGAGAGCAATGCGCTGAAAACAGAAAACACTGCATCTTATTTGTTTGCCTAATTCCCCATTGCTGCTAGTTACAATTAAGACCTAAAACCTAGGGAAATTAGCATAAATTCCTGGAAGAAGAAAAATAACTTACAAATCTATTTCCAATTTTCTGGAAAAAGTTTAGCTTCTATCAGTGTGTGTGTCATATTTATCAGCTGTCATTTATCAGCCAGCCTGTATGATGAACACCTCTGACATGATGCTACAGAAAGCTGCAAAGTGAATGAAAGAGGAGATAAGGCTGCACCAACTGTCTTTGATTCCACCTTGTCCAGGTTCACACAACACTGAATTAAAATATTTTGTGTCTTTGGAAACCCTGATTCTCCCTAGCCACTGCTAACAGGGTGACACTGGGAGAAAGCCTTCCTTGGGCAGCCTGGATCCATCTGGAGTCAGCTTCCACTAATGCCTGGGGCTCTCTTCATTCTTGGTGCAAGGGTAACACTTTTCTCCAAATTTAGCACTGAGGTGGAATTGCAACAGCAGGAGTTTTTGGCGCTTTGTAAGAAAGTTTTGGAGCCACTACAAAATCCACCCAGACAAAGCATCCAACTGCGAGACAAAATGCAGTATCCCATTGCAGGGCTAGGAAATGTTCCTTTGCAATGCAGGAAAAGCACTCAGTGTGCTGGTATTTGTAACCAGCCACACATCCCAGTCGTGAACTCCTGGAGAATGCGTTGTTTCCAAGAGGAATGTCAGTGTTAATCCGCTGGGGAGTGAGTGGGTGAGTGTGAGGTGTGGATGTGTGAGCACAGCAGCCTTTGGAGGGATGGAGCCTGACCTTCATGTTGGAGAATGGATGGAGTTTGGCTCCACAGCTGCCAGGGTTTGCTCATCCTCTGGCCCCAGGAGGTGCAGCAGTGACCCCTGGCTCTGGTACAGCTGGAAGCCTCAGGTGTTTGATGAACTGGGCTGTCTTGGTACAAAAGAGATGGATGAGAACTGCAGCACTTACAGAGCTTCAGAACTATTTCTGTGCACTGATGCTGTGGCAAGGGAAAGTCCTCTTCCAGCCTTTGAAGGCTTTCTCTTCAAAAAAACATTTGGGATAGGATGTGGAAACAGGTTTTGGGATGCCTTTAAGTCAGTGCTATGTCTTCAGATTATCCTAGATCATAGGACTCATTGACAGAAATTAATTCTCTTTTCCCTGGCAAATGATGAAAAAAATCCATCAATGTGGATGCTACTCATTGTAGCAGAAAGAAAAGTTGTTATTATCAATGGGAAAGGCTCCTCCAGAAAGGTCAGAACAAGCTCTGATTCCCTTTTTAGCTGAATAGTGAATGGGAAAGTCTGTGAAGGGATTCCCATGAAGATTTCCATCAATCACATTGGAATGTCTACTATGGTCAGACAGGCTCACACTAACTGAGATAGGACTCAGATTTTCTGGACTCTGTCTTCTCACTGTACTGAAATATTTAGCAGCACTAAATAGGTAAAACACATCACTTATATTTTCAAATGTGGAAAAAAGTAGCAGATCACTAAAAAACTAAAAGTTCAAAAGCCTAAAAAAATTGTGTTACAATAACAAGGCTGAGATCTAGGTTTGCTTTCTGGTCTTTCAACTTGAGGCAGAGATCTAAAAGCTATTTTAGTAAAGGACAGATAATTCCAATGTAAGCAAAAATTAAAAGAAATTTGTTCAGTACTGAGCCATTCACAGACACTTGGTCATAAAACAGCAAACAACTCGTCATCCTTAATGTTATTTTTCTCTGGGGAACTGAGTTTTTTGTTTGCTGTAATGAACTGTTATAATTTGGCTCAGTTTTACTGGAGTAGAGCTTTTTGCTAAAGCAGAAAAGAGAGATGGAGATTTATTTTGATTTAAAAAGATGGTTGCAACAAAATAAATATACAGGCAATATAACCAGGACTTTCTAAGTATGTAAAAAACCCTACATTCAGTAATTTTATTTTCTGTTTCATTTTTCAAGGGAAGGCATTTAATTTTCATTGCTGATATATGCTGGCATAGAAGATCAGCTGGCAGATATTATAAGGAAGTGTTCTTTGTTTACAGAAAAAAATTGTGTTCATGATTTTTTAATAATGTTTGACAGTCTCGTCAGAAAGAAATGGAGGTCTCAACTGGAATTGTTGTTTGTCATATGCTTGAGGCCTGAGGTTGATTTATTTTGTTCCCAAGCTGAGCTGAGTTTATTTGAACTAATAACTGAAACTTTTCCTGCATCTTTTGCTATGACAGTGCAATGAATGAAGTCGTAATGAGTGAGCTGCATTTCTCAGAAAACTCCTCATTACCTTCATGCAGCTTTCCCCTGCACTGCCTGGTAATTTTTAGGGCTGTGATGTTTTATAAGGAGATACAGGGAGTAGGTAAATCAAGATACAGAGGTAACTTTGCTCTTCCTTCTGCAGCTCTAATCAGAGCTGATCATTTGTGCCAAATCAAGCACTGACTTACAGAACTGACTAACACATAATGAGTACAGGAATGAAATATAAATCCTATTCATGCAGCTTCATCTCAGGCCCACAGTGGGGTTTGTGGTGTGGCTGGATAATAAGCCCACAGGTGCAATTTAAGTATCTTACCAAGCACATCAGCTAGAAAACCTCACAGATAATAGTTCTTATCTAAATTGGGCTTGGCATTCTGTTTTACTGCACCCCTTGGAAATCACAGAGGATGAGCCTGGAAAACTATTTTGTCTAATGAAAAAAAGCTGGGAGCATTAAGTGCAGCTTTTTAGAGGACAAAAAAATGCTTTGCAGAAGAAACAGGACTGTGACAGCAAAGCAGAGACATGTCCCACCCAAAGCCCACTAACTCAAGGCCAGTTCCTGGATTCATTCCACTTCCAGAGGAGCATCCCATCCACTGAAGGGCATTCCAGAACAACCAGTCAGTTTTAAGGTTTCTCCATTTGGATCCTAGGTTTTTAGGTATTCCCTTTGACAAAGGACATGCTGGAAGGTTTCTGTTTGAAGACGTTTTCCCTGCAGTTCTCTGAACTGCATTGAGATGCCTGTTCCTTGCACAGAAACCCCAAAGCATCCATGGCAGGAATTTGCTGTCCAGAAAAAAATCCAAAAAACAAACAAGTTGCATTTGGCATGATGAACTGTTTTGTGTTCCAAGTCCATATTTTCATTTTGATTCTCCTGGTCATAAATGTCTTGTGATGCTGAGTAACAACAACATAATCTGAAAATTATGCCCAGCTGAATGAGGTTGTTCATAGCTGTTATTCCTCATCTATGACTTACACATTCCAGATATGATGCATTTTTTACCTGCATGCTGTTCCAAGGGATATGTGCCATGGACAATGGCAAACACTTGAAGGGAGCCTCACATAATGTATGAGCCCATTACCCACAGTCCTGTGATCCATCCTTTAATAACCTAGGTTTGGTTTGAGATTCTTCCCATCTCCTAAGAAGGTCTAACTTGCTGTAATTATTTTTTGATTTAGTTTTGCTCCCTAGACATCTTAATTCACAAGTTTTAAGTTGTTGCTTAATACAAAGCATTAAAAACAGATTCACACCCAACCATTAACTACTTTATGCATTCAGACATTAGCTAATAAGCTAAAATTCTTGTGTTGAAACAAACTCTAATAGCCAGTGTCTGCCCACAGACACCATCTGAGATGACAGATGAGTCCTTCCCATCACTATAACATCAAGTCCAGGTCACCAACCTCCCAGAGCAGGAGCCACACTCATTTGGGCTGTTCCACTGAGACACTGAGCACATTTTTTTGCAAAGCAGCAGGAGCTCTCTGCTTTCAGGAGGGCTCATTAACTCTCTGCTCAGAGCTCCCAGCCCCATCACACAGACTGTAAAAACAGGAGCAGTCCAGTTCTGCCCTGGATCAACACTGGCCATTTATGTAACTCACATATCATATATATAAAAATTATAATATTGTAATTATATAATATTGTAATTATAGGTGTGTTTATATAATATACACATATAGAAATATTTCTTAGTAAATTTTCCAAAGCATTACTGGCACTAGACAACCATCAGCAATGTCAGACAGCTTCAGAGAGCATTGTGGACCCTCAGACCTGAACTCCTCTCTCATCCCAGATCCTGACTAAATGAAGTCAGCTGAACATTAATGGGACAGCACAGGCACTGCACTTGCCTTTCTCTTTGTAGAGGCTGGTTGCATAAAAACCCCATTTTGCTAAGTCCTTCATTTTCAGCCAGATTGCTTTCTCTGCTATTGCAATTCTTTTGACCCAGGCTTTTGAATGTTTGACTTCAGCTCTGAGGAGAATAAGAATAAAGATGCACAGATAAGGAGCTCATCAGATCATACATTTCCCTAATGACACAGGAGAAAGAGAAAAAAAATATTTTCCCCATGATCCCATTCAATTTTTATTCTCTTGGAGGCTCTTGGGAACTGGCTACATAAAATAAATTTATTCCTCAGAATATTCAACACCAAAGGAAGCTTGATAGGTGGAATTAATACTGTTGAAATGGGAAAGAATCTTCATTTTCTCTCCCTGCTGTGCAGTGAATAACTGTCACAGAAGAGCAGGAAGAGGCCAGTGGTCTGTCCTGGTTTCATCCCATAACCTAAATCAGAGTTGTGAATTTCCAGCCCCTGTCCTACCATAGTCTGAGCTGGCTGGGGTTTGTTCACACACTCCAGGTCTGACTTTTCTTTTTATTTCAGCATATCCAAGGACTGAACTATCCTCTTCCACACCCCCTGCCCTCTCCTCAGCTGCTGTTCAGGGCTCTCAGTAGCTCCAACTGCCTCAAGTGCCTCAAGTTCTCCTCCCCATGGTGGCAAAATCCAACCTGCACCACATGCCCCCCTTCAGCCTGTCACTGTCTCTTTTCCAGTCAAAACCACCTCCAGAATGAGCACATGAGCCTTCAGAGGCAGCTCCCCAAGAATTCCAAATGCAGAATGAGTTTGGAGAAAAGACATTCTCTGATCTCATGGGCAGTCTGCATTCCTCTCTGCTCACATCATCTGCTGTGCTCAGTAACATTCTGCTCTTTTCCCTCTCATCCTGAAATACAAAACCACAGCTTCCCATGGCTCCAGAGTACATCCTCTCAGGGCACACATCTTCACCAAACTGAAGAGTTTTTTAGGGTTGGGTCTTCCATCTCATCAGCTGTGAGGAATCTATTGCAATTTTGGGCACAGAGACTACAATCTGTTTAAATAGATCTCAAATATTCCATTAGATCAGGTTCAAATTCCATGATCCCACTTTCAGTTTTACTGGACACATACCTGGATTTGTGTGCCAGGAAGATTTTTCCTAATTCTTGACCTCAGAGAGAACAACTGTATAGAAAGAGTAAGGAGAGTGAAGTCAAACTCATGGATTTAACTGAAAAACATTAGGGATGAAAAGTTCTGAATTAAATAATACATTTTATTTGTACAGTAAGAGTAAGAGCACTCAGAGAAACTAAAGAAGAAAAGCTGAAACAGATTATAGAAGAGTATGGAATCTGCTAATTTAAGAGAAAAATATAAGCTAATTAAGATATTGATGCACACAGTTAAGTGTCCCATTAAATTAGAAAGCATGTCTCTAATTCAAATGAGATGCTTTGCTGGCAAAATACTCAGCTCCTTTTTCTCCTCATCTTCAAGAACTGTTATATCTCCAATGGAATACAATCAGTTTAAGAAAAGATTTGGGAATGTCCTGCTAGAGGAGGCAAACATAAATCACCTGCATTCACTTTTTCAGGGTCTGACTATGTAGACATATTCAGTACAATTCATCTGAAATAAGTAGATTCCTAAATTATTTGTTTGTAGCTCTATGCCTATGTTGAAAATTAAGTTGTTTGTCATTCCTCTTAGGTTAAATTATTCTGCAATAATAAAATGCAGATCATCAGCACTAAAGGTAGGAAATGGTGTCCTTCTCACACATTAAACACAATTTAACTGTGACAAGTTAATTCAGTGTGGATGCAAATCTGGTTTCACACATAAAAGAAATTAATATTTTCCTAACCCTTAATGTGCAAATGTCTATATTTTGTTACTATTTTTCTTCTAGGACACAATATCAGGCAGACTTCCCTCTGATTACTGTCATGAGATGTGCAGTAAGGAGTCCTTATTCTAGTCCTTGATTTCTATAGGTTGCAGTGAGCAGCTGACCATGGAGCCAGCTGAAAGATGATGAAGCAAGAGAATAACTCAAATTTGAATTACAGTTCATTTAAATATCTGAGGAAAAAGGATGATGTTTTGCCTAACTTTGCAAGGAGGCACAGAACACCCCTGGCTTTTTGTAACCTGAAGTTTTGCTCTCTGAGTCCTCTCTGAAGGCTCAAGTGACTTGGGCAGCCCTTGCTTGGTGCCTTTCCCCCATTTTTCTCTTGCCCAGCAGCAAGAAGAGTGGCAGGGTGATATTCCTGCAGACTTTGGTCTACAGCTCATCTTCCCTGTCTGCAGGCCATGCTCTTCACCCTGCTGTACAGTAACTACCACAAGTTATCCCAGGATATTCCTTGGGCTATTCCATGCACCCACAATTATCCTGTAACACTAATTCAGACTGCTCCCAAATTTTTTAAGTGTACAGAGCCCATTCTTGACACAGCTATACTAGTACTATACATATATTTCTATGTTTATGACAAATAAATAAATAAATAAATTTACAACCAACATAAATTTGTACCTGAACTTATTTTTCTCATGGACAAGCACTCTGCACTATATGGCTCTCTTCAATATTACATGTCCAGAATCAATTATAAACCTTTATATTTCCCTAGCAGTAGGTTAAAATTCAATTCTCCTTTATTGCAGCTTGCAAATACAATATACTCTCCAGCTGGCTTGCAGAAGCTCCTCAGTTAAATCATCTTGTGCAACATTGCTTCTTAGTCACTGGTACCTCCCTACACAACAACAACCTGACAGCCCCACACTTCCAGGCTATTTATTGGTCTGTCCTTAAATGGGAGAGTGATTTTACAGCATATTTGCTTTTTATTGAACAAAGTGGACTGCAAAGATAGTTTTGTGCTTCTTTTTTGTTTTGAGGGGTTTCTGCGTGAGGGCACAATGGTGTTTTAGGTTTTCAGTGTCTCCTGCAGGCTTTGAGGACATGCTGTCATGCTTTGTGCCTCTCCCCAGTAAATCAGCTGCCTGGTTCTTTGTTTTCAGGGTTTAAAATACTGTTACCACCAGAAAGTGAAGTGATGTGTTAGCCTTGCAGAGTTCCTGCACTACTGAGCTGAGGCAGAAAACCAAAGGGAAATGATCCACTGGAATCTATATTGCTTCCCTCACCACAGCTCCAGAACACGAGATTATTATGCTTGTTAGAATAACTGCTTATCTGCCCATGGCCAGGGCTGGTGTTTCCTGGAATGTTTAGAAGGTCCACACCTAATTACAGGGCTGACTTGATTATTTTTGTCCAACTCATACTTTAAAGAAATCCATCATAGCTTATCCCCAACCAAGGAAAGTAAATGAACTTACTGGAAGGATCAATATACTCCAAAAGGGTGAGGCAGGAATAAAGAGGGAAATTGGAGCATCTTTCTACAGGGTCCTATAAAGGCTGAGAACCTTCAGTGTGAGTTAATTGTTTCTGCTACCAATTCTGCAGCTCCTGGGTTTTCCTGCTTTGCTCACAACAAGGCTGTCACCTGGCAATCCTGGCTGTTACATCTGCATCTTTTTGTCTGACTTGACTGGATATTCCAGGGACAGGGACTGTGCCTTGTCTGCATTTTAAAAGTAAAGATGCTCACATAATGCATAATTACTATACAAAACAAACTTAACATTCAAGGCAGCTTTGTTGGGTTTTCCTTTCTATGACTCAACAAATTTGTTACCTTGAGGTGCTAAACACAGTTGTGAGAACAAGAGTGAGAAAAAAAAAGTCAGTTTTGCTACTATGGAATTATGTTCTCATTTCATAGGAATCCACTGGTGCTGACACTGTTATGTGCTGGTTTCCCCTCTCCTCCTAGGTGTTATTTTTGTGAAAGTGCAAAGCAGCACCTTCCCAGCAACATCTGTCAGCCAGGAAGACTGAGTATTTTTGGCATTTTCACAGGCAGAAATTATAGCACAGAAAACAATAGGTGCAGGACCAATGATGCTGACAGGTATCATAGAAAGCTGCATTTATGTAGGAATTCCAGAAGAAACTCAAGTCCATCTAGTAAAACACTTTTCAAAGGGGAAATGGCCTCTTTCTAGATGCCTGTCCTTGACTGCCCTTTTTCTAAAGAATCCAATTAATAATCCTGAAAAATTTATTAGCCACACTGTTTTGGTTGCTGGGATTTCCCTGTGCTATCTGAAAGGATAATCAGCCCCTGGGGATGCTCAAAGCCTTTGCTAAGGGGGTCAAAACCTTCCCTCATCAACAAAGAGCAGCTGCTCTTCTCCTGATATCTTAATGCCCCCACCAGTGGCAGAGAAAAATCTGTGAATCGACACCTTACAGAGCACCTGGTTTTGGGAAATATTTATTAATGATTGCTGTGTTATCTGTTGGGGGTGCCTATGTGGAAAAAACACCCCCATTTTTGCCTGCAGGACTGCAATGTATTTGTTTTCCTGGATTTGCCACACATGGTTGGGCACAATTAGCATTTGCAGGAGGCCTGGGTAACAGGTAAGCATGGCCCCAAAATGGGGTTTTTCTCCTGAGAGCCCCTTTGAAGGTCAGGTTGGAGCAGGCAGGGGTTCAGCGTCAAAAATCCGCTCACTCCAGCTGCTTATGGGGAGAGCAAGAGCAATGCCCCCACGGCTTCCCAAAGGCACTGAGTCAAACATCTCAGCACAGCACAGAAAAAATTAGGGTCCCTAATGAGAAATTAGTGGCACTGTGGCTCTTGGTCACTCTGCCTTTTTATTATTACTGCTCATTAATTCTGCCCCATCTGCATGTAGGAGCCCCCAAAGTGACAGACACTCAGCAGACAAAGGACAAGGGTGACAATCCCTCCTTCAGGACTAGAGCAATGCCTGGAGCCTGTTAAATCTCAGATGTTAATCCATGAAGTTTTAGGCTTTACTTTTTGACTGTATCCAGCAGGGCTGGTACAGTGCATTTCAGAGCTGGGAAACCCCTCCCCTTCACTTGTACTTCTGAAAAGCAGAAGATTTAGTTCAAATGAGAGAGTGCATTCCTCAACATTTAAAAATTCATTGGCTTCAATTTCTATTGTTAACTCGAGCTGTCTTTGAAACATATAAATTAGTGTTTGGCTGAGAATTCCACTGCAAGTTGCAGAATACGACAACTTGCACGCTCCAGAACTGTAAAGCAAGATGAAGCATCCCCAGCCCCTTTGCCTTTAAAATGCCATGGAAGCACCGAGGCTCTCGGCAGAACACCTTATCTGCTCTCCAAAGCTGTGACTCTCCATCCTTCCCCGATGAAGACCCAGGGGATTGCTTACTTAGCATACACCAGAGGCAATGGGTAGGGTGAGCAGGCACTGCAGCCAGAAACCCCCAGCGCCGAGCGCGGGCGATTCCCCGCACATGCAGAGACTTCGGAGCTGAATTGTGCTGAGCAGAGAGCCCCGTCTGGGGCTGAGCGAGCCATGTGTGCCCGGCAGGAGCAGCTCCGCTGAAAAGCAATGCAGTAAGTGCTGGGCTATTGCAGCAGGCAGCGCTGCCCGGGCTTTGCAGCTTCTGCTGCGAGAGACACAGCCTCCATCCAGCCCGGAGCAGGGGCAGGGCTGCCTGGGTTTTGTGGTTGTTTCTAAGCGAAGTGGAGGGATGGAGTGGGTTTGCGGTGCCGGGGGCTGTGGGGTTTGTTTGCTTTGTGTGCCTGTGTGGGTGTTGCAGGGCAGTGCTCGCTCCATGTCCTGTGCTGAACTAGGGCTGCTGGCTTTGGGGGGGATTTCTCTGCTTGTGCTCAATAACTTCATGTCAGCAGGCATTTGTGTTCTCCTTCATCATGCAGCATGGGTGCAAACTATTCTCTGTACTAGTACTAGGTAGTCTGGTGCTGGATTTACAGGGGCTGTGCCTTTGGGTGATGATGAATTGTACATTGAAACTATGTGAGTGAGTGCTCTGATGGTGGGTAATACTTTTATTTCACTTCAGCAGGTATGGCTAATTCCTAGTTTGTGGTAAATTCTGCACTGTGCTCTGGAATTGCTCTTTTGGTAGATAAATGTTTGTAAGCAGTACTTTATCCTAGCAGAGCTGTGGCTTTCTTCAGATTCTGATGTTCTGTTACTGTACTCTGCAGCAGCAGCTTTCTGTTTGTACTGAGTGGGAGAGGGAAAGCGTGAGTTAAAGTTTGCTTTAGATGATAAAGGATTTTTACATAGTTTGAAAGTGTTTTCAAAATTCAGCATTTGGGCATTAACTGCAGGCCTTTGGAAAGATCTGTGCAGCATTTAAAGGAAATTTAACCATACAGTTTTTGTTCTGTTACTTAGAAACTAATACCAAGCTTCATTCCTCTGGTTTCTTGGTACAGCTTCCTCAGTGACTTATGAGCTCTGGCTTTAGGATAACTGCCTCCCTTCAGCCTCTCTGCCATTTTGGGCTTCATGCACGTTTAACTCTTTAAGGCAATGTTTGCGGAATTTTTTAAGAGAGCAACTGCCAAAACTTAGGGATTCTCTTTTTGCTGCTCAGTCAAATGTCAATAATAAATAGCCATTGCTCTCCTGTAGAGGAGGACTAATGAAACTGTTCCTTGGTTTTCCCACTCAATATTTGCTTGTAAGTTGGGGTTTATTTAGTTCTTTTAAAATAATATAGAACAAAATATTCCTCTGATATATGTCATTTTAGTTTTGAGCAAAATTTGTAGCATCACTAATTTGAAGGGATAATTCTCAAAAATTAGGCAAATAAAGTTCAGCTTCTTCTAAAAGAGTTCTTGCAGAGATGCTGTTGAAGATGGGTGTAATGTTTAGTCCCAGACACAGCTGATCAGACCAAAAAATACCCTGGAAGTTCTGGCACCTTTTCAGTCCCGTGCAACATGCGTGTCTTGGAGTTTTTTCTGTGAGATTAATGCTCAGGTGCTGAAAAGAGATATTTCCTCTGACACTGCAGTCAAAATAATTTTCTCCTTTTCATCTCAGAGATGCTTTATTACATATGCTGTTATTGAGTTGCAATTGCTAAGATAATGCAAAATTAATAAGTCCTAATTATTCTTCATTAGCTGTACAACTTGAAGATGAACAAATCTACAAGGAGGGTGGATCACATCTGAATCTGATCTGCTCCCCCCTCCTTTTCTCTCCAACCCCTACTTCTCCCCTTCTTTTTATGAGTCTTTGATAGGTGCTGTAGTTGCTCTTATTTAAGGACCTGAACCTAAGATCAGTGCAATTTTCCCAGTCACAGGGTCACAATCTGTGTCTGCCTCATCTGCTCATTTTCTCCATCTAGATTTCCAGCAAAGCCAGTAGCAAACTTGGAAGATATGAGAATTTATTATAAGATATCTCTGAGTGAGCGTTACAAAGCTGGTGTTGGTATATCTGTCATGAGGAAAGAGCAGGGATTTTACCTGTAACTAAAACGTGCTCAGAACACACAGTTTTGATGACATGATCATCAGATATTTTCAGGTAAACTAACTCCAGTAATTTAACAAGTATTGTTTTCAAATTATTTCCTCTGAGGCACAAAACAGGGGAGGGAAAGAAATGCAAAAAAGGAGTTGGATGTTGGAAAGTCACTGGATTCATAATGAGAATCACAAGACAAAAAGAAAGATTATGTCTGGTTTTATGCTTTCACGCAATTCTGAGTCTTTAATCAAAATGTGTTTCCTGAACTGGAACCTCAGAATTATTTGCCAAATATTATTGTTTATGTCAAAGGTATAATGGAGAACATTAGGTATAAAATCTAATTTCTCAGCCTAGAATAAGCATATTAGTAAACATTATGTTTTCACCTCATCTTGTCTGTAAGTAACCCTGGCAGGAGCCTTGCCTCAGAAGTCGAGTTCACTTTATTGCATTGCAACCTGAGACACAAACATGCAAAGGGAAGTTTACTAATTTTGTCCTACATTGCCAGTAATGAGCTGCAAGTCAATTTAATTAATGAAGAGTAGCTGCTCAACATTTGTAGTCACCTGAACTACTTCAATTTGCTTTACTGTATCTCTATCAGCTTTGACGTGTAGAGGCACGGACAGATTTACAAGACAATGAAAAATACCACTGTCATTTAAGTACCAGAGGCAAAAATTCCAGTACAAAACTGGATAAAAGAATATACAGTGGGTGGATAAACATGCTGCATAATTCCAAAGGACAGTGGAAGTGTGTGTCACTGTTGCACCAGGAAGCAATGGTGCAGACGGTGTCACGTTAAAAGACAGACATTCAGTTCTCAAAGAGATAAGTTAGCTCTGTTTGTGCAAAAGTGGAGAATTTTTTGTACCATGCTTAGTAGAACTGTCATGTTTGTAAAGAAATACATCTTACAGCTAGTGACATCCAAAATGTGCCACATACATAGTCAATAGTTTCTTTGTGGTTACAAAAGAAAGGACATTTTCTTCCTTTCTTGTTTTTCAAGGGTAGACTTTCTGATGGTGTCAACTACTTAGATATGCTGCATAGTAATTATTTTATTCATATGTATGAAAGAAAATCTCTTAGAATCTTCATTATACTTATCTGCTGCAAGCATCAAGATTGAATTTAACTGGGATTTTCAGATATATGCTTAAACAGTCCATTTTCAACAACAAAATGAATATGCTATTATTTTCTACTATCACTTCTTTCCAAGGGCAATTACTTAATACTCTGTAATAGCTACAATTTAGGATACTTCATTTGCCACAGTGACTCTCCTCACTTTCCACACCCACACAAACCCCAGAACCTACTGTGAGTAAAGCAGCAGTGCAGTAGCATTCAAGGAGGATTAAAGGACTAAGATTGAGTACTTCCTAAAGCCTGCAGCCTGAGCTGTCATTTAAAACAGGAGCAAAAGTGATGTTCCTGCCTCTCCCAAGTGCTATCCAAAAGGTGTAGATATGCACACAAAACCCATGCAGAATTAGAAGGATCACACGCTATGTTTGGCAAAGTATCTTCAAAGTGCACCTGGCAAGGCAGGGTGACCTTCAGAAAGTGCAGAGGAGCTGGCCCACAATTCTGTCACCTTCTGCATCTATTCCTTAAAGCTTTAGGCAAGAATTCTGGCATCTGGCTTTTTGGAGGATAATTCAGGACATTGAACTTTAAAAGGAGGCTGTGGAAGTCTATATTCTAACAAACTTAGCCACGAGCAACAAACTGAAAATCAGCATCTGATTTTCACTGAAACATCTAGAAGAAACTCCAAATGCCACATGCTCTGAACTTTCATGAATTCATGGCACCTTCAATAATCTTTTCTTTCCTCTTGGACAGAAATGCAAAGGAAACAGCATGAACTAACAAGGGTTTGTTTGAATGATGCCTGCAGAGACACACACCTCTTCTCAGCATTATTTTAGCATTTGAGTTTCAAATCTATTTCATCCAGCCCTGGGGAGACCAAGCCTCTGGGGATCCTGTTCATGATACTCAGAACTCACAGTAGTCAGGCAGAGAGATTCCTAGGCAGGAAGAGCATTGTATCCCCCAGTGTCAGTCAGGACTTTGTTCAGAGGGAAAGATGAGGAAATGAGACAGAAGGTGGCTGAAAACACAGATGCTCACATTTCTTCTGCTAGAAACAAGGAATGATTTATTTCTTTTTATCATAAATCACAGGTTTTCCTTCAAGGCTTTGCTTTAGACTTTCAATCAGTGCTGATGGCTGTGTGAAGAATCACATGCCCAAGCAAATCTAAACTATCTGGTGGAAAAGCCTTCCATTTCTCTCCCTGCCTCATCTGACTGATTTCATGATAACTGCGGAATTTGCTGCTCCACACATTTATTTTGTCTTATATACCAGTCCAAGACAGCTGATGTCACCCATCCAATTTTGTTTCCATATTCACACTCAAGCTCCCATTCCCTCTGACAGCGTGACCAACATATCTATGACTTCTCACCAAATAACCGTATCACACCATGTGCTGCAGAATTGTTTTGGGTTTTCACCAGTTCAGTTTAGAATTCAGCCCTCAGTCTGGGCATAATTCAGCTGGGAGGAGATCAATTCTAGAACCACAGAGGGGTTTGGGTTGGAAGGGGCCCTAAAGCTCATCCCATTCCAGCTCCCTGCCATGGGCAAGGAATCTTCACTAGACCAGGATGCTCAGAGCTCCATCCAACCTCTCCTAGAACACCTCCAGGGAAGTGATTTTTAAGAAGTCTGGTGAGAGCCATGGGCCAAAAGCCACATCAGATATTATGAAATATAGTGGGAATGAAAAGAGGGGGAAACCTCAGCTACCAACACAGAGGGAGCCAATTTTTGTCAGTAAGATCTTGTCAGGAAAGTGTCTCCCATTGTTAGAAGTCCAAATAATGCTAAGTCATAATTGCTCAAAGTTAAGAAACTCAAAGTAACCAAACCAAAAAGTCTGAACTCTGAAAAAATAAACATTGCAATTATTTTGACTTTCATTTTGGGGTATTCTTAAGGATTTATACTTCAAAGCTTTCATCTTTAAGGATATGAGAGCATTTTAGAATAAAGGCTTTTATATCCTTGCACAGTAACCTCAGCAGAGCTTCCAAAGCATTGCCACCTATGAAAATCACACAAGGTTAAAATTTAGATAATTCCTATATTGAGAACCACAACTTTACAAAACATTACTTGCTTCTGGTTTGTTTTTACTTTTTACAACATTACATGACCGTCTTTGTGTATTACAGCCAGCAGAAATGTTTCCCAGGAAAAGAAATTGAGAGATTTTCTACAATCTGCATCAGCAAACCACCAGAAAATGATGTTTTCTGGATTATATTCTGCCTCTGAGCTCACTGTATCATCACTGCAGTTTTCCAAGTTGCAAGCAAAAGGCAGCCAGAAAGGAAATACCCAAGTAAAGCTGATCCAATTCTTGTTCAGCTGCAGAAGTATTCAGAAATATCTCTCCTTACTCTTTTCATGTGCTATATTTGCTCAGCACACTGAAGTTGACTTGCATTGTATTCTCTCCCATTCAGACCCTGTCACACCATTGCAGCACTGACAGCTCTCATCCCCATGCTCACTGTGGGTATTTTCTGGGAAGAAGCAGATTTGGAAGCACCTGCTTTCCCTTCTTATCGTTTTCCTTCTGCCACATCTCAGTAATGAGCTCTTTTAAGAATTGCCTGGAGAATGGGAACAGGTTGGTAATAGCAAGGAAAAAAAAACAAACCAAAACAAACTCAGAATTGCATCTGTGAAGGAGGTTTTCCCCAGCTGCCTTCTGCTTTGGGTGTTGATCCCATATTCATGGAAGGCAGCAAGGAGACTCCCACTGACTCTGCAGCAAAAGAACCCAAAAGAATTCTATGGGAGGTACATTGGGAGTATTTTTGGTGATGTTTATGGTGCAGAAAAAAAGAATTGCAGGAGCTCATGACCTTGCAAACCCTGGCCATGGTGAGCAGCCCCTCCTGGGCAAACACCCAGCTCCCCTCAGGGCCTTTATTTGCCTAAATCCCACACACATTAAACATTCATATCTGGCCTGTTATAGACAATGAGGTTTTGTTCCTTCCTCTTGTTTTCTAATATTGTCTTGATTTAAATTATGTGCAGAACAAAGGAAATAATATTTTAGAAGAGGAATGAAAGGATAATACAGGGACAAATAAAATTTGGTTACAGACAGAATCAAGGTAGATGGAGAACTTTTCTTATGAAGAAATACTGCACCTGGGGAGGGTGTTTTGTATAATGCTCCACAGCTTGGGATTTGATTTAAAAAGCGTTTTGGACACACTTAGATCTCAAAATGTAGAGAAAACCAGCAAGGGAATGTGTCTTCTTTTTTTTATATTTAAAGCATTTCCTTCACATAATCCTTGTAAAACCAAGATTTTTGTGAGAAATAATAAGTGCATGCAAATGAAGCAGATCCTCTGGAAGAAGCAAAACCCAAAAAAACTCAAGTAAATCAAGATCTGGAAATGAAATGCAGGCAGCATATATTCCACAGTAAGTTTCCTTGAGCAATATTTAGTGCTAAGGCATTTTCTGTTTAATGTAAGAGCAAAAGCAGCAGGTCCCAGCTGGATCCACCTGTCTCTCTTGACTAAGCAGCTGAGTGTTTCAGCAAGCAGCCAAGGAAGGGCTATGTTCATGTGCTGCTCCATTTCAAGCTCAGACTTGTACAGCAACCTGTCAGGGTTGCTGACATCAGTATTTGTCTCCAAAACTACCCTGTGACACTGGGATTGACTTTAAAGGACACTATTGGGCTGTTAGGAAGCACAGTCTGCACAGAAACCATCAATGTCTGAAAGAGGAAGAGGTTGAGTAGGGGGAAAATACAGAGAGGGCATTTAATTTATAATTGTGTAGAAGTACACACACACAGATGCAAACCTGAGGGCTCATTTTGGGGTTTCCACCAGAAAAGAAGGACTTGGGAGCCACTAGAGCCCACAAACACAAGGTTTTTGTAGCATTTGTCTACATTACGAAGACAACATACTAAGTTATTCATGAAACAAAAGAAGCTCAGAGCTTTTCTATGCCTCTCTTTTGTTTTTAGCACTCTGAGTTTCCTTCCCTGAGCCTGTAGAGCAGAAGGAATGGCACCTTACAAGCCCTGCTCCCTAGCCCTGCCCCTGGGCACAAATTAAACACAGCAGAGATGGAGCTAAATGTGCTGCCTGACTCTACAGAACAGATTTCTGGTTCCCCTGCACCTGGGGTCATGGCATAAAAGTCATGTTATGCTTTCAGGTGGTATTTAATCACTCACCATCCATAAGAAAACACCTCAGCTGACTCCTAGGCTTTTTCCCCCTGGTGTTTAGCATTTAAGTGTCCTTCTACCGATTGTGGAACAAATTCTTCTGTGATGCTTGCCTGGGTTTCAAATGCCTGGACATGCTGCATGTGTGGTAGGTGAAACTCCTCAGCCTACACATGGCAAATACAAGGGATCGGTCTCACCCTTCACCCTGCAGTTACCATTGCTGCCATAGCAACTTGGCCCCATATATTCAAAGTTTAAATGTGTTTGTAAACCCGCTGCCCTCCAAACCAATTCTGTGTGCTCCAGTGACTTCACTGGGCAGTTTGGCAGCAGAGGGCCACATTGAATTCTTCTCAGTTAAAATTCACAGGAGTTATAGTTTAACACTGAAAGGCGCTGTGCAAGAGAACCACAGGAGCAACCAACCAGGCTGAGGTTTCTTTATGAACTCTGATTTAGTGATTTAAATTTATTTGGTTTTCTGAGATGGTCTAGAGCTCATAGGCAGTGTATTACTCTATCTTGGCTGACAAGAGGTAACTTCTAAAGATGCATGACCTTAGTTTCTTGCTGTCTTGGAAACATAATGATATCTCTACCACATTGGGAGTAATACTTTAATAAAAAGTTCCCTACCCCATCTGCAGTTATGGCCATGTTATGTGCTCTGCCACAGTAATAACAGAAACACATCAACATGAACCTTGCTGGAAATAGCTCTAGCATAGCTCTGAAAGCCATTTCTTCAGGTGAATGGAGTAAAGAGAAATTTCCATCTCCAGGAACACATGAGACTTTCCAGTGCACTTCAAAGCTTGGCCAGCTGGAAGCAGGAGCTGTAGCAAAGGGCTCTGGAGCCTGTTTGGAAGCTGACTCCAGCACAGGAATTGAAATAAATGAATTTGGCACCTAAAAGGAGGTTTTGTGGAGTCAACGCTTTCTAAGCAGAGGACAGAGAGAGATTTGGCAAGGTTGGTGCATACATTATTGACATTTTAATGTCACAAAGGGGTAATCCCAGGTCTAACTCTGAGCCAGCTGAACTTGTCATGGTCTTGAAGCCCACCCTTCTCAGTATTGGGCTGAAGGGATGCTGAAGTGACAGCCTGGGTGGGCAGGGGAGTGCTAGACACTGTCAGAAAATACACACATGCAGAATAAACACCCTACCCTTTTTGTACTAACCTGTGATTTTCTGCATTCCCTACTACCCACCTACCAAAGATAAAGCTTCTTATGTTGATAGTTATCAGAGAATGAGCATGAGAATGTTGAGAAAATAAATAATTTATACCTGCTTTTGGTTGTTCAAACTGAAACCAGGAATCTTTCCGAAATGGAAATCAATGATGGCTGGCATCATTCTCAGAACATTGCCTTGGGACACCAAGTGCACAAATGCTTTGCTGATATTTTGGACACAGTGCAGAAGAATTTTCCAAGTGATTTTCCACCTCCCAGGAAAAAAAAATATTGTGTTTTCCTATTTGCATTTGGACAACTATTTGTATCTTAAAGCAAGTATCCGCAAAACATTCATGCCTTGCAGCATTTTAAAAATTAATAGCACAGAAGGAAATAACACTGGAAATAACACTGGCAGTCTAGCACAATTTTTTCTGTTGGATTTGGTAAGAATGGGATATTCTGTGTAAAGAAAGTCTTGTTTCCTTATTTGCTTAGGGATCAGAACCGTTGTCTTTAGCTTTCTTTTCTCCTGACAATTTGTTCCTGTAATCTCCTTATGTTCCTACATTAAAACCTTTGGCTAAATTGAGAGGTGGCTTAACTGAGAATTTAAGCTACACATTAGTAAACATAACAGGAGGCAATGGAACAAGTCACCCCACAAGGAGAGAAAAACAGTGAACATCAGGAATCTGTGCTGCTGCCTCACCTACTTTTTATTCACTCTTAAAAAAAAAAAGTTTCCTGCAACAGAATTTTCAAGTTACATCTGCTCACACAAAGCTCATGATATGCAGAATAGTGTGCACCATGGCTAGGTCTGTTCTAAGGAGATAATAATGGATTTTAATCAGTGGCAAGCACAGGAACTGAGTGTCTCTCATTGAGAATCTGAGCACATCCAGGGGAGCCAAGGGGCAAGAGATGGCCCTGTGACCTTGTCTGGGGGCACACAGAGCTCCTCAAAGTGGCTCAGCAGCAGCTGAAAGCATCTTCCCAAGTGCAAGGTGTTACCAAACCCTTCCAAAAAACCACCCAGGAGGGGATTCCAGGTCACTCTGCTCAGGGATGGAGAGAGGAGGCAGAGGAGCGCTGGAACCTCTCAAAGGCAGAGGAGCTCTGGAAACCTCTCAAAGAGAGAGGAGCTCTGGAACCTCTCAAAGGCAGAGGAGCTCTGGAAACCTCTCAAAGGCACAAGGAGCTCTGGAACCTCTCAAAGGCAGAGGAGCTCTGGAACCTCTCAAAGGCACAAGGAGCTCTGGAACCTCTCAAAGAGTGTTGCCATCCCCGTTTCTCTGAGAAAGGATCATGCTCCATAACCAGCACAGCAGATACAGAACTGCAAACCTGTTTTCTGCAAGAAAACCAGAACTGCATCACCCAGAACCAGAGCAGCACCACTAAGGTGCTCAGTTCTGCAGGGAGCAAGGGGCTTGTGGAAGGAATAATTCTAAAGCACCAAGCCAGCATCAAAGTTTCAAACAAACCTCTTTGGCTAGGACATTTTCCTTGCTTTTCCCCCTCTTCAAAACATGATCCAACAAAGTGTCTCACCCTTTGACTGTCTGGGAAATGTGATAAGTTTGATCAGGGAAAGAAAAATTTCTCCCCCAGCTCTATTAAATTCTGTGGGTGTCCTGAGAGGAGATGATCTCTGGACAGCAGCAGAATGTATGATTGCAAGCAGACAGTAATTTTATTACACAACTGCCCAATGGCACTTCTCTGAAATATTTTGAAGTTCTGTGGCATAGAGAAAGTCAGCATTTCTTAAAGCAGTTTAAACCATAAAACAGAGTAGTAACCAGCAGGGGAAAATAAGAATAGCTGTTCCTTCAGAATTTTTGAGTGATTAGACTAATTTTCAAGCTTTCTTGTACATGATCTATTATTTAATCTCCCACCTTACTTCATAGCAGCAAACAACAGTCTATTTTAAACCTCTGTTTTTCCTCCATTACGAGAGCATTGCTCTCTAAAAGAATGGATTTTTGTAAAATGCTAAGAAAAAGCAGGAGCAGCTCCAAAAAAGGTTCAGATGGCTGTGCCAGTCCTGCTGCTGTGCCATGTCACTGCTGCTGTCAAGAATATTCCTCACCTTGAAATCAAAGGGAATTTTAAAATAAGCAATAAAATTAGAAGATCAAACGTGAGGTGAGGAAAGTGGGATCTGGTCCAGTACTTACTATATTCTTTCCCATATTTGTGTTATCATGCATTAAAATCAGTAAATGCTCTAACTGCAATTTATGTCAGAGTAAAAAGGTGAGGAACAATCAAGTTTCTACAATATTTTACTTTCATCCCATAACATGGTATAACTACTGCATTTTCCCCCCACTTGATTTCTTTGCAAGGTTATCTTAGAGTTTCCTCCCTCTTTATTTGAAAGGATGAATTCTATTTCTAAATAGATTTTCTCAGCAAAATTTTCAGATTTCTGTTCTTACAGTTTCTTCTCATTATATTAGCACTTTCTTTTTTTTCCCCCACGCAGCTCTTGCTAATACAAACTTGCATTTACATGTTGTTTATTGGGCCCATAAACAAATTAACATGCAGGGTGTTAAATAACTACTAAAGCTCTTGTAAAAATATGTCTAGAATGTGTTTGAATTAATAATAATCACATCAAAATAGCAAAGATGATTCTATCTACCTCTTTCCTTTAGATATTTTTTTAGATCTCCATAACTTTCTGAGAAGCTGTGCTTAAAACATTGGTGTGAATACAGAGCAGGAAATCTGAAGTAATTTTCTTTCAATCCTTCTCAAAACTCCTCTGCATCTGCTTGTGCAGCAGAACAGCTCTGGGGACACTGAAAGGGTGCTGTGAAAATCACTGCCCCATAAAGTCCTCGCTGGCTGCTGCTTAGAAAAGGAATTTGTGAAGGAATAAAGGCACTTTTTCACCAGGTTACAAAAAAGGAGAAGGAAGAAATAGTTTCCAGTTGCTGGAACTAAAAAAGGCAAGGAAGTGCAAGTGCATGCAAAGAGGGAAAACCACAATTCTCCTTTGCTAAAAGGAAGGAATGATGTGTAAAAGGCATTCAGGAAAACATTTCTACCCCAGCCACAGGAAAGATTTGTGTATAATCAACTTCTGTGTGCTGCAGAGCAGTTGCCGACGTATTTTCATGCAAGCTGATGTTGTTTTCCCTGCTTGAGTGGCATAGCAATAATAAATACATTTATTATTCATTAAATGCCTTCAAAATATTTTAATATGCCTCAGCATTTCCAAGGTGTTCAAATCACAGCAGTAAAACACCCTGCTCACATAATTTGCTGCCTTAACAACTGAATATTGGAGTTTGTAGTTTAAAGTTTCTGAGTGCGTGTTTTCAGACAGAGTGGAGAATCACTTTAGGTATCTGGAGTCAAATCCTTAAAAGAAGCTCTCCTCCTAAAAAATCACACCTGTTCCACCTACCCTCCCTCAAAAGAAACACAGTTCAATTCTCCTATATTTTATAAAATAAAATTTCATAAAATAAAGTTATAAAATTCACCAAGTTCAGAAGTTGTCAAATCAGGAAAAGGACGTTTTTAAGGTAAAGGCAGACCAATAGATAGGTGCTGTAGTATGTGCATACATTGTTTTGTGTGATTTGGTTTGATTGTTTCCTTTCTATGCACAAAAACACCCCAACAAATCAAAAAAAACCCACCCAAAAAGACCCAAAAAACTAAACCAAACCAAACAAACTAACTTAAAGGAAAAAAAAAAGAAAAAAGAAAAAAGGAAAAAAGAGAAAAAAAGAAAAAAGAAAAAAGAAAAAAAAAAGAAAAAAAAGGAGAAAAAAAAGACAAAAAAAGACAAAAAAAGAGAAAAAAAAGAGAAAAAATAAAAAAAGAACCCCAAACCCTGCCCCCTCCAAAACAAACAAACAAAATCAAAAACCAAACAAACAAAAAACAGGAAAGGAATTATGAATCAAGATTTAGTCTTATAATTTTCTTTATTTGCTATTTGGAAGTAAGACTTCACTGGCCACAGGGTCCCAACCTAGATTTGCATGATGGAGAGCTCTGCATTGCATTTCCTCAGTGTCAAAGCAGATGGAAGGTGATTTATGGCCTTCATTGTTTATGGGGATAAAGGAGGAGAGAATTATGCCCAGATCACTGTGTCCCAAATAATTCCTTAAGGTTATCAAGTTTGCACAGCTCTGTCTTATGTTAAGTTTATGCCGGAAAAAGAAAAATAAATCAAAAGAAGAGGAAGTGAACCACTGAAGCAGGGAATGTACCAAAGCACACAGTGCTTATTTATCTACAGCTGAACCACATCAACCAGGGGGAAGTTTTATTCCCAGTCACTGCTCAAGCTTCCAGTGAAATACTCCCTGATTATATTATTGTCACCAAGTCCAGCATTTGGTGAACTTTATCTACCATTAGAGTCTGGCAACATGGAGGCCATAAGCAAATAAATCTGAAAGCTAAATGAAATTTTTGTTCTTAAAAGATGGGCATTTGAAACACCTAACTGCAGTTTCCAGTGTTGTGTCCGGTGAGATGCAAAGAGAGAAATCCTTCAGAGACCTGAGAGCAGCCTGTGGTGCAATGAGCAATGCCATGAGATGCTCAACCCTTCCAGCAGCCTGGAGATGCCTGGAAAGGGTTCAGAGACACTGCAGGCATTATCCCAACATGATTTGAACTGGCAGAAACCTCTCACCAAGATACAAAATAAGGCTAAAAATGAATATGTGTTATTTCCTGCATGTCTCCCAGGTAAGAATGCAGAATTCCAGGGGATGTTTCCCAGAGTTCTGGCAGTGACAGAGCTGCCACTCATGAACTTCAGCACATCCCAGGAGCCAGAGCTGGTTTTGCCATTTGCTAACATCACTGCACTTTGAAACTTAAAATGAAACTTGTTACAAAGACTTGTCACAGGGAGCTCTCTTTCTGCTACAAGAACTCTTGTTTTCACATTAATGAAGCCAGGCATTGACAAATTTGCTGTTGTTTAAGGCAAATGCTGCTGCAGGGGTTATATGAGGCTGTGGTCTCAGTCAATGTGGTATGGGATTTACCATTCAGCTCCAAAATGAAAAAGTGCAATTAAATGCTCTTGAAAATGTCCTGTGCTAGGAAGAAAAGACTTCCAAAATAGATTTCTATCTACTTGGTCCTAGTCCATGGTTCTTTAATGTTTCTGCAAGCAGTAGTGGTTTTGTCCTGCAAGACAAATACCCATTGATTTCAGTTTCTAATGACTGCTGGGTCAGGCTTCCTGTATATTTGTTTAATTAATTTTTCTGACCTTCCTTCCATTTAATACTTGGGATGACAAATGTCCATTTTAGCAGCTGTGTGGATGTTAGTCTGAAGCACCCATGATGTCAAAGGCTTTGTATTCATTTACTAACCAAGTTATTTTGGGCCCTTTTAAAAATAATATGCACGGTCAGCACAGATTTATGATTTGGGTTTTTTTCAGGTCAATCTCATATCACATGGATTAAAATTAATTCATACACATTAGCCTACAGGAAAGAGATGGTTACTGTTTCTTGAGATATGAGGAAAACATCTGAATTCCAGGGAGGATTCCAGATAAATGCATTAATTTTTAAAGCTGAAAAGTTCCTTCCTACTTTAATTAGCAACGCTTCAATTTTCTGCCTCAACATTCAATAATAAAGGTGGAGACTGGGAGAAATGCCATGTCCAGTACAGAGACTGCAATGTAGAGGCAATTCCAGGTGCCATCCAGCAAACCAAGCACGTGCCTTAAATCTGACAGTATTGGCTGGACTTAGGTTAAAAGCCAAAGGCAGAGGAATAAATTGTTTCTTGAATCCTTCCTAGAAACCCCTTTTCTCATTCAGATCTTAGCTCAGCTGGTTTGAGCAGGGTGCTGATAACACCAGGGCTGTTGTGAGCCCTTCACTCAAGAGCTGGACCCAATAACCCTCATGGGTCCCCTCCAGCTCAGAACATTCTGTGAATCTGTGAAGTGTTAAGTCTACATGAAATTAGGAACCTAAATGCAATTTTATATCTTGTGCTCACTGCTTTACTCTCAACCTGCCCTTAGTACCTATTTAAAGCCGGGCATGTGCCTAAATCCTTGCATGAAAACTGCATTCAGATAAGTGATCTAAAATTAAAGCATCACCCAGCTCTTGTATATTTGCAAATCAAATTTGTTTTGACAACAGGTTAACATAAGACACAGATAAGACACAGAGCCTAGAGCAAGACTGACTGGGCTGTGTGATTTAAGGCTCTGCAATTACAGACAATGCCCAGGGATGGGATGCTGCCTCTCAAATGTGAGTGCTCAGGTTCTGCCAGGACTCTGCTGCCTGCACACCTGCCAGTGAACTGGAGCAGGTGCCATGCTACTTCATGGAAAACATTTATTAACTCAGTGATTTATTTAGTCTATTTAAAGAAGGTGGAATAAAACACTGGGCTGGCCATAATGATTATGCTGTTGTTATTTCTTTTTTAATTAATATTGAGCAACCTGTACTGCAGCCAACTTCAAGACACTTCAGACTTGCACTGCTCATTGTCTGGCTGGAGAACAAAAACCTTGGTAGAATAAATAATGTTTTCATTCTAGGATTCTACAGAAAAATACTTTTCCTAGTATCTTCCTTGCACAAAGAAAAAGGACTCTTGATTTTTCCTACCCCATCTTACAGGGAAAATACTCCCCTTTTTCACTTCATCTCTGAGATATGAAATCTAAAACTCAGAAACATAGGCAGTCCCAGATCTGAGGGTCCCACAGAGGAGAAAACCTGTTTCTGCCTCACCATGCTTCTTTAACTCAATGCAATATTCACCAGGACAGAGCCAGCCACGGTCCCCTCACCCTGCTGGCCTGGAATAAATGATTTTTTGCACTTTTCCATCCCAAACCCTCTGTTCCTCCCCTCCCTGCAGTTTCCTGTGCTTGCTCCCAGGCCTGCTCTGGGTTATTGAGAGGGAATTTTATCAACACATTCAAACTGAAACACCACAGAGATTGATATCAGAGATTTGCCATTGGGGCAGAGGGAAAGAAATAAAGAGAAGAACAGCTGGGCTCAGTGCCCCCAGCTCAGCATGTCTGACCACCATAATAGAGATTTCTGCTTGTTTCTAGAAGCTGAACATTATATTAACCCCTGGGAAAGACTTTTTCAGCTTGCATGGGAGACAGCAGGGTTTTGGTGCTGCTACATGGCAGCTGCCCCTCTGTTGAGGTCAGTGGGACAGAGGCAGTGACTCTCAGTGCCCAGTGATGCTCTCTGAACCCTCTGAGCCACAGAAGAGACGCAAAGCTGACCACAAACTCCTCCTGGTGCAATGGTATAACACCATGTTGAGCTAAATCCACAACAGAACAGCCTTCAGAAGCTATTTTAATCAATTAAGAACAGTTGGACCCTTTAGCACATAGTTACCATCATCTACTTATTATGCACTTAAAATGCAATTATAGACAGGAAAATAATGTTCCTTTTCTATTGGCCTCGTTTTCCTTGAGTGAATTAAGTCTGCTTCTCATCTGCATTCCCAGTCCCAGCTGCTTCCTGACTGAGACAGATCCTGGAGGCTTTTTATATCCAGGAGCAATGCAGCAAGGCCATATGTAAGGCCAGCGTGTGTGTGGGAGCTTGGCTGGCTCCTGATTTATTAGGCTGCTCCAAGTTCCAGTGAGGAATCATTCCCTGGGTGGTGATTCATGAGGTAGCAAAGAACCCAGATCCAGTTCCCAGGCTGTTTAGGGTTAGAAAAGCAATAAAAAAATAATAATAAAAAAAAACCAGAAGGGAAGATAGTTTTTGGAGTGCCTGCCTGTGACAGAGCAGGTCTCTGAGGCTATTAATTACCCAAGACCGGTGGTAAAGTAGAAAAGGTGAATGTATAGCAAAGGAGTTTTCCTAAACATATATAAATAGCAAACCATTACACTTGCACTGGAAGAAGAAAAATCTGCAGACAGGGCAAAGCTCAAGAGCTCCCAAGCCCACAAATGCTTGTGTTCCCTGAATGTCATTGATGCAAGTCACTTGCTGCCATAATTAGCTTTGTCAGAAGACCTGAAATAAATAGAAGGGGAAGGAGAGGAGTCCCTGCAGTACAAACTGATGGGGCTCTGTACCAAGGTGGGGTGTGGAGAGGATACCCCTAGTTTCTTAAATCTGCTTTCCTTCCTGGCCATGGCATTTACAGGGTCATTTGATGGACAGATATGCATAGGCTGGCCACATTTCACTAGGAGATTGCTCCACAGCTTCAAGGTTATATTTATGAGAAAGCTGCCAAATGCTTTAATTGGTGCCCACTGCAGTAGGTCATCAAGAAAAAAAAATTAAAAACCAAACAAACCCACCCCAGGGCAGCATTCAGGAAACTGCTTCATAGGAGAAGTTTTAAGTTGTGACAAGACAGCCTGTCAGACTTCTGGAAGACTTACTTTAACCTATACCTTCAGTAGATTCCGAAGGAATAATTTGGACACTGTTCTTTGTGGTCAAGCACAGGTTTTTTATGCTGCTACTATAATATTTAAACACTTCCTATTAAATATTGCATATCAATAGAACTGGCTATATCAAAGAGCAGATAATTGCTGGCACTTATTTTTCAAAGTCAAAACTCTGCTTGAACTTCCCTTTGAGAAAATTAGGGTTTTATTAGCTGGCAGAGAGGGGGAAGTGATTCCAAGGGCAATTTGGCTTGGGAATGCAGTGTTCCCATCTTTCTGGCAATGAGGCTTTCCTGAGAGAGAAAGTTCAGCAGGGTTTCCTGAGCCTGTTTAGCTCTCACACCTGATTTTATGGAGGCTTTGGAAGATGCTGAGATGGTGCCTTCAGCCATATGAACCCAGCAATGCACAACCCCCCATCTTTCTCACTGCAAAGTCAGTAGTGAGTCAGTGCATGGAATAAAAAAGGCTGAGGAGGAGGAGGAGGAAGTCTAAAGTTTGTGTTTGTCACCAATGCCAAGTGTAGGCTGCCAGCCCATACCTCCCACTGACTGCATGGAGGTGTCTTGGCAGCGCCAAATTTACTCACTGTCACACTGTCCTCAGCCCCGAACCCCCCAGATGTGCTGCCCTTGATTTTCCTGCTCATGAGGGGCATTTACTACCATTGATGGCATTTGTGTTTGCTTAGCCCCAAAGCACTGGGTTAAAGTGGAGCACTCGGAAGTTTCCAGCTGCCCACAGTCTGCCTGCCTGAAGTCAATGCAGTTTTTATGAGGCATTTTATTATTAAAAGAATTTCTCTAGAAATCAGCCCTCCCACTGCCTGTCCAACATTTACAAAACTAATTTAGTTCAAGGGTGCTCTCAGTCATGTAAATAGAAGCCAGACATTTTTCTCTGCCAGGGGAAAGTCATTCAAAGAGAGGTACCCAGCCATGTGCAGGCCCTATTTTACCATGCCCATAAAGGGCTATTTTCTAGCTGAGTGCTGTATATCTCAGTGCTGTGGAAGGGTTTGCAGTTGCAGTGTTCCCTCAGCCCCATTATTTCCCCTGTGTCACTCCAGGGCTGCTGACCTTGGTGGCAGGACATGCCCCAGGCTGTGTGTCAGAGCATCCCCAGCCCCAAATACCTCACCCACCAGCCAGTACATGACTGCCCTCCCTGAGGCTTGGCATATTCACAGAAACTGAATTTTACAGCACTCTCAGCTGCTTCCCATTGCTGCCCCTCAGAGCTGAGGGTGCAGCTGGGGCAGTCAGCGCATGGACAGAGGTGCTGGAGGAAACCTCCGTTTCATTGTCTCCATTTGCAAAGTTCACTTTGCAGGGCAGACAGAGAGAAGGCAGAGCCCAGACTTACAGACTGGGGGCAATGTTGGAGGTTTCTGCTGGTGAAAGAGCTCCCTTGTATCTTTGCTTAACATCTTCTCAGCTAATAATAAGTTTCAGTAATTCAGAAAAATAGAAGCAATAAGATGTTATTTGCCTTCCTTTGTAAGGGTTGACTCCTTAACTCAGCTAGAATTGAGGTCTGTGCTTTGCTGTTACAGGTGGCTTGAACAATCCTGCCTTAAACAGACAACTTGAAACAAAACATGGTCCCTTGCCTTGTCCAGCCATAGACAATCCCTGAGACTGTGTTAGCAGCCCCTACACAAACCCTGAGCATCTCACACACCTCAGGCTGTACCTACACAGAGGCTGCACCCAAAAGAGAGCGTGCATTTTAGTATAGAGGGAACCACTTTGCCCCAGCCACAGCATCCAGATAACTCTTTGTGTTAATCTGCAGTGACGTGGGACAAGACCTGAGGGGCTTTTTTTCTGTGAATCAGAAACAGAGCAGAACTGGGTAAAACCAGTTGTCCTTGTTTGCCTTCTATGCTGACCCATGATGGAGTTATAAATCTCCTTCTGCCACTTCACTCCCCCCTTCTCAATCAAACTCCTGCCTTGAGAACCCTGACTGCTGCTGGCACATGAGCAGGAGCAGCTTCTGAGCACAGCCCTGATGGAACAGCACCAGCAGCCGAAAAGCAAGGGCTGCCTTTGAGCTCAGTGTCCTGCCCTTCCAGATGCTCCAGGCTCGGCTGCAGCACATTGAGCCTGTGGGAGATCTGGAGCCACTCCCTACCATGAGGCTCAGCACCAGAATCATCTAGAAGACCTTGCAGGGAAAACAGTCCAAGGAGAAACAAAGAATACTTAGTTAAAAAAAAAAAACCCAAAACCAAAACTAAACAGTTTTGGATCTGAATTTGCATGTAAATAAAAATTTGCTTTGAAAAATCTAGTTCTATATTGAGTCATCACTGCAGTCCTGTTAGCTCCTGTCCTAACATAAATATTCACACAGAAGTACATCAAATGAGGTAGGGAAATGTATTTAATCCTGCTGGTGTCATCATTTCATGCTCCCTGCACAGTTTTTAGGGATCATGGGCCGGATGCTCCATGTGTGTCTGGTGAGAGGGTGCTCAAAGGTAATTGTCTCTTCCTCAGCACTCACAGATGTGGGATGGAGTTCCTGTGTGTTAGATGTATTCTTGCTTCTGGCCCAAAGTCACCTGCACTGCAAAGCAACTCTCCATTGCCTGCATTTGCAATTAATTTAACTTCCAAGAGCATGGGCATAAAACAATCTTGTGACAATAAAGAAATAGCAGCCATGGACAGGCAGAGACCCACTGGGACACATCTCACCTTATTATTCATAGGACTGAGCTGTTTGAGTTTAGTTTCTTTTCATGCATGAAGAGCTTTTGAGGAATCTCATTATTGCACTGAATATAAATATATTCAGTAAATATGAAGAGACAGAGTTAAACTAGAAGCAAAGATCAGTGCCTGGTTTTAAAAGTATTAGAGCTGTATTACTTACAGATACAAATAGAGATTGAAGCTGAAATTGGATCAGATCTTAAATACCTTTTCTCTTAAAGGGGCTTTCCAGGGGTTGCCCAAAAGCATTGGTAACCCAAGAAATAAGAATATAGGAAACCTGTTATGGGGTAGACCAGAGGTCTGAGGGAGGTGCTGTTTGGGGACTCTGCGTCGCATTTGGCAGCACATCCTCCAGCACCCACAACTGCTCCTTTAGGAAGTCACAGGGAACACTCCTGAACAGTGGTTTTAAGGTTTGTTTCTGGGCCTGCTGTCTCTAATTCATCCAGTTAAAAAAGCCTGCTGGTGCTGTCTGCAACCCTCTGTGTAGCAAGTTTTGGGAAGTCACTACCTGCTGAATAAAGAAACCCTTTTCTCTATAACAAGCTGGTTGTCTACCAGTTCACTGAATGCCCCCAATTACCTGTTTTGAAAACTGGTGATTGATTTTTTTTTTAGAAGGGAGGAAACAATTTTCCCACTTGCCTGATCTGTGATTTTTGTATAGCTCAAACATGATTCCTCAGCCATCTTTCCCCCATCTTCTTCAGACACTTGTAAAACAACTGATCATTTTAGTTATCCTAAAGAGAACTCCCTTGGGGCAGGCATCCATTCCTCTGCCCACTTTCTCTGCTTTCAATCCACAGTGATCCCAGTCTATAAAACACAAAATAAAAAATTATAACAAGGGCTAAAGGAGCACTTAAGTTTGGGACATCTGGGCACATTGAGAAGTCAGTGTGATCCCTGCAAGGGAGAAAAGACTTTCCAAACTGCTGAGTCAGTCCAGGCAAGCCCTCCTGGCTCCCTGTACATTAAGTTCACTTGAAAATGTTCCTTGTGGCTAATGGTGCATTAATAAGGTGTTGGCTGTCTGGGGCTGCTAGGGGCTGTGCCAAAACCAGTCCTTTATAAATCGAACATGTGCAAAGGTTCTGGCAGTCTGACCCACTGACAAGCTACTGATCCAGCTGAAGATGTGGAGATGGGATGTAATTGCCCACAGTCTTTTTAATCAAGGACTACACTGCCAGTAATCTGCAGCAGTGACAGAGGAAAAAACATCAGGCTGTAACACACGTCTGGAATCAAAGCACTTTTCTGTACAGTCTTAATTAAAGAGTGTTTCTGACTACAAGTTTTATAGAAAAGTCAATGAGCTTCCAGCTGAGGAAAGGACCTTTCTTGATGTGATGAAAAGGCTGCACATATATTGAGAGAATGCACATGAGTACATGATCAGAAAAACCCATGGAGAAACACAGGTAGCACTCAGGCCATGGGTTATGCTTGGGAATATCTTCAATACAGGTTGGGATGAGAGGGAAGGAGGGAATGAAAAAGCACTAGTCACTCCCAAAACCCTGAGCACAAACAAAGCTATGGCCAAGGTCATCACTAGCATGGATCAGAACTGCTGCAGGGAAGCATGGGTATGGCATGAGTATGGGTACCTGAGGATTCAGCTAAAGGGGGTCCAGGGAAATGTCCCAGAAATGAGAATGACAACCAGGGTGATAATCATGGGGTGGCTTTTCACTGCTTGGACAGCCTTCAGTATCAGGCTGTGCTGGTGTTCACTAAATTGGTGCTCTGCCCACCTCCTGCCACCAAAGCCCAGTCAGAAACAGGCCCAGGATTTCACCTGAGAGATCATTTTGACTGTTCCCTGTCTTTGATTAAACACAAATTTTATACCCATCCATCTGGCACTTCTAATAAATACATTCTGCAACCAAGAGATACTCAAAGTTTACAAGTTTAACTTGTCATCCCTCTAAAACCACATTGTAACATAACAATCTGTCACAGAGGCCAAGTTTAGCAGGATTTCATAGAATCACAGAATGGTTGGGGTTGGAAGGGACCTTTATAAGTCATAAAGCTCCAAGCCCCCTGCAATGAGTTGGGAGATCTGGAATGAGATCAAGTTGTTCAGCCTTACCTTGAATATTTCCAGAGATGGGGCGTCCACTACCCTGCAGTGTTTTACCACCCTCCTTGTAAAAATGTCCTTCCTTATATCAGATCTAAATAGAACCTGGTTTAGTTTAAAACCATTGCCCCTTACCCTAACACAACAGCCACTGATAAAAATTTTGCCCATTTGCACAGGCAGCTCCACCAGCCAGCCTTGATGCCAAAACCCAGCCTTGGAGAGATCTGATTTACTGCAGCAGAAATTGCCCACATGTCCTGGGAAGGACAAGAGACAGAGACCATGAACAGCTGGGTTAAGATCCTGCCTGATCCTCACTCATCTCAGCAATGGGTCATTTATCCTTTCACCCAGCCTCCCTGGTGACATGCCAAATTTGGAGGCTGCTATATTTGTTACCTACCTACAGAGCTATAGACCAGAGCTCAATTATCCTTAAATTCTCATCAGGATCCTTCACTCCAGCCTGGGCTGTCATGGAAAATGTAATGCATGTCCTGACTCAAGGTTTTGGTTCATTTGTAATAAAAAATCATCTGGCCTCTCTCTGAAGGAAGATGCAATCCATCCCTGCTGGGAGACAGTGGAAAACACAGTTTATGTGGGTGCCAACTGGATCCTCCTCAGAAAAAAATCTTTTGTGCAGTGTTCATGTGCAGAGCTGTGCAGAAAGGGAGGGGGATCTGAGAACAGGAAGATTTTCTGTGCTGTTGAGCTGTTTGGCTGCTCACACTGGTTCCAGATGGTGCTGGAGGCACTCAGTGCCTCTGAAAACAGGCCAACTTTGACTCTCCCTGTTCTTATAGCAGCAGGAGAAAAACTGTCCCCTTGAGAAAAGGAAACAGGGAAAAACTAGTAATGATACTGCTGCTTCTCCTGTTGGCAAATTAGAGCTGGAATTAGATAACGTGCTGCAACAATTCTGGTTTTCCAGCTGGAGAGGGAGAGAAGCTGCTGTGGGTGTCCCATGCAGCACAAGGCTCTGCTCCCTGGAACAGCCCTAACCCAAACTCATCTGGATCACCTGGGGCCCCCAAATTTTCATTTCAGATCTTCAGTTATTCTTTCCTCCTATTCCTCAAGTCTATGTAAGCAGGGCTGGTTTTGCCATTGTTTTCTGAGGGTTTCTCACCAGGTAAGGACCCAGCACCATTTCTGGGCTCTGGGGCTGCTCCTGGGGGCTCCATTTCTGCCCAGGGCACTGGCAAGGGAGGCTGGCAGTGTTAATCCCCATGTCCTGCTTTGCAGTCAGGTCCATATTTCTACTACAGCTCAGGCTGATTCATCCAGTCTTTAAGAGTCCTTTGCAATTTGTCACAGATGTATTTTATGAAAAATCCTCTCCTTAGGATTTTTTCTCCTGAGAAGCTGAGAGGCCTCAGAAATGAAATATAAACAATGGTTATCTGCTGCTGTGGAATGCAACAAGTGCAGCTTTGATTGGTCTCATGTGGTTGTTTTCAATTAATGGCCAATCACAGTCAGCTGGCTCAGACTCTCTGGTCAGCTACAAGATTTTATTATCATTCCATTCCTTTCTATTCTTTG
The DNA here is from genome assembly GCF_047830755.1 of Zonotrichia albicollis. Lineage (NCBI taxonomy): Eukaryota > Metazoa > Chordata > Aves > Passeriformes > Passerellidae > Zonotrichia > Zonotrichia albicollis. The sequence goes on along the minus strand of NC_133829.1, from coordinate 8,264,142 downwards.
CCAGCCCTCTGATGAAATCCTTTCTTCTATTCTTTTAGTATAGTTTTAATATATCATTTTCTTTTAATATAATGTATATTATAAAATAATAAATCAGCTTGAGAGAGCCTTTTGTTTTTGCAAAAAAAATTAAAAATAATAAAAAATCAGAGTAGCACAGAAAAATATGGGTCATTTTTCCTCCTTGTCAGCTTTACTGCAGTGAAAAATTTCTCCATAGCTTTGCTTACAATTCTCCTGGCTAACAGTCATTGTTTAATTTATAAAATAGCTGCCAGGACCAACAGGCATGTTTGTCTCCTCTCAGAGGATTTAAACAGCAGAGTTTAAAAAGCAGATACTCCATTAAAATGAGTTTATATCATATCTATTCAGACTTTACAGGACTTGGCTTGAAAGCCTAATCCATTTGCTTCTCTCAGACTCCTTTATATTTGCCTCTTGCCTTGATGAAAGGGGATGCACTGAGTGCATCACAGCAGTGATAAGAAAAGCAGCTTCAGCCCCCTTATCAAAACACACAGGGAATGAAGGATGGTCCTGCTCAGACAGATGTTCCTTCTCAAGCTCATCTAGACTTCTCATATCCCAGGTATTTCTTTGCATTTTCTGGGCATTATCTCCTAAAGGATGAATCAATGATCCCAACAGCCTCAGGGTGGAAGCCAGCACTGCAAGGATGGGCTGGACCACATTGTACAATCCCTGCAGCTTTCCCACCACAGCAAAAATACAAACTGAGGACCAAAGGTGTTGGGGAAGATGAGACAGGAAAGCCTTATAAATATGAATGCCTGGCAAAAGATGTTGAGAATATGGAAACCATAAGTGAGATTGAAATGAAAGCAAGCTTTGAGATACCTCAGTTTCTGAACAACGGGAAAACAATGGTGTGGTCACTGAAGGCAATCCCCTTTTGATGGAACAACACCCTCTGCTTGCAGACAGTTCCAAGGGTCAGAGCAGACCCTGCCAGCTTGGCAGAAGGGGCCCAAAGAGGAGTTTTTAGGGTTTAAAATATAACACAGTATGGTAATGTAGTGATTCTTATAGGCTGTATGGAAATGCTATAGGATTTGTATCTTGTACTAGATTGGTAAAGAGAAATCAGGCAAGAGTGGGGTAAAGGGGATAAGAGAGTGAGGTTCCTGTTACAATACCATAAATCTTCTTCTGTGCTGAATATTCTAATTCTCTCTAACCAGTCTTTTTGCCTCTCTCTCCCTCTTTGGGGCCTGCTCTGAGCTGTGGCTGCAGCTGCCAGCAGGGCCCTGCACCCAGGTCCTTTGCAATAAACCCCAAACCCCAGCAGGGCCCTGCACCCAGGCCCTTTGCAATAAACCCCAAATCCCAGCAGGGCCCTGCACCCAGGCCCTTTGCAATAAACCCCAAATCCCACAACCTGGCTGCAGAGATCTCTGGTCTCTGTCCATCGCCACCATCCTACCCCCATCACTCCTACCCAAAGGAATGTCCCTGCAGCTGTCACAGCAGTCCCAGAGCTCCCTTCCCCAGGGATCAGTGCCAGAGAGGGGAGGCACAGTCCCTGGGCTGGGGTCTGAGGGAGCTCTGGATTTTCCTTCTCCTTCTGCTCCCCTGTGGATTGAAAAGCAATTGATACAAAGACAACATCATCACATCCTCCTGCATTGCCTGCCCTTGATAATGGCACTTGAGTCCTATTCACTTCCGACTCTTGTGTCCAGCCAAAAACCCATAGAGAGTCCATCACTGATCCTACCCCTCTTTTTCACCTCTGAATGACCATTTCCAGCCTCTGAGAAAGACTCCCAGATGTTCTCACCTCAGCAAAGTTTAATCAAGGATTTCTCACAAAAGTTGAGCTTTGGGAGGCTGGAAATACTTTTTACCCAGGTCCCAGCTGTCCCTCAGTTCACTCAATAGTTCTGAACAGCAACTTTTTCCCAAGCATAGCCCTCTGTTTTTTAATCTTTTGTTAATGAGCAATTCCACATGCTCCTTGAAATGATCATTTGATTTAGGATGCCCTCAAATTATAAGCAGCCCACAGTTACTTTAAGTGTATGCTGCATCTTTTTCTCAATGAAGATTAATGTTATACTTGCCCTGGGGCTATGTGGGAAGGAAACATTTGTGCAACAGCAACTTTTAAAACTTTCCCCAGATTGATTTATGTGTTTATTTGTTTTCAGCTTTTGGGCTCTTGCAAATGATGTCTTTAGTCTTCTGATGGAATACTGGCATCCAGTGATTTACAGCTGGCTAAAAGCTAGTGTGTGGAGAGAAGATTATTTGTGTCTTGACCCTCACTGAGGGCTAGATTGAATAAAGGAGTTTGTATAAACTAAGCTAAGCATAAAGATTTAAAGTCATTATGTAAAGCAAGAAATAAAACAGTTCAACAACCAAAACAAAATGCCAAACAGTGAGTTAAAAACAAAGATTAAACCTGCCTTCAGCTACACAGGAAAAATCTTACTTTTAGGAAGGCAGAGTTCCTGAAATGAAGTATTGATTTTCTGCTGAAAGAATTGTAAGTATAAAAGGACAATTAATTTTTGGACTAAGCTAACGGTCACATTATTGCTCTCTGGGTGAAGCAAGAAGCTCATCTGTCTGTATCCATCCACAGCATTTGACTCCTGTGCTCAGAGGCAGTGAGTTTTTAATCAAACCTAGATTGTTAAGAATATTAGAGTATGATCAAGTGTCCAGGTTACTCCTGTAGAGATTTGAGCTTCAAATTGAAGGTGACTTTTTTTGACAAACACACACAGCACCCCTCTGGAGAAGCATCTTACCTTCCCTCCTGGCCACTCACCTCCAGTCCCTGCCTGAGCACCCCCTGTCCTGCTGAGTCCCCTCTCAAGGGTTTGGGGCTCATCTTTTGCCTTGTTCTTCTCAGCCTTCCCATCCTACACCTTGGAACTCCTGTCCACAACCATGTGCAAAAAGCCAAGTTTGTGACCCAGCAAGCTTTGCTGCCTGAAGCTATTTTGTGTGCCAGAAAAAAGAAGAATATCCCAAACCAGACAGACTAAAAAAAAAAAAAAAAAAAAAAAAAAAAAGGCAAGTAATTAATAGTTTTTAAGTCTTCCTGTATCAGTTCAGATAAATCAAGCAGTTTTCTTTAAACAAGCCATCCAAGCCCTAAATAAATATGCAGACTCCTGAGCAGGATCAATTCAAACCTGGCTGATCTTTCACTGTGATTTAAAAATAAGATTTTCTGCTTGTTTAAGGAGAAATATCGATATGACCTCAGGCTTGCACTTTGCTTTTCCTCTCACAAACGTTCTTGCAGGGAATGTGTGACAGTGAATCCACTCTGGGCACGAGTGGCTCTGGAGCTGTTCCCAAGCTCTGACCGAGTCTGTCCCGCCCCATCCCGTGAGAAGCAATTGTCAATTATTCTTTTTTTGCAGAGCACCCCGGTGAGAGCAGCTTCTGCTTCCAGGTCTGGCTGGAGGCAAAGCCGAGCAGAGCCCGGACACCGCTCAAGCGCCACCGACCGAGGAAACTTTTGAAATATGACTGCAGGGAGGATTTCATCTGCACAATGCTGCTCTGCTGGGATGTGACAGGCTTCCTGCCCGGGTCTGGAAGGTATGGATCTGCTTCATACATGAAATTTGCTTCATACATGAAATCATTTCTCTTCCCTCCCTTTGCCTCTGCTGTTTTTGGAAAGGAGTATAGAAAGAAAAAAACCAAACTCTCCCCAGAGAAACAACAAACCAGAACCAGACACGGTTTTGTAATAAATCCTAAGGGTTGAGATGAGTTGAAACATTAACCAGCTCTCTGCAATGTATGTGGTTCATTATTAGTTTATATTTAAAGTGACAGCGCCATGAATGTCAGCTCAGGAAAAAAAAAAAACCAAAAACATGTATTTTAAAGTATCTTGCATAGGTAGGGGCTGATTGCAAAACTCAGGCACACTGATGAGCACAAATGTTACAGAGAGCCTGTAACAGAGCTGGAACACTAAGGAGGGTGCCAGCACCCTGCATTAGGTCATAAAAATTAAATATAATCTCTCTTCTGTGGCAATCCCTCATGAAAAGGACACTGGGAAACAAAACAACCAGCAAAGACCAAATGCTCAGCATGGAGTCCTCAGTGAGGTAAAGGGCTCCTGATCCCTGACCCAGCTCCAGGGACTCAACAGAAACACAGAAATAAGCCAAGGAGCAGGGCACCAAACCTCGAGGATGCCAACCCCTCTGAAGGGACACAGCTGCAGCCTGCTGCTGGGCACAGAGCCACTCTTGGTGCTGAATTCCTCACCCAGCACAGCTCCATCCCTGGCTGAGCCTGCCTGGGGCACACACCAGCTCCCAGAGAGGTCACAGGGGGAGAGACTGCACTGAAACACCCAGAGGTTTGCAGGAAGACACATTCAGGATGGCTAAATTGCCAAATTGGAACCAGGGATTGTTTCTTTGTTTAGACCTAATCACATTTTCAACAAATCTGAAGAATATTAAAAAACCACAATTCTACAGCTTATTGATGTCAAGCTGGGGAAAAAAATGTAATTTTCTACAATTCAGCTATTCAGAGAAAATTTGATCAATCAAGTGTGAAACTTTATAATTGTTTCTGCTGACTTTTCCTCTCCCAACACACAATGTGTCAACATCAACCCTGCTAGCAAACAAGAGCAAAACATCCAGCCAAGCAGTCTGTAGCTGGAGAGAGAGCTAATTTCAACAGCACTGATGGATTTCACACGGATTTTCACAGACCGAGAAAAACCAACTGCAAAACCCCTCAGCTCACCTGCACAGCGCATCCCAGGCCTGGGATGGAGGGCAGGGGATGCAGGCAGAGCATCCAGCATGGAATTAGTTTGTTTCCTCCTGGGATTCACTTCCACAGCCTCTCCAGAGCTGGATGTGCTGCTGGGCACCAGGGGAGGGAGGAAGGGCAATGCAGGCCCTGGCCAAGGAAATGGGAATTAAACAGGACCAGTTGTGCAGCTGTTACAGGGATGGAGGAGCACAAGGAGCTGGCAGACAGCAGGACACAGCAAGCCCATGGGATATTTGGGAGCTGGACTTCCCCAAGAGGAAACAGTCCTGGTGAACACGTTTGTTTTTTTTTTTTTTTAATTTGGGGACTATTTGGCATTTCTTGCATTTGTGGACTGTCTCTTGCCTGATGTAGAACAGCAGTGAGTTCCAGCCACAATAAATTGATCTCCCAGGCACAACCCCATTCCAGCACCAGCTCTGCTCAGCACCAAGGGCTCTTGCCCTGCCAGGCCTGCAGGAGCAGCATGGAACAGCCCCAAAGCCTGCTGGCACCAACCTCCCATGGCTCACAAACAGCCCCAAAGCCTGCTGGCACCAACCTCCCATGGCTCACGTGAACCCTTTGATGGGCCAGAGCTGCAGAGGGGGCTCCTCTCTGACACAGGCAGGTGAGCAGCCAGGCTGAGTGAGGACAGCCAAAGCCAGATCCAAGAAACACATTGCCCATCAGCAGTAACTGCATGCAGAACAGTGCTCAGCATCAAAACATTACTGTGTTTGTGGGGGAACCAAAAGGAGAGACCAAAAACATGATTTATACACCTCAGAATTCAGCTTTCTTGGAAAAAAATATTTCTAGTCCCACTGAAAATGTCTACTTTTGTCAAAACAGATCAATATAAACCTGGAATCATTAGGTTCAAGCTGTCACTGTAATTTACTGTGCAAACCACAGCTCAGGTGCCACAGCCTTTCACTCTGCTCTCTGGGTAAAGCCTGCTAAAGCCTGGCTATCCTTCCCAAATGTGCTTGTCCCTTCCAGCAGAAGAGAAACATCCTCCAGGCACAGTCCTGAAGCAGAGGGATGCAGCACTTAAACCAGACTTCTATGAGATTGAGTGATGCCATTTTGAAGAGAAAAATCTCCAAGGGAATAGATCTCTACTTGAAACCTCTGATCATTTTCTGACTAAATTATTCATCTTTCCAAAGGGAAAATGCAGTTTTCCCTCCAAGATCAGGACTGATGGATATTACCAGGTAGTTCTGCTATTCTGCAGGAGGTAAATTAAGGTGAAATAATCCCACATGGTACAATAGAATGTCAGAAGGGGGAAAAAAATTAAAAACCACACCCATCCTTGTTGGAATTTCACAAGAGCACTGCAGGAAAAGACTGGGATACATTTGCAGTTTTGATAATATTTTTTTTTCTTTTGTATTCATAAAGTATTCATATTTAATACTCAGCTTTGCTGACAAACCTTTTTCTCATCAAATGAAGTTATAAACTGCAATGTAAGATCTCTTGGCTGGGGAAATAGAGTGGTAGCAGAGTCTGTGGGGAATATTAGACCCCTGACCAGCAAGGTGAGCATTACAAGCCTGACCTCAGTCCTCAGAGATTTCTTCATGAGCTCCTAAGGATGTGACTGGTAAATACATGAGCTCATGAGATGTTTGCTTGGTTTCATTCACTTTGTGTCGTCAGCTTCTTTCATTTCCCTGGCTGTCACAGTAATTTCTGTGCTTTCAGGAAATGAAAAAAAACCTGACATCCTTGTGCTTAAAAATAGACTCAAGAGCCCAGCTGATTTGTATTTGCCTTGTGGGATCTAGGAGGTTGTGAGGCTGGAAATTTACCTGAAAAGGAGCTAATTATGAGATGGAAGAAACTGTGAGCTTGAAAAATAAAGGTCTTCAGTTGACCCTGAGGAAGATTGGCAGGGCTCAGGAGATCAGGAGTGCCTGGGACACCCAGGGCAGCTGCAGGAGCAGAGCTGCAGCCAGATGTGAGGCACCACTGCACAGCACGATGCTGCAGGAGCAGAGCTGCAGCCAGATGTGAGGCACCACTGCAGCAGCCCTGCCAGCAGCAGCAGCCCTCTGCAAACTCAACCAGGCAAACCTGGCTGTGGAATAAAGCTGGGATTTCCTCACTGTGGTAATGGAGTAACAGAAAGCAGCTGGGCTGTTTGATACCCCAAATCCTCTCAATATCTTCTTGTTCCCATCTCTCCTCTCCAGTTAAAGCAAGGATTGCTCTCAGTCAATGATGATTGCATTTGATGTGAATGATTTTGTTGTTTTGTTTGCTGTAAGAGGCATTCCACATTCCTGATCCTCTACACTGTAATCCCCAGCACTTCTCCCTCCCACCTTGGCCAAACATGGATGTCAGGAGAAGTTTCTCCATCCCTGGGCAGTGACTCAGTTCTGTGTAAGGTCAGCTCCTCTCCTTCAGCACAACTGTGCAAAGCAGTTTGTGTTATCAGCTGGTGAGCTGTCCAGAATCAAACTTTCAGAGGGATTCCATCACTGCTGAAGTAATTTTGGTTTTGGATTCAGGTGAGGAGGCCAGAGAGACCTTCAGCTATGCAGACATCTGCAGTGAATAAGATAATTCTTGTTCTAATCACATAATCACCTGTACCTCTCTGGTTGATAAAACATCCACTTAAAAATTATATTGCTCCTAAAAAAAATCTTCTACTGCCTGGAGAACCTTGAGTAGCAGAGATTAAAAGATTATGGAAAATAAGTATGCATAATTTTCACTTTGCTTTGTGCCAGTGAGAGACAGAAAATGTTTGGACAGAGAGGAAAATTGGAATAGAAACAGTCTGCTCTGCCATTTGTCTGATCTTTCACACTAGCAGAGGAATGGAAATATTTTTATGATTAGGAAATGCTGAGACAAGAACAGTGTCTGTGCCTCTTTTAGGAGATGATATTTCAAGCAAATAGTGCTCATTCACTATTGCCTCTCTTTTCTTTGTTAACATCTCTTTTTAGTGTCTAATATTTCAGCAAGAAGCATTTGTGGGCTAAATTAAGGTGGAGATGAGGTTTCTTCTTCTCACAGCTCTCATTCAGCTGAGCTACAACATTTCCACTGGGTTTAATTCCCTGCAAGAATTTAGTAGACCTGTAACAAGTACCTGTGTATTGTTGGAACCCAGGACATTGCTCTGACTGCCCTGGAGGACTCGGGACCCTGGCAGGGGCACAGAGACCTTGGCAGGGAGTCAAAAACACCTTTGCCTTTAATTTTAACCCATAGAAACAATTACCAGCTTTGTGTGAGGAGTTACAAGCCACAAGAGTTTGAATAGAATGATGGTGAATTTATCACAGGGTGAAAAATAGAATTTTGGAGTTTTTTAGAATGGGGGTTCAAGAGGCAAGATGGAGGAATCTGGGCATGTCCTGTCCTTCTCTTTCTTCTTCTTAGCCTCCATCTTCTGCTGTGATGGCGGCACTTTTAGATTGGTTTAGAGTAGAGACAGACTGTCTAACATAGGTGATAGGTATTGGAAAATTATTGTAAATAAAGTACATGTAGATTTTAGTATAAAAAGATAGCACCACCCCAAGGCCATGAACCAATGTGGCGGGCAGACCTCAGCAGATCAGAGAAAGAATGTTATAGATAAAAAGTAATAAACAAGCTTGAGAACCAGAGCCAAGGAATTCTGTCCTCTTCTTCAGTCTCAGGGCTGGGAAAAAGAGACTTTCAACACCTCGGCGTCACCTCGACACCAGAGACCCCATCATGGCACAACCCCTGATTTTCCCCAGCAGTCCCTCGTGCCTGACACCCTGTTTGTATTGCAGGAGCTCGATGATGTTAGGAGCAAACTCCAGCTGGGCTGAGGAGCGGCCCCAGCCATGGAGGTGCCCACCCCAGAGCCCGTGTACGTCGACGTGGACAAGGGGCTGACGCTGGCCTGCTTCGTGTTCCTCTGCCTCTTCCTGATTGTCATGATCATCCGCTGTGCCAAAGTCATCATGGACCCCTACAGCGCCATCCCCACGTCCACGTGGGAGGAGCAGCACCTCGATGACTGACGGGGCTCCCAGGCAGAGCCAGGGGTGCCCTGCTCCTTGTGCCCCCCACAGCCATCCCCAGATGTGCAGGGCAAAGGCGATGTCTCCAAGAGCACACCGTGTAAAGTTATTTGTGCTCAGCAGGTCGAGGTATCAGCAAGCCATTCTGGCAGCAGAGTTTACTACTATGCAGCAACTCTTATTTTACAGTTGTCTCTTATTTTACATTTTAACTCAAGTAGCACAGGATTCTCCAGATTTTCCTGATGTAACTCTTGGTCTAGCACAGTTTGTCCCAACCCCAATATCACCCACAAACCCAGGGTAATGCCATGAAAAAGGAACCCATCAATGCCATGAAAAAGCAACAAGAGTATTCTTCTTCTTCCAGTCTTTCCTGGAAACTGATTGCTTCAAATATTGATTGCTTCCTCAGTCACCATGGGTGCATTTTAGGAAAGGCCCAGGTTTCATACACCAAAGCAACACTAAATAGAAGTGCTGGAGTACCTCTGGCTAAGTAGAATTTTACAAGCAGGTTTATTCTTGCCTCTGATCCTGCACCTGCTCCCCCCACCCCACTGCAGCCATAATTCCAATGACCAGGATACTGAGGCACTCAGATTTGGGGGTCCTGGGCTGCTGTAGACCCCACAGCACCACCTTGCTCTGTCCTAGTCATGCAAAAACTGCCATTTCCTCTGTCATGGGCCCTTGGATTAGTCAGGCCACTGATTTTGGGCTTGGTAGGCACCAAAAATCCCTGGAGCAGAGCCTGGACACTGCTGGTGTGAACTAAGTAAAACCTGCTGTGGTTTTCAAAGAGTGATTCCACATGCAATTTCACCCTTCTTTTGCTCCAGGCGTACTTCAGTGGGATGAGACAGGACTAGAATGACAAGGACAATAAGCAGAGAGACTTTTCTCCCAGCTTTGTCATTCAGACTCCTCAGCATAACATTTACAGGCACACACAATAATAAGCATTCTACCTCGGAGAAATTCAGCTTCTTCAAAGGAAGATTTTTTTTTGCCACAAATTTGTAAGGTACATTTCCTTCTCTCAACTCATTAAGACAGCCATTATGCAAGAAAGTAAAACATGGGAGCTCTGGAAATTTATTTTTTACCTTTGAAGAGTGGGACTGCAGCATTCCAAAGTTCTCAATTCCTCAAATTCTAAGGTTTGATCATGCTTGCCTTTTCTTTTGTTACTACGTGTTCAACTTATGGGATTGAAAGGAAGCAATTCAGAGCAGGTCCTACAAGCACCATGAGCAAAAAAGGCTTGAAAGCACAAAACTCCAAGAAAGGCATTTCTCCATTTCCCCTCCTCACCATCCCACCTGAACCCCAGGTTCTTGCCATGAGACCCCTCACAGTGGGTGGGAAAGGTGGAAGCAAAGGCTGTGGCAAGAAAATTGGGAACACAGACTTTGTAAGGCACTGCTCTAGCTCTGACAGATTTGTTTGATAATCACACAAATCAACTTTTATGTGCCTCAGTCTACTCATCAGTGAAATGGGTGTAACAATTTCATCTTGTCACACTTCATTTTGTCTGTCTAACAATACCAGAAAGCACCTGGAGAGCCTTAGATAGAGACACAGAAATGAGGTTCTTACTCACAGCTCCTCCTGCTAAAACCAACAGGGAAGGTCTGGGTCTTGTTACCCAGGCAGAGCACTTGTCCAGACCCCCATTTACTCTCTCATTACAGAATTTTGGGCCAAGCCAAATGGCACCTGGCTTTTTTACACAGCCCACTGGTTTCTGAGGATGTAAGGTGCTCAACACTGCAAATCCAGAGATCCCAAAACAGCAGGCTATCAGGCATATGGAGACCTCTGCATGGATCTTTTGAACCACACAATTTCTGCTGATCTCCGTTGTAGGAGATCCCTTTCCTGAGGCAGGGAATGCAAAGATTAGCTTTCCTCCTGGTGTCCTCTACAAGAGACCTCCACTGCTTCCACCACCCACTGCAGATTGCTCCTCAGGATGCTATTTAGCCTCAGCTTCTGCTAGCCAGGTAATCATCAGTAACTGAGCACTTTTTCGGGCTTGAAAGTTTAATGTTCATCATACTTGGAGCAAACCCACAGTTCTCTCTCTTACTTATGGGCAAGTCTATCTGTGCCATAGGAATGGATGTCCCAGCTCAAAGAACAACTTCTGTTCCCTGGGCTAAAATTTGGAAACTGTTTTTGTCATTAAACCTTGTATCCCTCTAGTGGGGCTATTTACAAAATAAGCAAAATAACAAAATTACGTCCAGGCTAGGGACACTTTCAGTGTGCAGGTCACCTGGCTGAGCTCACAGCTGGTGCAGAGCAAGGACAGAGCTTGTCCTCACACCTCTCCGTGCCAATACTCCCCTTGGGGTTGATCTGCATGCAGGACTCTGGCACTGGCACATGTCACTGACAAGCCCCAGTTCAGCTAAGGACTTATTCAGGTGCTCAAGTTTAATCCTCTGAGCAGGCTGCCCACCAACAGAGCCAGGGTCAGTGCTGTGGCATGTTCCTGGCCAGGGACAGGAGCACACAGCCCTTGGAGGAGCAAAGCCTGCCTGAGAATGGAGGGTTACAAATGCTGAGGACGCAAATTGACAAATTTGCTTTGCAGGGATGGTTGCCACTTTTTTCTCTCTTTGTCCAGCTGAACAAACCATTTAATGGATTATCCTGAAAATCCTAATGAAAAGACCCCTCTGGGTAGCTTTGTTTTCTAATAAAAAGGTACTTGTCCTCCTGGCATAGCCTGTCCAGTCCATCCTTCTGTTGACAGAAAATGTCCTTATAAAAATCTGGATATTCACATACATGACTACATAAAAGTCAACGAGATTGTTTTTATAGAGAAAATGGAAACCTATTGATCTCTTCACTCTTGTGACCAGTGACAAGACTTGAGCCTGAGTTCAAGGAGCCTTTGGACAACCCTCTGAGGCACATGGTGACATTCCTGGGATGTCCTGTGCCAGGCCAGGAGTTGGACTCCATGATCCTGATGGATCCCAACTCAGCACATTGTAGGATTCATTCTAATTTCTGCCTTTCCCCACTGGTTACAATCACACAGCCTCACTCCTCTTTAACCAAAAGCAATACTGAACATCATGCCTAAGCCAGACATTTCCAGCTCCTTCCCCTGGGGCCAGGGCTCTCCCAGCCCAGGTGAGTCCCTGCAGCTCTGGCTGGAGCCAGGGAAGGGCTCTGCCAGCAGGAACTGCACCACTGGGTTTGGCAGGAATTCCAGCTGCATGCAACAAGTGCCTCTGCTAGTTTTGGTTCTTTTTTAATCATCGTGCCATACTACCAGCAACTGCACTCAGAGGATGCAAGTCAAACTTGTTGCAAGTGTATTTATCTAACATAATAAACAGCTTCAACATGGAAAACCTCCTTGCTGTCTCTGTTGTGGTTTTCTTACTGTTGCCAGGACATCTTTAAAAATACTCACAACACAACATGACGTACAAGAAGGGCACACATTCCTGACAGCCCTCCTTGGAGAGCGAGAGCAGAGATCAGCTCCTGCACCACTACAGATTTTTGGAGCTGAGGGCAGAGCTGATGGAGCCCCAGGTGCTCCTGTGGCTCTGCAGAAGCTCAGCCTTTCCAGCCTTTCCAGAGGGGCTATTCCAGGTTACTCCCTTGGCCAGGAAGAGCACTCAGCTGAACTTCAGCTCAGTGGGGGACTGCAGCATCTGCATTTCAGCAATTCATTATCAGTAACAAATTGCATACCAGAGGAAATAGGGCCACTGAGACTGGAATCCCTCCTGCCAGCAACTGAAAATGAGGAGCATGGAGCATCTGTGGGGGTCTCTTTGAAGGAGCTCCAGAGTATGGGATATGCAGGGTAAAAATCACCCAGGGAACTCCTCCTCTTGAAAAAGATGAGGAGATGAATTTCTAATTCTTTCATCTTGCAAAAAAGAGCTCTGTTGCCTGAAAGCTGAGTGCTTTATAGATCTGCCTGTCCCTGCAGCAAGTCCTCTGGCAGCAGGATCTCTGTGCCTGGAGCCCAGTTTGCCACAAAGACTAAAACGAACTGATAAATCATTTCTTCTCCCCTGGTCAGAAGCAGGGGCTGGAGCCTTTACTCTGTTTTCTGTACAGCTGCCCTGGCTAAGGTAAGAGCAGACCTGAAGTGGGGCCAGCAGCAGCTGAATTTGAGCAGACACCCTGGAAATGTTTTTCTGGAAGGAGTAGGGAGTGATGGCAAGACAGAGACGCACATGATGCTGCTGCAGCCTGGTGTCCCCAGCCTGCTCTGGGTCATTTCAGTCTCAGCAGGCAGCTTCAGACTGCTTCAGCTCAGAAGCCAGCACAGGACTCAGATGGGAAATGCTGTGCTCAGACTCCAGCCATCTCCTTAATATTTTTAAGATTTTTAAAATATTATTTTCATTAAAAATGGTCAATACCTTGCTAGCCCGGAGGAAAACTCTGCTCACACTCACATCTTTAAAGCAATAAAGAATTATGAAAATGCTGGTTGCATTTGTTCTCAGGTCATCATATATAATTAAATTCACAACAGTGTTAAGAAACACTGAATTAGAGAATTCTTAGTTACAAAGCTGCATGTTTCGTACTGGAACCTAGCCAGGCAGCCCACACAGGGAAATCAGAAATCAAAAATGTATTAAAATTGCATTAAGTGTGCCAAAGCCATAAGGAGTGCGAAGTTTTTCAAAACTTATTTTATATTTAAGATTGATTGGATTTCTCCAGCAGCTGCTGCCTTGCCTCTGCAGATCAAAGGAAGGACCTGGCAGGGGTGAGCAGGCAGCAGAGCTGGGCACACTCCAGCCCTGCAGCAGATCCCAGAGCCCCCAAAATGGGATCCCAGGACACAACAGCTCCAGGGCCCCCTGTGCTCTGCAGGGCACCGGAGATGCTGCAGGGGCAGAGCCCTGAGCATCCCTGGATCCTGCACACTGAGGAGTGGGACAGAAACCCTCCCAGGCAGCCCCTCAGGGTTCAAAACCAAGGTGCTGATCCCCAGGCTGAGCCAAGGATGCCCAGCTGCCACCAGGGACCTCTGCTCCTGCAGCATTTCCCTTGGACATTCACTAACTGTGTTAACAGCAGCCCTGTGATGGTGTTCACAGGGATTTTTGGATGAGGGAAGAGATGAGGATCTGACTCCATGTTTCAGAAGGTTTGATTTATTATTTTATGATATATATTACATTAAAACTATACTAAAAGAATAGAAGAAAGGATTTAATCAGAAGGCTAGCTAAGAATAGAACAGGAAAGAATGATAACAAAGGTTTGTGGCTCAGCTCTCTGTCTGAGCCAGCTCACTGTGATTGGCCATTAATTGCAAACATCCAACAGGGGCCAATCACAGATGCACCTGTTGCATTCCACAGCAGCAGATAATCAATGTTTACATTTTGTTCTTGAGGTCTCTCAGCTTCTCAGGAGGAAAAAATCCTAAGGAAAGGATTTTCCATAAAAGATGCCTGCAACACCAGCCCTGCCTCAGCTGCTTATGGAGCAAAGAGTATTGTAAAACCAGAAAGCACAGGCAAAAACCAGAAAGCACAGTTCTATGGTTAAAACTCCATGGAAAACCAAGCACTTGTGCAACACAGAAAGAGTTGAGGTGAAGAAGTTCTTGGGGATAAGGGAAGATGAGAAGGAGGAACAGCTCACAGCAGATTTGTATGGAGCAGCGTGGTGCCAGCACCTCAGCATGTCCCTCACGTACTTCCAAAGCCTTCAATCAATTTTAAAATCCCAGAAATGATCTCCTTCTTTCTCACTAAGCAGCAGCTGTGTGGGCATTCTGAGCAGAAGCAGCAATCAAACCTGAGCAATGTTCTCCTGCCTCAGTGCTTTACACCAAAAGCTGTGTGAGCATCACCCACCAGCCCTGTCCCTCTTCACAAAGTCACCACCTTGACCCTGAACAGCTACTGAGAGAGTGTTTTACTTTGAGTTATCGCTGCCTGGGTAATGGAAGAATTATGAATATTGCTGACCCAAAGGCTTACATCAAAACTATTTTTTTTCCCCCAAGATATCGCATCAATTTCTAATTAGAATCTCTGCAGAAAACTACTTCAGGTGAAGCGTGCCTGCATTTCACAGCAAAAAATCATTGGTTCCTTTAAATTCTGAAATACATTTTAAGGGTTTATTCCATACCTTTTTTTTTTTTTTGTGACAATTATACCAACAGCACTATTATAAATTACACCCAGCTTTTTCATTACACACCAACCAGACGACGCTTTGATCTGTAAGAAAATGCATCTCCAAGTACTAAACAGTGGCTGCCTTTAGTTTTGCTACCAGCAAAATAACAAAAGCAGGTGGAATAGTCTCAGGCAGCATGATTTATTGCCTCTGTGCCCACCCTGTGATAAATCAGCACAGCCCAGAAGCAGCTCCTGTGCCCCTCCAAGAGCTCCCATCCATCCACCAGCCCAGCACTACTCACCCCTGGATCTCTGGCACCAGCATGGATTGCTCCTCTGAACTGCTGAGTGGGATACACCAGGCAGGAGAAGGATGCTCCAGGCTAGCTCAGGAGCTGTGCTTTCCATTTAGACTCACATTTCCATTTCCTCTGGTCATCAGCGAGTCTCTGTCTCCCCACACAAGCTTGGGTGACCCTGAATGAGGCCTCTCAGGTGGCCGACACAGCAGAAAGGTTTTGTTTTTTTCCTCCAGGCTTCTGAAGATCCAAGAAGGATTTTCTTGCTCCACACACAGGTTAGAAACCCACAAACCTGGTGCTGTGACAAGGCAGTGAAAAAGGAGCTCTGAGTCTGTTTGTGGGTTTTTTCCACTTATGTTTGAAGCCAGATTATAAGCAAACTAAGAAAAGTACATCTAAATCAGATGAAAATTAGTTATCTCTAGAAGCAGAGACAGCCAGGCTCAACCCTAACTGAAACAGAATCTTCCAGAAGTGCATGGGAAGCTCTTTGTAGAGGCAACCAACCCAAGTGAAACTGGCACTTCAAAAATAAACTTTTTCCAAGCAGTCAGCCTGTTAGGCTGAAATACTTTCTCATTCCTGATCCTTTCACCAGTGCTCAACTTCCCCCAAAGCAAGAGGAAAGCTCCATGACCTCCATTTTTAATGACCAGGGTGAAAACTGACCCCAGCTGCCTCAGGGGATTGGAGCAAGCAGGAGGTGCCCACATCACCTGTGTGTGTCCCAAAATTTGGGTCAGAGGCTGCTTTCCCCCAGGCAGTGGGTGCTGCTGGCTCCAGGCCAAAGCAGATTGCAGCACAGTGTGCCCTTCACTGTTCCTCACCCAGGGCACCCTGGCAGGGATGGGAACCAGCAGTGCTGTGGCTCCAGGCTCACTGCACTGGCCATGGACCTCCCTTCTCCACAGTGCCCACCCAAAAAGAGCCCTGTCACAGACATCTTTTATGGAAAATCCTTTCCTTAGGATTTTTCCTCCTGAGAAACTGAGAGGCCTCAGGAACAAAATGTAAGCAATGGTTATCTGCTGCTGTGGAATGCAACAGGTAGATCTTTGATTAACCCATGTTGGTTGTTTCTAATTAATGGCCAATTACAATCAGCTGGCTTGGACAGAGAGTCCAAGCCATAACCTTTGTTATCATTCTTTCCTATTCTATTCTTAGCCAGCCTTCTGATGAAATCCTTTCTTCTATTCTTTTAGTATAGTTTTAATATAATATATGTCATAAGATAACAAATCAAACCTTCTGAAACATGGAGTCAGATCCTCGTCTCTTCCCTCATCCTCAGTCCCCTGTGAACACTGTCACAGAGCCCACTGCCTTCTTCTGGGGATGGGTAGAAAGTGGTCTTGGGCACACAGAAGATTTTTTCTCCTTTTCTGTCATCCCCTGGCATTTTGGCCCCCATCCATGCAGCAGGCAGCAGATGACTCTGAGCTCTGTCCTGGGATTTTGGACTTTGTCCAGCTCACCTCTGAATCCTGCTGTGCCCGAGGTCCTTTCCAGAAATTACCCAACTTCTGGGAATCTGGTGCTTCTCCAGGTGTCCCCAGGTTAGAGGAGCTCAGCTCAGTCACCTTGGGGCCACAGGGGCCCTTCTCTCCACCCACCCATCCCCAGCGTGGTTCTTGGCCCATGGATGCACAGAGGGGCCACAAAGCCGCCTCCTCCCTCAGGGCTGGGCATGAGCCAGCTTGGAAGGATCTGTGGCTGGGTGCCTCCATCCTGGCTGGGTCTGGGGGCTCAGCACCACTGACCTGCCTGAGCAGAAGGTAACAACCCCAATTCCCACTGGCTGGCAGGAATTGCAGCATCCAGTAGGCTCTTGGGAAGAGGAATTCATTGGGTGTGTGCAGGACTCACCTTTACCTTGCTCAAAGTTCAGGAAGAGCCCTATGGATTTGCATTTCCCTAAGCATTCCTGCACCCAGAAAGCCTTGAGACCACAGTTCTTGGCTGTGCAGTGTCTTGCATCAAGGTCACAGCTGCTGGCCAATGACACATTGCCCCAATATCAGCGCTCTCTCACACATTTCCCTTCCAGGACATCAGATATACCAAGGTCCATTGTGGATGTTGGTTCTGCAGAGAAATCTCTCTCCAGGATAAATGCTTTGTGTGTCCTCCTGCTGCTGCCAGGAGCAAAGCCAGAGGAACAGGATGGGTTGTTTCTAAATCCAACAGGGAAGGTGTCAACTCACAATTGTCCTCTGAGGTCAAAAGATAGCACAAAGCATCTATAAATTGATGATCCAGTCAGAGTACATTAAATAAATATCTGCCTATTAGTTCAGCTCCAAGAGCCTGAAGGCAAAATAGCTTTTCCTTTATAAACAACAAAGAGCCAATGTTTTCCAAATCAGGTCATCCTTGATTTGGGGATGAACCTCCAAGTATCGCTCTTTAAAGAACTATTATTGTGGCACACTGAAAGACAGCCCATTACAGTGCACATGCCCCATTAGCAGTGATTTATATACACTGACACATTTTTTTCTTTAATTTTCATTTCAAATTCATTTTCCTCTTCCGCATGGCCATAAGGTTCACATTCCTTGTCAGCCCCAGGTGCTCCCCAGGATGACATCCAATGTCCTCACAGCCCACATCAGCAAAAATACCTGGCAGAGCTTTCCAGCAGGAATGGGACAGCCTGGAAAAGCAGCAGCATGGGCTCATCCTGCTGTCACCACATGGAGCCAGCAGCCTCATCAGGTTCTTCACTTTGAGGACCAAGCAAATATTTAACAAGTTCCCCTTGCACTACACCACAGTTCATTATCCGGTCTCCAGAGCTGCTCCAGTCAGTAATATCCTCTAATTGATGTGATTTGGCACTGGGCCATGGAGTTAAATTGATTTGTAGGCCAGCAGGAGACAGCAGATGCCCTTTACACTTGAGGAAAGTGGCATGTGCTGTGTTTACTGGCTGCTGCAGGGGAATGCTGTGGCACCAGATGCCTTTTGGGGTGCAGGAAGGGGCTTGGCCTGCTTGGTGTCCTTGTCACAGCCCCATTGAGTGGCAGGGTGTCACTGCCACCAGGGAGTGCCTGGGGATCACCCCAGTGATGAAATCCCCTCCCTCCTCGGCCCCAGGGATGCTGGTGCACAGGGTGAGAGAGAAACAGGGAATTCCCTTCTCTAAACAGGCCAGGAGGAACAAGGGTGATCTTCTGACCATGACCTTTTGAGGGGTGCCCCAACACAGTCCCCCATCTCTGGGCTGGAACAAAGCCCTTTCTGGGGCAGGAAACTGGCTCCGGTTGTGTAAGGGCAGGAGGAGCAGGGACATCCTGCCTGTTGCCTTCAGTAGTGTTGGTTGTCACATTTCCAAACTGCTTTGGAAATTATTGCCAATTATTTTGCCAATTATTTTAGGGCACTGTCATGCAACTCTTGCTCAGGAAGGTCTACAAGTTTTAACAACTGTATGCAGCTCGGCTCCAGGGTTGCACCTCCAGCATATTAACACTGTGGAAAAAGGAAGCCAGCATGGAATCTCAGCTCTTATCATCAGCCTAGTTCTCTGAATATTTAAGCTGACTTGAAAGCCTCTTTTTATAATTATGAAAAAAACATTAATATGGTAGAAGAGTTAAGAATCTCATTTTCCATTTCAATCACCTTATTCATATTCTGAGAATTTTAGGCCAGCATTGAAATCCTTTTCTTATCACACCAGAAAGCGATATTCACCTTTAAGATATTTATTGACAATTAAAAAGAGTAAGATTACAATCACTCATATAAAAATAATAAATCTGAATAAAGCAGGATGACTGGTGGAGGTGGGAGGATTCCTCCTTGGCTGTCACATCACTCCAGGCCTCATGGATTGGACAGGGCTGGAAGGATTTTTCCTGAGCACTGGCCAAATCCCACACGGAAGCCGTTGCCCTGGCAGTACCCTGGGGACAGAAAACAAGACACAGCTTGTTCTCTGAGGACAGCAGGGTTTAGTGAGGAATAAAAGTGAATAAAGGCATAAAGGGACTAAAACCAAGTGAAAACATCTCAGATATGCAATGAAGGGCAGGAAAAAAGAGCACCTGGAAGAGTTCAAGTGGCTCTGGAATATGAGAAAAAAGAAGCACAAACTGTTAAACACAGCAATATGCAAGTTCAGTGAATTGATCAGAGAACAAACAAGATGTGCCAGCAATATTTCTGTTTTCAAACCTAACTTGCAGCACCATCAATCTACCTGGCAAACTGATTCACTGCCTGGCCCAGCCCTGCAATTAATCAAATAAATCTGGATTCTCTTTCTGCAGCATCAGGACTGCTCTTGGGATGTTGGGATGCTGGCAGCCACAAAGGCAGTCATTAAACCCCTCAAACAGCAGCTCCTACCCTTGCAGAAGCTGTTTCACTGGCTAAAGTGGTTTAGTTCCGTGAGAAATCCAGCATCTGACTGCAAGTTCTCATTAATGCTCTGTTACATAAGAGGGGTGCTGCAGAGCTCAGGGGCTGTGACAGCATCTCTGACCACGGGGCAGCTCTGGGTGTCCCTGCTCCTGTGACATTGGGACAGGGATGCTGCAGCTCCTCCAAGCTGCTCCACAAACAGCAGCCACCACAAAGCTGCAGGCAGAGCAGGGGACACAGCCTGGCCCCTCTGAGAGGTCTGTTCTGCAGCCTTCTGCTACAGCAGCTGATCAAAGGAAGGACAAGTGCCATATGCTGCATTTTAAGGACTGATTTCATAGCTAGAGATGGATTTTCCTGATGGAATACATCACCTGCATGTGATAAAAAGCATCTGCCTTCAAGAAGCCAAGGAGGAGCTCAGCAGAATGGCCCCTAATTCCCACTCTTAGCACAGATCAGGGGAAAACTCCCCTGAGGAAGAGGAAGGGTGGGCTCAAGCTGCAGGGCAGCCAAAGTGACTGCAGCACAAAGAGAGACCCTGCCAGCCCTAACCCACCCTGCAGCTCTCACAGCTGAAATGAAGTTTTCCAAGGCCAGTGGTGTCTCTAAGTGCTTGTGTAAAGCCACAGACACCGTCTTGGTACCTGCCAGGTAATCCTCATCCCTAAGCAGCAGTGGAAAAAGGCACTGCAAGGCTCAGCCCAGCTTCCATGTGCCTCATTAGGCTTCATTGCCAGCTTTCCTTTGAGCAGCAGCTGATGATTTCAGTCCAGTTTGGTTATCCCTGCTGTCAGGCACAATTTAGAGCAGCACACTGAACAGAGCCAGCCCTGGTCTGCCAGCATGCCTGGCCTGAGCTCTGAGAGTGCCAAGGAGCTGCTGAGGGGTTTTGGCTGCCCAGCACCACTAGGAGCCTTCCCCTGCCGTGCTCCCTCCCTGAGACACTTGGGAGAAATACATTTCTCTCATTTTGTGTGTTAAGTCTCTGAAATAGGTCCCAAGTGGGGAGTAAGAATACAGAGCTGAAAGAGGAAACCAGGAATGATGTGTTGAGCACTTTGCAGTGCCTTGGGAGGGGATGGAATAGCACCAGCCCTGCCCCAGGGGTGCCCTAAGGCCCTGGACCTGCCATACATCAATAAATGAACAAATAAATAAATAAATAAATAAACAGGAGCAGCTCCCACACAGCCCCAGCTCCTTGCAATGCCCTGGTGCCACAGCCACAAACGCTGCCAGCGTGAACCAGCCCAGCAGAACAACTGCCCTGGCACTGCCCCCTGCCTTCCCCAGCCTACAGCAATGCCATCATGCCACCTCTAAAGATTAAAGGCATTCAGGATTCAAAGTACTTAATGAATTAACACAGTTTGTTAATTGGGCAGGCAGAGCATGGCTCCTGGGCTTGTCACATCTGTCCCCAGGCTGGCTCCCCATCCCAAATTGTGAGGGGCTCCTTGCCAAAAGGGATAGGAGTGTGCAATCCACAGGGATGTTCATCAGCACTCACTGTACCCTAATTTAGGGCTCCTGGCACAGCCACTGGAGGGAAACTGGGCACTCTGGAGGGCAGTGTGGCACCTGGGATTGCTGCAGGAGTGTCCCTGCATCTGTGGGAGCCTGCAGAGAGCAGCCTCAGGTGGCTCCACCTGAGCACGGACACTCACTGGGCTGGAGGGTGTCAGGGGCACTGGGGACTGCTCAGGTTCACCACCTATGGCTCTCTCTAGAATATTTCAGTCTCCAGCTGTCTCAGCAACTTCTCTGTCAAACTGGCAGCAGCTCACAGAAACAGGATTTTCAAGGCTACTGGATGGGCTGCCAGGCAGGAGGCACTGGAATTGCCAGGGAACTGGAATATATACATTCCAGTATATATTTGACATTTATTTATGTATATTATATATATATAAAAATATATAGTATATATATATATACTATATATATAGTATATATATAGTAAATATATAGTATATAGTATACTACATATATTTACTATATATTTACTATATATATAGTAAACATATAGTATATATACTATATATATTTTACAGTATATATTACAGTATATTATCCAGTATATATTTTACATTTACATATTATCCATTTTTTCTTAATCACAGAAAATTCTTCACTTTTTCTAGGGTTTTTTTTCCCAGAGAAAACCAGTTTATAATTTTAAACTGTTTTGTTAAAAACCCTAGGAGTCCAGGTTGGGTTGAGCCCAGGCTCACAGGCACACATTAACATCACACCACGAGGCAGCTGCCCAGGAGTTTGTCACTCACATTTTCTCTGCCCTCAGTCACACTGTGAAGCCTTTCCCCATTGCCTGAGCCATGTGCAGACATCTCTGGTCACATCAGCAGGACGCAGCTGCTCAGAGCCAGGGGTGGCACTGGCTGGGGCTCAGCTGTGACACAGAACATCCCCCAGGACATTCCCCAAAATCCCAGCAGGTCACACAGCAAAGACACTGCAGGCTTGAAACAAAAGTTTCTCATGGCTGTCCTTGCCAAATATTTGCACCCCAAAGATGAGAGGAAAGGAAAAAATCGATTTGTTTTGCACTAGGCTTTGGGTTAAAAAGAAGTGGGAGTGGGATTTAGATCACAAAACACTGTGGTAGATTTTAATTCATAAAATCCTTTGATTACCAAGATGAAAACTAAAACCATGTCTCAGCATGAAACTGCTCTCAAGCAGAGCCCTCTTCAAAGGGGAACTGGTTAGCTGCTCCAGAAGGTTCCATGCTGTTTCACTCATACTTGATTTGCAACACACTTCACTGAATAGGTCTAGGTTACAAATGAAATACTATTTGAAAAATAACTTTTCCTAGCATTTGCCAAGTTGTACTGTGGTGTAAACAATTCAACAATTCAACGATCAACTGCTCCTACTCCTGGAGTATTTTTACCCATAAAGGCAAACCTACCTCCATCATCTCCTTGGTGCTCACACAGTGGCATAGCAAGAGCATCAGGGACTTAGCAAAGCAAATAATCCATTCTAGAGAGCATTTATGGCAGGGAAATATCCATCCACAGCTTTGGCCTCCTCACAGGCAGGATGGAAACAGCTGTGCTCGCATGGCAGGTGTGCTCAGAACAGCCCAGCTCCACACCAGGGCTGTGCTGCTGGCTCAGCCCATGGCCGTGTGTCCTTGCTGCAGTGCCAGAGCAGCTCTCCAGCCCTTACCTGTCAGAATGACTCCATCTCCATCCTGCAGGAACTTCCGACACTGCCCACTGCCGAGAGGGATTTCTTTTGTGCCATTCCAGGACAGCTCCAGCATGGAGCCAAAGCTCTCTGGCTCCTGCAGAAAGAGTTCAGAAACAAATAAACAATGTTTTAGTGTCTTTCCTGCTGTTCAGCTTCTTGCTGCTGGGAGCAGACACACAATGTTACCTCTACAGGACAGAGTTTTGCTGTTGAATTAATTCATTGATGCATTGGGTCCTTTTCCTGACTTTGCATTTTATTTTCTTGCTGGCTATTAGCAATGATGCTTACAGCTGTTATCTGGTGTATTTAACATAGTGTTCAACCTGTAAAAGCAGTTTGGGTCTGCCACAGCAAGAATGGAAAGAAGTGGAGGAGATTTCTACAAATCCAGTGCTTTTCTGTAATCACTTTCAGATTTTTAATTGCATTTTGTTCTTCAGAAGAGCAAAGCTCTTTGTGAGTCTTTAATGTCTTCTGCTGTACAATAATGTGAAGATTCAAAAAGCACCTCAGAAATGCTCAAAAGTGAACTACAGGCATCCCAGCTTGCAAACAACCTACCTGAGGCTGTCTTTGAGACAGCATGTACAGGATTTGTGTTTGGTGGTTCAGAAAGTGAGGGCTGCCCATTTTTTGCAGCCCCAGTCCAAATGGCAGCTCAAGGGGAGTAAAAGCTTGTGAAGCTGGCTCCAGCTTCATTGGAGAAACTAAAAGTTATACCCAGGCATCTTTTACATTCTTTTCGGAAATAAAAAGCTGCATTTCATAGAGGGCAAATGGATTGTGAGGATGCATCCACACAGAAGTTATTTTGCATCTGTTGTAAAATAGTCAGAGAAACAAGTACAGGAGAGATCAAAACCCCAAAACTCAACAACATAATAAAACCAGCCAAGCAGAAACCCTACCCAAACCAAACCCCTTCTCAGTGTGAATCTGGGGCTACCAAAGCAGCACCCCAGAGTGCCTGGGAGAGAGCTGCAGATGGGTTTGTGGTGCTCAGGTCAGGAAGGGCTCAGCCCCAAGCCCTGCTCTGCTGGCTCTGGGTTGCTGACCAGTGATTGTCGTGGTTCCAACACTTACAGGTCCACTGATGGTGCCAGAGGCCAGCAGGTCTCCAGGCCTGAGGTTGCAGCCATTGATGGAATGATGAGCCAGCTGCTGCTTCATGGTCCAGTACATGTGCTGGAGGAAGGAGGAACAGGGGCTGAAGCAAGGAGGCAACAAAGGACAAACTTCTCTGGTGGCCATTAGGCTGTGCAGAGTGGAGGCATGCGCCTATGGCATTCATAAACCCCACACTTTAACATGCAATTTAGTCCCTTAAAATTTTTTCACAGACATCTTTTATGAAAAATCCTTTCTTTAGTATTTTCATCTCCTGAGAAGCTGAGAGGCCTCAGGAACAAAATGTAAACATTGATTATCTGCTGCTGTGGAATGCAACAGGTGCATCTGTGATTGGTCTCATGTGGTTGTTTCTAATTAATGGCCAATCACAGTCAGCTGGCTCGGACTCTCTGTCCGAGCCACAAACCCTTGTTATTCATTCTTTCTTTTTCTATTCTTAGCTGGCCTTCTGATGAAATCCTTTCTTCTATTCTTTTAGTATAGTTTTAATATAATATATATAATAAAATAATAAATCAAGCCTTCTGAAACATGGAGTCAGATCCTCGTCTCTTCCCTCTTCCTCAGACCCCTGTGAACACGGTCACAAAATTTTTCTTATTTCAGCTGGATTTAATTTTTCCTTTTCTTCCCCTCTAAGGCCAGTACTGCTGACCCAAGCTCCATGATTACACCCAGTATTTTAACAGCCTTGTAGAAAAATCTACTTATTACTGATTTGCTGACTACTGATTTACTGATTAAGGTAATTACTATGCAAAGAGCCAAATGTGAATATGAAATGGATTGAGAACTGCTGCAGCTGGCACATAAATCTCCTGGTTTCAATCAGGGGGTGGAGGCAGAGCCACAGAGGGGATGGGGCAGACCCAGGCTCAGGCTGGCAGCAGTGAGTGGCATCCAAATCAGAGCTGTGGCTGCAGAGCTGCATTGCAAGAGACAATTACCTGCCAAATGCACAGAGCTTAGGATGCTCTGAGCACCCCAAAGTGAGCAGCAGGCAGAGCTGCCCCCTTCACCAAGTATTCAGGTGTTCCCACCTCACAGGGGGGAACCATCACCATCTTAATTTCATCTTTCAAAAATGTTTTTCATTTTTAGAAAATTTTGGACTGCTCAGGGAGGTGGTGGATTCACCATACCTGGACGTGTTCAAAAGGTGTGTGGGTGTGAGGGATGTGGTTTAGTCATGGGCTTGGCAGTCCTGGGCTCATATTCGGACTCAATGATCTTGGAGGTCTTTTCCAACCTTAGTGGTTCTATGATCCTGTTCTATGAGTCTAATGCAAAAAGCAGGGTTTGAAATTGCCTGGGCTGGAGCTGATGGCATCAGCAAGATTGCAAATAAACAAAAGATACTGGAGCCTTACCTTGAAATTGGATCTGCATATAGTAGCTGGCGTGCTCATTCCTTCTCCTGCAGAAAATAAAGGATAAAAAAGAGAGAAGCAATTTGTTTGTGTTGGATGAATGATGTCGGAGTCTTTTTATTTTACAGATGAATGGAGACTTCTTTTATCACTGTAATCCCTAATGAGAGAGCAGTAATAACATTTTCTATTGCTATGAAGACTGGGATTTCATAGAAAACAAGTGTGTGGGTTGCACTGGAGCAGCATCAAGCTGCCCATTTCCCACCCTCTGCTCTCCTGTGGGAGAAACACCTGGACCAAGTGGTCAGCAGGGCCCTAGGGAGGGGGCTGAGCTGGGTTAACATCTGGATCCCCCAAAATCTGCTGATTCCATGCCCTGGTGAGCCCTGGCTGTGCAGGGAGGCCCCTCAGGGACCCTCAAGGGGAGCACTCCCTGCCTGGCACAGTGCTGCACAGCCAGCAGGGAGCAGAGCAGCTCTGCCCCTTTCCCTGGGCAAAGCAGAAGAAGAAGGAGCACACAAAATTTAATTGGCAACCGCAGCTTTGCAACCCACTCAGCTTTGCCATACCTTTAATGGCAACAAAGAGCTTGATGTCAAAAGTGTAGGGCTCTTTATCCTGAAGGTAGGGCAGCGGCTTGGGATCCTAAAGGAACATCAAACACATCATAAACCAAAAGGAATTTAACAATCCACAAGACATTCCAGTGAGTGTTGGTGTACCCAGCCTGTGCTGCACAACCCGTTCACTTCACCATTCTTGCTGCTCAGATTATCACTTTTCTTTGGTCTCATGCACACACCTTTAAAGATCTTTCTGAACAGACATGATATCCATGTAATCCAATTCCTTTTTCTGCACAAGGTTTGCAAAAGCCATGCCCATCATTTCATTGTGGATGTTAATCCAGCACAAACAGAGTGCCAGCACTCCTTTGCTCTCTGCCTGCACAAAGATGGTGAGGTCTCTGCAAGACTCTGTTATCTATTCCAGTTTTAACCACCTGCACAATGCAGACAACTGGAAATGCTTGAACAAAGTGCTCTGGCTTGACTCCAGCCTCTCTCCGCCACTTGCTGCTACCAAAGACCCAGAAGAAGCTCTGATTAGTTTATTTTCCAGGTGTTTTAAAGATGATTTTTCTGCCCCCCTCAAGCAGAATGACAGCACAACACGTGCCAGGGCCAGTGACATCAATGCACTTGGACTCAGAGGGCCCTGGTTGCCTTCATCTGCTCAGAAGCAGAATCCCAGCTGTGAATTCCATGGAGACAATCCTTGGCATGGAGGCAGCTCAGTGATTTCTGCTGATGCCACCTTCCAGCTCTGCTGACATTTTCCCAGCACTGCTTTTCCTTTATTTCAACCTTTTCTCTTGCTGACCTGCACGGGGTTTGGCAGCACAAATGGCATGAGAGCTTCCATGGTGACAACCCAGGGAGAGATGGTTGTGCCAAGGCTTTTGCTCAGGAAGGGACCCAGAGGAACATATTCCCACTTCTGGATGTCACGGGCTGGGAAAAGAACATTCAAAGCAATGCAGGTAAATATATCCTGGCAATTGCACATCCATCAGACCAATGAAAGAGTAACATGAATTGAAATTGCTACCCCCAGCCATTTCCAGCTGTTGTGCTCAAATCCTAATTTAAATCCATCCATTTTCAACCCAATTTTCTTAGATCAGCTAGATTAGGATGATAAATCAGCAATGAGTAAAACAAACCAGATCATCCCCATATAACCAGTATTTTTACCCCTACTTTAATTTTTTATAATTTATAATATTTATAATAAATATATATAAAATTTATTATATATAATTAATAATATATAAATTATACAAATAAATTTATAATAGTCCTTTTATACCCAGCTAATGGTCTTTGCCAGCCATAGGGATAATTTCAACAAGTTAAATCTTTGCAGAGACTGAGGGATTTGTGATTGCCAAACTTCCTTTTCCTTACACTGAAATCAATCACCATCCTTGATATCACCATTGTTATGACTCCTCCATCCCTGCCCGGAAGGAACTAGACTGAAATTAGCCCTTTCAGAAGTAAATAAATCTTCATTAGGCATCAGTTTCTGGTTCTACTAATTGATCAAAGATGAATTGATACAGGCAACACTTCATTTTCTCCCCTTTCAGTGGCACCAGTGTTTTCAGTGCTCAGTTCTGCTATCAGAATATGGAATTTGTGCCTCTCTGGGGTTTCCCGTGGTGCTGCGCTCACCGCTCCAGTCGTTCATCAGCACCATCCCAAAGATGTGCTCCTGGGCCCTGCTGATGGGAATGGGCTCCCCAAACTTGTTTCCAGGACCTACAAAGAACGCCTGAAATAAAAAATAAATAAAAAAATAAAAAAGCAATGTGTTGATTATGTTTTTGGAGTTAGAAATTTTTACTGCACAGAGAATTATGGAACTGCAGCAACAGAGGCTGGACAGGATGAGTTTTGCACCATTTCCCACACACATTTGGACAAAACCCATGGCCTGCTCCCCTTTTCTTCCCCTCCATGAAGCTGGCAGGCTTGAATTACTTAAGAGCTCTGTGTTGCTAAGAGACAGGAATTAAACAAGGGCACGATGTTGTCAAAACGCAGGAGGAAAAAATGGTCCCTCCTAATTGGAGGCCGGATGCAGAACAGGTTTGCCCACTGAAGGGCTGATTGCTGCAGACAGGGAACAGGAAGGAGTTTAAAGTCATCCAGGGGGATGCTGAATGTGGCTGGAGCCTGATGAGACAGTGGGGAAAAACAGGTGGAGAAATGTGCCCACCAAGTAAAGCAGGCCATGAACTGGGTGCCTGCACTCATTCCCTTAGAAAACCACAGCCTGCACATGCAGAGGATTTTATAGGAAAACTCAGCTGTCTCTTTCTGTCTACAATGTGGAAGTTTTCCCTTCTGTTCTTGCAGCAGCCAGCAGCAGAGCTCAGGCTGGAAGGCAGAGCCATGGCAGCGCCTTGGGAACCCCACTTTGTGGGGCTGCATCTCCCCTGACAGCATTAAAGAGTTTCACCACATTTTTATAACCATTTCCATCAATATTACACTTCTTCCAGTACTTTTT
Organism: Zonotrichia albicollis; assembly: GCF_047830755.1. Lineage (NCBI taxonomy): Eukaryota > Metazoa > Chordata > Aves > Passeriformes > Passerellidae > Zonotrichia > Zonotrichia albicollis. The sequence goes on along the minus strand of NC_133829.1, from coordinate 8,235,688 downwards.
AAAAAGGGATTGGGAATAAAACATACAAAAATTATATAAGCTATTAAAATGATATAAATCTTAATAGAATCCCATGGAACCCTCCCTTCTGGACCACACTAAGCCACAGCATGATGTGCCTTCCCACCATGTTTTTTTACAACACCCACAGCACAGGTTTTTACTTTCCAGGCAGGAAAATCAGGAGTTTGAATCCCACTGCCAAGAACTCAGGGTTTCCTCTGCTCCAGCACAAGGTGCAGACAGCCTGGACTGCAAACCCCAGTGTCCATTGATGGATCCTGGCTTCAGAGGTAACTGCTGACCAGGAAATGGGCTGTGGTGGCTGTGGAAAAGAATTCTGCTGCCTGACTGCACCACTGGTGCTCAGCTTTGGCCAGGTGAGCTTTTTCCAGCCTGAGAGCTGTGTGAGCAAACCTCCCAGTGAGCTAAGGCACCCTGCTCCTCACCCAAAGCAAAGGTTTGTGCCACAGAAATCCTTACTGCCTGCAGCACTGACAGCTCAGAGAGGAACACAGGACTGTAAATACGGGACATTCAATTTAGAAGAAGCTAAATCCACCCTTTCTTCCCTGTTTTAATATATTTGAAGTCATAAGGAGAAAAAAGCCTCTCACCATTTCTAACTCGATATCCAGACGCTTACAAGCACCAAACACTGGAGGTTTATCTGTGGGTAGAAGCAAGAATATATCACAAAAGGGAGGCAGCTAGGGAAATAGAAATAATGGCCAAAAAGAAACAGCAGCTGGTGCTGCTTGGCAAGGAACAGAAAATGGACTTAAACCAGGGTTTTCTCTTGCCCTGACCCCAGGCTAGGCTTTAGGCAAGGCATCCCAGACCCCTCCACTCCACTACTCTATGATGTGGAGCTAAATTACAGGATAAAAGAAATAAGAATCCAGATTAAAATGCCCCCAGAACTCACCATTGTCAGGTTTTGTTTGTCCCACAGGTCTCCTGATGGGCGTCCCAGACACCACAACAGACGATGCCCGGCCGTGGTAACCCACAGGTAAATGCAGCCTTGAGAAAGAGCACAGGCCTGGGTTAGCTGGGTGCCAGAGCAGCTTTTGGGGTGGAAGCACCACGGGAGTGTGGGGTACAAGGAGAAGGAAGGAGCTCTGCATGCATGTGCACAGACCTCAGCACATTACTCTGATATAAGGATGGAAGCTAAATATAATATAATAACAAAGCCTTGCTGCAGTCTTAGTGCACTGCTGTGCCACTGCTCCAATTAATTTCTTGGATCTTAAATTCTGCTCTCTTGTCACTCAGCAAAACCTAATTTTTTAGGTATATCTGTCTTTGAACTGGGGGGCTGCACAGTAACTGGTGTGGCCCCTGCAATGAAGGGCAGTGCAGATTCAGCTGAGGCTGGGGATGTGTAGAATTTGGTTCTGATATTGAACCCTGGACAACACTGCTTCTCATCTGCTATGAACTGAAACCAGTGTGATCCTGAAAAACTACTCAGACCTTTAAAACATCTTACATATGTAAGGATAAGCCTGCAAAATAATGCTGCACTAGGGAACAATCCAAGGCACCCACCAGTTCGGCATCAGAGCATTCTCCTTCCCCCTGAACATGATCCCAACGTTTGTGGCATGCTGGCGCGAGGAATAGAAGTCAGTGTAATCTCCTGCATGGGGAAAGAAGCCATAAAACAGGGATCAGTGGCAGCCAAGGCCCTCACCTGTGGGGGCTGAAGCACCTCACCCACTGCCAGGGATGGAGGGAGCAGAGAAGGAGACAGCGGGAGTGCTCGGGTGTCACAGACATCTTTTATGAAAAATCTTTTTTTCAAAGATTTTTCCTCCTGAGAAGCTGAGAAGCCTTAGGAACAAAATGTAAATAATGGTTATCTGCTGCTGTGGAATGCAACAGGTAGATCTGTGATTAACCCACGTTAGTTGTTTCTAATTAATGGCCAATCACAGTCAGCTGGCTTGGACAGAGAGTCCGAGCCATAACCTTTGTTATCATTCTTTCCTGTTCTATTCTTAGCTAGCCTTCTGAGGAAATCCTTTCTTCTATTCTTTCAGTATAGTTTTAATGTAATATATATCATAAAATAATAAATCAAGCCTTCTGAAACATGGAGTCAGATCCTCATCTCTTCCCTCATCCTCGGACCCCTGTGAGCACTGTCACACTCGGGGATGTCAGTGATAGCATAAAGGGGTGATTAACGGTTCACCTATACATTATGCAGACAAAAATGGCTTTTTTATTTTTTAAATCCCCAGTAGAGTAGAGGAGGGGAAAGGCAGGACATAAAGCAGCAGCCCCCTTTCCATAGTGAAGCAATTCCCGCTGCTTTCCCTGCAGCCGGCGGTAGCAGCGCAGGGACCCGGGCGATACTCAGGACATCTGCTGCCCTCTGCTGCCATCCCTGCAAACAGCTCCCACTCCTGAGCCACGGGAAAACACAGCAATGAGGGGAAAACACCGTCTGGGAGGCTGTATTTGCATAATCTTGATCAGGGAGCTCCAGGTGCATCCAGCAGTGAGTTATCCCCTGCAGTTCAGCCTCCCAGAGGGGGACCCAGCCAGCCAGGAGAGGCAGGAACCACACACAGGACAGAGCTGCACCTAAGGGCTGTGGGTATATTTAGGGAATCCTGAATATGCCTCATTTCTGTGGGATGCAGCTCAGTCACACCAGGGCAGTCCATTCCCAGTAGCCGTGGGAGCCAGGAACCAGCAATTGTCTGACAGGGCATGTTCAACATGAAACTATTTCCAGGAACTCCCCATGGTTCCTCTAGGACAGGCTAGACTTTGTCCCAAGCCAGGGCTGTGCCCCCAGGAAGGCAAAACAGAGCTTGAATAGAAGATGAGCAAGTTCACATCCCTGTTCCTGCGCAGGTCATGCCGTCAAGTGACTTTGGTCAGGTTGGTTTGGGTCCAAACACAAACTCCTGCTAAAATCAGGAAATGTTCATGTGTCCATATGAATATAGGAATCCCAAAGCAGTCCTCCTGGGAGTGGAGGCAAGATCTGGGATGCAGAGTGGAAACTCAGACTTGTTCATGAGGCTGTGCCAGAATATCTGCCTTGGAAACTTTGCAACATCTGAAATATTTTCTGATGGCAAAAGGGGAAATTGTTGGAAACTGAACAAGTGTTTCTTTCCTGGCTCTAGTCACAAAGGCCTGTGGTGATGCCAAGCTGATGATAGGAGTTATGTACCACCAGACACCACTGATTTAGTGGAAATTGCATCCAGGAGTGCTCTGGCTGCTATTGAGCTTCCCCAGGCTTTTATTCTTGTGCCACAGACAGCACCTAGCTTTCATTATGTGCAATAATCTCCTTGTGGCTGCTGCAGAGCCCATTCCCTGTCACAGCTGTGATGTGTCTGTCTGGGGCAGCTGGAAATGAAGCAGCTGCTCCTGTGGGAGCTCAGGGCAGTGCCCAGGAGCCCCTGGCTGCCCCCACACTCACCAATGTGCGCAGGCAGGTGCATCGTCACAGCAGCTTGAGGCACAAATGCCCTGAAATGAAAAATGATGCCTTCAGATCTCGGAAAACTTGCAGCTCCCATCCCTAAGAAGGGGGACTTGCTCTCCCAGTTCCTTCCTTAATTTAGTTTGCAAAAAAACTAAAAAATAATAAACTGGCAGAAAAGCTGGTGACTGCCCAGGCTGCTGTTCCTGGAAGCAGCTGCCAGGGGCTGAGTGAGAAGGGGGCAGCCCTGGATTCCCGAGGGGCACAGAGAAATCCCAAAGCCCTGCCCAGGACAGCACTGCCTCTGCTGCGTAGGAAGGATGAGCTCATGGCTCTTGAGGGTCTGATTCCAACTGCTGGCCCTGCTCATGTGGCAAGCAGCAGCTCAACCCCTAAAATCCTAAATCCTGCCTAATTCTGGCAGGACAGGGAGGAACAATTCCTGCTCACTGCCAGGGCAGGTATTGTGGTGCCTAAAGCATCAAAAGGAGAGGTGTGGGCTTGATGGACACCCACATTTTCCATCAGCACAGAACAGAGCAGAGTCTCCTGTCCCTACACCACTGCACAGCCCCAAAGCTGAAGCCAATTTGTGACCACATGCTCAGTTTTAGCAAAGTCAAGTAGCAAAGTCACTGAGGACAAACTGGGGATGTCCCTTTCCTGCTCCAGGTGTGACAGGCAGGTGGGAGAGGTGGAGACCCTTGAACCATATCTGCATGGAAGGAGTGGGGTGGCCAGAGCACCAGCCCAGCCCCACAGAGAGGCAGCAGCAGCAGCTCTGGACACACCCAGGGCAGAGCTGGCTGTTCCCAGGAGCAGGGTGACACCCTGGATCTGCGGGCAGTCACGGGATTAATCAGAGATTAATCTTTGGGTAATTAAGAGAAGGAAGCACTGGATGTGCCCAAACCCCAGTTCATTCCCACGCAGGTGGCCACGTCAGAGTGTTGGTTTTGGTGTGCTGTCACTCAGGTGACACAGGGCACAGCTGCCACCTCCCCGTGCCACTGTCTGCTCCCTCACCTCCTCCTCAGCTCCGTGTTGTCCCTCAGGGTGGGCTCTGCAGCTGACAGCAGCTTCTGCAGCAGCGCCCTGGCCTCGCTCCACGCCGGCCAGCCCAGCCCCATGAAGGCATTCAGGGTGGGCTGGCAGTGACACACAGGGGCAGGGACAGAGAAAAAATCACATTTTACTTATCCTTCACTGCAGGAAGATGTCCCACACTCCCATCCCAGTGCTGGATGCCCGTGCCCGGGGTTATGGGGCTGTGGCTGCCCAGAGCACCCATCCCCTGCCCATGGCTGCCCACATCCCCATCACACCCCACAAGTCCTCTGCAGCAGGACCTGCTGCATGCTGGCATCACCCATCCTTACACACCACTGCAGGCCCTGCTGGATTTGATATCTCAGCCAGCTCTAGACAGAGGTTTTTCATATTTATCCTTTACACAACCTCCCTGTCATTAATACCCCACCCATCGAGTGCTGAGGGCATAAGCAGGAGTGAATTAACATTTAGGCTTCAGACATCTGCATTACCAAAGGATGATGACTCTTTCCTGGAAAATGACCTTTGGACCCCCCAATGCCCCTGCTGTCCTTGCTGTCACACCTGTGATGGTTTTTGCTCTACCAGAACCTGCCTGACAACATATTTCCAGTTCATGTTCTTTATCTTCTCACCACAAGCTGCCAAAGTGCCTTATGGAATATTTGTTAAATGCTTGTGGAAATTAGAACAGACTCTGATAAATACCTGGTCAAAGACGTGCTGGTGTTTGGCAAGAGCTGGTCCATTGAAAAGGTGTTTGATGATGCTGAGATCCAAAATCTGGTCCCCAATAGCTACCCCAATCCTGTGCCGAGGCTGCAAAGCAGCAAGAGGAGGGGGGAAGAGAGGAAAAGTTTATGCTTGTAGCCAAAAATGCCCCAAAGAGGGCGTAGGGGGAGACAGTGACCACAGAGAGTCCAGGACAATGGTCTGGTACCACAGCAATGAACCTTCAAGAGCCGTCTGAGTCTGGCTGCTGAAAAAGGTTAAGCCCTATGGGCAGAGCATCTCTGCAGACTCCCTGCAGACCTTGAGGGTGGAAAAGAGCCTCATCCCCATCTTTTGGGGAAAGAATAGCACAACAAGCAGAGGTTTCTCTTCCTGCCCTCTTTCCCCTAGAAGGAGGCTGACGCGCTCATTAACACCCCTCATTAACGACAAGCATTGCAGAATAAGCCCATACATCTGCAGTATGCTGGGAAGAGGGAAAACACTCCTGCTCCTCCTGCCAGTGGGGAACAGAGGCATAGAGAGGACATGGGCAGGGTGAATTCCATCCCTGTGGGCATGCCATTGGAGAAACAGCCATTTCTGCAGCCCAGCTCCTCCCCAGAGGACTGAGGGTGCTCTGGGGGTGCCAGGGGACACACCATGCCCAGTCACATGGTTTCTGTGCCTCGCTGGACGAGGCTGCCCTACCCTGCACCATCCATCCTCACAGCACACCAGGAGCTCAGGAGCAGCACACCGAGCCCAGGCTGGATCCTGGCTGCAGGAACAGCATCCCACACATGGGAAATGGCACAGATGCAGCCCAGGAGACAAAGCTCCTGTTCATGGCCCGGGCCGTGCGGAGCCAGCGGCGACAGACCCAGGGCAGCTGCACGGGGCAGAAACACACCACAGCCTCCATCATTGTGTCTCTGGGCAAAGAGAGACAAGCTATTACAGCCACTCTGAAAAGCAGCTCACCAAAATAACCATCTTCAAAGATGCATGCTATTAAACCTATTTTTCAACCTTTAATTTCCAAACAAGATTCCAAATGTGGTAGTAGGCACTTATTCAGCAAACATTCCTGCAGAAAAAAACTAAAGGTCATGTCAGGTTAATTTGTAACTGGGATAGTCAGGAATGACACCAATTGTTTTAGCCTGAAATGATTAAAACATTCAGCTACCGTCAGAACATTGTTCTCCTAAATAATTTCTGTAAGTCTTGCCTGTCATTTCTCAGGGTTTGAGTGAAGATGTCTTTTTCAGAGAACAGTTACTGAGGAAGGCAGAAAAATAATCCAAACTTGCTAGATAACAGCATGCACATCTTGGAATAGATTAAACACACCATCTCATTTTATCTTCAGAAAATACCACTTCAGAAAACACAATCTTCAGGTTATTTTATTTTTTTTAACCTACATGGATAACTAGCAGAAACCAGAAGATAATGATGAAGTTTCCATAAGCAATGACAAATAAATTCTCCACTTTTTCCTTCTGACAAGCAGCTCTTGGCTAGTTTTCCTTTCTCCAGGAGCTCCATCCTGTCAGGCACTCAGAGGTGTGAGGTTCAGCCTAGCTGGGCTCAGTTCGCATGAAAATTGGGAATTGAGAGCTACCTCCTTGGTAGAAAGGTTGAGTCATGTTTTCTTATGTGATCATTATAAAATAGAAGGCCTGGAGCTGGCTCAGCTGGCAGGCTTTGGGCCCAGCTTTAAACATGACACATTTGCACACACTTAATGCAGCATTACATAAACATACATCCAATAGAACACAATGGGTCAGCTGCAAAAACAGGTAAAACACATATTTGGTGTCCTGGTTTAATGCTTTGGCAGCCACCAGCAAAACTCCTCAAGAGCAGTAGTTAATGGGGTTTCTTAAGGGTCACGGTGTGAAGAGAATGAAAGACCAAGTTAAAAATTAAAAAATGGAGTGTGAAATGTACTGTGCCTCTACATAGGGAGTGGAAGGGTCAAACACAGAGTAAATGATGTCACAGAAATTATCAAAACCACACAAGAGCTACTGTACATATTAGCCAAAGTATTTCTCATCAGTATTACCACTTCTGATTTCTTTTGTGCAGTTTCAAAGAAGCTGTAATCAAAATAACCACACTAAGGAAACAGACAATGTGTCAACTATTGTGTCAACAGCTTTGCCATCAGGTCAGGAAGCCCATGAGTGTCTCAGGCTGGGAAATCTCCCTTTATCCCACATTGCTGGGAAATTCTGCTCTCCCATAGCCCTGGAACAATTACAACATCCCAAGAACAAAGTTTGCTGTTACTCACCTCCTCCTTCGTGGAGAAAACCCCATAGGGGAGGTTTTGGAGAGGAAAATCTGAGTCCTTGTCTACCTGGATGAAAGACATGCTGATCCCTGAGCAGCCCCTGCTTACACACAGCTCCCACCTCCCAGGTGCTTCACACCTTCCTCGGAGGAAGATCCTCTCCAGGTGCTGCAACCCGGAGCAGAGGAGCATCAAATCCCACCCTCTGTCCTCAGGCACAAACCAATCCCTGCTCCGTGGCCATCCCACCCCCTGCCCGGGCCCTGGCAGTGGTTAATCAGTGCCAGGGGTTGGCCTGAGTCAGCAGCTGGGAGCTGCTCCCAGCCAGGCAGTGACCCTGGTGAAGGGGGGTCCTCTCCTCACAGGTACTGCCCTGGGGGTATTTAGATGTGCAGATGTGGCACTGAATTTAGGGGTAGACTTGATGTTCTTGGAGGTCTCTTCCAGCCTTAACACTTTCATGATTTTACAAACTCTCATATGAAACTGAGGCCTTCCTGTAACAGGTAACTCGCTGGGGGTGAAGGATCCAGCAGCTCTAAACTGCCCTGGTTTCACTTTGGAGGGGTCATTTATGTGCCAGGGCCCTGGTGAAATGATTATGTCCACACTGATTCTCCCACCACAAGCTCAGCAGCCCTTGGGAAATTGCACAATTCACACCTGAAACTGCACCTTTTGTGGTTTTCACTTTTGCAATGCTGCTGCACCTCGTCAAGTTCTTCCATTTTCTCCAGATAGTTCCACCACCTTAAAACCAGAGACATGTGCAGCCAACCAAAAAGAACAGGGAGGCTGGTGCCTCTGCTCCCAGTGCCAGCATTCTCCCACCTCCAGCACAAAATTCACTCATTGTCAGTAGAAGCCAATGAGGGAACATCCTTGAAATTAGAACTAAATAATAAAGGCCACATCTTTCCAATAAAAACAGGAAGACACTTGTGACAGCCAAGCCAAAGAACTGGATTGCTGCTCAACCTTTTTTTGTTTCTTTTTTGGCAGTCACTAGAAGAAATGCAGCAAATGGTACAGCCACAGATTGTACAGTGGTACAGTGCAAGATGATATAACAGCATCATCTGTGACAGCTGCTCACTCACTGAGACACAAGCTCACAAGGTGCTGTTTGAAAAGGGGTCTTATTTAAACATCACAATGCCTAGCTTGTAGAAGATTTCCTGTAAAATTTCCCCTGACTGTTGGAAATGTTTTAAACACAGTGAAGAGGTTTTGTGGACAGACTATAGAATCTGGGCTGTAGAACCAGCTCATTCCAAAACTGAAACAAAACCACACTGAAAACCTGTTCCAGTACAGAGATCAACATGAGGAGACACCCAAGCATTTTGTAGTGCTGTGAATGTGCTGGTGTTAATTAAAATGTTAATCTGCTAACCTCAAGTTGATGACACAAAATACAGATTGAAGTGCAGATCAACCACCAGGATAATACAGGGCCATGCCAAAGCAAACAAACATGACACAATTCTCAGGTGTCAGGAAAAGGTGGACACCCAGTCTAAATGTAAGCTTATACAACAGATAGGAAGTATGTGAATACTTTTCTTGTACCTTTCCCTCTTTGAGGCACCAGAACACACAAACATACCAGGTTTTCCCCCACCTTGTGAAATCTATGGCATGTTCTCTCTGCCTGGCCCAGAAACATCACTGTCATGTGAAAGGAAGATTGGTCAGGAGGGCACATAAGGAGAGAGAAAAGGAAAAGAGACCAGAAATAGGGAAGAGGGAGGACTCAAAGTGAGAAGGATTAGAGAATAGGGAAGTAGCAGCAGAAAGGAAAGCAAACAGAAACACCCACCAAAGATGACACTGCTGCTCTTCCATGCCCTGTGCTGTGTAAGAGGAAGTTTAGCAAATGCTTTGAGGAAATACAGGCTCTCTGACCCATGATAAGGCAGACCATTACTGAAACTTGCCAGTAAGTTATTTATTCCTTCCTTCCTTTACTCTAAGCTTCATGTGCCTCATAGATTGTGGTCAGGCCACTTCTGCAAGCACGAGCTACTTCATTTATTATTCAGTTTTGCAGATTACTTTCTGTTACCACCAGAGAAAGCTCCTTCTGCAGCACAGTTTATATCCTAAATGTAGTGTTTTATTTACTAATTGCCAGCCATAGCTTTTTTAAGAGCATTCTGAATTTTAAAATCAACAGACAAGGTCTGGAATCTGCAGTGTGTCTCTGGTAGTTACAGGTGCAGAGATTAAAAAAACACATCAAAATCTAGCTGGTGTTGGGATACATGTGGGAAGCTGTGAATAAATACACTTTAAGTAAAGGAACCATCAATGGAAGGTCCCCATTAAAATAAAGCAAGAGAAATCCAACTTACATATGCCAGTGACAGCCACAGGGGCTCGGATTTTTTTAAATTTTATTTAATCAAAGTTAAGACGTGGATAAACATAAATACAGCACAGGTACTTCAGATCATTCTTCATATTTGTGTACAGACAAACTGATGGATGTAATCCCAATGAAAACTGCAGTCAATGAAGTGCATACAGCCTTCCCCCCACACACACAAAAACAAACCCCAATTAAAAAAAAAAGAAAACAAAAAACCCCACACAATCTCAGCACACACTCTCATTACAAATGATTCATACATAAATAGGTAGAGGGTGCAAACAAGCTAATATGCGAACATGTATAACCTCTCGTTAATGGGAAAAAAAAACCAGAAGCAGCCATAATGATTAAAATACATTCAGTTACTGATAACTAGTTGTGCCATACAAGGCATTATCAATAAAAAAAAAAAAGGAAATTGTGCTGCAGAGAAAAGCTATATACAACAAGAAAATAAACTGCAAAGTTAACGCATGCATGTTTTATCCTGGAAAAGCACAGCCCTCCAATGTTTTCTCCATGTTTGTTATAAAAGCCCTCTGCACTCAACTAAAATTAAAATGATCTTAAAGGATAATACTTGTAAAGTTTACTTAAGTCTTCAGCCACAGAAAACTGCAATGAAAATAATGTTCAGAGTCATTTTCAAAACAAAAAAAAAAAACAAAAACAAAAAATCTATTCATCTGATGACATGCATGATTAAAAGGTCTAGGCAAGATACACTGCTCTACGTTCCTGATGACTAAGGAAAAAAGCTCAAGTCAATTTAATCTGCAGATGGTCAGAAGATTTTTGTATTCCAGCAGAAGCAGCAGTTCAGATCTTCTGGATCTTTTCCCCAACAACTACAGGATTCTCTTTTCTGATTTTCTCAGCAGCATCAGCTTTGTAATTGTAAGAGCAACTGTGTACATCTGAGTAACGGTGCATTCCACAGTAAACGTTCCCACACCGGCACTCGAACCCTGTGGACACAAACAGCAGCTTAGACATTTCAACATTCCTGATGACACTGGTTTGCTTTAAATCCTGAATGTGTTCACTCACTAGCAGTAAATCTCAGTCACCAGTGTCAATCAATCAGCCAAAGAGCCTCTGCTGCAGAAAGCATAAGAATCACAAGTAATACATTTTTAAGTGATTACAGCAAGATTTGACTTGATCATTCCTTCTTTTTGCATGCCACTCTAGCACAGAACATTCCTAGAGAGCTCCTGCTCTTTTGCCATGTTTATGAACCTTCACCCTCCAGAACTCAGGCCCTTTCACTGGACCACTGCAAAGCTGGCTAGTGAATGGCAGCAAACTATCATCCAATTCCTTAGCTAAGTAGACTTCCAAAAGGAAGTACTGGAAATTATGAACTTCACTTTAAGACAGGAGGCTGAAAAACAAAATGATACATGAATGACTAATCTAGTGAGAGTCAGCTGAAAGCACCTTTGACTGTTATTTCAAATCAATATCAAATGACCATGCCCCATTTTCCCTTTAAGACAACATTTCAAAGGGCCAAAGCCTAAACAAGCCTAAGGAAAGTGAAATCAGTGTTTCTTACCAGTCAATCCAACCTTCTTCCTGCACATGAAACAACGATTCTTTTTCTGTTTTGGTTTGTCAAGCGACTTGTCCTGTTCTTCAGGTGTAGGCTCTGCATTCTCTGACACTGAAGCTGACATAAAAAAAAGTTAATAAGAACAGTGGAGAAAAGAGTCTGTCTCTCCCCTTTTAAGTCCTACAATGATCTAAAGCCCATGCTGTACATTTGGCCATTTTGCTGCAGTTTCCATGTCTGAAGTGCACTGGTGTCTCCACAGCAACTGGAACTCCCCCCCCTTCTAGACCTTCAATATAATTTAAGAAAAGAATTCACCAAATGCTTGAAAATACCACAAAAAACAATGAAAACAACAAACATAGGTTTAACAGCAAGATTCAGCACTGTCACATCCCGGAAGAAAATCCAACAGCCAAGTGTTTCCTCACAGTGTTACTTGCCCAGCTCCCAAAATCTGCTTACAAGAAGCACTCTATGTAACAGGATCAGTTGAGCCAAACACCCTCTTTCCAATCCTGAATCAACATTATTTTTGGAGAAGACTGCAACATGGAGGCCACACAAAACACAGTGTTTCAGAACAATCTCTAGCACTGTGATGCTGCTGCTCTTGCACACCTGGAAAAAGCCTACACAGGACATAAGTCACTGCCTGGGGTGAGAAACACCAGCTCAAGAGACCCAGACTTACAGGGTGGGACTACACTGTACTGAAGCTCAGAAAGGAGCAGGTAAAAACCTAATTTTAAAGATATTTCTCCTAAGGCATCTTTCAACCTACTTTAGTGTTCTCTAAAAGAAACAGGTTACAGGTTGTGTGGGAGAGTATGAACATGTAATAGTAGTATTTGCCTGAGTCAGGTAAAAATAGAAGTTGGCTGGTTTTCCTCAAGTATTTGCACATTCCTTACATTACAAAGCAGAAATAGAAATGAAAAAAACCCAACTTCATTTCAAGAAGGGCTAAGAGCCAACCTCTGCCTACCAGACATAGCTGGACCACAGCAGGACAAGTCTCCAGTGAGTAAGACACACAGAAGTTGGGAATATTTGCAGCAAAGAACAAAAGCAAGCTGCAGCTGGGAGGAGTGTGGATGGAAGCAGAGCTAGAACCAGTGTTGTAGGGAAGGGAATACAACAGCAAGCTCAGACATTTGTCAGGGAAAAAGCTGCAGGCATTTCTGTGCAGCTGGACTTTTGTTTGTCAGAGACTGTCAGATGCAGTTCTGTGCTAGCTCTTCACCAGCTGACAGCTCTTCTGCATGACAAATCCAGTGGGGTTTTTCATGTGCTGCTATTCTGATCTTTTTTTTTCTTTTGAAAGGAAAGGGCACTCATCACTTTTGCTATGTATCAAAACATTGTACTAAGCAACATCAATGGGTAGCAAGATACCTGATCACCAGCAAAGACTCTGCCTGAGGGGACAGTATATTCCACAGATTAATCTAGCAAAGATACTATTATACATGGTCTATTAATTCCTTCTCAGACACCATCTATGTTACATGCAGAGCTTCTCTTTGTCCTGAAATCTATAACAATTCATAGTTTACAAAGGAAAAAAAAGTTCAATGCCTTTAAATGGCTGTTAAAGGGCACATTTCTGAGTGGGCATAATATCAAAAGGACTGCAAGATGAGAACCAAAATCAGCAAGGACTACAAGTGGTGAGGTAAGTACCAGAAGGGGTAAGACTTACTCAAATGAACTTTTGTACTTCTACACAAAGCAGTATTGCAGTCTTTATTAATTCATTAAGACATATTCATGCCATGAGCTAACATTCTCCAGCTTGCATTTCCTGTTATTACAAAATCAGTTACCTCAATCTAAGTTTCACTAAGAGCCTCTGTAACTATTAGCTAAATTTAGGAAAAACTGGCACTCTTCCCTGCATAACAAGGCTCTCATACACCCTTACTTACATTTTCTTTGTGCGTATGGCTCTCACATTAAAAAGGTTTAAAAATATTTAAGAGCTGCTGCTCAGTGTGGAACCGAGTGGGAAGATTCTTCTGCATCACAAGTCACTTTGTATCTACTGTAGTAACCATAAATTTTAGGTCTCAGCTTGCTTTTGAATAGAAGCTAGAGATTTGAACCAAAATCCTCTATGATAATCACAAATATCCCAACCACTTTGTATGCCCAAGTTCCACTGTTCAGTCTATGAGCTCCCTGTGATGACCACAGCAGAACAAAGCCAGCTAAGATGCAATACTGTCCAGCTTGGAGCCACTCCCAACTGCTGGACTTCACCTGGATTCCAGGATGCTCTGCCTGCCTTCCTTGAACCAAATCATCCCTTTCCCCAGCCCTGTCCTGTAGCCAAAGAACAGAAGCCTTGGCAGCAGCAGTACAAGCTGCCAACCAACCAAAAAGGAGTAAGGTATGAACACAGCCATATTTCTGGAGCTGACAAGCTGGGCTGCTCACTAGAAGTTCCCTGATTTACACAACATGTTCCTAGGTGATCAAAACAAGCAGAGCCTGGATTTCCTCCTAAAGGCACGAGCTTTTCCTATTGCTTTGCTTGTGCAAACCCCCACCTGAGCTTCAGTGTGCTCTGACTGAGCACAAACACTGACAAAATGCACTCCAGCCTCTGCACCCCTGCAGGCACAGCACAGCTCTGTGTGCAGCAAGACACCCATCCTGCTCTCTCCATGTTTTACATTCATCACCCCTGCATTACTGGGCAGAGATTTTAAAAGGAAAAGGTTTCTCATTCCTACAGAAAATCATGAACAGCTACATTTACTTCTTAAGAGCATTTCACTAGGGCTAGTGTAAGAAGCACCCCCACACTTCCAGAGGAGTGAAATGTGAAGTTAATCCAAAGGAGAACATCACTGCTTGTGAACATTTTAAACTGACATAATCAGCCTAAAATAAACTGTTTAAATGTTAGGAAGTGGCAAATTAAGTAGGAGCACATTCACCCACAGAATTTAGTTTTAAATCTTTCTGTTGAGTGTTTCCTCTCCCCTTGGAGCATTCACCCAGTATATCATGATATCCTGTATTATTTGATACACTTGTGTCATAATCATACTCTACCTCTGAGTGCCTGGTACTATCACAGAAGTGAAAAGCATCCATCAATTCCTTTCCACTTCTGTCTACTGAGCCCATCCTGATAAGGTCCACTGAAGCTGAAGCCATCAGCTCAACTGCATTCACCTTAGGTCCTAGTAACCCCAATATAAAATTCTGTAGCAAGCTAATTATTTTAATCTCAAGTTTTTTAAACTTAGTTTGAACTTCACTATTTAACCTCACTGAAATCCAGATATGCACAAAATCAGGTGACTTCATTCAGATCAGCCATGTACCTTTTAGACAGTTAATCCAATCTAACTTTGTACTTTGGTTTTCCAAATAACAACCACACCACATGACGTGAGTGATGGCATTTTGCAATGCTAACAGCACAAGCTTCTCTCCAATCCACAACAAGCTTGATAACCACAGAGGCTGTTTTCATTCTCAGAAGTTTTCAGCCTGAGAGGGGCTGAGTCCACCCATTAGTTGGATTTCTGCTTTTACCACCATGTTCCTCAGTTGTAGGAGCTCCATAATGTTTGTGGTGGAGTCCTCCTGCCTTCCCTGCCAAGCTTCATTTACCTTTAAAATCCTCCCTGAACCAAAAGCATGAACCCTAACCAAGATGGTTTTAATCCCTCTTCCTTTACCCCAGGGAAGTGAAGCACCTCTTTACCTGCTTGCAGGCTTGCCTGGAGGCAGCCCTGGCTAACAAATCAGAAATCCTGACTGGCTAATCCTAGCAAGGATTATTATGTTGATCATCATCTTGAGCAAAAGGCACAATAGCCCAGGAGGTAATTAAAATTACTTGGAATAGAAGAAAGCTGTTAGAAAAGCTGGACTGTACTTCATGCCATTAAACATTACCTAAAATGAAATTCATTTTCATGGTATTTAAGAACATTAAAGTTAAAAATTTTTTATTAGTCCCTATCTTAGAGCATCTGGCCTTTTGCACTGCTCCACAAGCATCATCATACAAACACTAGCTCTAAAGCCTACACTTTTTAACATTCTGGAGTTTTCCTCTATTTCTTCTGCAATGCATAAATCCAACAAAAACAAAACTGAAATGCTCTTTGGGAATTTTATCCCTTTGTAGTTTTAGCTTGACTGCAAACAGCAAGAGCTGTGTTGCACGCAGCTCAAGTCTCATTTATCTGTCTGCTTTAGAAAAGTAATAATAGTAATCTAAGAAAGCTTAATTATTCACCCAGTCCTTCATTCAATGTTGTTGCAGCCTGGTAATTTTTGTTAAATGGCAAGTTAAGGGGACCTCAGCTCAACACAATACATTAACTTACAGCAGCAGCACAGAACAACTCACCCCAGAACAGACATTCCCACAAGGCAAGACTTTATCAAAATAAATACTGACATTATTTCTGCTGTTCCCCTACATCAACAAAAGCACTATTACACACTCTTCACTTTGGGACCAACTAGCACATTGCTATGAAATTATTGGTTTTTTTCTAAATGTTAGAAACTTAGGCAATGCTAAAAAAAACCCTTGGATTCACATGCTTGTAGTACATGCATGTCACCAACCTAAAATTCAAATTCCAAAAAAAAGCAATTCAATGAAATCCCTCTCAGCATCCATTCCAAGCTGCTTTCCTTCCTTCCTTACATTTTCAAATTAAAATGCTTTAAAACTGGAAACACTACATTTCCCATGATTTCAGTCAAGGGACAACACAGAAGGAACTCTTAAGGAAGTAAGGCTGACCCTGCCAGAGTTATAAATAGGGATGGTAATTTAGAACTGTAACTACATGCTGGTGATGTTCTTAGTTTAGAAATGAGGGTACAAAGAAAAGGACAGAGGACACAGCTGAGTAACCTAAACACCTGATATATGTTGATCCTGCAGATACATCCTTAAATTCAAAGTTTCTGGTTGAGAAATCTTTTATCTTCTCAAAGATAGGAGAATAAACTTGAGGTAGAGAATTAGAAACAGCACAAATTTATCCAAGTGTGTAAGAAGAGAGACATGCCTCTGGAAACTTGCTGGGAAAAGTCCTTTCAAAGGCCCAAGACAGCTCACAGTGTCAGGGTAAATAAAGTTCTGCCAGTGAAAAGCCAGAAGATGCATTGTCAGAACTGAGACAAGAGCTCTCAGCTCCAGAACACAAACTTTCTAACAGGTATTAGAGTGAATCTCTAGAACGTATCTTCTCAAGAGTAAACATGTTTCTCACCTCAAAGACTAGTAAAAGTGGTAAAAAAATGGAATTAAAAGCTTTTCTTTCAAGTTTATTAACCAAGGAGACAGCTTTACTCAGCACAGTAGCTGACTAATGACTCTTACATTCTATCCTACAGAAAGAGACAGGTCAGGTTTAGAAAAGTATCTGAGAAGCAAAGCTTTGATACCAGAGATACAGTCAAAAAACTAATATTTAGAATGTTTAAGTGGAGTTGTATCTGTAAAAAAACCACACTTCTATGTTTAGACTAGTCCACAGAAAAATAATCCTCCCCACTAAAACCTAAACAGTCTCAGCAAAAGGCAGAACACTTACTGACTTACCTTTAAATACCTTTTATAATGCCTACAGATTACCAGTCTGAGCACATTTTGTATACTATCTGGAATTTTTACATTTCCTAAGAAATATTATTAAATTTTTTTAGTCTTAAGCTCTGAAAGTCTGCACATAGAAGACAACAAAAAAGTGAAAAGAAACTTAACATTGTACCAGCAAGAAGGAT
This sequence comes from Zonotrichia albicollis, assembly GCF_047830755.1. Lineage (NCBI taxonomy): Eukaryota > Metazoa > Chordata > Aves > Passeriformes > Passerellidae > Zonotrichia > Zonotrichia albicollis. Next base: position 8,218,443 of record NC_133829.1, on the reverse strand, counting down.
TTTAGGCCAATATAGTTAACTCTCTTAGACATAGTGCTTCAAGCAAACATAGCTTATGGTTTGGCATTTTATATTTGTTAAAATGAATTTCAGTAGTTCAAAATCTTACACGACTACACTTCAGAAGGGAAAGGTTCTTTTAGAGGTGTTTCCTGTTTATAAAAGATACTGACCCTGTTCTGGCAATGGCTGTGTCAAACACCCTCTACCACAAATATGTTCATAAACTTCTGATATGTGCTGTAAATGGTCACTCTGAGAAGTAACAGATACTCAAAACTCCACTCAGGTGTAACAGCCATGGCATAGAGACAGAAAAGGATGCTGATTTATGATGTGCATTTCCAGCACCAATTAAAGCACTTGTTTATTAAACATAAACTTTCACTTGCCATTCCCCATTTCATGTGCCATTTAAGAAATGAAACTTTATTCTTATTCTGCCTCCTGATTTCACAGAATATTTGGGTTTGAGAATTAGACATGTTTGAACAGGAGTGTATTAAGAACAGCTGAAGTTTAAAAAGCATTGTTCAAAAGTTCTGTCACTGAAAACCAGGCACCAACCTTGCAACTCTTCTGTCTCAGGTACTGTTTTGTCCACAGCCGTACTATCCGGTTGGGATGATGCTACAGATTCTGTTAAAAGTGACTGACTGGACACAGGGCTGAGGGGCAAAAGAAGAAAATGATAATTTTTATTATGCATTTTCACATTCTTTTCCTGTAAGATACATTAGGGCACCTCATGATGAGAACATTTCACTCTGAAGTTGTTTGTGTAACCACTTAAAACTGCTACAATCTGAACTGACACAAAAGGTAAACTTTTTTTTTTCAACTCATACTGAATGCAACAAAACAGTTCCACTGTAAAAAAGGAAAAATATTTTGGGTGGTTTGGCATACCATCATTCCACACAGAAGCAACAATGCAACATTCAATATGCAAGGATCTTTATAACAGAAGTCAGCAAGATAATTGTATAGGAGACAGTTTCAGTGCTCTGGTGATACAAACGAGAAAATTGCAGCATGTCAATGTTTCCAGTAATAAAGCTGCAGCAGCTGCACACAGAAACCCTTGGATTCACAGTGTAAAGTGGTGCAGGCAAAACTTCCCAACCCTTCAGCCATACTGCTAAATTACAGCATGCCTGAACACCCTGAGCAGTTTGGAGAGAGCAATTCAACACTGGCCATGACTCCCAGCCAAGCTGCTCATCCAGCAGCTCTCCTGTGGAACAACACTGTGCTACCTCTTGCTTGGGACTTGAGCTCTATCTCATCTGCATTTTTTTTTCTTCTTTTCCACTGAGGGATTCACTCTGAAGGAAAAAACCAGATTATCCAGCAGCCCATGAACCAGCACTCCATAGCACAACAGGAGCACTGGAGTTGCAATTTTAATTGTCAAGAACTGCACATAGGCCTTGAACTGCTCATCTGGCCATCTACAAAAGGGCATTGTCAATTAGGATACTCTGAGGACAGATAAAATGAAGTCTGAGGTATTTCCAGAGACTGAAGTTGAATTCCTGCTCTTTTTTATTTCGAAAACAAAAACCCAAGCAAGTGACACTAATTTTTTTCAAGTGCAAGTCCAAGAGCAACCATCCACTCCTTTCTTCTGCAGCCAGCAATCAAGCCAGTGATCAGTGAGGTACTTCTGTTCTTTCATGGTTTTATTGAAGTTGTGACAGAACAAAGGCAAGGCACTGTAATTGGTTCACATCTGTGCATTGACCTGGATGAACTTTTTTTTTTTACGCACACCAGAAGAGTTGTTTCAGGGTAAGATACGTATTTTCTACCCCAACTATAAACCTCAGAATGGAAGCACTAAATATAGCATCAAGCATGGCACCTAGCTCTCAGTTCATATGCAGGATCCAAGCATGAGATAACACCTCCTATAAAAAGCTAGAGAGCAGAAAAGTCTGAGCTGAATCAATCAGCAGGAACTGATGAAATCTCCCTTGCCCTGTGTTCTACTATATTCATTTTTTTAAAAGAAAAGTTGAAGTGAGTATTAATGCAAGATTAGCTTCCATAGCATGTAACACACTAACACTTTTCACTCAAAAAATCTCCAAAGTGCTTAAGCTGCTGTTGGTTGTGTCACTCTAAACAGAAATGGAGCCACTAAATATAAACAAATATTTAGCTTTTACAAATGGAGTACACTTAGTAAGTCTGAGTGATTTATAAGAGGATATTATGTATCCTTGAATAACCCAGATGGAAATTACTTGTTTAATAAGAGATCAATTCAGTAGCACAACTTGTACCAAGACTTGTGTCTTTACCCTGTTCTAGTACTCTCCACTTCCTGCAAAGCAACTGGCTTGTTAACACATTATCATACATTTATTTATGAGAGCTCTCGTAAACAGCTCCCTGCCATTTTACAAAATCCTCAAATTTCTAGGATGAGAAGAGTTCTCCTTTGGTAAATGTACAACTACAAGTTGAGGAAGCAGAAGAGCAGCCAGACAAATCTCTGTAGAACAGAAACTGACAACTTCTATTTGAAGCTAAATTCTAAAGACAAATTTCCATTTGAATGGCAGATGAAGCACAGAGATCTGCTAGCATTCACCCTGAGATCCCATGCTTTAAAGTTAGCACTGAAATCTTACACCTTTTCCTAATCCTGGTTCCAGCATTTAATTATGCAGGATCAGCACACTTCATTTAATCATTCTGACAGATTTTTCTGTAAAGACACAGAGCAGACGGAAGCACCTTACCTTGGCTGCATAGATGGAGTTGATGTAGAATCTAAAGTGGACTGAGTTTCCTGGGCACTGCCCTCTGTGCACTGGACCGGTAAGGACTCGGTGATGCTACTGACAGAGGCTGCTGCAAGACACACCCAGGGAAAAGGGGTTATGCTGCTTCCTGGATCACAAAACTCACACATTGTATTTACTCTCTGACCCTGACAACATCAGCCAGGAGAGCAACTGAATCTCTGCCTACACCATAAGGAAATGTAATTTTACAAAAAAGTAATTATGTTGGCCATATTTTGATCTTATTCCAGCCCCAGTCCCCCAGAACTTACATGGCAGAAAATTTTGAAGCTAGAGTTTTGAAGCAGTTACTATTATTTACTAATTAAAGCATCTACAAGCAGCTTGCTCAGCATAAACTGCTGTACTCTGACACAAGAAGCTGGTGTTTAAAAAAACCAAGATGGATCTCGTAAAATATCAATAAAACATCCTAAAGCCAACTCCAGATGCATTTTGAACATGTAGAACCCAGATCCCCAGATTTCAACAGCAGATATTGCTTCTACTTAAAAGGTCAGTTTGAAGGAAAGGCAACAGTATGCAGGGCACTGGGCCAAAAAGAACAAAGTATGTGAAGTTAAGGAGAAACTATTGTTGCCTTTTCCCAACCTGGAAATGAAACTCAAAATAATTTTAGTAAGAGCAGATCTTTTCTTGAAGGTCTTCAGGGGAAGTTATGTAAAGATGTCCACAAAAGCCCCTGAAGGCCTTCAAAAGGAAAAGGCATCGCTATCAAGTGTTTACAGGTTAATCTTTAAGAATGAGGTCACAGAGATGAAATACCTGTTCTTTAAAAGGCCTTCCACAAACATTTCCCAAACTCAATCCTATCTCTGTCAGTAATTCCAGCAAAAATATGTTGTAGTGTTTTTTTCTGCATTTTTATAATTTCAAATCAGAAACACTCAAATGAATACAAAAGGTATTAGTGAGAGTCTTCTGAGCAGATTAGTGGCAACACAATTACATTATGGGCATTCCATCCAAGCTCATTCCATAAGGTAAGATGCTGGAATGAAATGGCTTGCACTAATGCCCCAACAATCAGTATCTGGACATGGCCAGGAAGCTGCTGCCTGCTGGGTCAGGCTGAGCTGCTGACACACACACACTGTGTGCTAGGGTTACTTACCAGGTGGGCTAATTCTACCATTACTGTTCTGCCTTTGAAGGTGTTCTTTGTAGCACACTGAGCACATGCCATTTGTGCGAGGGTTCCCGTAAAATCCGCAGCCAGTGGAACACAGCATAGGCACTTGGCTACGGTTAGTTTCTTGAGCCATTCTCCCTTCTTCTATAAACCTGAAATTGATACACACAACCCAGCATTTAGAGGCCTGAGAAAACTCTTCTTTTACAGCTGACATTTGAAAATCTGGAATTTCCTATAGCTCAGCAAAAAGATCATCCAGAAAAAAATGCCTTGTGGGTAACTCAGTGCCCTTTCCCAAAAAGTCTATGAAGTCTGCCTAATAACACAAATACAGTCATATGTAGGCTTTGCATGACCCACCCTCTTAGCCCCACCAATTTATTTTCAATATACATCCCACAAAGAAAAGTAATTTGATCAACTATTAGAAGTATTACTGTTTCTGGCAGTCAGGTGAGGAGAGCAGGGGAGGGGGACACAAGCTGAAACCTAAACACCTGACACTGTGCATGAGAGTTGTAAAATAGAGACAAGCATGGTAACACAGGCTTACTTGCTGCATAATTATCATTAACAACAGTCACATGAATCCACATGTCACTGTTTAGTCACTGTGTCATTAGTGAAAGACGACACAACTGCTTACCACAAACCCTGGATTGTGATTTTTCACACACTAAGAGAAAATCACCCTTACAGGCAAAAACTATTAGACCATGTACACAACATCCTATTTATAAATTCACTGTGAAAATATAGCAAAATGAGAAGTAAGAAATATACAAGTTGAAAGATATATGATATATGAGTTGTCACACAAAACCCAAATTTAAGGATGCTAAATAAAACATCCTAAAACATAAAAAAAATTTGTTCACCCCTGGCTTGTATTAATCAAGTTTATAGATATTTGTAAGACATTACAAGAAAATTACAACAAATGACAATTTCCATCAGTGTTCTGAGACTCCTAACCATTATTAAGTGGTCTAACATGGAAATAATTTTTGACATGTCATTTCATGAGATAAAATTAATTTTCCATTTCCCCCCTCCATAAATATACAATTGCATATTTTCAACAAATTAGAAAGATAAAACAGCTTCACATTAAGAAACTAGATATATCAAGGTATAAATTACTTCTACTTAATTCAAGATCAACTTAGGTCTACCATTTCCTGATTAAAAAGTAAGCCGAAGCATAGGTAATTTTAATTCTTGCAAGTCAAACCAAAGATAAGCAATATTACTGAAAAAATAAAATTCTTGCAAGTAACATCAGTATACATTTCAAACAAACAAAAAAAAATCCAGAGGGAAAGGGGTTTCAAGACACTTGAACACTTCACCAATTGCCATGTTATAAAACTAGATGAAACACAGTAGTGCCACAGTAAAAAAGATTTCCTTTTACATAAGAGGTATTCAAAGCCAAACACAAACAACATTCCCATTATTTTGTTTCCAGAGAAATCTCCTCATCTCCTCTCACACCCACATCTACTCCATCTTGTTTTTATTTCCCCAAAACATATGAAATTGATACCAAGAGCAAACCTCTGGGTTGCAAAGCCAACAGCAACACAGAAACAAGTCAAGTCTTCTGCTCACAGCAATAAGGTACTCTGTGGACGAGGAAGGATTCAAGATATAAGACAAGGAAGAGGTACAGGCAGGAAGACAACCAAAATCTGATACTATCTTTTTCAGCTTCAACCTGCAATTAAGCTTATTTAAGCTGTTGGCTACACTCCCCCACCCCAACAGAGAATCACTTGCTTTCAACATACAAAGCCCCCATTGACCTCACACGACAGCTAAATTTGATTTTTGCTGAAGTACTGCACTTGTAGCTGAAAGAGCACTTTCATTCCTGCTTTTCTCCAGACAGTCTTTCAGAATGAAACTGCAAGTAGTGCATGTGGAATTTAATTCTTATGCTGGGCCCAACATTTTAGAGAAGCCATTTCAGGGAAGTGCAAATGAATATGAGTTTGCTGTGCTTTGGTAACCAGAACCAATTTAAAGCTGAAACCTTACACAAGTCACTTTTGGCATAGAATGTTTAAGATTGAAAGATTAATTAAAAACACTTTTGACTGAGTATTTCAAGAGCTAATAGAGATTCAATGTCACAATGTAGTATTAATCCTTTTAACTTTAGGCAACAACATATTAAAGAACCCTACACTAACTTCCAGATTATACCATGATTTTCTTTCTGTTCAATATCAGCTTCAAATAGCACACAGGATCTCAGTAACTGCACCAGCCACTGCTAATATTCTCCAAGACAACACTGCTGAAGGGATCAGGTGCTAACACAAACACAGAATAACAATCTCTAACTTGGATGTAAAAAAAAAAAGTTCTGCTCCAATTCAATAAACAAACTCTGAACGGTGCCCAACGATGCCCAGACGAAAAACAAGAAAAGCTGGCCTGAGTTCCAGCTAAGCCAGTTCCCAAGTTCATTAACCAGTGGATCCTGTCACCAGTCAAAGCACAAGCCACTGGCATGAGGCTCCAGAACACTTCAATCTCCAAAGGGAAGTGCCAGGGATTCTTCTGCAGAGTTTTAATAAGGGCCACAGGAAGCGGAAGATCTTTCATTGGTTGCTAATATTTAAGAAATACAATGAATAAGAGATAGGATCAACCTGATGCAATGTTATGAAGCCAAAGGAGAACTTGCACCAAGACAACAGCTTGTTGGATATGAAGGGGACAATTGGGTACAATCCACCTCACCCACACAATTACTGCTGTGAGCTACCAGAAAAACCCACCAGGAAAAGAAAGGACTATCACCAACACAGTTTTCTGACAGTTCAGTGAGCTCAATCAGTTCACATGCAAAAACAGAACAAGTAGAAAGTCCAACACAGGAGAGCCTCTGGAACTCACGTGAGGAACACGTCATGTCCCTCCTGGGGACAACACATGTTTTAGCAGCCTGTAAGCTCCTGGGATGGTTGGAACTCATCTACTTGAACCCTAAAGCCACAGAATGCCAAACCAGTATAATGAGCTCTCCCGTGCTTTGCCCTCCCTTTCAGTACTCACATGTACCAAAATGAAACAAGGAAATGATCAAACTTAAAAAAATCAACCACTCCACCTTCTGCCAATTAGTTTCAACACAGATTGGTTTCTGAGCTCATTTGTCACGTGTGTGCTATTTAGGCAGGAGAGAGGGTCTAGCTGCAGACACGTGTGGAAACGCCTGTTTCAGCAGCAGAGCTGCTAAGAGAGCCACTAGCCAGCACCAGGCATTGGTGAGAAGAGAAGGAAAGAGACCCAAGTACTGGCAGTTCTGCCCCTGCACTCGAGCCATGCCTGTCCTGTACACACAGATGACACAGCCCTGCTGTGTGGGGACTCCAGGCCCCAGGCAAGCTGCCACCAGCAGAGCAGCCGGACTCTGGCCCCAGCACAGCAAACATGGGCAGTGAGGGATCACGCAGCAGATGTGTTTGGGGGAGGGAAGGACCTCCCATCAGCCCAGCTCTTGGCTCAGCTTCAGATGATTTTTGTTTCAAAACCGTAATGGCTCACACAGAAGACCCACAGCATCACTGACCCCAAAAATGCCACAGAGCAGCAGAGGTGGGCAGTCACTGCTGAAACCACTGTCAGAGGGGCAGGCATGATCCCACAGCTCTGGCCACTGCTGCCCCCCATCCCTGCCTGCAGCCACATCAGCTCAGCCATCTCATGCAAACAGCACAAATATTTGTTCTGGTGCACTGGAGAGCTTGCTCATCTGACAGAAGATCAACTCCAGAGAAATGACATACACTGCACAGGAAGTGACATGGCTAAAAATAGGACAACCCTTTTTAGGGGCAGCAAGCCCTTGCTGAGCATCAAGCCTACTGTAAAATAAATCCCAAGCGCATACATGATCCATAATTTCAAAAATGGCCTTCCCCTAGCTTGGCTTCAGCATGACACTTGAAGCAGCTTCATAGCTGAAATGACAACAAGGTCTTGGGATCAACATGTACATCCCTCTCAGTTTGAGGTGTCACAAAACCAACGTGGAGCTTGTCAAGCTCCTGGAAATGCCTCTGGGCTCTGCCTGTTCCCCCAGAGCTGTGCCTGCATAGCATTCATAGAGTAATGCTATGAATTCTGAAGGTTATTCGGAATGCAGAATTGATTTATCTTAAAGAAAAAAAAAACAATGAAATGACAGAGCTCTTCACAATATTTTAAACACATTCCCTGCTTTGCTTTACAATACAGTTGTATAACCAGTTGTACAAGCCCTAATGAGAAGGAACAGACTAGAGGGAAGTGCAAGAGCTTTCAACAACTCCTCTCAATGCAACCCCAGAACATCTACTTCACTGAATGGAATAAACACCCTCTTTCTGTATTAGCTAAAAATTGCCAAACTTCAGCTGAAATTACCTCTGTTTCTTAAAGATATTTATTGCCACTAGAAGCATGGCAGCACACATCTCTGCAGGCTAAGCCCTCCTTTTCCTACGAATAAGGTGCTTACAGTCTACCTGTTCCTGTTACTCCTGCAATACACAACTTCATTTGTTTAATAATGCCCTCTTACTGCTGCTGCTAGAGGTCCTGTCTTTCCTCCCTCACCATCACATCCTCAGAGTAAATTCCTCTCTGTACCAAGCAAAAAATATGGAAAGGACATGCCTATAAAATGTATAAATTGAAGCTGCAGAAACACTAAAGCAGAGCAAATCTTCTGGACGTCAAGTTCTCTGGAGAAAGAGACACATCTTCCGATATTCTGTAAAGCAAGCAACAAAGTACTTGTGGACATCTCTTCCCCACAGAACAGGCAATGTGATACTGGTCTCCGTCCCCATTCTCTTTCTTCTTTTCCTTTTAATTAAAATGTTTATATGCCACTAGTTTCAAATAACTGATACCCCAGCTTTATAGGCTTCAAATGTTAATCAGTAAGATCAGAGAGAGCAGCATTTAGTAGGATTAAACACACAAGGTTTAAGAATAATCTCTTTCACTGCTCCCCCCCCAATTCTAGACAAGAAAAAAAAAACTGGCACAGAAGCCAGCTTTCTCTTCATCTGTCTTCCCCAAAGAAAAAGGTCTCTTGAATACCAGTTACCCTCATACTTCAGGTTCTGGTAAGGAAAACAAGCAGATCCTCACACCCTGCAGTACAGTTTTGTGTTCTGCAAACACTCTTAAAATCTGTGACTGGTATGGGAAGGATCCCTCCCAAAAGCAAATGCTGAGACCACCCAAACAGCATTGTGCCTCAACAGCACAGCAGACACAGTTTGAGCCATTCTGATGCCAGCTTCGAAACTGCTGCTCAAAGAGAAAGCAGAACACAGTGTGAACCACTCTTCACTGTCAAAATCAGCACACTGACAGTTTTACCTGACACTCACCTCAAATGATAAATCCAATTTTAACAAGTGATTAAAATATTCCCTCCTCTGTCATGATCACCTTTATAATGAAGTAGTTCAGCACTGACTGAAATAGCATCAACACTAATGGTCATTTTCTCTTTGTGCTAATGAAGCAAAGAAGGAGCTGCAGAAGTGGTAATGTGTGCTGCTTAAACACACAAAGCTTCATTCCAAGCACAAATAAAACACAAAGTTTGGCACGCAAAAATACATTTCACTTTTTAGCATGTACTGGCACAGACACCCAATACCACCTGTACCACCATATGAAAAGTCAGGCTGGTACAAAAGGCAATAAATAGGAAATGCATTTCTCTACAGGCTTATCAAAACAAAGGGCAAATAAAAGCCCAAGAACAAAGTTCTGTTGAACCTTGCTGCAGAAGCTCCCAAAGCACTGGCTGTGCTCAAATACCAGTTCATACTGGAATTTGCTGCTGAGGTGTCCTGCTTCCAGCAGGACACTATTCAGGGTATAAAGCACTAGAATTACAAATTAAAAGCAAGCTACAGAACAGTCCCGGGTTTTTTACTCCATTGCTGTCTCCCAAAAGGCTCCAATTTATATTCACTGAGCAGTCATTTGTAGCTGCTTTAAGGCATTATCATGTCCCAGCAACTTGCTATGGAGCCAAGAAGAACTGGCAGATTTGAATAGAGGCCTCAGTCATTCCAGCTCAGCCCAGCTTGCTGGTTGCAGTCAGACATGTCATTTCATCTTACTGCTCACCCTTGCTAAAGCACTGCAGCTGGTTCACATTTGCCAGCACAGCTACATGTGTAGTTACACTCTGACCCAGTTTCATCAGAATGCTTTGAGTTAAAAAAAGTGAATATGGTTAAGGACCAGCTATGCAAGCAGATCTGTAAGGGCAGCGACCTCTTTGTTCCTGTAGCAGCAGAACACACAGCTGCTGCATTTTTCAAAACACAGGAGTTCCAACTTCCTCAGCACCAAGAGAATCCATACATTTTAAAGCTTTCCACCCATTCCACTGAGCCTCCAGTTTTCTTCCTGCTCAAAGTTTTAAACTGCAATGTGAAGTAGAATTTATATGACTTCATAACAAAAACAAAATACTCACACTAGTGACCAAAGATTTACATAAGATGTTCTTTTAACTCACTTGACAAGTCATTTAATATCTACTATGTTCCTGTCTATTTCTGTTGAACAGCTTTTTATTTTTGTTTCATGCACAGACTTAATTTAGGCTACAATCAAGTACTTATACTAGACACTCCTAGCAGAAACCTTACAAAAAAGTGTAAAGAGTTAGAGAAGTCTTTTCTTCACATCCAATTTTTATTAGTTAGCAAGCTTAAATCCTTCCATACAAGAACTAAAATACAAATAGAATTGGAACTCTTAAGAAAGCAATATCTCAGATTTAAGATGTCAGAAAGACTGTGAAAGAATCACTCTAGTGAAAAAAAAGACATGAGAGAAAGTGGCAGATGGACAGAAAAGAGATAGTTCAGGTCTTAGGAAGGGACAGAACATTAGCAACTTTTGTAACTAATCTGAGCCAGAATATCATAAACCCTGGAGGAACACCTGGTACAGACAAAGCCTCCAGTGTTAAAGCGTGTATGCTGCTAAGTACAGCTGACTGCTCTTGTACTCAAGGTTACACAGGGAACAAGAGAACATTTCACTACAACCTCTCCACTCTTGCTAAGCAAGAACAAAGATGCACAGATTCTATACTGGTATCAAGGAGATCACTGATAATAAGGACTCAGCTTTCCATGCTTGTCTACATACACTATTAATAGATGTTACTTTGAAACTGTAATTACTACTTGTGACCACGCTTAACCTTTGCAAAGCACGGATTACCAGACACAAAGATTAACTTCTGTAAAAGTGGTACCTCAGACTCTCATACACCTCATGCAAAAGCATCTCACTGCTTGCAGTAACCACTTAAAGTCTACAAACAAAAACAAGTATAAGCAAATTTTTCATACTTAAGTTCCAAACTTTCTAGTATAATCAACACACCAGAGAAAGGGCCAATTCCATGAAGGTCATTACTCTACTGAAGATTAATTCTAAAAAAACTCCCAACAATTAATAAGCAATGTAAGAGGTACATTTTATTACCTAGTATGAAGAATCACATTTTATCTGTTTTGGATTTCAAAGAGGCAGAGTACAGACAAAAGGATCTGTATTGAAATTACAGAAAGCTGCCACAAAGAGCTACTGGTGTGATGCTGGGTTTTTTGCAGCAATGACCACTACTTTATGGAGCATCTGCCAACTGCTAAGACACCTAAAAAATTAAGGGCAGCACTCTGTATAAAGCCTTCTATTTATCATGCATTTCAAACTGAGTCTAAAGCAGCAAAATACAAATCAGGATGCCAAGGATTATCACTGTTTGTACATTTAAGCCTGTACACTGGGACTTCCTAGCTGTTCTGGACTAACACTGCAGCACCACTAGAACTAGACCCTTGCATATGACAGAATCCAAACTTCCTGAGATTCAAAGAAACATCATTTTTTCCTCTCACTTAGAAAATTTAAAATCCTCTTATTCCCCAGTAGCACAATACATTTGTAGGCAACCCCAATTCATCCAGCAAACTCCAGTCCAGAGCAACACAGAAATGCTTTCAGAAAGAGGCACCACCAGCATGTTCTAAGTTTCTGTCTCTCCAGTGATGACTATCAGAAAATCTAAGCTGACAAAGCTGCCTTTTTGGAGAGGTCAACCTGAATGCAAGTGAAAACAACAAAACAAAACCTACACGCACAACAAAACTCACTTCTTGGGTTCAAGAGAAAAAAACAAACAACCCTTGGAGCTAGACATGCTTGTTTACAGCAAGCTATGACAGGGGCCTTCAATAAACATGACTAGTTAAACATTAAAAGCACTGAGAGCAACACAGTAACTGCAGTTGTTCAGTACATAGCAAAGACAATTTCTAAGTGAGTTACAAAGAGAAGTGAAGAGAAAAAGAGTATATAGTGTGTTTCAGGAAGTTGGTTTTGATCTGGCATCCTTGGGGGAGGCACAGTGAAGAAGTTCAAAAGGTGTATCTGAGGAACAGAGAAGACACTGGCCAGCCACCCATCTGGTCATGCTGTCCTACCCAAAGCACTGTGTGTCCATGCACAAGGCAGAGAAGAGTGGCTTGCTCCCCAGATATGAAGCTGTACTTACTCAGTTTAGCCTCCCCAGCTCACCCAAGATCTAAGGCAGACAGGCTGAGCAGGCCCATTTTTGAAACATGGCTGTCTCTGAGACAAGACTGACAGAGAAACCTTACATGAAGTTACACTTGTGACAGAACATGCAGCTACTTTTAAAACAGCACCCTTTTAGAGTGCTTGCTCTGGCTCAAGAGGAATAAAAATTCAGAAGTTACACCCATTAGAGAAACCAAACCATGTCAGAAATTGCTCATCAGCAGTTGGTTGTGTCAGCTCACACAGTTTCCATCATGTGTGGCTGAACTGGTGCCAAGCTGTACAAGTCACAGACATTGCTTGAGGAGCCCTTTTCTTTCCTCTCGAGTTTGTGACATCTCATACCTGTATTCTGGCATTCAGGTGCTGCAGGAATACTTGAGTTGCCCTTCACAGTCCCATAAATTTAAGGCTAACTTGAAATCTGTCAGGTAACTGAAATGCCTTCTTTTAAAATGCTCTACAAAAGGTAAGAAAGCTATTCTAAAACAGAGCAGACAGGGTCAGACTCTGCCTTCTCTGGTATCAGATATTGAAGCTGGCCATTTCAAAAATCAGAGGTTGTACAGAATTAGAATCAGGAGATTCTAGAATTCTCAAAATTCCTTTAGAAGACCAGGCCAACAGGGATGCAGGACAGCAACTCCATAAACTATCTCTGGTGCTGTATTTTAAAACAGGTTTGACTTAACGCACTGATGAGAAATAATCTGTAAGAAGGATTCAAACACTTACAAGATTACCCTCATAATTACTGAAAGAATAGATATAGATTCAGTAATCGCTTCTTTTGAGCTTCAGTGAATAAGTAATCTTCTCTCAATACAGCATAAGTTTCACTTATTTTAAGCATATCAAACCCAGAAGAGATAAAAGCCGCTTTAACACGAGTTCCCGAAATAGACAGCTTCTTGTTAACAAAGCACCTGTTGCTGAGAACTGACAGTAAGCACAAAACACATTATAATTTGTTTTCATAAACAGCACTATGTAGAATTTTAATTAGCTTACAATGCCACAGTTCTACTAAGAGCTCCTGCTCTAATATCGGGGTTCCTATGCGTTAATAAATAAAACTGTCATAATTTCTGGCTAGGGCATCTTGAATTCAGCCTAACTTCCAAGAACACTGTGATTATCATGCATGATGTGTAGTTCTATTTAGAATTATGCACTATATCTAATTTAAGTGTGTAAAATTATACAATACCCTTACTGTGGTTTGATGAGGAACTCAACCTAAAGCTAAAGCCTGACCAAAAAAAGAGGGTATGTAAGGACAAGTTTTCGGCAGAAGAGGTGTAAGTACAGCATTCCCTGTGGCAAAGCTGCATTCCTCATCTCTTTCAATACACTTAAATTTAGTCAAGGGACTCCAAGGTATTACTTTGTTTTAACCTCAATGCTATTCTGGAAAGAGAGGGGTGTTTGCTGCTTTTTTTATCCCTTAATTATTATTTCAATCACTGGGGAAGCCAGCTTACACAATCCCAAACAAATTACATACTAAAACTTATCACCCTGCACAAAGCATAGGAAAATACTTCACAGGTGATCAGCAGCTGTTATGTTGGACAACTGGTATTTATCCATCACTTTAATATACTGTCAAGTTTCACTGAAGATAGGAATATACCAACTGGTCACACTCTGAAGTTTTGCATCTTTCCTTAGCTTCCTCTCAGCTGTCACTTCACACTCCCTGAAACAATGGAACCTGTAAACATCCAAGTGCAACCTAAAACATGCATTCAGTATATCTATTAATATGCAACTAAAGCAATGGTTTCATGAAACAGGTAATTTGGGGCTTTAGATACCTCTGTGACAGCTTTGCTGGGACAGGAACTGATCTACCCTGAAGACTTCGTTCTTCAAAATCTTGCATTGGCTCTTCTATCTGGTTTATGGTTGTAGGTCTGTGCCAGAGGAGTCAAAGTTAACAGGGCACTGCAGAAGGAAGGTGAACCTACCAAGTCAGTAGCAGAACTAAAATTTAAGGCATGGCCTCTCTTAGAGCTTGAGACAAGGAAAAAGGCCCACATCACTGGGAGGTCAGTGTGAATTAGTTGAGAGTTGCCTTGTGTCAGCTCTAACTATCTAAGTGTCAAGTTAACAGATAAGGGGCTAGGGAATTATCAGAAATTTGCAATGAGACACTCTCCATTCTGAAGGTTTCCAGAAGTACACCACTGGCTCAGATGGAGAGGTCACTGCTTAAGAAAAGCTTAAAAAAATACTGGAAGCAACTTGATTGAGGACAACTGGCATTTCTTCCCCCACTGCCATCATGGAACAGAAAATAGTTTCTTACACTTCTTCCCTAAGCCCATACAGAACAGACTGCACATATTTCAGTTTCTCAACTGAGTTGAAAGCCAGAGCTGACAGCTCTCGAGTAAGAGTCTGCATTGCAAACACTGTGCTTTAATCACTAGGGCATCGTTTTTACCTACAAAATACTCCAGCTACAACTCTCTGAACTGCCCTCCTGATAACCAAGTCTGCTATTCATTCTGCTTCCAGACAAGATTCCGCTATGTGAGCACACATTTCTAGTACAATGTCTCCCCCACTCACTGTCCAGAACACTTAGATCAGCAAGTTAAGAACACAATCACCTAAAAATAGCATGGCTGGGTGCCACTGTCTCCCCACTTATTATTGTGCTACCTTTGTACAGAGTTTTTTTTCTACAATTCTACATGGAAAAATAAAGCCACAAATGGCTTTACAGGAGGGACTTGTAATCAAAAAGGCCAAGCTGTTAAGTAGTGCCCTGGGATTTTCCCTTTTTCCTCAAGCCACATAAACAGAAACTTACATTTTTAGAAGCATTTTGAACAATAACTCCTTAAGTAGATCCGATTTATCTTTTTATCCTCTTGCCATAGTGATTGTGTTCTGCCAGAGAACAGATTGACACATGGCAAAGTAACAGCACTTTCTAAAGAAAGAAAAGTTCACAATATAAAGGAAAAGTACACAAACACAGAAAAATGCAGGCCAGATCACCAAGTGTCACTTAAAGCCAGTGTCACTTCAGAATGGATAAAAATGGGGAGAGAAAAAAAATCTGCTCACAGGATATTGAGCTTCAACTGTCAACAACACGTGGCTTTCTATCATGATGCTCATTCCCTACCATTCACAAACTATGGGCAACAGGGCTATTATCAGGAAACAATGGAAAAAAGAACAACGTATTTTCCTTTTTATTATGGTACTGGGTCAGAAACAGGAGGGTTATCAGCAAGAACAAGGCCCTTTAGCCTGAGCCTAAGGATGCAGTCGCAGGCACAGCAGGTTCAGCTACGCCGATTCCACAACAGCAGCGCCCTCGCTACGGCTTGGAGAGAAGCCCAGAGTCCTCACAGTGCCTCCCAGAAATCCCTTCTGTCTCACACCCTTTTTGTGAGGGCAACAATCCCCACACAACTGTGGAAGAATATTTGTATTCCTTACATTAAAAAAACCCCATTAATTTTAACCATTAACCTGCATTTCAAAAACCAACTGTCCCATTGTAAAACTTGATGGTGCTCAAGGAAACCCAGCAACACTGCACTGCACACTTTACACAGCATATGCCACCCTGTTTCAGTTCACCAGGCTGAGCTTTCAGGCCATACAAAAAAGTTTCAAAAAACTCTTCATTTCATGCCTTGACAGTGCAAGAAATTAAGGTGTCAGAGCTGCAGCAAGGACAGAGGTATTACTCAGAGAAGACTAAAGTTCCAAGCATTCTGATTGTGCAGTGTGGGATCTGAGGTTGAAGATAGGAGGATAAGTAGGTAGCAACTAATCAGGGATTTATTTATATACAGAATGACTAGGTATAAACTTAAGACCATGGGTCACAGTCACATTATGACTTTGCAGAATAACAAGCTAATTCCTGCAGAAAGAGACCAGAGGCAAGAGCCAAAAGTTTCAAAGACTCCAAGTAAGAGAAAAGCAAATGCAGGAAGGCAACAAAATCAACCAAGCGATCAGAGTGTGAAATGACATTTTTTTTTTGTTGTTATACTGGAAGAAAAAAATTAAAGCAATTACTCCATTGCTATGCACAGAAGTTTAAAATCACTTTGAAATTCACTCAAAGCACCATGTTGGACTGGATTTATTAAGAAGGCAAAAAAGACATTCCCAGCTGCCAGACCATTCTACAAATCAAACACTCCTTTATGTCAGCACTAGTCTTAGCCCCTGCATGGTTTGTCACACACAACTGATAATTTGTTTGTTATGTAACTAATAGTAATACACTTACCTTGACCTATTGTTACTAATGCTGCCTTCCTCCTCTCCAAGGATACTTTAAACAAACCCCATGAAAATATGTTGGTACTCAAAGCAATTCTGCTGAGCCATTCTGAAGTCTCTGCCCTAAAAAGCATTTCAGCAAAGTCCTTCCATGTTGCCACAATTTTCTTATCCTTCTTTGCACGTTAGTAATCAAATATCTTGGCACCATAAAACAATAAATACTTTTCTTGTCACCTTTTACCTGAAGTACAATATTTATTTGATAACTAATTCTAATTAATACCTACAAAATCACTTAAGGACTTGACACCAATATGCAACAGCATGTCATACTAGCATGATATTTGGATAGCATAAACCCAACATGAGAAGTCTGATGAAATTCACTCAGAAAACTCTCTGGTATCAGCAACTAAAGCTACCTGATAAGCATCTTACCTGATTCTGAAGGAGCTGGGCAAGGAGAGCCATCTCCAAACCTTTCAGTTTAACACTCACAACTACCTCTTTTGCCCCACCTTGATAATGATGCAGATCCCAATGTAAAGTCATCCTGTTGCACAGAAAAATTCTGGTACATGACAACATTGCATTCAATTAAGGACTTGATTGTATCTGATTTTGGAAAAACATGCTGAATTCATCCAAAATTCATACAGGGGGTAGTAGACAAGCAATTTTATCTATCTTTCTTTGCAGTCTTGTATCTTCCCTGCCACCCCATCCTTGAAACCAGCATGATCAACAACTCTCTGAATGTTTTCTTCTGGCAATCTAAATTAGAGATAGCATTCTGTATAAAATGCATTAATATGTCCAATTTAGGTACAGAGTGCTACATTTCTGCCTGAAGAATAAGTGGTTCTCTTGCTGCAAACATATTTTAAACCTTAAGTGGAAAATACCTGCCTTTGTCAGGCAATATTTTGCTTTCATCAGCACAATTATATTCCACAGCACACACATGAAAATCATCTAGACTCCTGCATTGTCCAAACCAATGGTGAAAACTTCAGGCCTTGCTTAAAAAACCCATGCAATGCAAAATGTTTCTTTCAACAAGCCCAAAACACCTCACTTCCGTCTCAAACACCTCTCTTAAGCTCCCATTCCAATTTGACTATTAAGTTGATATTTGTCTCCCTAATTCTTCACACAGATAAAGATGCATTAGCATCATGAATTACAGGACACACTGGTGCAGTGCTGCCTTAAACCCTGGGCTGGCTGAACTGCTGGGGTGGCTGCCAGGCCTGCCAAGCCAGCCACACTGTTTATAGTTCAGCTCTCCAGATACAGGATTATTCTGTTTCAGACTGACAAATACCATATCCTGAAGGTTAGAGTGCTGTGACACAAATACATCCTGGCAGGGCAGAACAGCTGAGCAGGGGTGGTCTTCAGCACAGAGGCAGTCTGAGCTCCTGCAAGACTGCTGAGGCATTAAGCTAAAGGAAGAACTGTGGGTTTAATAAAACTGCTGCTTAGAAAGGAGCTATTTTTAGGAAATACTCAAATGAGTGTGTTCATTTGTCTAAGTAATACTCAAAATACTGTCTTAAATTGAGTTAAATCCTAACCTGATCCATGTTCTGCTCCATTTAGATCAACTTATCTCTTGATGCATAATTTAATAGCCAAAAAAGTAACTTCTCAAATTGAAAAAACCCTCAGCTTCTTTCAACAATTGGAGAATGAGAAAAAAACCCCAACATGATCGAGGAGAAACAGTTTTTGCAATGTCAAAGCTTTGTTTTAGCTAATCTGTGTTTAGCTCAAAAGCCCTATAAACACACTTGGAAGAAGGGATCTGTTAAAAATATACCACCCCACCCCTTCAATTAAGGGCTGAAGCTTATGACACATCTGAGAGATCCAACAAGAACAGGGAAGAAAGACTCAATGTTCCTGATACTTCTAAAGGTAAAAAAAAAAAAAAAAAAACAGAAAAAACAAAGCAGGTTTAAAAATCCCAAACATGTTTCATGCCTCTGTTGAGCGGAGTTTAAACCAAGAACAGATCCCAACTATTTTTATTCCTTTGTAGGTCATGTGCAATTAAATGCTTATTTTCACAAAACCTTATTACAGTGTAAACATCACTGGGCAGATGATCTGCCCCACCCAGAGCGAGCTGCACAGCACAGGAGGACACACAACTATCTCCTGAGGAGCCCCAGTATCTGCAGGAGAGGGCTGGTCCTGGGCACCAATCTGCCCTGCAACAGCAGCCCCATGCTGATCACACCTCCTCAGCTCAGCCCTTTCCTAGAAACTGCAAGAAAACCAGTTAGAGGCCAACCCTCCCAGCAAAAGCGAGGGCAGGTGTCCCTGTTTGGGCATCACTGACAGGCTCTAGGATGACATTATTCTTGTCCCCTCTCCCTTCTGCCTTGGGCACAGGGCAATTAGCAGAAATGATCCCTAAACCACTTGGGAAATGGGGAGGAAGAGAAGGGGGAAAGAGCCAGTTGGGCTGGCTCCAGCCACGAGTTCAGAACAATTTGAGCCAGCCTAGCTGCCTGTGCCTGCAGTGCCCACAGAAACCACTCTGCTGGGAGCATGCAGGAGGCCACACGTGTGGCAGAGAGGGCACAACAGGAGGGGGACCCAGAGCCCACATTCCTGGTTCAGGGTGGACAGCAGCTCTCCATAAGGCTGGGGGATATTTTACAGAGATCATCTCATCCAGGCACACAGACTGCACGAGTAGCACTGAACAGAGAGCAGGGACACCATCCCAGCTGATGCTGGGCCACCCACCTCGCCCTGGGCAGTGCCACCAACAGCTGGGGGACTCGAGGGCACAGATGTCCTTTGTCTCAAAGAGGGGAGATAAAATTTCATCCTGTGTTTTGTACACAGCATTACAGTGGATTTTGAGAATCTCTTATTCACATCAGAGATGTATATTCCATGCTGGCAGCAGAAGCAGACACATAAATCCCACAGCACACAACACATTCACAGTGTTTAAGATGTGCAGATGGAGCATGTGCAGGAGAAGGTTTTATGAACAAGAAATGCTGGAACAACCAATGGTTGTGCAGGGACAACACAGGTCCTGCCAGCAACGGCTTTGAATGCAGGCAAGAAACATTTGCTGTAGCCTGAATACAGAAGTTGTACAGCTGTGCCAGCAAAGTGCTATGTTTATCCTTTAGGGCAGATTTGCTTTCTACAAACAGCCTGCATTAGAACCGTATACATGTGGTGAGAGAGTTGAGCATTTCACTCCTGTGTTGAATAAATCAGCAAAACTGGTCCCAGATAATACATCCTCCCTAAGTTGGGGACCAGAGGGGACTCAGAAACATGGCTGCTCAGGCATCAAGCAACAGGAACCAAGTTCCTCATGTATTCAGCTTTATCTGGTTCTAAATGAAACAAGTTTTTGGCTAAATGTAATATTTAATAGAACAAAAATACTTTAGTTGGCTTGCTTTAGTTTTAGCAATTCCAATATACATATTCATCAGTTTAGAGAAATTCCAGCTAACACAAATATTCTTCTTGCCCTCACCTCATACACCTGACCCAGCCACTTAGTCTTAGGCCTAGTATCACAAGGAAGTAAAGAAATTAATACACAGGTATTAATATATATATCCTGGTCTTAAACCCAGTACAAGGAACTTACCTCAGCTGTCTGCTAAAAGACCATATATAGTCATTGCCCATTCTAAAATAGTATTTTCAGGGTTTAAATACAATGCAGGGCATTTAAAAATGGCATAAATAGATAAAGACAGCAGGAGCAAATTAATAATTCAGATCTATAAACCACTGGCCCTTGGCAAGACACCACTGTGTCAAGACACTGATATATATATATATATATATACACACAAAAAAGCAATCTATACCCAGCATTTTGGGAGAAAGCAGAATGCTTCAATGTAAAACTGAAAGAATGAAGTATACTTTGAAAATAACATTTGTTTACATTCAGTAAAGGTCTAAGCAATTGCTTTCCACAGTCATTTGAAAGACTGTTGCTCAATTTTTCACATCCATTCTTCTATCACCATGACTAATCACACAAAACCCATCAAACTTCTTAGACTCAACAAGTATTGGGGACATGAGTATTTCTTTCCAATTCCCAGAAGCAGCTGTGTATGAACCCAAGTGATTTTATAAAAACAGGAAGTATTCAGGGAAGTAAGAAAATAGATTTCCCAATCTGAAAGCTTTGTTCTGTATGTGGCCTCATCTAATACAGAAAGGGTGGCAATTAAAGAAAGTCTTCATTCTCATTAGAACCCCCTGTTTCCTGCCTTGCCACTTCCTGCTCTCCTCCCTCTCACCCTATCCCATGCCAATTCAGACTTTTCCTGTTCCTGAAGCCCTTTCAGATGCACAAAGTGGCACTAAAAATACCATATATAACTGGTGCAGAAACTGAAAATAATCTTCCCTCAAATAAAACACCTGCTACCATTAGGCAATACAGGTTTCCAAAGAGATTCAGACCAATTCCAAAGGAAAAAGAAAATCTTCTCCCCCCCCCACCTTAGCTGGAAGGGTAATAGCTGCACAACAGAGCAGTAACACTTCATTTTTCCTGCCTGTGTTTGTAATCAGACGCAGACACCCTACAAAACTGATTAAAATTGAAGAAAAAATTGCCATGTTTTACATAGTTTTTACATATCTTTGTTCTAAATGCTAAAGACCTGCGAGACGTTCTTCTCATCAAGAACAAACACACAGACAACAGCACAGCAGCCTTCAGTGATACAACAAAGGACAATTTAAGACAAATGACTTGGAGCAAATGCTATCACTGAATAATCCCACAGCAGCTGTCATAATTAGTTACCTCCAATCTCATCAGAATCAGGGAAGTTAGAGTTAAAATCGAGCTCCCTTCCTGTAACATTGTGTAACTCCAAAACAGCAGCATTATCCTCGCTATTTTAGAATTAACATTTCTCCATAAGATAATGTGGAACCGCTCGATTCTTCCACGCCGGAACACCCGGTGCAAGGCGAGAGATGACAAAAGAAACTCGGTCAAGTTTGAGTCTCTCAGCACCTTATTTCCTGTCTAAAGAGCCCTTTTGTTCTGCTTCCCTGCATAAATGTTAATATCCTGCCATCATTAGAGAGCGGAACGACGAAGGAAAGCCCCACGCACATGAACTCCGCTGCCCCGGAGGGCGGAACGACGCCACACGACGCGATTAGAAGGGCAAAATTCCTACCAACACGATCTCCACAATTTTCTGTTCGCTTCACCCCAGATTAACTTCACTTGGAGCTGCACTTCGGCGCAACCTACCGCGGGCACGGGGCCCGCCCTCCCGCTCCTATTGGCCGAGCCGGCAGAGGCCCGCCCCGCCGGCCGGGCCGCGCCCGCTGATTGGCGGAACGGGCTGTCCGTCAAGCAAAGAACTTTTTCTCGCTAGCAGGTTAGGCTGGGCGGGCTCGGGCACCCCGGGCGCGCGCTCTTAAAGGGGCCGTGCCCCGCTGCCGCTGTGACAAACCCGAGCCGCGGGCGGGCGCACCCCGGGACTGACGGCCGGGACGGACCCCGGGCCCCGCGGGGCTCCCACCCATCCCGGCACCTCGCTCCCGAACGGGGGGTCGGGGCTGGGAGAGAGCATAACGCCCGAGCGGGCTGGGAACGCTTCTCCCGCGGCAATTACACAACTGCCGCCTGCTCCACTTCTGGGATAAAATTAGCTGTGGGTTTGGAGCCCATCCGCGCTTTAAGGGTGACTGGAGTTACCCCGGGAGGCCGAGCACACGATATAAATTAGTAACCCTGGCTAAAAATACATCGGGTCGCTGCTTCCAAAGACTTCCACCCATTTAAAGCATGAGTCAGCAGGAGCTCCGCAGGAAGTGACTGTCTCCATCCCACAAGGTACCACGGCTTCTGCCAGAAACTTTTTGTGCTTATTCAGGCTTCACTTGGCTGAACAAATTTGCAAAATCCTGGTCACGTTATGACAGCAGCGTTTCTCACGGCACAGCTTCCTCTCAGCACTATACAAAAACCTGTCAGGTTTTAGATTAAAAGTGGTTCTTTTTTGATTAAAAGTGGTTCCTTTGTGCAGACACAACTATCCAGGGGAAAGATGAGTAAAACCAAAACAAGGCTTAACAAATATTTCACAAGTGCAGATAGGACACCTGGTTCAAGACGAACCTTGCCCCAGCCTAACAAGCAACAGGGAAGAGGCAGAACACAGTCAGTGTTCCCTCCTGCACCCACAAGTATCATCACAGTTACACAAGGACTTATCTGGATAGCAAGGCTGCCTTACATAAAGTATTTTCACGTGTTTAGTGTAAAATATCTAAAAATACTAAGCCAGAGGAAGATAAAGCACTTGTCAGCACAAGCACATTGGGGTTGTTTTTGTCCTGTGCGAAGGCAGAGAGGAAAAACTTGTTTCTGGTTCTTGTCACCTTTCCCAGTGCTGGAACTGCCTGCCTTTCCTTCACCCACTACCATTACCACAAAACAGGGAAGTTTTAACTTCCCTAATACAGATTAATGAAGTCCAAGGCAGTCCAGCACACTGCTTTACTGCAAGTACTGCACAGCATCAGGAAAATATTTACAGCTAAGTGCTCCCTTGAGCTGTGATATACCAAAGAGAGCATAAAAAACACCTTCAGGAGGGACATTTACCTCTGCTAAAACGATGAAATTGCACATTTTGTGTTACCTATTTTAAAGCAATCTATCATGCCAAAAATCCAAGTACAACTGAAAAGCAGCAATTGGTTATAAGTTGATATGTATGAAACACTATGAGAACAGAATTAGCAATATTCACATAACTTACACACAATATCTAAAATGTAAACTGAAAGAACCAGACCTTAATCCTTGCACCTGAATTCAGTGCCCTGCTGGCAGCTGATCTGGGGTCCCCGAACATAACTCATATGTGCATGACACTTTTTTTGATCAACCCTTATCTAAGCAATCAAAACCAAGAACACAGTTCACACAAACAAAACAGACCAATGAAGTGTCCCTCAAGTATCTCAGAAATCAACCTTGGAAAGCTTCAATTCAGAGCACATTAACTTTAGGCCCATAGAAACAGCAGCACAAGTCACAAATATCAACCAAACTGCCAAGTGCTTGAAGACATGACAACCCTACAGTCAACATTGTTGCTGGGGTACTTTAAAAAGAAGAGGGGAAAAAAACCCAAATAAAATATACTATTCCAGAAGTCTCCAGCTCTGTTTGCTACCACAGCAGTCTCACCACCTGGTAATGGCAATGAAAAATAATTTTTATCATCAAACATCCCACACTTGAGCTCATGTTTCTGTCACACAGGCAACTAGCAGCTCTTATCACTACAGGGGAGATGTTCCATCCCTTTTCCTCCCCACCTCTTCCCCCCACATACGCTGCAGTCTGGCCAGCTCCTGAAACCAGCTCTGGTGCTAATCAGCCCCTTCCACCTGCCTCGAGTCTCTGATGAGCAAGAGTTTGGCTTACCCAGAGCAGAAGGGGATGGCAAAGCAAACTCAGCACTGGCCTCCCAGATTTTCTTACCCCTTCTCATTTAAAACCCAAACACACCCACACCATAACTGTCCCAATAAGAAAGCCCCTAGAGTTATATGCTATCCTCTTCAATTGAAGATCCCCACATCACCTGTGGAGTATCCAAACTAGATTCATGGTTGACCCTTAGGTCACTGGACTAGAATTCACAGGTAAACATATCTGAATCTAAATATTGGGAATCCATGCATTAAAAAATTGCTATTCAAGTCATTATCCCATGCTGAAGGAAACAGTAAAGCTGGATAAAAAAAGCCTAATTTTCAGTTTCTGCAAGAAGCCATCTATTTTCCCTCTAAACACACACACATTCTGGAAAAATGTCACAGGCAAGTTTTAAGGTTCAGGCTCAAATTAAGCCTTTGCTACTATTAAAATATCTGTAGCAAAGCAGAAAAAAGGAAAACAGCAGATAGCAGCTGCAAGAACACTAAGCAAGGAAGCTTTCACAGCAGTGTTAAAAAAAAAAAATCAGTTTGCTGCCACCCAACTTTGCACTTGGACAGCAAGGAGAGCACCTGACTCTCATTTGACTACAGTAATCATGCAGCAGCTAAAAGGCCATTTGTTCTGTAATCTCACACACACACAAGACAGCAACTTTGGGAGACTTGACAGCTCAAGAGATCAGGGACAGAGCCCTCCATCTGTAAGTCACCAGTTCAAACAGAGACAAGAATAGTAGTGATCAAAAGCCACATGTGATGGCTGTTCAGGGATTAGATGAAGAGACTGTTACTCAATCCAGGCCCCAGCAGATCAGTGTGAACCACAAGAGTTTTCTTCACTCTTTTGCACCTGGTTTTCAGTCCTGAATCCATCACATCTCCTGGATTCTGTACATGTTAATAAGTAGCAAAGAAACAGATCTGTTGCATACACAGACTGAACTGGCATTGGAGAAAAGGACTTTACCCTCTGGTTGTCAATGTTGTCTGCACTACAGCATGCTGAATTTTTAATTTTTTATTATTATAGTTTAGACTTTTAGCTTTTCTTATTACTACAGACAGCTTTCAAAGTAATATCTAACTTCCCATGCCTTTCACACCCTCAGATGCTGTAACCCTATTTATAAACAATAGTTCCCAAACTTGCTGTGTATTTCTGAAAATATATCAATTTTAAAAGTACATTAGCATAGGAATTTCAGAACTTTGGCATTTGAGAAGTGACTCTAAAACAATATTATAAAATTTTTTATCAAACCTAAAAAACGCCATTATTTCATGAGTGCCATGTCTACATAAAGGTAGTGGGGAAAAAATCCCTGTGTGAAGAAACAAATATTCCTTTTCATATTATGCATTCTTCAATTCATCAGTCTGCAAAGTCTGCTACCAGTAGCTCCTTTCCAGCCTGACTTTAGTTTTACTTTTGAAAGTTTGCAAAAGTACCCGGAATTTCCAAGCTGGATAA
Organism: Zonotrichia albicollis; assembly: GCF_047830755.1. Taxonomy (NCBI): domain Eukaryota; kingdom Metazoa; phylum Chordata; class Aves; order Passeriformes; family Passerellidae; genus Zonotrichia; species Zonotrichia albicollis. The sequence goes on along the minus strand of NC_133829.1, from coordinate 8,192,618 downwards.
GCAAGATGAAAACAAGTTCAGAGTGTATGTTGACTGAAGGTCCCCAGAGCTTGGGTTCATTGTCCTGCTTCAAACACCACTACCAAAAACAATCTTCTACAGAAGCCCAACAATACACAGTTCATAGTTCTTAGCAGCACATTGCTTCCCAAGAATGAAATTGCTGCTGAAAAGCCAAGGTCCTAAAACCTAGCAGGAAACTTATCCTTAGCTGGAACTAAGGAGGCCCTCACGTACAAAGAATTCTATTTGCTATTCCAGGAGTTTGAAGAGAACAACATACCAGACTGATGAGATTTCAGTAATCTTGAACTTCTGAGATTCCTCTTGCTGCTTTCAAACCCAGACGTACTACTGCACTGCAACAATCAGATCTGGAAACAACAAAGAGGTGCATGTGGTAAATACAGAGAGCTCTGCTGAGCTGTCTGGACAGCAGCACAGACACACCAGACAGACACATCCCACTGGATTGTTTTAGCAGCTATCTCAAAGCTTAAAGTTTTGAGATATTGCTATATTATTAAAGTTCCAGCATGTTACACCCCAACTCTTTCTATATAAGCAAAAAGCCCTTAACAGAATTACTTGTTCCTGCCCTGAGGCCTCCTGGTCTTACAAAGCTGGATATCCCTAACAGGTTTTAACTTCTCAGCAGCTGCCATATGGGTTTGCTTTGGGATGGTTGTTGGGGTTTTTTGGGGGCTGTGTGATTTGGTTGCATGTTTTTTCTTTCTTTTTTTAAATCAGAACACAGAATTTTATCTTGTACAGCTGCACAACCAAGGTCTCTGGTGACACAGGGCCACATCACTTGCTTGAGCCAAAGTCCTTGAAAAAAGGATCTAGACATTTTAAAAGACACTTCCTTGATATCAGGTATCTCTTGGGTGGAGCAAAAATAAGCATACTACAGTTTCCATTGAATTCAGCATGGTCCAAGTGCATTTATACGTAATCTATAATAATCTTTGTAGGTCAAATGATGTATCTTGAATACCAGTCACAGCCCATTCAGTATTAAAAAAAAAAAAAAGCTGCATAGCAATTAACTGCCAAGAAAATGGAGCCAGAAGTTTGTATACTTCCAATTTTCTCAGAAATCAGACTGATTAATATAGCTGTTACAAAACGACACACTTTCACAGAAACAGGGATTACCTTTATCTGTAACCATAGCAACTTTTCAGTAGTTTGTGTTAATGTTACTCTCCCTCTGATAACTTGCCACTATCTCTTTCAAGCTATTTGTGTAAGGTTTTGAATGTGCCATCTGAAACCACGCAGTAACAAGAAGTTGAAATGTAAACTTACATTCTTCAAGCACACTCCTGTAAGTATACTATGTCATATACAATGCTGTTAATTTTTGCCATAAATTCATGATTAGTCAAGAAGTTAAATAGTAACAGATTAAAATAAATTTAACATGATTCACAGGTTTTTAAGAGAAATATTTTAAGAGTTATTCTATGAATATATACAGGAGACAGTTTTCCCACTAGTGAAGAATATCATCTTCTCTATCTGCAAAGTAACAAACCCAAGGAATTATGCCACTGACATGTCAGAGACTTTGTCATTCAGTACCATAAGAAACAAAAATCCTCCCATTATACATTTATTTTGGCCTGAAAAATACAACACAGATCAAAAAAGAGCCAATCCTCTTGTTCTAAAAGTTTGTTGATAGTGAAGAACAGGTACCTCAGAACTACAAAAACAAATCAGATAAAATTCAAAGAGTAAAACTGTAAAAGCTACAGGACAGACAGGAAAGAGACAAAGGCATGAATTGACATATTTACTTCCTCAATTGTTGACTTACCATCACCCACAGTTCAGAAGAGGATTAGCACTCTGTGCAAAAAAATATTTAAGATGACACAAGACAAAAATGTTTTCTTGTAAGCAGGAGGAAGAAGAGAATAGTTTTTTTTTTCTTTCGCTGAAGCTCACAGGGCAGCTTACCAAGCTGCGCCCTTCTCTATTCAGTGCAGAGTTTGGCACAGTTAAGATGTGAGCACAGAACCTTAGAAGAGTGAAAGAAGCTCGGCACGCTCTTTGCTCCCTGTAACTCTTATGCAATGACACCTATTATAGGACAAGCCTGGACAAACACCCGGGAATGGACTTCAGAACACAACGGTGCACTTGCAGTCAAGCCATGCAGGGGGTGAAGTAACCACCAAGGTTTTGCTGAATGCCTCCACATTACACCAGCACATACGGTGGAAGCTTCTGTATTTCGTTGTTGCTGCTGTTGTTATTAGCAGTAAGGCAACTGCCCTTTTTATTTTCTAAGGTTACCCAATCCTAACATCCAGTGGAAACACGAGTGGATATTCACACCCTTTATCTATCATTCCAGGCTTTTGGCAAAGCCTAGGAGGCAAGTTGGGTTAAATCTCATGGGCTCCCTGGGCGAACACCAAAACAACAACACTAACTTTTCATGAAGCAAAACGCCAAAGTACGACAGACTTTGCAAACATTAACCCTTGGTTCAACTAGAAGAGCGGTACAACACAAAGCGCAGGCTGATTCCCTGTGAGCACCCCGTCCCCACAGCGGCCAAAGCCGCCGCACCGGGCTCACCCGAGGGGCAGCGGGGCCCGCTCCGGGCCGGGGGAACCGAGGGGCGGCCAGGGCAGCCGGAACCCCGCGGGCCGTGCGGAGGGCGCGGGGCCGGGCCCGGCGGGCGCAGCGCTGGCCGAGGGCCGGCTCTGCCTCTCCCTTCCACCCAAGGACACGAGTACAAACACCTCTGCCCCGGGATGGCTCCTGCGCACGCAGCCGCCGACGGGGGTGGGGAGAGCAGGACGGAACCACCAAAAAAGGCAGAGAAAGAGCAGCGGGCCCCGCGCCCGCCGCCGCCCCGCAGCCCCTCGCCCGCTGCGTGCGGGGGTCGGGGGCACGAAGGGGGAACCCTGCCCACAGCCCCTCCGCCGCTCGCCGGGGCCGGTGGGCGGGCGGCCGCCTTCCCCCCGCCCCGTCGCGGTGCGGAGCCGCCGCCGCAGCCCCGGCCCGGCCGCCCCGGCCCCGCCGCGCTCCCTCACCTGCGCCGGGCCCGCCGCGCCCGCCGGCCCCGCTCGCTCCTCACCAAACTTTTTTTTTCCCCCTTTCTCCGTGTTTCGTTGCCCTCGGAGTGACGCGGGCGGGCGCTGATTGGCGGAGACCAGGCAGGGAGGCCGCGGGGAGCGGGAGGCGGCGCCAGGGCCCGCGAGTAATTATTACACGGCGACGGCGGCGACGTGAACCACGGAATGCTATTTAAAGGGACAGCGCCCGCCCCGCGGCTCCCCCGCCCGCAGGGGTGACCTGAGGCGAACGCGGCGGCGGGAGGGCGAGCGGGCAGCGGCTGCTGGGCCGGCGGCGGCCGCTCTCCTGCCCCACAAATAAATTCATTTTGCTGTAAAATACCTGTGGATGCGCCCTCTGTCCTTCAGGTGAAGGGGAAGGTGTCTCCTGGCGGGGCTCCGGGCGCTGTGTGGGGTCAGTCCCTCACAGGCCTCTCGCCTTCTGTGCCCTGTGGTGCCCTTGGAGTCTCTTGTTATCTGTAATGTCACCTGCTGGTTTGTGTTTTCGTGTCTCCTTGTGGGGCTCTCAGACAATCCACTGCTGCTTCTTTACATGGACACCTCACACCTGATACATATGGATATAGCTACTTTTTTTATATATATATATTTTCCCTGCTTGTCACAGCCCATACCATGCAGGGAGGTTTTAAAGGTGAGATTTAAGGATGATGAGCGACTTGATGGGAGCAGATGGGGAGTACAGGATTCCAGGGACATGAAACAAGCCAAAAAAAAGGAGAATTTTATCTGTGGATAGGGGAGAGGAGCGGGCCAGGGCTGGAGTAGCTGCCAGGAGGTGAGCAGAGCTTGCAGAGAGTTTTGGAGGAGGGAAGGAGGAGTGTGCAGTCGTGCAGCCAGAGAAGCTGAGGTTGGGTAAAACACATTTCCATTTCAGAAAATAACAGAATAAACTGAGCTGTAATGGGCCCATCAGGATCATTGATTTCCTAGGGGTACTGTGAAGAGAGTTAAAATTTGGGGTCTTTTTTGAGCAGAGGAAAGCATTGCAAGGGACACAAAGATTTCAGCAAAGATAAAATCCAAGCAGAGGCTTCTCAAGAGCTTGCCATCACCCACATTTAGAGCTGAGTAGGTAGATCCATAAACCTGGAAAAAGCTCTAAAAGAGAAGAAAACACCTTATTTGTTTGTTTTGAATATCAGAGCTTGGATCAACACTAGAAAATGCTGGTGCAACCAGCATGGAAATGCTAGCGTAGCTTTACAGCTATTTTGGTCGAGATTATTCAGTCTTGGCTGCCTTTGCTGATGCAATAGGTTTTCCAAATGCCAGGTTGCATGAGCAGAAGATGACCTGCATTGCATGTGGGTATCACAGCATTCACCACAACATTATTTGGAGCACTTTCATGGTCTTGGCAGTAATCATAAGGAGCTGCAGGGAGTGATGATTGCATTCCTCCCAGCCTCTCCATGATCATCTCTTTTTAATATGATTTTTTTAAACCTTGAATTAATTCCCTCTGGTTGTTCTCAGACTGCTTTCTTTGTGTCAAATTTCATCTCATCACTGGAAATATAAATGCAGAATAGTAGGGCACAACATCCTGAGTGTTTAGGAAATGGCCAACTGATTGTTCTGCAGCTGGGAGTGACCAGCGCAGCAGCTGGCAGAACAGCAGTGCCAATACAAGGGAAATGCAAACAGAGAACAAGACAGACACCTCCTGCCAGGACTTACTGACCAGCAACACATGGTGCAACAAATGTGAAGCTGTGGCATCAGATGTCAAGGGGGAGCAGCAGAATGTTCAAATGTGATCTTACTCAAGTTGCGGGTGACACTCGTCAGTTCTCATGTGCTGAAAAGAGAAAACTCATTGACAATAATGCTGGGGTAAATGGGGTTTTTGGGGCATTCAGAATCACTATGTTTGGTACAGTCAAAAGCTGCCACAGCTCAGAAGAGGCAAAAAATCTCTAGGAAAATAGGGAACACAAAGTTTCATGCCATTTGCATTTAAAAAAGCCAGCAGTCAAGCTGTCTCTGAGGAAGAAAATTCCCAAACAAGATGGCCAGGTTTATTCTTGGGGTAGAATAAAGCATACATTTAAAAATTACAAGTACTTGTTGTTCCTCTGTGAATGAAAATCATAAAATCGAATAGTGTTCAGTTTTCTGATTTGAGGATCTAGGTACTGATAGGCTAAAAAACCTTGCTGAAGTCAAGTAGGAAAAGGATTAAAAGGGAAGTGCCTAATCAGAGGAATGGCTAAGGTGTTAACCACTCAGAGAAGGACATCCTTGGCTTTGAAATCAGCTGAAGAAGTCAAAAGTGATTCTGACCCAGCAGCTGAAAACAGAAGCCTGTTTTCTGTGGACCACTGCAGGGAAGGAGTTGGAGGCTATTGGTCCACCTTAAGTTGATCAGAATAGTTTTTATTTTTAAATAAAACATAGGAATATAAATATAAAATATAATATAAATTAGGAATATAATTTTTATATATATATATATATATATATATATATATATATAGGAATATTAAAAATATATTAAAATATTTTTACAAAATAAAGGACACAGGAATGCCTGAAGTATGGGAGCCTGATATTCAGTGGGATGTTCTTCAAGGAAAAACTTCATTCTACCAGGCATGATTTTGCTTTGACAGAGAAATCCAAAAGAACTCCAAACAATTAGGCAGGAGATCCTAGTCCAAGCTGAAACAGCCAGGTGAAAGGTTTTTCCCAGCTGTGCCAGTGATTTGATGATGTATGGCTAAATGGTGAGAGGTAATCAGTGAACGTTACTTCCTCTTCTGTAACGTCACAACTGGAACGGTGTTTGTTTTCCTTGACCTGCATTACTCAGCTCTGCTTTCATATATTAATGCTCCCATCACCTTCATTCCCCAGCACAACTCATTTTCATGGTTTTAAGGACTATCTATTCATATACGTCTTTAGAAAATAGGGGCACAATTTTTCTGAAAGAGGTTTCTTCTGATTTGTACTCGCTTCTCCCAAATCCATTTAATCTATCTGCTAACACAGAGGACCTTTTCCTTTGCCTCCTTTTATGTTTGCTTCTGCTACAGTGGCTTGTTATTTCTTTTGCTAAAGCTTTAGCTATCACTAGAGGAATCCTAGTAATGTATTCATTTTGAGGTAGATTATCTTCAGAGCTGGAAAATGGGAAGTCTCTTCTTCACCTCAGTGGGCTTTGGATCTGGTGTTAAGTGCTAACATCATTTCAGTTCTAATCTTGTTGTCTGGGGCCCAGTGTGCAGCTCCTGACTCTGCTGAGATTTTCACCATAGGTTTATTGAGAGCAGAATCAGCTCCTGTTTCCTGAGAGACAGACTGTAAAAATAGGAAAGAAATAAGCACACAGTTCTCTTGAACAAGTGAATCTTAAATTTTATTTTATTTGATTCTGAGTCTCACTGGATTTTTTTTTTTTTTTTTAATCCACAGGTACTTTGACCCCTGTTCTAAGCCTTATCTTAAGAGGATGACCTAGAGTTTCAGCTACCCAGGCCTACTGGAAATTGGGCTCAGCAGTTATTTGGCAGTGGCCTTCATGAGCAGCAATGCCAGCTTTCCATTGCAATTCCCACATTCAGAGATTTGCCGAATTAGAGTCCAAATTCTGCTTTGCAAGCCCAGAATGCCACTGACTTCAAGGGGGTTGTAGGATTTTAGCCAAGAGCAGAAATTGGCCCAGGATTTTTTCAGACTCCCTCATGCTTCTGTTTATATGATATTACCATCAAGCTCTATTAGCATGCTTCATGATGCATTTTACTTTTAAATTACATAAAGGATATTTACTGTGCTGATGCTACATAGTTTGCAAGAAAGATGCACATGTGGAAATGAAAAAACATCAATTACCATCAGGATTTCCAGCTTTCAGCATTCATTTTCCAAAACAACCCAGGGACTATTTCTCATCAAAAAAAAAGAGCAGAAATGAAAATCCAATTTCTTGGCATTTAAGTATGGCATTCTGGAGCCTTACTCATCAAGCCTGTTGTGAAAATGGTTGGAATAAAAAAGCCTGATATTGTTCAAAACTTTAATACTCTGCTTTTGTTTTCTGCATACTGGTTTCCCAATCAGAGACATGAGTCCATCCCTAAAAACAACGAAATGTTTTTCTGCCTCTCAGAGGATGGGAGAAAAAAAATCATCTGGTGAAAAACTGAGTGATCATCAGGGATAATAGGTAAAAACACAGGTAGAGGTTGAGGATTCATGGATGAAACCTGTGAGATGCCAGGCATCAGACTATGCCCACCTCAGCGTCTTTCAAAATGAGGCAGATTGTGCTGCCACGTGGGAGCTTCCTTCTAGATAGCCTTGTTTAGAAATCTGGGCTGGGGCCTTTTAAAGCCCTAATGACTCCCCACTTAAGCTTTTAATATCCATGTTAAATAGTTCATTGAGCACTCAGGAGAACAGTGTGCCATTGTGGGCTGATGAGTAACTTTAGGCAAAGTTATTTTGTACCTCTGTGTTTTTTCTTCTCGTGCATCTGCTTTGTCTGTGTAGGTAGTAAAGTCTTTCAGGGCAGGAGTGGCTCATTTTGTGCATGTCGAGTCATCAACACAGCAGCTCCAGTCTCACTGGGAGCCTCTCTGCCCATAACACAACCCTCTGAACATGTCTGTCTGTGCTTTGTATATGCTACAGGGTTTGAGCATTAATTAACTATTAGTTACTATTTAAAACCTGGACTCCTAAATTCTGTAATATTAAAGTAGCCATTTACCATATGCAAAAACCCTTCCATAAATGGGTCACTGCACAGAAAGCCTAGAAGCTATCCACTGCTCTGGTGACCTGCTGCTAAATTGTGAGGACACAGGGATCAGAGATGCTCTGACAGGGTGGCTTTGGCCCCTGAAAAGTCTCCAGGTACTCAGGAAAGCTGGCCCTACCTGTTTCTGCTCTAACCCTTGAAATTTAAGGGGAGTAAAATCCCATTGTCAGGGCATCACTGCTTGGTGATCCTTTAATAGCAGCACTCTTTCAGAGACCTTTAAATCCAGCAGAATTTAATGCCTCCCTGAAGGTACTCTGAGCCAATTTTTGCTTTTGCAACTTTTTGTTGTCTCCACTGCATGTAGGAGAGCTCTTAGCTCATACCGTGTCACTGGATTCTTGGATTTAGAGGGTTGTTGTGCATGAATAAACTCAGTGCCTGGACACATCCTGGTGTCTAGAAAGTAAACAATACGCCTGAGGCACCTGTCAAAGATCTAGGTACAAATGTCCCAAATGACAAAAATGTCTGTTCAGCCATCTTCCCACCTGCTTAGGAATGCCAGGAGCACCAGACTTCTCTGGGTTTGGCACTCCTGTTTGTTCTGTTCCTGTCCATCTGACCTTGCTAGCTCAGATAGGCTATTTGTCAATGCCAGAGGAATCTGCTGCAACACCAGAGGGAGTATCTGGTTTCAGTATTCTCCAGCTCCTTGAGGGAACTACCTCATTGGGCAAGCTAAAACATCACTTTGATTGCTTAGAAGCAAACCATTTGTTCTCCAAAACTCTCCAAGCAGTTACTCACTTCTTGTAAAATTATAATGCCTGAAGTGTTTTTCTAAAGCAGTCTTGGATACTTGAATGGCTGGAAATTTGCAGGTGATAAAAAGTTTTACAGCAAATCAGATCTGATCAGTGTTTCCTTAAATTAGACAATTATTCTTTTCTGTGAAAATGTCGTTAGATTTTGATAGATTAAAAAAAAATAAAATGTTCTACTGGAGAAAGTTATAAAACAGGACATTTCTATAGCTTCACAGATCCTCGAAATGCATATGAGATTTTGTAGGCTTTCTTTAGGAAATTTGAAGCTGAGGCTTTTAATATACCTACAGCACATATTTTTGTCCCACAATATCCAAGTATTGTGTCACAATCAGCTTTGATCTCTCTCATTAACTCTGGCAGAGGACACAAACTGAGATGAGATTACTGCTGTCCTGGTATTCTTCCTCAGAAAAGAAGCCTTTTGGAAGATTGATAGTGGGGGCTGCCTTTGGGTAGTACCTTTCATTCAAGGGTTCTAAAGCAATCACAGAAATTCCCAAGTATTCCTAGCCCGAAATTGGGCCCAGCCTTCCTGCTTTTCTGCAGAGTACTTTGCTCATTGTATCACATCAGGAGGGACAGAGTCTATCCATCTCACTCCTCTGAGCTGGCAGTTTCTCAGGGAGTTGCTGGTGAGCACAGATTACAGACTGTGCTCCTTGCACTCTACACAGGGAGAAGGAAGGTGCAGAGAGAGAGAGGTATCGTGTTCCTGTTCTCCTGGAACAGATGGAAATCCCTTGGGTACTATCACATTTGAGCAGCTCCTGCACAGCTGTAGCCTATGTGAGGACCACAGGGACAGAATCAGAGCAGGAGCCTGTCCATCCTCATTCCTACCCCATCCCTGATGCATTTTATAAAAGCTGTTCTGGTCCAGCTGATATACTGTTTAATTTAATTTAATATGAAGAAACTCTGATGCCTGATTCCCTGTGCAGCCTTTTCATGTCTTGTGCACTGCCCAGGAGATATTAAAAAGCCATGCTAGCAGCTTACCTGAATTACACACAGGAAATGCCCAGTGGACTTCCTGAGAAAAAGTACACACAGAACAAGATTAAGGATTTGGATCACTGACAGGTCTACAGTAGAAGAGCAATAAATCACACCTCTCTCCAGCTTCTTCTCTCTGCTTCCTCCTTACTTTTCTACTTCTCCTCTTCTAAATGAAAGCAGACATCTTACAGGCTTGCAAAATCTTCCCTCCTGTGGGAAATTGATAATTATCAGAGTTGTCACAATAAAGTTCTGCAGAAACAGAGCAGAATACCACAGTAAAGCTCTGCAGTTTTTTGGGTTTTTCCTCTTTACTTAAAAAAAATCTGCTATTTCTGAAAGTTACACCTCCTAGAATATAGTGTCCTGCATGTGAAATAGAGTGGGTTTCTGTGCAGTTCAGCCATGAAAATGTTGGGGTGTGTAAGATATGTAATGTCTTTGTAAATACTGCCTCATAAAATCTGCTTTATACTCTGCTTTGTTCTTTTATCTAGCATTCTCTAGAATGTGCTTGGGAATATTTATTTTCCCTAATTTCTTTTCCTTAACTGAGGCAAAATATTTACACACCCCACACCAAGCTCACAAAGAACAGTGCTTAGTACTGCTGCTGTTCATTTGCTGGCATACCTAATTACACAGTTGAAAATGTCAACACTAAGTTATGTCTGCATGGCAGGCGTTGATGTGGCTGTTATGTAACACAGGTGTGCTCAATCCACCTTCAGCTGAAGCTCAGCAGCCATCACTGAGCCACATGGGCTGTAAAACCAATCAGAATAATATTCATTGAGTCACAAGCCCATGCCAAACTCAGGATTTAACAACTTGAATAATTGGTAATCAAGGCAGCTTGGGAAGACCTCGTGCAGTGTGTACCCACACAGCAGTGATCACAGCCCTGTCACAACTCACTGATGAGCTCTGGTGGGCCTGGCTACTGAAGGATATGGTTCATCACCCCCCCTCTGTCTGCATCTTCCTGTCCCTGAGATGTTTCCACCTCTCTGGAAGAACAGGAGAAGGGGATGGTGACCTAGTTTATAGTTCAGCTGGCCCAGATCACACCTTAGAGCAGTGATGGAGATGCATTGGTGCTAAAATGCTGGGTTATGAACTGTGGTACAGACACACAACCTTTTGTGCTATTTTATGCTACAGTAGCGTATGCAGAAAGTACCATGAGAAGCACTGATCATATACAAAACTACTGCTAGTGTGCTGGAGCCGGGCTGCCACAGCCCAAACTACCAGAAGAGAGGAACTGGGAGAAACACAAACCATAAACCAGAAAGCTTTCTACTAGCAAAACATCCCAGTTCAAGATCAATATTAAGTCTTGAGTAAATCAGAGAAAACAGTGCAATAAGTAAAACAGGGGAAATAATAAACATTAAAGACGTATGTATTAGACCATACCTAACAAAAAGTTACTTCTCTGGCATGTTTTTCTGACTGCTACAACAGATCCTCTGAATGATCTTGGGCAAAATGCATCATTTCTCTCTGCAATGATGTGAGATAATACTTCCCTACCTTATACTCCATCATATTGTGAGCTGCTGAGTGTCAAAGAGTGTAGGATTATATCAGGTCCTGAAGAAGGGAGAGGACCTGCAGAAGGCAGATAAAGATGGGATGAGTTTAGCTGTCCTTGAAGTCATCAGGAGCTGAGGCACAGCAGATGCTCAGGTGTTCTCTGGCTCAGTCTCTTGCTAAGGAAGCATTTCTCTAACCAGCATCCAGGGAGCAGATCTAGCATAGGGGCAAGTATTTACACTCACAATACTCAGGGACAACTTGATTAACTGCCAAAAAATGTGGTTTGATTTCTCATTGGCACCACTTGTAGAAAATATTTCAGTGGAGTCAGGACTGATTCTTCCCTTGAAGAATGAGCTTCTGGTAAGGTCTTGAGGAATGTCTGAGTAAAGGTCTGGAGGAAGGCAGTGGTCTGTGTTAGCAGGTGACTGAGCATGTTACCCCTCAGTGTTACATATTTTAAATTGAGTAAGAGACAATAGGAAACACTGTGGAGTGCCAGTATTTGAGAAGACATCACTACTTGGAATTCAGTTCATCTGATGGATAAATCAATTGATTTTTTTATGACTGGGTTTTATACCCTTCAAAATGATTTCCACCTGTTATCAGTGTAATAACAATGGGGAGATGAGAACAAACCTCATTGACCATTTCTGTGCACAGATCAGAATCTTCTACCTGCAGCTCATTCCCTTCCTTATCTGTTACCTTTATTGCCTTATGCATAGCAAAGAATTAACACTTCAGCTTTGAAGCATTCTTTGTCATGCCCAGGTAATTAAAAGAATGCCACTGCACCTGGTAGAGCTATAAAAATGTCCTTCTAAAAATGTCCACAATGTTTAATATTTTATTAATTGCTGTGTTGTTGTGTTTTGCCTGCAGTAAATCAACCTCATGGAAGTGAGACGCTACCACTCAAGGCTAACAAACATTTCCCTGCAATATCTTATGTTATCACCATGCTTTTTTATCCTTCCATTTTGAATCCTTGTTTTTAACAATCTTTCTGTGTTCAAGCAAGAAAAAAAACCCAACAAACCAACATCTCTATTGCTGCAAGCACGGAACCAGAACAAGTAGTGTTGAAGCTTTCATTCCTTTTCCATATGTGGAAAAGACTGTCTGAAAACTTTATTTCCCAGCGAAATATAGTCCACATTTTCATCATGTAATGCCTGAATATTGCCTTGCATATGACACTATCTCCTGTTAGTGACTGAGGAACTAGAAGACAAAAATAAAGTTTAACATATACAAAAAAACATTGATAGCTTTATTAGAGAAGGTGTAGGAAGCCACACCACACAAGCACAGACACAGCTATTAAAGGAAAATTAGAAAGTTGTCAACACAAGCTGTTCAAAAATAATTTCAGGTCCCCCAAAACATGTGATTTGCTTGCAGAATTTCAGTCTTCAAAATACAGGTTCAGTGTGTTCTTATTTGTCTTCACTTTCTGATATGCCAGGGAATCACACGGAACCAGCTTTATTTTACAAATGTGGAGGCTGAAAACTTTTTGCTTAATAAAGATTCCTGAGTGCTACCATGACATCAGAATCTGGTGATTTCAGAAAATCATCACCAAGGACACATGGCCAGCAGTAGTGTGCCACACCAGTCTATTTTTCTAGCGAAAAACCTCATGTTCCACACGTGCAGCTCCCTGTGGGCATGCTATGTTTTTCCATTCAGCAACCTCATCTCAGAGAAAAAGGGCTCTGTCTAGGATTTGCAGGCACCTTGTTGCACAAAGGGAAGCAAAAGCAAGTTGAGACATCATGAAATTCCCATTATGTTCTGTGTATGCTCAGATGGCCCATAAATGCATATGCTGCATGTGTGACTCATGCCCAGATCCTGGATGTGAGTACAGGAGCCTCAGGTGCAGTGTGCCAACAGTGCAATAAGCAACATGACTAACATCTATCATATGTATTTTGTTTTCTCACCCTTTTTTTCAAGGGAAGGCCACATGTTTTGGCAGGTACTATTAGTGCTGCCTTTGCATCCAAGAACACAAGCTCTAGGAATTGCATCTCGCACAGGAAGCAGAAGGTGGTGATGTTTGTGATGGCCATGAGCCCCTGAGGGAGCTCATTATTTACCTTGGGATGTGGCCTGTCCCCTGCCCGGACAAGCTGCATTGTCATTTTGCAGAATCCTGTTTACCTGAGGGATGAAGCTGCCAGTGAGGTGTTTAGTCTGAAGGTCTGGAGGATGGGGTGTGCCCAGTCCAGCCACTTGACCATCTTGCTGCAATGTCCAAAATTTACAATGTGAAAAAGAAAATTAGTCTTCTTGCCTTTATTTTTTTTCCTTATTTTTCTCTTGTAAATTCAGATGGTAGTAAATTGGACTGTAAATTCAGTCCCAGTATATGGAGCTGTGTGAAGATGGAGCTGAAATGAATATACCTAACCCAAACCAAGTCAGTGGCACATAGGCTGAAAGTGCAGAATGTGAGGACTGTCCACCCCACTGGGACTTTCATCCAAAGCCAACTCATTGACAGAATTCTAAAAAGCCTCAGCAAAAGCAATCTACACTTTCTCAAGTGGTTTGACATATCTGAACACTGAGACATTGTGCTGAAGTGAAAAGCAAAACCCTCACTCTAGATGGAAAGGAAAAAATCACGCATTTAGTTTCAGTGCTTACATTCAGTGTCAGCACCAGTGCTGCCAATTCTGGCCATTAGGTCTTATAATATTTCCTGTTTCTCTGAAAACAAGAATTATGTGTAGCTCATGACAAATGAATACCCTGAATTTCTAGCCTTAATGGTTGCAAATCAGGGCTTGAAGGCTTGAAATGGGTGTGCCTCATGACCTTAGAAAACCCAAAGGCAAATTGAAAATATGCATTTTATTGTTTTTGATCAACCTTGTGATTTTAAGTCATGCATGGCTTTTCTTGGAGGCCTGACTCACAGCTTTTAAATGTTCATGTGGGGCTGTAGTGCCCCACAAAGAATGAAATGCAGCTCCAAGAGCTGTGCCCAGGTGACAGGTATGGGGCAACCAAGCAAACATGTAACATTTGTATTTTGTAGCAATTTTTGTTTCATGTTGGCAGACATGAGGAGCCTGACACTCTGGTGCTTTATGGGAAGAGAGAAAGCTGAGGAAGAGCAAGGCAAGGAGAAGAAGGATTCCTGCCTAACTTGAAAAATAGGTGAAAGTTCATCTTGAGAAAAATAAATAAGCTAAATCTAACTGCTACCGCTGTTTTAATGAAGGGTTGGGAAGGCAGAGAGGGAAGGCATGTGTTTATATCTCAGAGCTGGTAATGAGGGATTCCTCTTCTCACCCTGCTCCTGCCACTGACTCATCCAGCAGGGTTAGGCCTATGTCAGTTCTCACTTCAGAGCAGATTAGACTTAACCATAGACCCAGCTGCTGTCTCATTTACTTGTGTTGAGTAACACTTTCTTCCCTGGTGACAATTGCTGTGGTGGGAGAGCTCCACAGTTCACAGGAGGTGAGTGACAGAGCCCCATTGTAGTCACAGAAAAGAAGCATCTGCAGCACAGAGGGCTCTAAGGCTTGATTAGCTCCATGCCTAAAGCACCTCTTCATTAGTTGAGCCATATGTAGATACCAGGATCTGCTCCTCTCCAGGCTTTTCTTTAGGAACAAAAAATGAGGAGCAAAGGAAGATCTGCAGGCTGAGGTTTGCTCAGTTGGCAAGGCCACCCACTCAGCCAAGCAGCTGGCAAGGTGGCAAAGGATCACCTTGCCCCTCTTCCATCCTTACCTGAGTCAGCCACAGAAAGGCTGAAGATCACAATATATTCATGGACATGCTTCTAAAATTCATGGTGCTTAAGGCTGAGATGCTCTGCTGCAGGACTGAGCTGAGTTTGGAGCCCAGAGCAAGTCTTCTTTGTAGAATTTCTGCCAGCCTTGAGTGCACACAGCATACCAACACCCAAACCTGATGCCAACCACTGACAGCACAAGGGCACAACTCAGGAAACCCTTCCAGGGAGGTCTTCTTCATGTCAAACAAATGCTTGGTTGAAAAATAAAGTTTTAAAAAGCAGCCAGTTGTATGGATCCCCAGGCATCATTTGCTCAGGAATTATTTGGTTAATAGTGATGAGTATTATCAACATTTATATAAACATATATAATTCAGAGGTGCCAATGAATATGATATATCTGTTTCTGTCAGTGCTGGCACCCTGCCATGCCTCATTCCCCCTTTGTAGAGTGGCTGCAGATTTGTTAATAAGCACTAGATTAGAAACTAGATCTCATAGAAATGACATTGGTTTGAATTGTGTTATTATGGCTATATTGCTTAAATATCAAAGTGAAGTTTTCTGTGGATTGCTCCTCAGATTTCAAATAAACCATGTGTGTTGTGAATTTAGGTCAATGCCTCATTTGTGCTCTTATGGAGGCCTGTACATTTTTACTTTTGATTTGAAGTGTTTCACATCTCCCTTTGCTGTTTTCTCATAGAAAACATTGTCCTGCTGCAGTTCCCAACTCTTACATTATCTGCTTCAACTTTATTGTTATTAGTCAGGTACACAAAAATCAGACTGAACAGCTAAAAATTGCGCAGTATTAAATGCACACTTCAGGACTTAGAGTTGCTGTAAACCCCTCACCTTTACACTTACTGGCTCAAGAACTTCATGTTCCCCTTTTATTACACACCCATAACTTACAGCAATATAAAAGCACATCATTGTTTTCCCTGATAATTTTGCCACCCTGCTATTTTATGGGCCAGTCGGTTGGTCTGCAAGCACATGCACCAGGTACTGTATCTTGATGAAGGAATTGGATTATTGCCAAATAAAACAGCCAGACTATTATTATGGCTAATACACTAGAAGAGTTTGCAATGGGTTTTTAAATAATCCTCTACGTTTATATTGCACTATTCATCGTGAAGAGATCCAAGGTGCTGTGGAAGGCTGATAATGGGTCTTTTTGCTCATTGCTAGAACGTGACTGCTGCTAAGCTGGAGAAATAGTGACCATCCTGCACAAACAGCATTAGCAGGCACAGCAGGTAATGAAGCAAACAATAATATTGCCATTTGGAATTGCAAGGTAATTGCTTGATTTGGAATTTGATGAGGACATAAGAGCTGATATGCTGCTGCTTGTAAAAATATGCTCCAAAGTATTTTGTGGTCGTTTCATCACTTGTGAGTGATGATGGCACTTCCACAAGCATTAGGTTCCCTGTGACCATGCTCAGCACAGCATTTCCAACTGAGCTCAGGGACAAGGCTTGGACTTGGAAGGTTCATTTCTAGCAGTGCATGAGTTCCTCTAAAATATTTCCTAAGCAGTCCAGTGACTTGTGAAGCCCAGCTCTCTTTGGCTCAGGACCTAAACACTTGGAGCTCTACTCCCTCCAGCCCAAACATGTGATATGTGTGGGAAGGGGGATGACAGGCAGCCTTCAGCCAGGGATGTGTAGGTGCTTTGCTGATGTCTGACTTGTAATGCAGATAATAGCACTTTATTTAGCAGACAGCAAATCTTTCCTAAGTGTAGTAGGAGGATATGTAGCATTCTACTGGACTTTGAGAGATGAGGCATCCTCAGTGTGTTCCCACAGTCTGCTCTAATTTCTGCTTTGGGGCTGGCTCTACCACCTATACTTGAAGGATAAAATCAGAGCTGAAAATAGGGAAGCTGAGAAATTCTTCTATTATGTCACTTTAAAAAATTCACTGTGTTGCTATATGTAGTTATGAGAGGACTTAGTTATCACCTGAAATAGCAGAGTGTTCCTAACAGACTGTCCATATCATGCTGCCTGCATAACCTATTGTGATATGAATGGAACTGTACCACAAGGGAAGACAACTGATCAGACCTTCCCTTGAAAAATTATTGCCAAAGGCAGATGTGAAATACCAAACCAGCATACACCAAAGATGAAATCTGACATACAGGGAAGATAAAGGGAAAATTACTGTAAAATAAGTGGTTTATGTCCACAGTGGATATAATGACAAATTCTTTGCAAATTAAAGGTTTCTTGGAACTTACAGCTGAGTGCCATTTTTGAAGCCAGGAGCTTAAATCAGATAAGTGTTGCCCAACTGGACTCTTGACACTGAGGGTAAGAAAGGTCGATCCCTCACAGTCGGATAAAAGCTGAATCCAAAGCCTATGCCATGAGTCCATTACAGTGTGCACTGATGCCGCAGAATATCTTTATCCTAAAGCCCATCTTCACCCCTCACTGCCAGTGCTGGGAACTGAGGTACTCACACTGCAGGGCTGTTTTCTCTCTGGCTCCCAAGCACCAAGCACTGTAAGTCAAACAGTTTCAGATGGTGCTTGTTTTTTGTGCTTAACTGGAATCATTAGGTAAATTATGTACCAGGGAGCACAGGGATCTAGTAGTAGGATTCCCATTAATATGGTCAGACATACATGGCTAAATTCTTGGCACTAAAATTTCCCTGCACAGTATTGCCTTAATAATCTTTTTAATTTCAACATTGTTCTGTCTATGCAGAGATGCTACAGACAAACGGAAAGTAAACTTTCCCAGTTTTTAATCATTCAAATGTCAATATTCTATTTCTTCAGACTCCTCAAGCAAGAAGAAAACCTGTGATGACAAAAGGACAATGTGTCAAATTAAAAGCACTATAATTATTGAAACCAATTTCTATCATTTAGTTCTCTGGAGGCTGATAGCTCAGCTGCTCTCTAGAAATAAATTTCTACAAATTCCTTAGGAGTCAACACTGATGCAATCACTTATTCATAGTAAAAAGGCTGTGCTGACTCAGTATTCTTCTGCATCTAGTTATGTCAGAAGGTATCAAAATACCAAACTTTAATAAAGGGGGAGATGGAGATTAGAGACATCAGCATTAGCTCATGTGGTGTTAATGATGACAGAATGTTTTGTCACCATACCCTAACTCAAATAAGTACAGGGATGTATAGAAACACAGGCATAAAGGCACCACCAGTGAGGGTAGTCAGCTTTAATGGTGAAATTCTTATCTATCATTTTTGTTGTTTAACCATTGAACCCTTTGTAAAACTTATCATTGGTACAGAGCAAACCTTGGCTGAATATCAAACAAGTACCTGAGGGTAGAAAGAAGGTTTACAACACCAACACTCAAGTAGCTCCAGAGCCAGTGCAGGAGCCAAGGGGGAATGTTCTGGGGGAGGAACCACAGCAGTTGTTGTGAGGCATGCACAACATGAATCAGAGCATTCTGGAGTGTTACATTTCTGCAAAACCATTAAAAGGAACAAAATTATAAAACTGTGAGAGTTCACCTAGCTAGCAGAGTCTGTCTTAGCTCATTTATGAGCTACACACAGAAAGGAATACCTGAAATTCTCTGTGTTATCAAAGAGGCAGGCTGATGCTCCAGTTCCAGCAGGTGTACATTTTTCAGAAGGAAGGAACCTATTCTGACCTTTTTCACATCCAGCTGCAACCTCCCTGTTGCAAATACAAAGCAGAGGCAAAGCATCACCAATTCATGACTACAACACCTACCTGGGGAAACAACTATGTGGGCTGTAGGGCAGCCAGCCTAGAGCTCAGGGCCTTTATATGGCTGGCAGCTAAGAAAGAAATATTGTGCATTTGCTTGTAAACTGCTTACATTTGGTCTGGACTTGGTGAGAGCAGCTTCCAGCAGCTTGGAAGTAACATTTTTACCACGTCACTTTCCACATCAGAACACAATTTCAGTGTGTTATTAGGCTTGTAATTGTTTGTCTCAGCATCCTTATCACCAGGAATTAGGTGATTAAACTGCTAAAACTGATCCCTGTTCAGGAGTGTGAGCTTTCAGGCCAGACTTTGTTTCCCAGCCCTGCTCAGAAGTGCTCAGAGCCCTTTAGAACAGAGACAGGAGCTGCTCAGGCTGGATCCTGCATTCTGCCTCCCTCCCTGCAGGAGGACACAGGGGCAGGTGAGGCTGCAGGACAGGGCTGCAAATCTACAGAAAGGAAGAAATGGGACAGAATACTGTGGATGTTTGAGGATGAAAACCATGTCTCAAAGAGAAACAATAGCTGGAGATCCCCAGTGAACCTAAAACGCCTCCTGGTTTCACACGAGGCCATGGCTAATGGAGACAGCATTGTCTGGCAAGGAATTGCTGCCATAAACCCCCAGACATTTTCTTTGTTGGTATCCAGCTGGACACCATGAACAGAAAACCTGACTACATCATGCAAGTGTGTTGTGTTTTTACCTTCCAGGGGAGATTAGTTTCCATTCGATTACAAGTTAATTAACAATAAATGTAGTTTATTGTTATTGCAGTTGTTTCCAATTTGCCAAACATTACATACTAGCAAAACCGTTTCTTTATTTTAAAATGAGATTTTTACCCTTTTATGAAATCTATAATTCTGAACTATTTTGGAAAGCTACACAGCAAATTAATTTAGTACACTAAACACTAAAGAATCTGACCATGACTGAATAGAAATCCACTCACAAAGTGACTATCCAGAAAAAATGATTAGCGAACAACAAAGGACAGAATACAAAAGAAATGCTATTCTGTAACAGTTTCCAATTTCTATGAAATTAACTTCTGTCTAAGTGGTTAAAAAGGAAGAATGTTTTCAGGAGCAAGTACGTTGGATCAAAGATCAATGCACAAGAAAACAAATTGCCTCAGAGTGTGGTAACATTGTTTAATGGAATATTTTTACAGCTAGCAAGCCATATTGTGAAAGAAATGTGATTTGAAAAGATGAACTTGATAAAACTGCCTTTCAGGTTGCCTCACTAGCGCTCAATCTTAGGTGACTGAACCAAAACACATGTCCAAAGAATTACAAGCTCTGCATCTTTGGCATCTCTAAGGCAGGCCTAGCTGCTATCTACAATGTCATGTGGGAGAAAAATGGGATTCAACACATATACACACATAGATATAAAAGCTAAAGCCAGCCTCTCACTCATAATATGCTACATTAGGCTGGGTACTAAACCAGCACCTAGGCCTGGCTGAGATTAAGGCCCCAGTGTGTCAACTGCTGCATAAATAAACAGCTCCACTGACTTCCAACAAAGGATGGAAAACAAATATTAGGGCTCTGACTCACACACAGATGGCAAATGACTGGAGTGATGCACATTTGAGTCAGCCCTTACCTGCCTCAGCTCCACTGAGCTCGTGGCTGCAGAATGATCATCATCAATAGCCTGAGCACGGTCCAGCCCAGCTGAGGCACCACATACAGACCCCCTTGCCCCAACACACCTCTCTGGGAAGGCTGTAAACACAGGAAACAGGCACAGACCTGAATGCAAGTCTCAAATTTCCTCTCTTTTAGAAGTGGGGAGCTGGGTCATAGAGACACCCATGGTTTTCTTGAGGACATGTAGGCATAACTAGAAAGCTACATCCTATAGCCAGAATCAGCAAATCTTTTGAAGAAGCCCATCCAATAGATGGGGAAACCAAAACTCAGCAGGCTGAAGGGGTCTGCCATGCCACAGGAACACCAGGTTTTACACTAGATATAATGATTTTGTGGTTTCCCACCTTTTGTTGTTAATACAGGGCCCTGCTGAGTGACCCAGCAAACAACTGAGCTGTGCTCAAGTGAGACAACAGCTCTCAATCCCCAGTAGGCAGCCAGAAAAATTAACTCCCTCTGGAACTGCAGTGGCCATTTATTAGCTCAGGAATATAAAGGAGAGACAAGTAAAGTAAACTAATTAGGTTTCATGGGGGTTTTTTGGATCTGGGTTCTGAGTTACGAAATAGATTGGGAATGGCTGTTTATTGTCAAGCCTCCAAAAGGAGATTGAGGGCAAAGGAGAAACGAGGATGTTGCTGTTATTTACGTTGCTTGGGCACTGGCCATTGGAAATGCATTTCTCATTGAGTGATTAACAGTTATCCAGCACAAAGAGCAAATAAAAACCTTGTCTAATTCGGTCCCATTCTCTCTGCTCTTACTGCATTAAATCACATGCATCTGGCTGATTTATTTACTGTTGCTTCTTAGTATCATTATTCTGCTGTGATGCCATGTTTCAAAATCAAGAATAATTAAGAAAACATAAGAGATTTTTAACTAAAGTTCTTTGCTCTTGAAAATCGATAACTTTAGGTTTCATTTAGCTCCCTGTGGACAGATTCACATCCCTGCACAGATGAAGTTACCAAAATCAATACAGCTTTGCAGAGGCACAGGGGGTCAGTCTGTGCAGAGCTCCTCTGACTTCATGAGCAAAGCACTCGCTGCTGGGTCCAAGCTCCCATCTGCATTGGGGTTTAAAAAGGTTTCTCAGCTCCAGAATACACTGTGAAAGCCCTTGATTAAGTCATTATGATGCCTAATTCCCTGGCATGCCAAGAATCTAGTCCCAAATTGATACAAAGGCGAGTCTGCTGAGGATGAGTGGGTATTCTGGGGTTTTATTGTGAAAACTCAGGGTTACATGCACTGAACTGCTGATATGGAGTTTGGTTGCTCTTGCTACCGATAGCCATTAAAATGCCTCACAGATTAAATGCAATCACCCTCACCATTGCCTAATAAAGACTATCACAGCCCCTCTCCTGCTGTTATGTGAGGCCAGTGAGGTTTGTGTTGGCTCAATGCTGAGAGAGTGCTGAGACTCAGAGAGCTGGGGCAGGACACTCCTCCAGGCTTGGATGCGTGAATTCCCATCACAGAACAACCCCTGCTCCCAGCTGGGGCATTTTGTTGCTGCTTCATTGCCCATAACAGCTGGCAAAAAGTTATTCTGAAGGGTCTAGAAGACTTCTGCTTTCTTAAAGACAGAGCATTTTAGCGCCTGAGCAGGCCCTGGGATCAGTATCACTGCTAAGATGCTAACAGGCTTAATTCCCTCGATGACCCCAGGCTCTGTACACAGCCATGGCAATGGCGATGGACAAATGTCATTCAAAGCACAGAGCACTGTAAAGATCCATCAATAAATAAAAAATGAGCTCAAAAGCAAATCTCTTTTTACTCTGCTTTGGTTAAAGAATGGCAGCAGGTTTGGATAACTAGGCACGGTAGCATCAGCTTCCTTCACACTCACTTAACAGGACATCATTTCACTCAAAAAGATCGAGGGGACAGCGTTACATGCTCAGACAGCACAGCCATGAATGCGGTATAAATACCTGGGGAGACAGATTAGTTTGCTATTTCTGCTCACAGCCTTCTCCTAGGAGCACAGAAATGCCATCTCAGCATGCTTTTTGGAGGATTAGAAAACGTAATAAACACAAGGATAAAAATATGCCATGGGAGTTACAGCTAATTTCTTGCTCTAATTTGCAGCAATTTACACATAATCATTTGAAAATACTGCAGAGTGCCAGCAGCCCAGTGTCTGCTGCAATGGTGCAAATCAGAAAAATGAGAAATGCAGTTAGGGCTGAAGAACCCTCCAGAAGGGTCATTTGGGACATTAAGTTCACAAGCTCTTCCTTGCAGCTGAGTAATGAAGGAGATTTTATTCTGCCACATGGAGCCCAGTTTCTTAGGCTGTAGGTGGATGGAATGACCTTCATAACAAAAGACTTTAGACTTCAGAAAAGTCCTGCCAAGCAGCAATGTAGTCTGTGTCTTTTTCTTGTACATGAAGGGTTTTAAAAATTTTTATTAAAAAAGGAGGCTGCAAGCAGTAGGCACCAGCACCACATTTTCATGCAAATACATATTTGAAAAGGTAATAAAACTGTAGTAAAATTACTGAATTAGGGTTCAGAAATGTGTTTTAATATCAATATTTATTGTGAACTTATGAAAATGACTTGAAATCCCATTACACATTCATTTCCTAATCATAATTTCCATCCAAAGATCTGGATTGATTATAAATGATGAAAATATCTATACACAATTTGTATTTTTGTCTATTTTAT